>NC_051176.1:149343949-149971449 GCF_013339695.2 Rhipicephalus sanguineus
TTACGATGATTCTGTGGATTTGCTTACGGACTAAGTATGACCATTATTGACCCCAATTTGAGCATGCTCGCTCTTCTCTCTCTGTTTTCTCTGTCAACCCATTTCCCTTGCCCTGTTGCTTGGTTACACACCGAATTTGCGTCTGTTCAACCTCACTGCCTTCTCTCTCTCTCTCCCTTGGCCTTCGTTCAATATACGCTCCTCTTGTTTCTATGTATGTGGGAAACAGTAGCGTAAGTTTACGATGAGTTTGCTGGATTGCTTAGGATAAGTGCTACCCATTTATTTCCTCTAATTTCCGCAGTACTCGCTTCTCTCTGTTTTTGCCAGTCTAGTACACGTTCCCTTACCCTTAGTGCAGGTGCAAACAGGACGTTCGTCTGTTTAACCTTGCGCCTTTCCTTTACTTGTTTCGCTCGCTCTCTCGTTTCTTCGCCTTCGTTCCCTACGCACGCTTCCCTTGTCTTCATTGTATACGGAAAACAGTCTCGTAAATTTACGATGATTCTGTTTGAATTTTGTGTTCTTGTGTTCCCTTGCCCTGTGCAGCATAGGCTTCCCAAGCAACGCTTAGCGGCGCTGCTGCTCTTGACAGGCAGCGCCATCTCTGGCAGAAAAAGAGAAACTGGGGTGTTAGCAGCGCGCGTTTTCCCTTCTCTCCACAGCGTTGCCGCTCGCTTTGCACGTGCAGAGCTCTCGCGGTGCACTTGCGCCGCCTCACAATGTACCGCTTGCAGTGCGGCTTCAAAAGGATTTTCAAGCTGGACTGGCACTTCCGAAAAGCGAACTTGATAAAATGAGAAAGGCTCGTCAATCCCGTTAACGGTGAAGAGCAGACGATCGACAACAACGACGCCCAACTCAAAGCGAAATGCATTTCCCAAGTCGCGATTACACCGTGTAGGACGTATACCTCGAGGTAAGTCTCATTCTGTCATGTTAAAGATGAATATGGTCCACATGCACTCCGAAATGAAGCCGTACACGCTATCGATGTTCTGCGGCGTGGACTACGAATCATATGATTGTTTTTTGATATGGCATGCTTACAGTAGCAGCCGTGTACTTTCGTGAACAAACGTTTGCGGCGTGCGAAAAAAAGATATACGGCCATGGCACTGCTTCCTGAGAAGGTTAGAGTCAAGTCCTCCGTGCCGCTGGAGAATCACCCGCCGATTAAGACGCGAGGCAGCTAGCTGAGCTTTAACCACTGTGAAGCAAGATGAACTGCTCGCCTCGTTTTTTCGGCTCTCGCGTCATGCTTGCAGTCTCTTTTTATGATATCGACTTGACAGGCGTATAAACCTGCTGCGTGAACGCGGCTAGAAAATCGCACAAAGTCAGAAGGTGGTTACTTCAAGGTTGCAATTGCAAAGCATGTATTAAGTGCCAGTTATATTTAGCGGCTTAAATATATATCACCCTAATAAAGTGACAAAAACAAAGCAAACCTGCAGAACGATGTCAAAGCTTGCTGAAAATGCACAGACGTCCGTTCCGGCGTGATAAAGCAGCCTTCCCGACGCGTGAAATGCAGGCGCCGAACTTCTGACAATGTGCCGAGTTCAGTTGAATTCAACCAACCGCGCAATACTAACGGTATAACGCGAATGTGAACGTTCAACAACGACGGGTAGATCTCACGAACACGGGGAATCAAAACACAAGTTGCTTCACCTACAACCGTAACTGGACTTTAACAATACGAGAAGACAGCGAGTAATCATTAATGTAGTCGCTGCGTGCATGCGCCGCGTTACTTACCGATTCAGGTAGTCGGAACGAACGAAAGCGATGAACTCAGACAGCCAAAATAGAAGGCGAGACAGCGCGGTCAGCTATCCACGCTTGCCGCCTATTTCTCGTGCGACACGCCCGGGAAACGATACAGTTAACACGTGAATCGTGTGCCTTGTCTGCACTGTCGTGGCTGGCCACTATACCGCAATACTTCGGACCACGCTTGCGCTTCCGCGGGGTCGCTTCTGCCATCGTGGAAATGCGCAGCTTTGCACAGCAAGGCTCTCGGTTCAACGTACCCAGCTGACGGCCTCCAGTTACCCGCACCGAGAGAAGAACGCGTGCGCACGCGCGCTACCGCTACCGTGAAAGGGGCTGAGTCGGCCGCGCGAAGGTTCAGAGCTTTCCGATAGAGCCACAGCGCGGCTGGCACGGCGCTGTCGTCGCGCCGCAAACTTGGCTTGGGTTCCCTATAGCGATAACTTTCGGCCTTTCGCATATCATTTAGATCTCTATACGCATGTCTTGCTTTCCAGACGCACTTCGATGTATACGGATAATATTGCGCACTTAGCAATGTTTTCTGAGCCATCGTGTAAGCTTTTTTCCTTAGGCACGTAGTTCCTGTCGTGCTAATAGACGGGCGAAGCGATCAAACTTGGGGGCCCGGGGGATGGGGGGAGGGGCTTGCCTTTCGACCGAAGCGGGCGCGTGGGGGGGGAGCATGAAACAGCAGCAGCAGCAGCAGCAGCAGCAGCTAGGATATAGAAAGCAAGTTTGTGTGTGTGTGTGTGTGTGTGTGTGTGTGGTGTGTGTGTGTGTGTGTGTGTGTGTTGTGTGTGTGTGTGTGTGTGTGTGTGTGTTGTGTGTACACAGACGTACCACCTCTTTCGCCTACCTTAGGTGAGTGAAGTCGGTGTGCAAAAAATCATAACTGTATGTGGTAACTTCTCGCTGTCAACATTGCTGATATATATAGTCGGAGTTTTGCAGATTGTTGTTCATATCTTTATGACTTGTTTCGCGCCAGAGTTTGAGCATTAACATTCGGAAAATAATGAAATTGTGCGAAAAACACCTCAGGGCCGCGTCGCAGAGGCAGCCTTTGCGTATAAATCGGTTTCTCTTACAGGTTAAAGGATCATCACAACGCAATCACACTTTTCTAGTCCAATTGGCTTGCTTTTCTAAACATAGATATAGACTTGCGCGTTCTGCGTGAGCGCTGGACCACACAATCACATTCGTGTAAGATCCTATTCATTTTTTAGACATTTCGCTAGCTTACAGCGGTTAGGTGTCTCGAAGAGAGAGAACGCAACACACACATTGCGAGCCCCTGCACTGCACTACATGCACTAAGCACGCAGCACGAATTCCAGTTTGGGACGTTTGTGGTTGTTTCGGCAACAAAACATCAGGGTCTCATAAGCAGGATGCCCACTGGGAACACGGGAGCTAGCGCGACACCCAATATGATTTAGCCTGACAAAACGTTTCACATGAACCTGCGCGGGTGAGGCAAGGACGGAACGTATGGCGAGCATCTCTGGCGCTCACGCAAGCAACGAGGGGCACTGTCGAAGGCCCTGCCCTGTCAGAGTCGAAATTCTTTAACTCTCATGACGAGTCGCAGCCTGCCACACTCGGCGAGTAGTATGACTGTGACGACGATGGGCACAGAATACATCGGCCGCTGTGGCGCAGGGCCGAGCCGCAAACGCAGGGTACGAAAAGGGAAGCGAGAGGATCACGGCGGGGAGCGGGCTTGCGGAGGGTGCCGAAAGAAAAGGCAACAAAGAAAGCACTGCAACAACTTCCCTCCCTCCGGCAGCACTCGCCACACTTTTACTTTCTCTTTTATCGCTTCCGACGCGGCCGCAAAAAGTGGGTCACCGCTCGGGCTTGCCACGGCGCTGCCTTACAGCGCGCACTGCCTGCCCTCCGGAGGAGGAGGGGGAGAGACCCTTCAGGCTTTGTCAGCTCTGCTTGACATGCTTCGCTTGCCGTTCAACATCGCTCGCTTTGGAGACAGCGCAGCTCTTCGGACACACCCTCAGTACAGCCTCAGCAACTTTTGTTAATGTCAGTTCCGGCTGTGTCAACCTGCTTTTCTATAAAGAGCAGAAAGTGTTTGTGCAAGAACAAAAACTGTGCACCAAAACACTGCGCGAACCAAACCACACTGAGTCGTTAAAAAACAGGTCTTCCGATTTCTTTTTTTATATTAGCGTTCCTATCATTCATTCACTGTGGACATAACAACTTAACTGTATGGAGGGCATGTCTTCGCAACCTTGTTGTTGAAGGATAAAATTCAATTGAATCCATATCCTCACCATCAATCCGCACGGAATTTTCTAGAGCGACGGGAATTGTTACGCCGCTGCACAAAGCTCAAGTTCACCGACTTGGATCGAATACCGTATTTCTAGAAAGTTTAGGTCGTTTTCCGCTGAAGGAATGTGCCATAGAACCACACTGAACACTGAATCCAACACTATACATTAAGAAAATTTGCTACCACCATGACTATATGTAAATTTTGTTTCACAATTCGCGAAATCACGGGGCCCCGTCACATCTGCACATACCAAAATGTAGTATTAAAGTGTTAAGCAGCATTAAGCAAACAAACATCATCTGCCAGTATGAAAGAATAAGCGCGCTCATTCTCTGAGGCGAAGGGCATTACCAGAACTCCATTCAATACTAAAGGCACACCGGCTGAGAGTGGGCCACCCAGCTCTGAGGGGCATTGGGTCACCCATATTCCTCGACTCTTCAAGCGCGTTCCGCTAAAGCGCAGCACTTGCAATGAAAACGAGAACGCCGCCTCACGTCCAGAGGAGAGGACGTGGTGTTGAAGTGGCAGGGGTGAGGGGGTCCAAACTGGAGAGGCTACGACGACGCATATCGGCAGCAGAGCGCCGGCAGGCGGTATTCTAATTGAATCGAAGTGGAACAACGCGTGATGACGACATCCGCCGAGGGCACCGGAAACGTACGACTGCCGGTACCCCGGCTAGATGGCAGCACACTCCACCAGCGTACATGCGTAATGGTGCGGATGTGAAGACGCGCGGTGGCGCGGGTGACGCAAGCACCAACCACCAAACATGTGCTCCGAGATCAAGCCGAGCGCGGCAGCCACACTCTCTGGGGCCACGCAGCGAATGAAAAGAGTGACGACATACGCCGCTGAACATTCGCGGCGCTGCGCGACAACAGGCCGCAGAAGCGAGCTTTGAGCGCCCGCTCTTGGAAACAGCGACGCCGGAGTAGACTGCGCGAATTTTGTTGCGGACCACTGAGCACACTGTGAAAAAAAGTAATAATAAAACATAAATAAATAAATAACGTAATGACGATACATTGAAATGCCCGATATACCTTCTTTAACGGTCGATAATCAGTGGGTGATTAATCGCATAGCCATGCGGCGACTCGACAAGGGGCTTCATCGGGTGGAACTCAATAATTTTCAGTCAGTGAACGTACCGTATGCTCGATTGACAGATTCTGTTAATAGGTAGTCCACTATACAATTCAACATTCTGCCACACTTTTCTTTGCATCGTTCGAAACGCTGTGACGACCTTCATCACTTTCGTCTGACAGCGAAGTGCATGAAGGCTTTGAAGGTAAAGTACAATAAACACATAGTGCGATCGCCCGCTACCTCATCTGACGTACGGTATCCGATCGCCCACCACATAGGTCGGGGCTTTTTGTGTGCATCGTCGGTCCAGCGTCGGCTCTTGAGCCCCATCGGCTCCGAGCTCAAAGCCTATCCGCTTTGGCCGCGTTCCAAATAAAAGATCAAATAATCACGAATTCTGGGAAGTTTGCGTGTGCCTCGGACAACTCAACAGTGGAAGCAAGGTTTTCGAACCGACCTCGCAACATACCAGAACATTAGCTCGAACGTGTAAACACGTGAGGCATCCACGTAACCCATATACTTTTATTCATCCCAAACCCTGTGCACTACTGAGGAGCTCTGTGCCTTCGCAACGCGAGCGCCTGATCGGCGCGTACGGATCCGTAGAACAGACAGAACGCAGCTTCCGATTCGCCTCTTCTTATAATAATGCACATTATAAACATACGCAAGTAAACAGAACGTGACCAGCCAAAGGCACTAGCTTCCTGCAGGAATCGCAATAGAAGCGTGCCACATTAGACCGGCTAAGCTTAGGCTAGAGTGTAAATGTACAGGACAAACTAGGAAATGTCTGCACGAACAGCCAGCCAGACGAAGAAAACATAACAGCGTCGCCACAAACAAGAAAGCGCCGGAGGCTGACTCGTGCCCCAAACGGAAAACAGGTAACTCCCCTCCTATGGCCAGCGATGGCCTTGAGCTCGCGTCTGCTGAACGCACTCTACGTCCAATAAGGATGCACGAGCCGCTATATAATATGTGACGCGCCAGAGGCGAACTAGCATTCCGATTGCATCGAGGGCTCGAAAGCGCCTTCGTCGATGGATAACTCGCTTGTCTGAGCACAGATCCTTGGGCTCCAGTGCTGTTTTTGTCAGCCTCTTCTCGGCAACGGGCCAATAAAAAATGAAATCGTCAGTGAAACAGGGAATGAACGGGTCCGCCTCAGTTGTACGAACGCTCTCTCAGCCAGTGACAACCAGATTCGGCGCACCGACGTAAAATATCGAGGCGAATCTGACGAGGTCAGCGTGGCTAAATCGAATTACGCTGCCAAAGAGAAAAGTAATCATCGCAAGTAAGTACCGCTTTGAAAAAAAGGAAGCATGATCAGCATTAGCATCTTCGCTGTGCGTTATGAACCAAGACTTGTTCAGACAGGTCTTATTATACGTATGCGCACGCACGCACATACATAAATACAGTACTGACGGATTGAAACGCTACATCGCTTTTTTTTTTCTTTAGTATAACGACTGGCGAACTATAGTTAGTAAAAGTATATGAAGTGGTAAAAGTAGTAAAAGTAATTGGCAAAAGTTATAGTCAAGTTGCCCAAGTAAAACTTGGCCAAACTATAATTTTCTTGATTATGTCGGAATAATTCTTTTGCGCTAGGTCACGGCACATTTACGAGCAAGTATATGCAAGCAGTATAAGGTATGAGAATCTCAGTGCAAAAAATCGATTATAGGTCTAACTTCATGGTTGCTCACACTCAAACCCAAAGTCTCAAGAACACAAAAATGTACTTACAGCAACGAGTGTTGCTTGTTTGTGTAAAACATGTGATATGTGCCATGACAGAGGTATACAATCCAAACCAAAGAGAACTTCGAAAGTAATTGACAAAAGAGTATCAGCTTCAAGTCGCCCACTGCCGTCTATGCGGCCGTCTATGCGGCCGTCTATGCATGCGTCTATGCTTGCGTTTCGCTCATGTGTTTATTGAGCGAACGAATACGTATCGCTGGCAGCGGGCCAGGCTATATCCTTGATGGATTTTATCTAGAGAAAAACAAGCTGAGGTTTATTAATAGATTGGGCCTTCTAGAATTGCAAGAAATTTACCCTTCAATCTGACAAGATGTGTGGTAGAGATGCCGTATAAGGCTTCAGCGCTTTTTTTAAAAAGAAAAGTTTACCACTCGCTCTGTTTCTTTATAATGAACAATTCGGTGTGAAATTAACGAAATTCGTGCTTCGATATAATTCTTCACAAGCATAAACTGGCATTGAGCTTATCTAGGTTTATAAATACAGACAAATGAAGAGTTTTACGCGCCAAAAACTACGACGTGATTAAGGCACGCTGCAGTAAGGGGATCAGGATTCACCTGGGGATCAACCCCAGGTGATCTCTATACGTACGGCCACTGCTGAAAAACGATTAGCACAAGCGACCATTGACCGGACCGGTCGCTTGTGCTAATCTTTTTCTGCGGTGACCATAATATGGGCGCGAGGACATACCGTGGCACCGCCATGTGGAGGAATCCCTGTGACGTGCAAGGTTGGATTGCTCCGCCAGCCCTCTCCCGCTCCCGCAGCCGCTTTCGCGCCTGCTTTTTTTACTATTACTGTTGTACTTCACTTCAACGAAATCAGTAAAATAGTGCTGCGGCTTCGTCATCGACTGTACGAAATGCTAAGTCACTGCTTAGAAAAAAATGTTAAGTCCTCAGAATGCCTTAGACAGCGTCCTGACTGCCTGACTGCGGCGTCGTCTGCTATGGGCCACGGGGGCCGCGCACACTGCTTTTGTAAAAGGTAACGAATCATTTTGAGTCGAATGGACTTTAGAGCGTGCTTGCGGCAAAGAAACATATTTTTTGCTGCAAGAAATACGGGCAACCATGCAACTTCATTCATTGTAGGTTTGCATATAAAACGGGCCGCGGTTGACACGACAAGCATGGGCAAATTTACATTCCTGTTTAGTTCGCATAGCCCTATGAAGCACGACAAAAGCGGTTTATCCGCTTTGTGGGAAGCAATCCAGTGTGCTTAGAGATTCAAGCAGCCGCAACCTTTCTTATATGATTGGAGACAAATCCACGAGAGCCATATATATGTACTCTGTGGTGGGAAAGTTACGTCGGTGAGACAGGTAACATTCAGCAAAGACTCAAGCAGCACATGTATGACGTAAGAGTGGTTTCATCGAACGTGCTGGCCGAACACGGAGAAAGCAACTGGCCATGAAATAGACTGGGATAAGGCAAAGATAACAGAAAGAGAAAAAAACTGGACTTCTCGGCATTATCTCGAATCTCTGACAATCTAGACAACTGCGTACGCGCTTAATCCTCATTACGGCAACTTTCCACACCTGTCCGCGCGTTGTATATGTCACATTTTAAAACATACATAACCGGACTGTTTGCGCATTCATTTTTCGCTGTGAACAAGGCTCCCGTGCGGGAGCCGGAACGTCTTGCTTTTATGTGAATATGCGTGGTCGGTGTCCATTTTAACCCCACAGGCTTGAAATAACAAAAAAGAAAGACAGCTGACAGCGGCATCTTGCTCGCGAAAAGCAGGGCGGCGGTAAAAGTGAAAGCTCACGCCTGGCCCCTTCGCGTACGTAGTGCACTGTGGCACGGAGCAGAAAGCACGATTGCGTAGTCTCGAGGGGTCCACACACAAGAAGTGAGAGCAAAACAACGCTGTTGAAAAGCGAAAACGCGGTTAAAAACAACGCATTCAACAGTCCGCTTCCCTTCGACAGAGCGAGGGGAGATCACGTGATCCAACCCTGCACGTCACCGCGATTGCAGCGCCCGCGTCTCCAGTGGGTACAGGTACGTGGAGGTTTTTGCATTTCGCCCTCATCGAAACACGGTCACCGTGGCCGGGAATAGAACTCGTGCCCTCGAGCTTAGAGCGGAGCAACACATCAACCGATAACATATCAAGGCGGCTGTCTCGCTTTGTATAATAATAATAATAATAATAATAATAATAATAATAATAATAATAATAATAATAATAATAATAATAATAATAATAATAATAATAATACGCAGTGGCAAGACGCATTTATTAGGGTAATTATTTGCAAATTGGCTCGAAACACACCGACGGTCATTAAACCCACGGATATCGCGTTTAGTGCTATGCGAAGCTGAAGAAGCGACGCGTGCACCCTTCAGCTGCATGCATTGGTACAGCGAGCGGCCACACTGTCGAGCTCTACACAACTGCGGGGCAGCTTTACGCCGACAAATGAGGGAGCCTGCTATGCCTCCCTTCGGCATTTTGTACAACTGGAGTATCGCAGATTGTAGTCCTCGTCGGCCCGTGGTTCGCTTGAAAGATGAACAAGCCACCACGTATTCGCCGCGAGATCGACCTATAGGAGGCAGCACCGTCGCCGCGTTAGTGTGGAGAGGCGGTCGGCGGCGCGTATAGAAATGCACACAGCGGCGCTTCGTTGTGAGCTGTTTGAGCCAACTGTCGGCGAATAAAATGCGTTGATTGTAGCTTATACTGGTAATATATACGCTCTTCATTGTTGAATCGACGCACGAAGGTCATCCAACGTCACTATTACTAGTGAGAGAAGCGCAATCTGCCGATGAAAGGTATGCTCGCCCTGGGTGGCAGTCTGCGCTTACGCACTATACGGCGTTTTTTGTTGTTTTCTCTGTATGTGTTTAGCTTGTGTTCTGTGTACTACGCACTGCTGTAGCACGCCTGAACTACTTCAGTGTTTACTTCTTCTTCATTTGTATACCAACCCATATTCCTGTGCAATAAGTTCAATAGCACTGTTCGCGCGAATACGTATACGCATGTAAGAGTGTTTAGCACAGAGTTCATCGATTGATTACGCGCACGACAGTGATGCAACAAAGGCCCGGTTATTTTATGGAATAAGGTTCTTTTTTTTTTTCTCGAACTAATCATGTCCGCTGCCTTCCATCAATTTATAACAACTCCACACAAACGCTCAAGATAATGTAAATAAAGGATGGGGTTTTGCGTGACATTATACGACAAAATGTAAGGCACGCCGTCGGGATTAATTTTAAACATCTGGGTGCTTCAAAGCGTACCTAAATCTAAGCACACGGGTGTTTCTGCATAAATTTCGCCCAAAGTTAAATTGCGCGCGGGAACTCCGTTTTTATCGCTGCCATGTCATTCCATTGTCTTTCTTTTTAGGGGACAGTTTGAGTACCGAAGTGTCAGACGTCACTTGATAAAAATATTTCGCTGTAGTGGGACCACGACCGTACAATAAAAGGACATCTTAGGCACAAGTAAAGCTCATCATGAACTACAGCGCCGCAGTTATACTCCTAACAACAACGCGAAAGTGCATGAGCCTCGTTTTTGTTTACCACTGAGTCGCTAAAACGCGGCATTCACACACTATTTAATGCTCCTTATGTTGGGACTATGCCAAGCGCACTTTAGGGTGTGCTTGAAGCAGAAAGCGGCGCCAACACTGAAATGGTTCTGGCCAACGAAGGGTACGACACCAATACACAGCCCTCTCGAAAGTCGCACTCACTGATCTTATTACAATGCGCATGCAGCCGAGCAAGCCCATTTGTTTCTGTACACCATGTTAGGTATACGTACGAGCAGTTAAACTCGCGCTAACGTAACAGAACAAACCGCCCTTTGACAACTTGCATGACGTACGCGCACATGCAAACGCGACGTGGCTAGCAAACGACACAGGGAGCAATCCACACTAGGCGCGCTTCAGCCAGTAGCCGCTAGGCGGCGAGTCTGCTCGATCTCGCGGCCAATAGCAGCCGGTTTCGGGCTTAACGCGATAGCGTTAAAGAGCTCGTTTCGCAGAAATTCCGGTGTCGGTGTCGTCGGCGTCTTCTGTTGTGAGCGAAAAGTAACCGCTGTCCGTGAGCGAAAATTCGAGGTAAATGTAAATAAAGAAATAATAAAAAATATTCGGTTCGAGTGGGATCGGGGATTCGAACCTCCGACCACCCGCTCCGTGGCGTGACGCGTTCACCCGCTCAGCCACCACGCATACATCCTGTAGCATACTAACGGCGAGCTATTTATATACGCCATTTAGCGTGGGTGGTACGCACAACTTGGATGTTCTTCAGCGGCTTCACAGAAAACTCTAGAGATGGCGCAAAGGGCCCAGGGCGCGTAAAGCCCCTTGATCTAGGAAAGTAACGACACTCTCCTCCGCGCGCGCGTTTCCTCCTCAATTCTCCTCGCCCGCCGCCGGGGCGCGCTGCGCACGGCACCATTTCTCGCCGGCTCTCCCGCGGGCGCGCCGTAGAAATCAATGGAGGCGCGTGATGTCGGGCCACTTTCGCGGCCGGTGTTGTAGAAAACTTTGAAAAATGGTGATAACAAGATCGAGAGCACTGAAATGAACGTTTATTGAAAACATTAGTTTCTTTCGAAAGCCTTGTAAATGGGGCATGCTAATATAAAAGGAGCTTTATGCAGCGTTCCATCATGCAGACGTTTTTTTTTTTGTTTTTCTGCCACATGCTAACATGCTTTACATTTACATCTGATATAGTTTAGCTTGCGTCATGTCCGCCTGTGTCTGCATTTTTTGTCTCTTTCCTGTGCGCGCATATGCAACTCAGGTACTTACAGCGTCGCATCTTGAAATGACTTCATGGATAATACATTGTCCATCCATGTGTTATCTGACGTGAAAGTAGACTTGCGCGGTGGTCTCCAAACTGAACAAGACGATTGCGCAGTGTCAGTACGATCAAGCGGCGCCAACAGCAACTCATCTACCGCAATAACAGAAGCGCCGGAGAAAAAATTTTCAGAATAGCATTTTGGCGTTCGTGTCAAAGAAACTAGCACTCGGTTTACCTGTGAGAGGAGACATTCCCTACGAACGTCAAAACACATCGATGCGATAATTTTGGCTTGTGTTACATGAACAGAAAGAAGCTCTGCAAAAAACCGTAGAAGGGTGATTTTCAAGCATTTGCTATCAGAGCGAGAATTTTCGGCCTCTGCCTCGAAGCCGATAACGATAGCAAGCGAGCGCGATCAGTTGAACACCCCCTGCCCGTCGTCTCCGCGAGAAAACCAAATTGTAATCGTCTCCCAGTTATGCGTGCGTGGCGTCCAAATTCAAAAGCAAACTGACGAACTGAAAAAAAAAAAAGCAAGGTTAGCTAGCTGGCGCTGCTCATCTACAATACCGTGGGCCTGTATTCTTCATTTCGTTCTTTCATTCCTTCTTTCATTCATTTCATTCTTTCAGGGCCTGCATTCGTTGCATTTGGGTGGCTGAAGCGCATATCAAAGTAAGCTGGTAGAATAGCGCCTTTAAAAGCCGCTGTTCCGATTTTCAGTAAAACAGACAACGTATCCTGCAAGAATGTTACAGCGCGGAAAAAGAAACGAACGGGCGAGTACAGGCCACACGGATAAGCGCTGAATTGTACCTGAGGTTTATTTGGGAAAGCATGCATATTAGTAGAGTCACAAATGTAAATCTGAGCAAGAAAAATAGGAAAGCACAAACACGGCACGGAAAGAAAACTGATCACTAAAGTGAGTCGTCATGTAGAAGACAGCGCCGTAAGCAATACCGGTGTCACAGGGGCCCCTTTGATCGCGATCAGGGCCGTTCCAGATCAGGTGCTGCTACGCTGTCTCTTATAATCGCGATCAGGCCCGATCGGGATCAAGATCATCGCGATCTGCTCATCGATATCTGGCTCCCAGATTGCGATTTGACTGATGTTTGCGCCAAACTCGATCCGGATTAGTTTGGACCGAATAGCGGCGATGATTGTTGATCGCGATAAAGGAATCCGATCAGGACTGATTCTGATAGCGATCAAAACTACCCGTGTGACACCGGTATAAGAGATAATCTAGTTTTTCATTAGTGAACGGAAGACATGCTAATGCAGGCATGACCAAGACGAGCCATTTCGGTCGCGGCCTGCTACATAACGGCTTACTTTGGCTATCAGAATGTTATTTTTTTGTGCGTTGTGCTTGTGTGTTTCTTTTGTACTTGCGACTGATCGCATTTGTGTCACAATTTTTATGTGTGAATTCTCCTCCCCCCCCCCCCCAAAAAAAAACCCTCATTTGGGAACCAGCGCCAGTAAGTGTCATCTCTATTTGTCCATTTGTTTGCTTTTTTACACCTAACATTCATAATAAACGGAATCTAACAATCACGACAATCGCGATCGAGAAGTTGTATAACCGCGCGTAATTGTACGAAGCGGAAAGCAGATCCTATAGTTGTGCACTTTAGACTGAATAACGGTTTGCCGACGTGCGAGGTGATGGACACTCAGCTGAACATTCACCATATTGAGGACAACCCCATTTTTAAGCAACGCGCAACTAGGCTAGGAAAAAAAGACTTTGATGAGCAGGCCGGAACGATATTAAAATGTAGCATTTGGCGATGCTTTGATACGAGCAATACGACAGGCGCCTTACCTCGCAAAGAACGCTGTTCTTTGTCGGAACAAAGTTTCTTTGGCCGATGTTTTGCAGCCACTGCTTCTTGGCAAGCCATCGCGCATACCTTGGGGAATTGTAAAAAGTGCAAAACCGTTTGCACTGTCGTTGTTGCAGTTATAGGCGCAACCGCACGGCATAGCGCCCACACAAAGCACAGAAAACAAAGCGCGCGCAACGTTTGCTACGCGGAGCCCCGGCGTAAAATGGCGCGAGCGAAAAAGAAAAAAAATATCAGCAAAACGCAAGATCCACGCGTCTCCAAAGGCAACGGCGAAGGAGACCAATCGTCGGCGCGGAAAAGCGGCGGAGAACGGGAGGACGCGGAAAGTGCGAGGAGGGAGAGAGGAGGACGCGCGCGCGGCGGCGAGTACAGTGAATGGCGGTACTTTCCCAAGATCAAGGGGCTTTAAGGGCGCGCTTTCCGCCGCATGCATGGATATAGGCCGGCGCGCGTCCTCCCTTTGGCTTTCCTTGAGGCACAGTTTAGATGTCGACCGAGAAGCAAAGCTAGGCTAGCAATTGGGAAGGCGAAACGAACACGGTCCGATTACGCTATCGCGTTCTACTCTTGAAAGCGAAGCTCAAGCGTCCTTCAAGTTTTTATTGAATAATGTAACCCTACCTGAAGAACAGTGGCGCGAAATGTGACAAAAAGGAGGCTGAAATAATAGCGTTTCAAGGACCCGCAATGGCGTCGCATCGTGTCTATTATAAGGACAGCCACGTGCACGCCACCGTTGAAACACAGTGTATTATAAATAGAATTAACACGCATGGTTGTTTAGTATAGTGCACAGAGTTCGCGTGAGAAAATAAATGAAAATTATATAGGAAAAGAGAATCGTTAGAAAGACACGCCCCAACCTCATAGTGAGGGAAAAAAACAATAGCAAACTTCCTTATTATAGAATTCCCTGGGGACGCGGTTCACGAACAGCGGGGGCGAAACAAGAGCATCACTCGCGGCCAACGTCGACCAGATCTGGCCTCATTAGAGGCACTCTTGCGGGAATTAAACATTCAAGAAGGGGCGAGGGAGTGACCCACTTAGGCCCACTTGATGTGGCTGGAGAAGAATGGGGAGCGTGCATTATTTACAGGAAGCCACGGTGCTCGCGATTACACAGCAGCGCGGGGTCCCAGTTCCGGTTACGTGAGCGACACAAACACCGCGCGAGCGATGCGCCGCAAGGCCGTCGTCCCGGTTGTGTAATAACCTTTTCCCGAAAATAGACGCCCCTTCCTTGCCGACGGAAGCTTCGCAGCGAAACTACACCATCAAGACAGGGTCACCCAGGTGTGTGTGTGTGTGTGTGTGTGTGTGTGTGTGTGTGTGTGTGTGTGTGTGTGTGTGTGTGTGTGTGTGTGTGTGTGTGTGTGTGTGTGTGTGTGTGTGTGTGTGTGTGTGTGTGCAAGGTTTTGCGCCTGCCTTCAGGTGGAAATAAGGAAACCGCACCGAATGCCGCTCTTTGTACAAAAGGACATCAGGTGGCGCCGGCGTATACAAACACACCGTATATCAGCGATCAGAGGCTCATACAAGCGAGAGACGTTTAGAATATTGGTGTAGAAGAAAGCGGGGAAGAGACTGACAGAACCGAAGTTGTGGCAGGCGTAAATATAACCGTACAACATCAAAATAGAGACGGGAATGCAAATAAAAAAAAGATAAAGAAGAGAGATAAGGTGCTGGAGTGCCATATAAATGGAACGGCCCCTGATTGTAAAGAACAGGCATGAATTTGTGGCTACTGGTCACCGCCTCGTTTCAAAGGGGACGCCAATTAAGATAATCATAAAGCTAATCATCAACATAGCGTTGCGATCTCTTCAGTTATAAGGTATATATACCTATATATATTTACGGTTGAACGTTCCTGGAACCATGGTCGCCAACGTCGCCAAGCAGATGTCCGGTCTTTGGTATACAAGCAAATCTATTTTACTACATGGAAGGTGATTTCATTTTAGACTACTAAAGCGTTCGCCATTAGACTTTTCCTGATTACTACAGTCGGGCGCAACTTAAGAAGGCGCTTCCACCTCAAAGGCGGATGCGCACAAGCTTGCACCAATGAGCGCGCGCTCTCAGCTGACGTCGCCGCCGGAGCACATCGCCGCGAGCACTCACAGAGCAATCAGCTGTCGCGTTTTGGTCATCTGGGCTTCTCCCCAGAAGTGCGCGGGGTCATTGCCTTCGTCCCGGTCGCAAGCGTGTCTTTCCAGAGGCCTCCCTAAATTTCGAGTTGGCGGGCTCTCTCTCTGGCCGCCGCGTTATCTGAAGACGCGAAGCAGGAGGGGGCGACAGAGGCGCCAAACGAGAAACACGCGCAGGCTACAACAAAGGGCACGCTGCCGTTGCGCACAGATGGATATTTCGACATTTTGCTGTTGACACCTTCCATCGGCGTGCGGAGAGACGCTTAAATGAATGCCCTTAAAATTGACGGCACCGTGTGGCTTTTAAGTGCACGATTTATGGCTTCTCTCTCACACTCCGTTTGTCGATGAGAGAGAGAGAGAAAAAAGATCGCCAGAAAACATCATCTCAGTTGATCAAATCCGGTAATCAGGATTTCGTGATTTGCCGTGAAGAGACCTAGGAGGAGAAACCAAAGATTAACTTTGGTTCCGGGCTCCCTAGGGGCGTTCTGGTTGCATGAGCCGTGCTCTGCATTTTTGCCGAGTTAAAGCAAAAGTTCCACTGTAAATAAGTAACTGCACACACACACACACACACACACACACACACACATATATATATATATATATATATATATATATATATATATATATATATATATATATATATATATATATATATATATATATATATAATGTCCAGTTATTTACAACCGAAGGCTCTGGTCCTCACCCTTGGAAAGATGAAAGTCATTGCATGGCTGAACGCCAAGGACGACCAGCTTAGAAAAAGAAACCCCACGCGGTAAATATCGAACTAGAAAAGAGCTTACAATTTCGGAGATGGAAAGAATGAATGGTTTAGAATGATGAACATGCACCGTGTAGTGAAATAGTAAAAGAAGGAATTGTTAGCAGACTCCTTCGTAATGGCGAAAATAACATAAGCTAATCGTCCATATCGTTTACGTCGACTTACCAAAGAAAAATATTAAAATGTAATAGCTGCAAGGCAGGTATAAGCAGAGTCCCGGTACAAGTTACAGCGTTGTTCTGCAATGCGAAAGATGAGGCTAAAAAAAATAGAATACACGAAGAACGCAGACGCTTGAACGCAGACGCTTGAACGCAGACGCTTGAAGCAATCGTTACTGCGTGCTCTTATATACTTCGCATACCCACCCATTTACTGAGGCAGAGGGCAGCGTCTATGTTTCGCACGCAAGAATTATCGTGCGTTCATCGTGGGGGTAGAATAACGAAAAAAAGAAAAAAAAGCAAGCAAACAAACGAGCCACAATAACCCTTCGCGACCCACTTTATACGCTGGTACAGTGGAGGAATGCATTTGACGGTAACAAGGGCAAAATGAGAAAACCAAGCGGTGCCATAAAGCAAGAATATACAGGTATACGCACTCTGGAGGGTAAACCACAAATGGAATCGCCGAGCGTGAAAATACTAAAAGCCACGATCTCGCGCGCAATGTCATTAGAGCGCTACTCTTGCCCAGGAAAGTGCGCTCTTTCTCTCACTCGAGGTTTTGCGAACCCTGATCTGAACGTGCACGCACGCACCCTTTCACTCGCATAGTGCAACGAGAAGAGCGCGCCTGTACTAGCGCTTTAGTCCTACATAGACTTTTCTTTCTTTTCTCGCCACCTTAATACGAGGGCAGGTGGCAGGAACACGTGGGGTGAGCACATGTGGGTCAAGCGTACGGTCTTGCTCCCTCGCTTCCCCTACGCGATTCTCGGGACTAATCCACTTGGGAAAAGAGGAAGCGCCCGCGAGGGCAAGCGCGCGCGCGCGCAGGAAAGTTAGACAGTCGCCCAAACAAATAATGGTGCACACGAGAGTGCATCGCGTGTATGCAGCCGTCGCTATGCCTCAAACGTTAAAACGGTAGAAATAACAATAACAATCGTCACCATCAGGGCCCATTATGTCCACAGAACGACGAACGCCTTCTCTGCAGTGGCATCCAACGATCCCCGCCTTGCTATTGGCGACACCTATATCACGTGTCCCAGATTTTTTTTTCCTATGTCAATCGCGCTACTGTTCCCGACTACGATGCCCCTTCTATTAGAGTACTTATTCGAATATGCTAGAAAAGCAGCAGCTAAATACGAAGGGTACGACGGCCGTTATGACAAATGCGGGCACCTCCACCACATACATATATTTTCATGGTTTGCACTCAAATCCACATACGCCGGCGGGCGCGTCAGATTTTCTGCGAATTTCTGAAAAAAACAAAAAGGAAGGGACGGAGGATGACTCTTGGTTCTCCACGGACAAGGCGGTGCGGCATGCACAGGACCGTGATAACGGGTACGCGAGGAGGTGAGAGGGAGGGCACGAATCGATCGCTGGGAAAAAACGGCCGACCCGACCCCGTTCGCGCGCGAAGGGAAGCAAAAGGAGTGTAGGAAAAAAGGGGGCCGCGCAAAAGTGGGTCAGTGCGCCTGCAGGCCAAGGTCCCGGCCACTAGGGCGCCGGCAGCGGGCGCCGTCTGACGGCCGCCGCAGGCACCGAAGCGCCAGCGACGCACGGCGACACGCTGCGGCCGGCGCGCGAAAGCAGCAGACAAAACAAAGCGCTCGCAGCGCCCCCGCGCTGTCGCCAAAGGGAGGAGGGACACGCGGGAGCGTTAACGCGGCTAGGGTCTCTTCTCCGGGCTCACGTACCGGGGCTAAAATCGATGGGCCGCCGGCGCACAAGCGTGGCTGCTCGAAACGATTTACGCAGGGGCTCGGAGCGGCAGCCGTCCAGACACGTCATTATATGACGTGTCGGCGCCCATCAGGCGACATTGAATATTACAAGCTTTTTCGAAGTAGCATGGAAAGCATGAAGGTCGAACCTAGAATCATTGTTTCTCTTTTTTACTCCGGAGCTCCCATCCCCTCCTTGCGTGTACAGGGCAGCCAATCAGGCAGTCTTGTTAACCACCCCGCCTTTCCTTCATCCCTCTTTTATACACATTTATTCACTATATCAAAGAATCATGCACGTACACGGCAATAATTCGCATTTCCCGTAGTGACCCTGTCCTAAATACCTTTGTCCCCGATGGCATACGTACAGGCTTTCGGATGTTTAAAGTGGTCATGAAGCACCCCTTGGGCTTGTTGAAAAAACACATCCTGTGGAAAAGCTGACACGGCTATGAACTGCTCTGCCAAATATTACAGTCGTGCGCGCCGCGTAAAGGGCGAGACAGACGGTACGATTTTTCATGCGATTCGACGTCCGACACGGCGGAGGGGAAACCAGAATGGTGACCTTTCATAGCAACGTACAGCCACCATTCCCTCTCCCCCACCGCGGCGTCGGCCGTCGGATCGCATGGAAAATCGGACAGTCTGTCCCCCGCTTAAAGGCCACAAGCGGAGCGCGAAGTTGCCGTTTCCCAAGGCACCCTCTTTTCAAACAGAGGCCGGTTCTCACTCTCGTCGGTGGGCGGGGCGTCTGCACGTTGACGTCGCGGATCTGCCAGTTTACGTCGCAAGAGACACAGCATGCTTACTGGCCGATAGCCGACGTAAATCGAGAGCGGCGTTCGGATCAGATGCGCTTCTTGCCACGGGGTGCCGCCACTTGCCGGCGCCGCACTCCTCAGTACATGGTAGCCGCACTCGCGCACGCGAATCACAGCGGGAGAGCGATCGCGTTCCATGACGCGCGCTGACGTAACTTCTTTCCCCCGTGCCATCCCTCCCTATGTAGCTTCCAGTGCGCTCGTCGGCACGAGAAAAGAGAGAAAGCGCTGAGAGCGTGCGCCAAGCCCCGTAGCTCTGCTCATTCTTGACGGATTCGAGAAATTTTTGCGGCAATCGATTCGGGAGGCAGTAAACCCAGATACTGAGGTCATTAGATCATTACTTGGAAAAGTGGTTCATGACCCCTTTAAGTCAACGGCTCTAGTGTCTCCGTACGTAAACATGCAGGGGCGCTACACCTGAAACGTGTAATTTGTGATGCGTCTTCCCCTTTTCTTAGTGTTACTGGAACCGCTTTTGAGTCATGTCATTAAAATGGGAAAAAAATATTAATGACGGAAATTTATCAGCACATACGGTTATTGTCTGTGGACGATGGGGCCTCACCACGTGGTTTACACAGTATCCCCCCCGTCTAGGACTAAATTATTGCATTAACCCCTGAGCCTCACGCATATGAATTGCCAAAGTTGCGCACTAAACTAAGGAACACCGTGCAAAAATGGCAAAATGCTGATATATATATATATATATAATATATATATATATATATATATATATATATATATATATATATAGATATATATATATATTAGATATATATATATATATATAAATAAATAAATAAATAAACAAATAAATAAATAAACAGGCAGGAGGACGATTCCACGAGCATGCGCGGAAGTCCACATCATAGAGAAGCATTTCCTGCAGTGATATTTGCTACAGATCCAAAAGAAACATCACGCCTCTAAATACATAATTACGAGTAAAGACATCATGAAAAAAAAGAATAAGAATGAGAGTAAGGATTGTAAAGGGGATGACCCTTCGCCATGAAGAGCGCTAATTACCAAATGCGAAAGGAATCGACCCAAGGGAATAATCATGGCGGAAGAAACCCTTCGCTAGCAACTGCTGGCAGCCGCGAAAGTGAATGCGACCGACGGTACGCCTCTGTGGACATGAGCTCAGCTAAACAGGAGGGCGATAAAGTATCGCTGTGTTTCCGCTGCGACGACGAGGTGGTGTCCACCGGTCGGTGCTGCCGGGCCTCGGAGTGGAAAATCGACGCGATCGAGGAATTAGCGGCGACGAGCGGCCTCTCAGCAAGGAGTCACCGTAGCGACGCCTCCATTCCTCCACGCGTGCGGCGCGTGCTTCCCGTCGCGTTGGCAACGTTCCCCCGGGGAGTGTTGCAGAAGAAGAAAAAAAGCGGAGCCTTACTGGGAAGCTCCTTCCGTGTTGCGAAATGGCTCGGGAAAGAAGACGTGTAGCGGGCGAGCCTCCAAACATGGATGGCGACCGAAAGAACGGCGCGTGCTGTCGGCCTGTCACTAAAATGCATACACAGACTTTGGCGCGGCGACGCTTGCCCTATACTGCGATTGTTTTTGAATGAAGCGTTCTGTCGGCTTTTTTTTTTTCGATTTGAAAGCGAGAACACGAAAAACAAAGAAAACACATACGTAGAAAGGGCAGAAACTGGACAAAGAAACATTTTGTTTGATAAGCGTACACGTCGCTTGATCGCTCAATTATACAATTTTTTCGAGAAACTTGGTTAACTTCGAAGCACTAACCGAGCGCTCGTACGTCAAGCTCGATCGCCACTCGTCCACGTAAACCACGCAGCGACAGCAACAGAATGAGGTTCACTGGTTGGGCGAAATAGACAAGGGCAGTCATCCGCGGGCACCGTGGACCTCCTTTTGTCTCCGAGCCGTACTTCAACCTCCTTGTCTTCCAGCTATGCCCCCCCCCCCACCCCCCTCGACTCATGCTCGCTGAACGCCGCCGCGCGAATGGCCCCGAGGCGGCCGGGCACTGTGCGAGATAGTCATCGCAATTACACTGGCCGGTCCTTTGTTTCAGAGAAAGTCCTCGCCTCCACAGCGCCGCTCGGCCCCGCTCCTCCTTCGCTTTTCCGGCGGAGAGCGGACGGGAGAAGACGCGCGCACTGCGGCCCAGAAGAAAACAACATACATATATATATAGAGACAGAAAATTGAGACTTAAGCCTTTCCTTCTTTCTCCGCGCTTGGCCACGGTGCCTGACCTTCGTTATCGCTAGCACAAAAGGGCACGAGTGGGAGGATGCTTCGACAAAGCAGCTGCCGTGGGAGCTCTCGAGGCGCTTCGCGAAAGACGTCCTGAGAAGCAAACGCGTGCAGCCGCAAGCAAACTCGGGGAGTCTCAGTCCTAAGCTCGCCGGTACCTCTTACCCAAGAAAAGCGAGAAGTTGTTGTCTTTATTTTTTTCTTTAAGCGGACATACATTCATGCACTCTGCGTCCAATTCAGATAATAAGAGCGCGTACGTGTGCAGGAAGCTTCACACAACCAGCAAGTGTACTGCAATGCTACTCACGCTTTCCCGCATTGCAGCAATGCCTTACGTGGCAGGCTACGCTACGCGTTTTGGTGGACGAAAAACGGTCAAAGTATGGACGCGCGCAAAAGCGTACGTGAGCTACAGTGAAATTCTCGGAGGACGCAGGTCAGGCAACGCGATTAACAATATCTCGTAAGTGCGCGCACATATACTTTTCTGTCTCCGTATCTCTACAAAGCTTTTCTCTTTCACAAGCTGATACGACACACACATGACGCTCGCTGCCTCCTGTTTTGAACAATAGGCCACAAAAATGAATTATTATTATTATTGCTGCTGCTGCTGCTGCTGACAAGCAACTCCATATTTGTCGCACTAGAACGAAACGCAGCCTAAATTCAATGCTGAGGCGAACTTCAGCACAGGCTAGAAATGAGAGATCAATCACGAGCACCGCCAGAACACCCTACCAGGTGTCCTTACGTAGAACCCATCATTAAAAAAAAAAGCAAATATCCACCCACGCCTCCGGTCGTTCTTGCACGTAGTATACGCGGTTAAGGCGGACATCAGCAGACAAAAAGAAATGTTAAAGATAATATTACTAATCAAGTAAAGTACACTAATTATTGCAACTGCGAAACTTAAGCCGATTAGTGTTGCAGTCATACATTTTAGCAGAAATAGCACAAATCTCGAGATGCACGACATCAAAAAGCGTGCTACGAGGCACACTGCCGTTTCACTTAAGATCCGAGGAAACGACAATGTATTTCGTAGCACATTCTGTCTAACATTTATTTTTTATAGGTGACGCAGTGAAGGGCTTAGGGCTAATTCTGGCCCCATCTCGGTTCCTTTGACCCTCTATGAAAGCAGTATACTACACGGGCGCTTTAGCGTTCCTCTCCCATCGGAATGCGTGTCCGCTACGACCGGAAATGGAGCCCACAACGTCTCGCTGAGGAGCAGAGCCACGTGAGCCACAAATAAAGAAAAGAGAGAGAGAAAATACAAGAAAAAAATGTGAACGCGAAAATATGCGCTTGATGAGCGTCAAGCGTACACCTTGTCAAAATAGGCGCGCCAGTGAAGACGAAATATGCGCTACACAGTTTAACACAAAGTGCCCTTGATTACGTAAAAAATAAACAAAAAAAGAACACCGATTAAATTGCCCCACAAAGACACACATGCCTTCTCATGGGCGCCAGCGGCATATCGTGCTGCCGTCTGGCACGACAAGGCGACAGCGCGCCTGCTGCTGCAGCATCCGAGACTCATGCAGCCGACGGCCGCAGCCTTTTCGCGGAAAGGTGGCTCCCCCAATCTGGCCAGACAAAGAACACCGGGGCGGGCAGACAAGAAAGAAACACACGCAAGAAGCTCAATGGGAGACATAGAAAAGGAGCAAAAGAGAGAGCCACGGAGGTACGGCATATCCGTCGGGCACGTCTCCACGAAGAGGAGCGGGGCACGCGCCCCGTAAACAAAGGGAGAAAGGCCCAAAATGAGCGCACGCCGCGCCCTTCGTGCACCGCATACGCGGACCCACAGCAGGAGCAGCTCCTTGAATAGAGAGGAAGGGGGCTCGAACGGCGAGCAGCGCCGTCGGCTCGAACCCGGGGACGGCCGGCTGTGCAGCCGCCCGGCTACGAAAAGCGCGCGCGGGTGGCTGCGCTTCCCCTCCGCACCACTTTCCCTCCGCCCGGGTGTCAGGCCCTTCCTGCCCTTTTATTTCTATAAACAGATCTCACCGCCGTCCCCGAGGCAGCAGACAAGGGCGCCGTTGCTCACGGTACACTTTCTTCCGACGCGAGGTTTCCACGCCATGCTGAGGCGGAAAGGACTTTGGTCGCCCAATGGTCTTTCTCTGACCGCAGCCAGCAAGCTAGCTCCCGGCCTAACTACTCGGCTCGACCACTAATGCTCAGCAGCAGTATTAGTACGTGTATGACACTGCTGACTTGCCTCTTGTTCCTCGCTCCCGCTAGCAAACAGTGCCAGTAATAGAAAGAGAGAGAGACAGGGGCGTAGCCAGGCCCCCCCCCCCCCCCCCCCCCCCCCCCCCCCCGAAATTTTTCAGTTTTGCTTGCGTATATATACACGCGCACATACAAACGCACGCACGAACATACATAAAGTATGGTTGAACCCACCCCCCCCCCCCCCCCCCCCCCCCCGAAAAAAAATTTCTGGCTACGCCCCTGGAGAGAGAGTACACGCACCGCTCACATTGAAGCCAAGGTCAAGTTCAGAACTTTAGTGCGTTCTTCATTGTTTCAGACTGCATCGCCAATATCAGGGGCTCCGGCATTTCGTTTAATGGTCCAGCAAGCTACCCGGCCATTGGTGTCTTGTATGCGGGCTTAGATCTGTACTATCGTACGGAGAACGTCGCAGTTTCATTTTGCCAGAACGCACGTGTTCAGGTGTTAAAAAAGCGTGTAGTCGATTTTTTTGATGACACATAAGCTCGATAAAGCTACATCTGTTGTCGACACGGCCAAATTGTCAACTTAGGATTTTTATTTTCCATCTGTTTTTGCAAGAAAGGTACCTGACAGCATGCGTATGTCACCTGGCAGAACAGCTTATCATAAGTTAACTTTCAATACATCCAGCATACTTAGTTCCCCAGAAGTTCTTGAAGGAGGATAATCATATTGCATTCATCAACTTCAGCTGTTGTGTGTTAATTAGGTAGTGCGTATATCCGCGTTATCGCGTCGATTTCATAAATGTTTAGCGAGTTCGTGTCATATTAATGCTGACAAGTATAATAAATGACAATTGAAAAACTCACACAACTGTGCACCTTTAGACACGAATAAATGTCTTCTCCACATCATCTTGTTCAATCATCCCACAATAAACTGCGCAGAACAGGCGAATTTTCAGATTACCGGAATGATAGGAAGACGGCCCCCAGACCGCGCCGGATTTCTATTTCCTTCGATTCCTTCTTATCATTTCATTCCTATAGTTCGACACAGTCTCGCGCACTGTATACACGACGTAAAGCACAAGTGCCTCGTAAGCCACTGTGGCGCATATGGACGGAATGTGAGAGACAATAAAGCTGAGAAGGAAGAATTGATGCCGCGGTTGCAATGCTTTCTTCGGACATTTATAGTTCATTTTATCGTCGTCGTGACCAAACGATAATTTATTATCGAGGACGGTACATAGCAGCACAGCTTTGGTGCCGATGTACACATCGCTAAGAGCTGTTGACGGCGGCGATGGTGCTTTCATGGCAAGTTCGTGTCATGTTATATGTGCTCCCCGTGCTGTCTTCTACGCAGTTGTTAGGGACGTGGGGATAATGGGCACAACTCGCCCATATATATATATATATATATATATATATATATATATATATATATATATATATATATATATATATATATATATACATATACACACACGCTTACACGCAAACCAGTCAGTGTGAGAACAAAAAATTGGGGGACGCTTAAGCTTCGCCTTTAAGAGTTGAACGCCATAGCGATATTCTGTTCCTAGAGCGCAGTTCGAACACTACGAGTGTTTAACAGAATGCGCGCACTAAGGTGTGTGCCTTATGTAATGGGTAGCATGCTTTAAACCAGGGGCAATTTTGCGCGAGAAACTTTTTCGAAGTTGCGATGCACCCACTACGTGGTCTTAAGGGAATACGCACAGTAATGTGTGTGCCTTTTGTAATGGGTAGCTGTCTTTAAACCACCAAGTCGTTATGATGTTGACGTGGTGTGACGCCCGATGGCAATGTACGCTTGTACCACGCAATATTACTGCGATATTACATCTCGTACTGTGACACCTGTATACAGGACGCGTATTTTTGGGAAGCATGGAAGTTACTTTCAGTGCAGCTCCAAGCAGAGGCGTGGCTGTGTGGCAGAACACCTGCTTGCCACGCAAACGGCCTGGGTTCGATTCTCACTCGGACCCAACATTTTTATTATTTATTTTATTTGCAGCTTTTTCGATTTTTCGGTCACGGACAAGATGATGATTTTTCGCTCACAACCAACGGCCCCGACGCCGACGGCGGAATTTCTGCGATACGAGCTCTTTAACGCTATCGCGTTAAAAGATTGCAGAAGAATCAAGCTCAATGAACCAACACGTGCGGACAACAGAGAGAGTTCTGGGAGTAAACAAATGCGTCGATCCACTCGGAGGGCTTAATTAAACGCCCCCGTGCAGTGAGGAAATCACGATCCATACACAGGGTCAGCACAGGCTTTCTGCGCGCCCTGTCGGGGGGTTGCTGTAATTATTCAGCGTCGACTATTTACTTTTCCGTTTCTCTATGTGCTTAAACACTGTGTCGCTAGAAAAACATGCCGTCAGGCGCGCGGTGCTCGTTCTCAAGCCCTTCTCCTGCGATGCTGAGCCGCGGCGCACTGAGGAAACGAAGCGGGTCACGTGCGATTCGCGGAAAAGCGAAGCGCCCAGAAAGGGGGCAACCACGGAACTCGCGCCCCGCCGAGAGATTTTCCCTGGAGAAGTCACGACTGACTCAATGCGCGGAGGATCCCAGACGCGAAAAGGGGAACCGAGTGCGAACCCCTCCCACCCCCCCCTCAAGATCAGGCCGCGGCGCGCCTTCTGGCCGCACAACATCCTGCGTTCACACACATACATGCACACGCGCTCGCTATACGGAGGCGCGGGAAGTCGCAGACCTCGAACACTTTCACACAGCTAAGCTCGAAGATCAAAGGGGATCCGCGAAAAACGAGGCGCGCAGTCGAAATTCGTTTCTTTCACCAGATGACGATATCAACGCGCGTAAATCATGACGTGGCATCAATCGCGCCTGAGAAAACGATCTTGGTGGTGGCGCGCTATTGGCAGAAAGAGGCTAGTTTCATCAAACGCGATGCTCCACTTAGATAATTACGTCGAACGAGCGTCAAGGGGATTAGAATGCCACAGCTGTTTCTCGCGCATTACGCGTTTATGAAAGACAGCTGCGGCAGCCGAACTTGTATAACCGTGTCAGCGGCAGAGCAACGACCCTGCAGCCTTTCGGCCTTTCAGCAGCAGCCTTTGCTGCAGGTGCCTTCGTGGGGTGTTTGACTTTGCTCGGCGCTGTAAATGTTGGCTATAAGGCAAGCCCGTAAGCAACGCTGGGTAGGCGGCATTAATTTCGACGACGTTAGCACAACTGTTTTCGGGTTACACGGATCCATCGCGCGATAGTCTGTCTCTCTGGCTTCTGGTCATTAATTTCTGGTGGGGTTTTACGCGCCGAAACGACGATATGGCTACGAGGCTCCGGAAATTTTGACCACCTGGGGTTGTTTAATGTGCACTTACACCGCACAGCTAGTACACGGGGCTCTAGCGTTTCGCCTCCATCGAAATGCGACCGCCGCAGCCGGGATCGAACCCACGTCTGTCGGGCCAGCAGCCGAGCGCCGCAACCACTGTATACCATCGCGGCGGTGTCGTATGGAAAACTGGCAAACAAAAAGTCCCGCAAGTGAGCGGCTACCACGCGTGCAATCGTGCAGATGAACATTAACGACTCACTCGAAGAATATAAATATTACTTTAATCTCTTTCATCGCAGCACGACAATGTCAGCCCGAGTTTGTAACAGAAGGTGCGCGTTTTAGCGCCAGCCATCTGAGCTGGCGCTACTATATCTGAAAACCGGCAGTTCAATTTTGTTATTTACAGCACGCATTGAGGTCACAGCAAAAGTGGGCGATAAGGACACACAATTACAGCGACGGCGGCATTTATTTATCGACACCAACTTACACACTCCCACATAATATCACCTCGTTCTTATGTTCTCAATGATCCATAAATTATTAGCCAGTGTTCCATCAAACGCTCAATAAAAGAAAACTTTAAAGTCCGCCCTGCGCCCTCTTACGGAAGGGAACCGCATTTAACCATCTAAGGTACAAACCGAGTTCCACATGAACAGCAGTGAAAACATCTCGTTAAGTCTTATTTCTGTTAACTTTTATGAACATTACATTTGTACTAAAAAATAATGAATAGTTATCCCAATAGTAATTTCAATGCTCCACTAATTACGTATTATATTAGTACCTATGCTTACGTTTCTCATGTATAAATCGGAATTTCGAGGTGTCAAAACAGCGTAGCATATACTATATGATACATTGGTTGTTACAGGGTGACATTCACTATATAAGGTGTGACATTCACTGTAAAGAACGCTATAAAGAGCACACACGCGAGGGTCACTACAAAAAGCACGGTTTACATTCCCAGGGAAAGATCGAGATTGTTTTTAGTTTTCTTTTTCGCTTTCCTTTCCTCCAGCTTTTCTATTTTCTTTTTAGTAGCAAGTTATGACGCTCCACTCACGAGATTTCCAGGTATGACGTTGTGCGTTCGGCAAATTGTTAAGGCGCGAAGCGGCCAATTACTCGTGACCTCAAGTCGTAGCCCTTCCTACACTCTACGAAAAAAATCGAGTATTTGGGGAGTATTTCTGCCACGCAACTAAAATCGTCATCTACTTCGCGTACTTTCCTTATCACCGCAGTCCCAGCACTTCCCGGTCACGAACGGCGTGCGCGCTATCAGCGTGGCATAGCATTCTTGATAGGAAAGTGGCGAGCGAGGAACTTTATTGAAAAAGACCAAAGGGATCGGGATCAGGGGTGGAAGCGAAGAAACTCCATCTCTTCACCCGGTCGGTGGCTCCACAAGTGGCGAGAGCCGGGTTTCCAAGAAAGGAGACGCCAGCAAGCCAGATAACCGATTATAGTTGTGTGGCAGAAATACGTTCCAAATACTCGATATTTTCTTAGAGTGCGCGGTTGCGCAGTACATACATGCACTTTGTTGGGAGCTCGGCATTCCAACAACCATCTTCGACATAGCCAGAGTTTCACGGCTGCTGCGCCACGACATTCGGGGCAGCCGCTGAGGAAAAGTCGACACGAGCGGTCACCGTTCATACAGAACCACCCAGAGAACGAACACTCTTACAAAACAGTTTGCACCACCTGGGGAGTTTTTTTTTTTTTTTTTTTGTCCGACAACAAACATTGTCATCTGGCACGCGTCTCATTTCTTGGAAACTCGGCACTCGCCCTTTTCTTATCAAAAATGCAATGTCGTACTACAGTGTAGTCATACCGATAGCACGCACGCCGTTCGTGACCTGGAAATACCGAGCGCGCGGCGATGACGCAAGGAAAGAAAGAACGCGAGGTAGATTTTCTTAAACAGGTAGATGATGATCATTGCTACGGGACAGAAAGACGCCCCAAATACGCCCTTTCTTTTTAAAGTGAAGAAAAGTTTCAACTGCCTTCCATTTCGTGGCCGTTTTGTTGCCCTCAGACGAGGCGAGATCATCTAAGCGGCAACTAAGGGACTTTAGCGGCAACTACACACCAAGCCGCCCTGGTGGAAGGAAGAAGCCTGGTGAGGAGGAGGAGGAGGCAGCTGAAGGAGAGATGCCTCGGGCGAGCAAAGCGATGCCGTGGGAAAGCACGATGGCAACGAACAAACCGCGTGACCGCCGCCAACGACGACGACGTACGAGTTGCCAAAGCAAAGGCGCGCGCGCCTGCACTTTGTCGCAGCCCAGCCAGATCGGCGCGCTCTGCAGCTGCTGAGAGACGCGCCGAAAGACGTGCGTGTCGTCGGCCCTTCCGTGAGACGAGACTTGCCAGAAATTCCACAACCCCCTCTAGCAAAATTTGTTTTTTTTTTTCCGTGAAGAAAACAAAGCTCAATGCGTAACCTCCGAAGGAAGATGCATAACCGACGGCTGGCGAGGTATGCGAAATAAACGCCGACTTTCAACCTATTTTTCCTCCTTACTCCATTCTCTTCGCGCTCTTCGTTAATTGCACTATCTGCAGCGGGATAATTCAGGCACGCCCAGTACAGGATACACCCTCACATCACTCTGTTTTGTTTTATTTTGTTTTTTTTTCCTTCTTATCATTCACTGCTTAACTACGAAATGATCGCCAACGGCGAATGGCCCAAGACCTGGGACCTCTCGTTTCGCTTATGTTTTCAGTCTTACCTGATCACCAAACCTAACGGCGAGCGCGTTGACAGCTAAATGAGTCGTTCGTAATGCCACACACAAAGAACCTGCCTTAGTACAAATGAGTATATACATATATAGCGCTTCCAGCAGTCCAGTAATAACGCTCGTCAACACACGCCTTTGGATCGCTTTGACTGTTATACGCACTTATAGTACAACCTGCGAATGCGTCGATCGACGGGTACCGAAGTTGAACGAACTTTTAGATGTAAACAAGCATCGACGTGACGTGCAAAAAGAGGATGGTCCGCTCGCGTGCTTGTTGTCCACAACATTACACATAGTATATACTATATGGCTTAGGGTGTTGCCCCCCCCCCCCCCCCCTCAGTGAAGGAATGTCGTCGCCGGAAATATTTCTCTGCGCGGCGGGAAGGCGGCGCGCGAGCAGACTTTACGCGGAAAAAGACCAGGATTAAAACTCGAACTCGCCCCGCGGCGGACGAAGGAGGAGGGAGCCGCGCGCACAGCCCAACGGAGCTCCTCTGTCACGTGAGAGCGGCCAGGGCCACGCGACCGCGACAAGCGGCTCTCGAACCGAGTCCATGGGTCTGAGGCGCTGAGATCATCCGCGTAACGACGACATCCGATGCTGCCGTTTTATTAAGGCGAAAGCCTCGTACATCTCATGAGTCAATTGACTTTGCGAGATTTGGCGAGACCTGACAATAAATATTTCGCGAGACCCACTGAAGCCGCGGTGTCAACACGAACGGTACAAAAAGTATCACGTGGTCACAGATGACGTCATCCAGACGTCATCTGTGATCGGCGACGCCATACAACATCACGTCACATGATATCGTCACTTTGTCAAAGGTGGGCCGATCCCGGAGGAAGTTCAAAGCCACGCGAGTTGTAGAAACCTTCAGGGTGAGGGGGAGATTAAGGGGGAGACTGAGAACGTCGAGGTAATTTGATGCACGTCTCCCGCACTGCGGCTCTCCATGCCTCGCAGAAAATCTGGCCCTCAACTGAATGCATTACCAAGTGTGCACCTGGGTTTCGCCTTCGAGTGTTACCGAGAGTGTAACTTGCTGCCAACCTCTTCGCCAACTGCCATAATGGAAATTAACTATAGGAGCGTGAGGGACCGTATCATCTGGATCGGCGTAACAGAAATGTCCGAAGCTGTCTGCATGCAACGGGCATTTTCTTTCCTTTACACATATATATTCGCTCGTACACAAGACCCATGATTAATGGCCCGCAACGCAAAAGCGACATGTTGACAAAGCGGACGCGCTTCCTGCAATCAAAACGGCGACTGATTTATTCCCCTCTGTTTTGGTAGTCACTTTAATTATGAACGACTTGATGCGAGGCTTCTGTATACTACATAGTGCAATCAGTAGCACACTAACCACACACACGTCGGCAAGACTAAAACTCGTTCAATAATATAAATGTGACCACTGTTGAGAGTATACTATTGCACGCAAGATACTCTTCGCTGAAACAGACACCTCAGTAAAAATAATAATAATAATAAAAACCTATAAAGGTTTCATCGCTAAAAGCTGCGAGAAAAATCGGGATACGAATGGAAATACCACGACGATGACTGCGCCTATATTGCACGGTATTTATCAGCCAACCCATAAAACGCGATATTCAACAATTATCTCGCACAACTTAGACTGCGGGTTCACCGTCGTTAGGGAGTTTTAAAAAAGGGGCCCCAAACGTTTTGGGGCCCCAAAGAAATAGCGTCGAGGCCACTGCGCATGCGCGAGACCCAAAAAGCGCTTGGGTTTTGCGTTGGGGACGCTATTTCTCGAATTTAGCGGGAGCCCCAAAGCCTGCCCCAAAAGCTTTGCGTCAAACAAGCATGACGGCACCCATTGACGCGACGGCTTTTGGCGAAGACTAGAGTGACCTAGAATTGGAGAAGTGTCCAATTGCACCGCAGACCCTATTCGAAAACTCTTAGCTCCTGCTTGACCCAAAGCTAGCACACGCGAAGGGCTTTGGGGCCCCAAAAAACTCCCTACTGTAAATTCAAAATGTCAATCAGCTACGACCGGCAATCGAGATGCTGATGCATGTTACGCATGCCGTGCAAGCGCTCCTTGGGGTTTTGAAAACGACACTTCCCATGTAGACACGGTGAAGTCAATTCCGGCCTTCGTTCGAAGCGTGGTGTGGCACCGGAAGAATTATATGTACTGTGTATACGTCTATTTTCTGTACTTACTACGCCAGTATAAAAGAAGGAAAATGAGCGAGTGAAGCCTATACGCTCACTTTGCAGCTATACCCCCCCCCCCTCACCCTGCCTCCGGTCTTCCTATAAGCTAGCCAAGCGGGCTACATACTTATACATTCATAAACTGTTATAACGTTATATTATATGGTAAAATGCTATGATATAGAAAATACGGCTACCTATGAGCGAAATATTCCACTTTGAATGAAAGCCGCAAGGAAAACAAAAAGAAAAATTCTGTCTATTCGTCCTCGACCTCCGAGTCCTTTCGTGGCCGACCCTTCAAAAGTTTCCCTTGAACCCCCTAGTAGGCAAACTTTGCCCACGAAAAATGTTCGAAACTTCCCGGAACACCTGCCAATTAAGCCACGCGCATCCACGTTCGCTACAATACACTACCGATTTTCCTCGCTCGCGAATGGGCGCCGCTGACGTAAACCTACGAGTGAGGCGTTTATTGGTGACACTCGCCCGAGAGCCACCACCGCCTCGGCACTTTTCGCGCGGCAGCCGCGCCTCCTCGAAGGCTGCCAACTTTGCCGCTCACATGGACGGACGACAATGGACAAAGGAATACAATGAAGCTGCCGCGGATCGCTGGCAGCTGGCCAGCCGATCGGCCTTATTCGGTATCAACGCGGCAGCGGCCAGCCCTCCTTGCCCTGAGCGTGAATTAAAGGGACACTAAAGAGCAAAACGCTTTTTCTCATATTAGTAAAGTGCTCTTTCACGATACCAAAAACATCACGCTTGCTGCGAGAAGACGCTTAGTAAGCGAGAAAACGCGCAAAAGCAAAATGTAAGTGGCGACGCCACCTTGAAGTTTCCGCACCATTTGCCGTGACATCACATGTTTTGACGGCGCCTACTGGGGACTACGTAGTTCCTAAACGGTAAAAATGAAGTACATTGTCCTCTGAGGGCGTCATAGACTTAACATACCAAGTTTGGGGTAATTTTGTTGAGCCAATGGCGCCAAAATACGAGAAGTACACTTTGAAATCCGTGACGTCACGCGGGGAGATTTCAGCGCGAAATCTAAAAATTAAAACTTTTAACTTGATTTTCTCCTCTATTAATAAACCTATGATGCCGAAATTAACGACGTTAGAGTTTTCAAAGCACAATTTATCGATCAAAACCGATTCATTGTTTCTCTTTAGTGTCCCTTTAAAGCAGGACCGCATGCAACGTTGCCTTCGTCGGATCGCGAGGAAAATCAGCGGCCCGAAGCATGCTCACTCTACAGGTCGCTAAAAGCTGCTAATAGAAATGTGACCACAAGTATGAAAGGCTTGGAAACGAGCTATAGTGGGCATTCGATAATTACTACAGACTTGGAAGCACGAGAACAACATATGGACAGCGACTGCCGGCGTGTGTCCTCTTGTCCAGTCTTGTCTTGCATAACTGGCTTTAGGATATCAAGAAAGCGTCGAATAACTCTCCAGTAAAAATCAGTCTATCTAAAGAAGAATCTACCGTTGGATTGCCTAATTGGTACACTATTTCAAGGGATCAGTGCAAACACGTCGTTACGGGACAGAGGAGCCAGGAACGAACGGTATGTCGTATTAGCACGCGCCCTATATATATGCCGCCTCATTGCCTATACCGTATACGTTTGCACTGAATGCTTTACCAAGACAAAAATGTGCACGCGCCACTTAAGACTTCTTGCCTGGCGTTTGTTCGCGGATCAAGTCAAAACCTTCAGGAGCCCACTTGCCGACGCCATTCAGTCACAGTGGCCAAGTGCTTCCCCCAAGCCTTAAAGGGGCCATGACACGGTTGCCCAAAAATTTGTGGTTTTCAGCGAAAACTAGAAGTAGAGGGTCTATTATGTCTATACGGATTTCAAAAGTGGGCCGTAAAAGACTATTTCAGTGCAAAACAAGACCTAGAAGTCGCCGGCTGTAAAGCCCGCCCACCGCCGGCGACCGCCATTTTGCTATGGCGCGTGTGACGTCACGTGCAGCACGGAACGGAGCCGTCGTCTTCTACCAAAGTTTCAGCCGCTGCAAATCGTTCAATTTTAGTGCCAAGTTGAAGAAAGCTCAAATATCTCGATATCACGTGCAGCTGACCACGGAACATTATCGTTCGCCGCAATGCAGAGGCTTGTACAGCTAGCTGCTTGTTACGTCACGGCTCGTGAGTGCACCACTGTTGCCTGACTCTGGGGCCGCTCGCGTGTTTATAAAAATATTCGATTATAAATTGAGTGCTCGACCAAATGCGCTAAAATTTCGCCATCTTATTTGTGAATGCACAAGGATTAATCCACATAACACAGATCATGATGGAAAATTGGGTGTCATGGCCCCTTTAAGAACAGGCCAATGACGAGTGGTGAACGGTTATAGACGCTTCTTAGGCTAAGTGAGCGTCATGTTATAGTCATGTGTTTCGGAATGAATAACGTCGCGGGTAAGGCGTGACGGCACGAAGAGGCGTGCGCGGGTCGTCGCACGAAGTCCCCGACGCCAATGGAGTCCCGTACTAGGGATCCCCACCTACTATTTGTAGGTTCCCGCCCCTTAAAGAGCGGTCCCTGCATACCTCCTTAAAAAAAAAAAAAATGTTTTAACACCGCCAAGTACCCTACACGGTCTCGAGATCCAGTGTGGAGGCGCGAGAAAGGCGGCGTGTTAGTCCGAAAGCGTCACTGACCACGTCCATGAATCTAAATGGTCATACCTTAACGAACAAATCTATGAAAGTGTTTTCGTTGATATATCAAGCCGGCATCTGCGTCACGTCAAGTGTCCAAATTATAAGCCTCCGCGAGAGTATAGGCACACAGGCTGAGAGCAAAGAGTTATTGACCGCAGCACCTGCTGCCGGTGGACGACGCCTGTGACGTTCGTGAGCTATCCGACAAAATAAAAGGTTTTGGGTTAGGGAACGCGAGTGCTTGGGAACACAAGAACGCGAGGAGAGTGCAGAAGAACGCAGAGGTTATAGGAGCTCCCATCCCTAAGGCACCCTGTATATACTATAGATATATACTCTTTAATGAGAACACAAGCCCGATTTCTGCGCGCGATAACAAAAATGGAAGTGCAGTTACAGCAACACTACCACTCCAGAGTAACCATTCCTTTCACACGATGCGCGGAAAGAGAGGTACCATAGATACAATGTGAGGAGCGTGTAAGACAATCAAATGCAGGAGAACAATGGCGTGCCGCCGCGCCGTGCAGGTGAAGAGCGCACGCTGGTGGTCTTTGTTCAGCACATATACGGAGACACACGGAGAGAAAGAAAAAATCACTGCGACTAAACGCGTCTCGTGCATGCCCCTCGGCTACCAAGGCATGATATTAAGCACGGCCAATCAAAAGTGAAGCAGTTGCTAACAGAAACGACTCCCGCCCGCACGCGGGAGCATACGGTGTCCTCTTCAAAGAATGCGGGTGTAACCGATGCAGTGGCTCAGTGACCGTGGTTCAGCTGCTGAGCAAATTCGCGAGTTCGGTTCCCGGCCGCATGTGCAGAAGAGGATCGAGTGTAGCAAACGCGCGTGTACTCTAGGCGCCCAGGAACTCTGGTATCATTAGGTCATCACCCGCCCTCATTCCAGTGTTGACAATATCTTTTAACACGTGTCGCTAAATGGAGCAGTAAAGAAAAAAAAATAAAACGAATATTGAGGTTCCATCCGAAAGGCAAGGCATTCATAACGATAGCAACGTATTAAAGGTTCGCATTTTCATCGGCCCTACATTCACTTACTAATTAAAGAAGCATGATATCACGCTGGCACTGACAAACGAAAACAGTGCTCACTCGATGGCCGCAAAGGCTCACTGTCACAATGCCAGCATGATGAATGGGTTAGGCAGAGGTGAACAAACGTTTCGTGTTGCCTTTCCCTTCAAAGCGTCTGCGCAAGTAAGACAACGCGACCTCCAACACTACAGGCGCGCGGGAGAGACTTTGCACCCGCCGCAGATTACCTCTATCATGTGTTGTTCCCTCTGACAGAGCGTGGCTTGAGTTTAGGAAGTACGCTAATTTCTTCGCCCCGTCTGCGAGAACGGCGAAGCGTCTCAGGAGGAGGGAGATGGGGTGAAAGATAGAAGAAAGTGGAAATGAAATAGTCCTGAGAGAAGAGCACCCACAACACCGAGCGCCTGGTCGGAGTATATCCTTCCCATTTACCTAAACCGGTGTGTGCCCGGCGTAACTGGGAATCGAACCCAGCACCTCCCGCATTAGAGGCGGACGCTCTGCCATTTCACCACCGCAGAGGTTTTTATTCCCTCTGGCCACTTTCCCCGGCGTATGGTAGACAGCGGGTCCATGCAATGGCTAATCACTTCACCCTTCCCCACCTCCAAGGTAGGGCTCTCGGGCTGCCTATGGTGCACTCAGAACAAAGTATCAGGGACTCTGCTCAAACGTTAAGTTATAAAAGTTATACGATACGGCTCGCATCAAGCCGCCATCCTCGCACGCTTTCCCTATAACACCCACAGCGCGCAGTACAGAATTTTATCGCACTTGAAATTTATATATAACATCCCGGATATACTGAAAATTCCTCTGGAGTGTCCTTGCAGTTCCCATCGCAAGAAAAGTCGCTGCGATTTTGCTGGCTTTTTTCGAAAAGTAAGCTAAAGTTGTCGCTAAGACTGTCGAAAGAATTTTAAATAATATCGCCATTTTGGAGAAACTATAAGAGTTAACGTGCTTAAATAATATTCCGAGACTTTAGGAGTTTTCTTTTTTATAAATATCCGCCGTGCACATAGGCGAGGAATTGACACACACACACACACACACACACACACACACACACACACACACACACACACACGCACGCACGCACGCACGCACGCACGCACGCACGCACGCACGCACGCGCGCGCACACACACACACACACACACACACACACACACACACACACACACACGCACACACGCACACACGCACGCACACCGCTGTGGGCGTGTGGTACAAATCGAGCCCCCAGCGAGTTGCACGCCTGAAAAAAAAATTAAAGAAAATCCGCTGATTGAGTGAAGAATGTATGCTCACTTTGTAGAGTTACGGTTGGAGCAGTCGAACACGCGAGGAAAAAAAAGAAAAGAAAAAAAAAAGAAGTGACACACAATGGACATGTGCCATGGGCGATAATGAAGAGCTGGCGACAGAGACGACAAAGAGAAAAAAAAAAAAGAAACGAGCTCGGAATAAGAGAAGTGCAGGCAACATGACGCTTCGACAGCAGCAGCGACACCGATAAGCAGAGTGCGACCAAGCATCGGCGGTCGTTTCCGGGAGCAGCGTCGTACAACGGTAAGCGGGCGCCTTGCTCTTCGACTATACCGGAGTAGTTAGGGCACTTTGTTTGGAGTACAGCACTTTGTTTATTCGATTATCACAGTGGCATGCAGAACGCCCCCTAAGTTATCGATAGTGCGTGTGTGGGGGGGGGGGGGGGGGGAGGGAAAGGGGCAGAGTTGCACACGCAACTCCACGCACTTCGAAGCCAATGTTGTACAGCGCTCTTCCGCCCACATTCTGTGACGCTGTACAATGTGCGATAACGTCTAACCGAAATCAACAGCAAGCAAACGATGACAAAAAAAAAGGCCAGAGATGTAAACAAAAAGTAAATGAACGATAAAATAAACATGTGAAAAACAAGAGAGAAAACAATTCTGGAGACCTTGCCCTATCGGGAAAAGTGGAGGCAAGCGGCGTCCGCGTGCCTGACCTACTACTTTTTTTATTATTCTTTCTTTTTCTTTCTTGCTTTCGCGTTGCACAATGCTCCCTCCTAACCTTTTCCTTCCTCCATGCCAGGAATCGGACCGGCATCCACGTGTTTAGCAGCGCAAACGCTTCAGTTGCTATAGAGGCAACAGCGACGGTGATGCGTTCATATCCAGGCCACAATGAAATCTGGCAACGTGAAATGACAAGTGACCTCGATAACCTCGACAAAAGGCCAGATTGCTGTATCGGAAACGGCTGATAGCCGACAAGCCCACTATCGACAGAGCATCAACTATTGGAGAAAAAAAAAAAAAAAAACGGCGCATACACGAACAGGCATGTGACCGTCGAGGGCCGCATTTCTTTGCGCTCGCGGGTGTCTTTTTCCCTTTTTTTTTTTTTTTGCGGTCACCCCAACAACGCCAACGACACTTGTGCGGCAATATAAGCGTCGCCTAAAAAGGAAAAAAAAAAGACCACGCAGCATACAGCACCTCAAGAACGAAGTCTTCATTCAATCTCAGTCTAGTGATCGAGTTGTCTGCGAATTAAAGAAGAAATGTTATTGCGAAATGGCTTTCTATTGAAGCTCAATGTAAGTGAAACCTACAAAAACCAGCTCGATTGGGTTATGAATAATTCAGTTCGAATCACACTTGTCGGTATCATGCTACAGGCCCGGCAGCGCGCATATATATATATATATATATATATATATATATATATATATATATATAGAGAGAGAGAGAGAGAGAGAGAGAGAGAGAGCTCATATGCGAATGAGGCACGCCGTGGTGGGGGACGGACTCCTGGCGACCGGCTGAGGTTCTTTGACGTGCACCTAAATCTATATGCGCACGAGTTTCTTGCAGTCGGACTCCATCGAAATTCGGCTGCTGAGCGTGGGATCGAACCAGTCCAGCAGCCGAACGTTATGACCATTGAGCTACTGCGACGGGTCACGCGTTTCATCTTCATGGAAGATAATCAAAGGCTGGCTAAGGCACCCCCTTTCGCTATCTTGTTAGTACACCAAGCCTGAACCAGAATACGCGCTTATTCGTAGTTTATACGTCTGCGTAAAATATACACTGGCATCCACCTTGCACTGCACATACTACAATCGCAACAGTGTAACGAAAAGATCGCCGGTGCTCCTCTGGTTTATTTTTTGGGAGTGTCTACCGTTACGTCTAGACGTAACGGTACGAGCCGTTGCAGTTATGTCTGGACGTAAGAATAACGAGTCTTAAAAGTTACGTCCAGTGTGACAATACAAATACAGCCCGTTAGACCTACCGAACCGATTGGCCTCAGTGGCGCAGCGGCTAGCGTGTCGTGCTCGGAACTGCGAGGACGTTGGTTCGAACCTCGCTACTAGTGCAATTTTTTTTTTTTTTGTCTCAGGTGTTGCTGAAGTCTGTTGCCAGAGAAGCGCGACGCGGCTCGTGGGTTACGTGCGCCTCCGCCTGCCCCGAAGGGGCAGGCGCGCGGGCTAAACAGCGCGTGGCCGCGACAGCGGCCAGTAGCGCGTGACCGAGACCCTGCCAACCGGCCATTGAGTGTTAGCGAAATGGCCGCACTCGCGAAGCGAGGGCGAAGCCACGATTAGGTTACCGCGCCCGAAGGGCGCAGAGGGCCTTCACTGAGCAACAGGAAAATAATGTACTCACGTTTGTGGAAAGCCACATCTGGACTAGAATCCCTAGATTTTCCCTGCTCTTCAACAGGGAAAAATCTAGGGACTTTAATCTGGACGTAACGATAGCGGTGACTACAGTTACGTCTGGACGTAACCCTAGCAACAGCCTTATTTTTTTTATGCTGCATTAATATTTGACTGATACAACAGCTTGTACGCAACTACATAAAGCGACCGCAGCTAACAGGAACTTTATACATATATATTACGCTGATGCGGGATTTTGCGAACTTATTTGCTGCATCATTGATGCATGACGCCTGTCAGGCCCTTCTTTAGGCCTTCATCTCATTTTTCTTTGTCGGGAGGGTGGTATACATGGCTTCTAAAACTTGTTGGCAGCCATAAACACAACGTCAATCCTGCTTTTGCTCCCGACTAAGTCTCAGCGACACGGAATAGATGTAGCGAGGGTTCACGATTCTATTTTTATCTTCATCGCAACTGAAAAAAAAGAAACGATTACCTTTTAAAGCGTTCAGAAACAGTGGCTACTATAGAGCGCGAGGATAACTTGCAGTCTAATAAACGCGTAATTTGCGCGTTAAAGCTCACGTTAAACCATTTTGTGCACACGCGATTTGGTGAGAGACGACGGGGAGATGTTGTAAGACATGGTTGATGTCCCATTTTTTTGAAAGCTTGGAGCGCTTGCAGGATAAGTTTATCAACAGTTTCTAAGGTACCACGCATGGGTCATGAACCACTTTTCCAAATAGTCATCGAATGACCTCAGTATCGGAGTTTATCGCCTCACGAATCGATTACCGCAAGAATTACCCAAGAACGAGCGGAGTTACAGGGGTTTGTCCCGCGCTTTCTCTCTTCTCTCGTCCCGACGAGCGCGCCGGAAGCTACACAGCGAGGGATGTCAAGAAGGAAATAAGTTATGTCAGCGAGCGTCATGACCTTGAGAGCATATGATGAAACGCGATCGCTCCCTCCCGCTGTGATTCATGTGCACAAGTGTGGCTCACTGTGTGATGTTAGCAGATATGGAGCTCGGCGCCGGCACGTGGCGGAACCCCATGGCAAGAAGCACATCCGATCCAAATGCCGCTCTTGATTTATGTCGGCTATTGGCCAATAACATGCTATCTGCAGTTCGACGTCAAACAGCAGGCGCCGGCAGCTCCGAAGGGAGTGAGCACAGGTCTCTGTATGAAGAGGGTGCCTGAGAAAATGGCAACTTCGCACTCCGGCCTTTTCTAAACTCTCTCTCATCTGGCGCCACGTGCCGCTCATTTGGTGCCAGTGTATACTCAGGATGCCACCAGCATAGGTGGCGAAACGTCTATGTAATTTTGTTAATACTGTTGTGTTAATTCGGAGTACATCTTTTGGAATCACTCTCCTTAGCGAGCACGACTGCAAGGACTGCAAGATTTGGCTGAGATGTTCATAGCAGTGCCTACTCTCCGCAGGACTTTTTCTCACCAAGCCCGAGGGGTGGTTCACGACCCCTTTAACAGCTAGATTTCGCGTAGACACGCGCTCCGTCTCCGATTGGCGGGTGGTGTTGCCATATAGCTAAACACGCGAGAGGAGTTTTGTGTCTGCGTTCTCTTCAGTCACTGGGTAACATTTCAGCATGGTATAGTCGACGTTTATATAGTCCGTTTCCCTCCACCTGTGCCCCGTGCCAGAACGCTTGCCTTTCTGCTAACATGAATTTCTACACACCAGCACGACTTTCTGTCTTCTGAGACTCGCGGCCGCACCGATGCCCGAATGAACGAAGTTTCACGGAGTGCTCCATGCTACGAGACTCCGCTTTCTCCCTCCACGTTCCTTTTGTATTTCGGGGTCACTCGTGGTGTGCACGGAACAAGCTCGGGCGGGCCGAGCCTGCGTTCGCAGCCGGAGAAACCAGCCCTTTCGAAATACTTGCGCCGAAACGGCTCGCTTTCCGACGTAATCGTGCCGCCCGCCTTTTATCGGCACCTCCGGCGGGCGCGCGCAATCCAAATACGCACGGAGCCGCTTGCCACGCGCAGCGGGGAAAAACGCCGGAGCACATGCAACGACCGGGGAGGGAGATAACGTGGTATCGGTACCGCTATCGGCGACTCCCCCCCCCCCCCTCTTATCGCTTTCAAGCCGCACAAAGACTGGCTGTCCTCACCACCACCGAGCCGTGCGTACACTACCGAGCGTAAAGATACACGGGTGCGACGATGGCGAGCCGGCCGACCGCCGCCGGTCGACAAGTGCAGGACGCTGCACAGGTGATACAGGCGACGCGGAAGAGCCCCGTCGCCGCCGCTGTGTGAAACAGGAGATACCGAGGAGGCGGAGACACGCGCACGAGCCGCCGTAGTCTTAACTACTGTTTCGTGGAGCGTGTGTCGTACGCAATCGGTTGGAAGGGTGACTGCATGAGGCCTTGCAGCCGCTGCTATTCCCGCTTCGAAGTCGGTGACTTGCAAGCCATCGATTGCCCAACGACAGTAACTTTTCTTCTAAACGTGTTGCGCGCATGGATATGTGGAAGATGGTGAGCAGACGACGTCGTCTGATCGGCGTGGACCCTTCTGCACTTTCCACGCTCTCATATATGCAATCACCTTGTGCTCTCCTTCTACACTGTCTCATAACAGCACGCGAGAATTTCAGTGCCTTTTTTTTTTGCTTCTCTTTACATTCTTTTTTTTTTTTCATTTTCTTTGGCTCTTCGTGTTTGGTGGGCGGACTATCCGAGAAGTCTAAAAGAAGTATCTTTCACTTGCAAACAAGCTCGGCTTAACAGGCGATGACCGACAAGCCATGGAAGGGAGGCGTGGCAGAGGCAGGTACAGCGGACGAAACTAATGCAGCATCCCATATTTAGTACAGACACAGCACACGAAAGCCTATGTTGTATAAAAGAAAAGTGAGCCGTTTTTTACGATGGCTTTTTTTTTTTCTCCGCGTGCAAGGTCACTTACAGATAAGATTTATTACTTGGTCTGAGTTAGCATGCAGGCGTAAATACACACTTAAAACTCCAGTGTGTCGAGATATCTATGCGCTGAAAACGCAATATTCCCTGCAATCTTCACTGCCCGGCAAAACATAAGACTCGAAGACATGCATCGTTCGTGGGATGTATACACGCGCTGCAAAGGAGGCTGTCGATCAACTGATGCGAAAGTTGCTATCGCGTGCACACAATCTGGCACTACTGGCACAAATATGTGGCCCATCAATGCGTCATTATCATCAGGCTATCTTATGTCCACTGCAGGACGAAGGCCTCTACCAGTGATCTCACCCACACTGTCCTGCGCGAACTAATTCCATTTTATGCCTCCAAATTGCTTAATTTCGTCTCTCCACCTAATCTAGTGCCGTCGTCGGACGCATTTCCCATATCTTGCTACCTATTCCGACGTTCTAATTGATCATGCATTATCTGTCCTTCTAATGACGTGGCCTGCCAAGGTTCATATATATATATATATATATATATATATATATATATATATATATATATATATATTCGCTTGATATCTGTTAGGATAACGGCTACCCCTGTATTCTCCATTCTGATGCATTCGTATCTCTTAGAATTACGCCTATCAATGTTCGTTGAATTGCACGCTGGGTGGTCCTTACATTCTTCTGGAATTTCTTTGTTATTCTCCAGGTTTCAGCCCCAAACGTTAGAACTTGCAAGGAACAATGGTTGTACACTTTCCGCTTCATTGAGTGTGGTAACTTGCCGGTCATGAGTTGTGGATGTCTACCGTTTTGCGCACCATCCCATCCTTACCACCATCCTTATTCTTCGGTGGATTCCCTTTAGATGAGTAGTATCCACTGTTAATGCTTGCCTTAGATAGCCGTATTCTTCTACTGATTCAAGGGTCCCGTTGTTTATCACGAATTCTCACTCTGTCGCCGGACCACCTAGCATTACGTACCTTTGTCTTCGGCGTTTTCATCTTCAACCCTACCTTGACGCTTTCTGGGTTTAATTCTTCAATCTTTTTTTTTTTTTTGGCAATTCGTCGCCGTCATTGCTGAACAGTATACGATGCCTTCATGCAAACCGTAACTTGCTAAGATATTTTCCATTAATCCTTATTCCTATCTTTTTCCCAACCTACTCGTTCGGATACTTCTAAAAAAGCAGTGAATAGGAGGGGGGAGATTGTATCCCTTTGGCGGACCCCTTTCTCGATCGAGATTTCGCGACCTTCTTAAGGAGGAGCAGAGTAGCTGTGGAATCTATATATGTATTCGCTATGGCATTCACCTATGTTTCCAGTACTCCTTGCGGACGCAGCACCTCCAGAACCACTGGTATATCTACCGAGTCGAACGCCTTTTCGTAATCTATAAGTGTCATATAGTTTGTTTTTTTTTTTTGTAGTCAGCAGATTTCTCAAATATTTGATTAGTGGCATGACGGTGACCCAGAAATTATGGACGATCCAAATATTCTAAATAGTTTCTTTTCGAAATGCACTAATATCAGCACTGGGTGAAGGAACGGTGAGCGCCTGCGGTTGCGCGCCAGCGCTAAGCCAAGTCTGAATTTCACACATTCCCCACATGGCCCGCTGCCCTGCACTTCTTATGCTCAACTCAAACAGCACGCGCGAAAACATGCGCGCGTCAGTCAACCCGTTGCGTACTCGCGCCAATCCCTCTATTTTCTTTAACGTGACATTAACGTAAAAAAACAGGCACGCTTTCAGTCGAGTCGGGCTTCGGAATTAATCCCCCCTCCCCGGCTTTTCACTTTCCTTTGTGGGTGCTTCGCTCGCGCCGAGAAAGTCCGGAACGGATGATGGGGCGAGGGGAGGCATTGTTGGCCGCGAGGGAGGCCCAAGCGGGGCCCGCAACAAGCGCAGGCAGCGAGTCGGCGGCGGGACTTCCCCCTGTTGTTGTGCACTTGCCGCTCGTCCATCCCGCGGGGCCCGGTCCATTACGGAACGCCGGCGCAAGGTGGAACATCGCTTCCTTCCCACTCGCCACTTCCTTCAAGTCCTCCTCACCTGTCCGTTGCACGCTAGCAGGACCCAACAAGCGATGGCACACGAGATGGCAGAGGCGCCATTATTTCTAGGAACGGAGGGCCCGAAATTTCAACTCGCTCGCGACAGAAGCGATGCGCTGCAAGCCTACCCTAAAGCTGGCCACGTAAAACGAATGTTTCCTTCCAGTGCTCGCAAAGACAATGACCGCAACGTTCCGAGCGCGCAATGAAAGCTTACACACTGGCCCAGAGATATGTAGGTGAATGAGATAACCGATGGTCAGTAAGAACGACGGTAGAGATACCAACAGATGGGAAACGAGGGCGGCAGAAGGTAACGTGGGGCGATGAAATTAAGGAGTCTGCAGGCATAAAATGGAATCAGCTCGCGCACGCAGGACAGGGGAGTAAATTGGAGATCGTAGGGAGAACGAAGGCTTCGTTCTGAAATGTGTATAAAATAGGCTGCTGTTGATTATGACGCAACGCGACAGTCAGCTTAATTGGTCAAAGGGCTACTCACGCCCAACCACCGCCTCCAGGCGCCTCTGCAGGTCAAGGTCGCTACACAGTCCGCGTTTGTCCGATGCCCGCAAACGCAGAGGAAAACTGACCGCAACCGGCAAGTAACTCAACGGATACCTTCATGTTCGGATTTGTCATAATCGAGCTTCCACAAAACATAAAAAAAAAACGAGAGCGAAAATGGCAATGAGTAAATGTACAATAACGCAGCCAAAGCTTGAGCACGCGTTGTAAAGGGCGTAAGGCGTGCGCGCCTTCCTCTGAGATCGGCCGGATATCTCGTTGTCGGCGTATTCCTTCCTCGTTCTCTTCTTTCTTCACCAATAAGGAAAACGCGCAACACGGAAGCAAGCGAAGCCAGCTCTTCCTGCCTTACATAAGAAGGCGCTGCGGCGAAGGTATACGTGGGAGAAAAATTCACAGAGGACCTTGGCCGCAGTGGAAAGCAAGCAGGATCGCCTGCTCAGTTACGAAAACCCTTGCTGTCACTGTATATCGCACATCGTCTTCCGTCACCGCAAAATAACTACCAATGTAGCATATACATGTGCTCTTGCTGACCGCAATCAGTTAGGAACCAAGCTGTTTCCTGCGATTGATCAACTGCACACTTATGTTCACCACTGGCGTGTAGTTCTCTCGCGTCACAGCAAGCTCCAGGAAACGCTGGGCTATACAAACAGTGCGCTCTGAGCGTTCAGACTCGTTGACGCCTACAAAAAAAGTTGGCAAGAGACCGGGAGAGGGGTATGGAAAAGAAACGATGTGGATATGCTACAGCCGAGAGAACACACGAAACAGCTGTATCGCGCAGGAACGGCACCCTCTATTAACCGTATCAGAAGAAAGACAAGGTAGCTTTCAGTTACGCAAAAAACTAAACAAAAGAAACATCATTCACCACTTAAAAAAGATGATAAACACACAAGCACATAACGAAAAGTTACAGCTTTTCGCACGCAACTGCGATATTGCTACGTGGCACACATGCGGCATGCAGCTAGCCTGCAGCATGCAAGCTTGCCCTGTCTGCTACCTTGTACTTTATTTTCGGAGTTAGTGTGCACGTGAACAGTGCGTAAAACATGCTGCACCTTGAACGCTTCAATCGCGAGCTGAAATCAAACACGCACCGCGTGAATGAAACTGTATGGCGCAGGCGGCTGTGAAATTCAACGGTGCCGTGAACAATGAACATAAATCTTCCTGCAGGGTATGCAGGCCACGCAGCCTGGAATCGAGCACTATACACTGAGGTAGGAGCAGGCACACAAGCGTGCACCGCAGCTCCCAGAGCACGCGATCGCGAAGTTGTTGCTTGAGTGGGAAAGTGGTGAACAAACATGCGGTAGGGAGGTTAGGAACGGAAGATGCCGAGGAAGGTCTCGTCTCCAGCTTGGGCGACAGCTGGTGTTCCATAATTTTAAAGAGTGGTGTAGCGCAAAAATGGAACAACATACAAGTGACTACGCAAGGAAGCAAACACGAAAAGCCTCGGTCGTCGAAACTTTTCAAAGAGGGTCCACGTATACACCCCTTTCGTTCAAGAAATTACACTTATTTGCGATGTACACCCCAGTACCTATTCAGAAAGCAGTGATCTAGTTGGAACTAGTACTGCTGCCACAAGTGATCGACCACCGTAACAGTAACATAACACAATTAAAATGAGCATACAACATGGCGGATCATCCAGAAACAACAAACAGCAAGTTTATATATATATATATATATATATATATATATATATATATATATATATATATATATATATATATATATATATATATATATATATAATTTTAACAAACAAACGTTCATCAATACTCAATGGAATGCTTTGTTGGACGCGTTGGTTCATTCTGGAATAGACTTGAGCGCAAACGTACGAGACACAAGAAGAGAAGACCACAACACGAGCGCTCAATGAATACTCAATGGATACGGTCACTTTCGCGCATGCTGCCGCCCGTGTGAAGGGCCAAGCAAGATCTGCGAAGCTGCCCGATACAAGATCATCAAATACCCACAGGGGAATGTGTAATATTTTTTTGTTTATGATGCTAGCATCCAGCGACATTATGCTTCTCAAGGAGCACACCGAAATTCGCCCACAGCCAACTGGAAGTTGAGCGTTGGCTCGAATGTTATGTAACACACACACAAAAAAAATCATATGAAAAGGAGGTAATAGTTCAAGTTAAGATTTGTATGGGGTACGTATGATATCGGATTATATAAGTTTTGGTAAAGATAAGGGTCAATTAACCATCAGGATAATTAACGAAAATTAATCGAACGAATTCACTGAAAAAGAAGACTGTTTTCTTGTGGGTATGTGCCATCAAAATGGCACATGCCCACTATAGCACAGTATTCTTTCACTTATCAGCTGACTCCTTGAAGTGGACGACGGTGAACAAGCGGGTCCGGGTGGATTGTGTATTAGGGGCTACCGCCATTAAATACCCTTAAATGAAAGATTAAGGACGCATTTCTTTTTTTTTTTTTGCGACGCATCACTGGCGTCAGCAGCAGTGTTGTCGGTAACGCGTTACAAGTAACGGCGTTACCGGTAACGCGTTACTTTTTTCGGTAACTTAGTAACGTACTCGTTACTATTTCGGAACTGTAACGGGTAACGTACTTACGTTAACATTTTTCGGTAACGTGAGGTGTCACGTTACTCGTTACTTTTTCATCCTGTAGGTGCCTTTTTCCCAGAGCTCGCCACGACGAATTCTTTTGTCGCAGCCTCGGAATGCTGTCGGCCTGCCAGGCGTTAACAAAGAAAGTGCGGGCGGAATCACTTTTGTTAATAGGAAAATGCTGGGACCAATTCCTAAGACGCGCCGACTACCTTTGGAAAAAGTTGGGCCATCGCCACACAAAGCTTGAAAAAACGCCGCGGAATCCGCCATGAGAAACTGTACGGACATGTTTTTCGTGGAAGTGGATTGTAGCAGGTGGATTGCGGGCACCTGCGCCTTTTCGTGCCCAAGAGACAGGCCGCCCGAAGAAAAAAACGCAAGGGCTAGTTTACTCCATACCGTGTGCTGATCGTGAGGCTTCGTACGCAGGGGAAACAAAGAACTTCCCCGAGAGGCAACATAAATAGGACGTCCGCAAGTCCGGGTGACAAAGTAGTACTCTCGCTGGGCACAACGTGTTGAAAGACCAGCGCATCAAATTTAACAAGTCCCGCTTCGTTGAATTAGAAGCCAATTACTATAAGCGGCTTTTTGTGGAATCCTGGCCCATCCAGGCGACAGCCGGTAATGTCAACCACTCTACAGGTGCTCTGCCGATCGAGTCTGCCTCAACGGAATTCTGCGCATCATGGAGAATAGGCGTGACCCCACGGCAGGAAGAAGACCCTCAAAAAGAAAACGAGTGGGACGCGAAACGTCTTACTTTTTCTTGTTACGAAAAAAAACAAACTTACTCACTACCTTGGTTGGTGTCGCTCTGTTTCAACCAAAACCCATGAATACCACTGTCACACGAACAGCTTTAATCGCGGTTAAGCTAACTACGGTTACGGCTAACCACGGTTACAGATAGCTGCACGGCAGGTGGTTATCGCAAACGGGTGATTCCACGAGAGATCGTCACGGATCCGAAAATGGATGTTTTAGATTTAATTGAGTATTTTGTATTTTATGCACATGCCACCCAGTAGCCTGAAGAGGAACCTAGTTTTATTATTTTCTGCATAATTTACGAGCAAAAAATAGCGAACATATTCAATACATAGGGACCGATTTTATTACCTGTCGTTCTCGAACGTTCACAGTGATGAAAAACGCAAATATTACCGTTACAAAGACATATTGTGTATGACATGTATGCGCAACAAAGAGTAAAGTAACATTGTTTGGGACTTGTAGAGCGAAGGAAACTATTTTTGAAAAGTGTCTAAATATGTGACATTTTTTATAGTTGCTACAACGTTGATAAGGCTTATCAATTTTGTTTTGAAAATGAATATTGCTTCTTTCTATCTGCAACTACAGTTAAGTTTCTGGTTATTGAACTCCTGAGCGAACGAGGCTGATCTTGAACACTCTATACAGGTTAACAGGTTATATAGGTTAAAGTGAACAAAAAAATGTATATTCACAGATATTTTTTTCCGTGACTAGGCCATTAAATCATTCCTTTATTACTACAAAATTTGCGCATCTATTTTGCTAGTAGAAGCACGCCGTCAGAATTACTGTAAACTTATTCAAAGTGCAGTGATGCTTTCTTTGCGGATAGCTTTAATAATTGAATCTTATAGTGTGTATAATGTCACATTGAGAAAAATGGCTTCACCATGTGCCAGAGTCAGAAGCCATCACATGCAATTTAGATTTGTGCAAATAATTCTCGTTAAAGCAGCATTTTGGATATAATCGTTGTTTGGGTTCTTTTTTTTTACTTTTTTTTAATTTCGAGAGTTTGCCCAACGGCATACATAGTTAAATATACAGGTAGAGGCCAGCTTCCGCTATATACATCAACAATGCTCTATGGTGGGGCCCATAGAGCCACAAATCATAATCCGGTGGTCTTGTCGGATAAAGGCCCACTGTTCTCAGGTAGCGCCGCCGTATCTGATTGAGGCCAGGGCATGTCTACAACAGGTGCTTGATTGTAACCGCGGACGCTTCAGTGGTACAGAATGGGCAAGTATCCCCAAATGGTCCATGCACTGTTGAGGCCAGGCATATGTGACCGACGGAGTAAGTGCCGCCCCCACACGAAGTCTCCGCAACACCACCTCCTCCTGGCGGGTAAGCCCACCTGGGAGGTTTGAACCACACGGTGGAATTAAATCTCGTGTGGTGCGGCGGAGAATCTCCCTGCGGTGGAGTAACTCACCCCGGGGATCACTCGGGAAAGGCGCTTCTAGAGTACGTGGCAGCTCACTGTGGGTGGCGGTGTCAGCTTGTATGTGAGCAGAAATTGTGTCCCGTGGTATCCACTGTATCCTTATCTGGCCAGGCATCTGTGCAGTTATACGCTGTATATCGCCTGCGAAAGTGTGCGCGTTATATACCTTGCGGAGCTCCTTTATGGCTGATGTGGAGTCGGTGCGTATTATAGTAAAGGATGACGACGATGCGGAAGCCGCGCTCACCAACTTTTTACGTGAAACGTACATTTGAGATTTAAAAAAAATCCTTATTGCGGGTTCCTGCAGCAAAGACACATTGATTAAAATTTATGATTACGACGGAGTAACGGCAGAGGTAACGTCCGTTACTTTTTTTCGGTAACGGTAACGGTAACGCGTTACATTTTTTTGTAGGTAACGTAGGGCGGTAACGCGTTCCTTTTTTTATAGTGTAACGAGTAACGTATTTAGTTACTTTTTTTCAGTAACGCCTACAACACTGGTCAGCAGTAATCAGAAAAGAGAGATACCTCCCCGAACTTCCTTGAAGCGCGGGCTGCTGCGAGCTGAGGTCAAATGATAAGAATTGGCCAGATGACCGGCAGCACGAGGGTATGCAGACAGATACGACGGCGAGAGAAAGCCCGCGATTACGCAAAACGCGATAGGCACCCTCTGGGCATTCAGTCACATGCGTAGAGGCGTTCAGCATAGCGGTGTCTCCTTGTGCGAGCGCTCTTAAGTATGGAGAAGTCAACCAGTTCGAACCAACGCCTGCGCCGCCGCATTGCATCACAGGCAGACTGCTGCGACTGACTCCGGAAATTTCCATCTCATTAGACGGTCGCTTTCTCTGACGGAGAAAGACCAATTTAGCAAACCGAGACGCAAATTTGTTATACGGCAAGCATATAACTCGCGTATGGGACACTGGCTGACTTCGCAGAAGCTTCTAGTCTTGCGAGGCCCGCGTGGGAAAGCAGACAGCCGCAGACACCTGATGACGACAAATTAAATAGTGAAACGCAGCGTGGCGAATTGTGGTATCCGGGTAACCAGTAGCGGCGAACAGCGAACGAAAATGAGGAAATAAAAAAAAATGAATCAAAACTCGCAACAGCTGAACGCGTTACGCATGCGTCTACGGGGAGACACACTAGCCGGAAAACGGGTCATCGGGAAATGATCTTATTTATGGCGCTTCCGAAGCTGCCGACGGCGGCGAAAAATTAGAAATGCCCGCATTCGCAACTTCCGACGCGTTTACGCAAGGGGGTCAAAAACGCGTGCTCCGGCCGCAGTGCAACGGCGCGCGCGTCCGAGAAACGCCGCCGTTGCTCAGCGGCGGGCCGCTCCAGACGGGAAGCATGGAAGCCGCAAATGTGTGCCAAGGTCGCGCTTCGCTCTCACTGCATTCGAAACAAAGGCGGCACTTTGCGGGACGCCGACGATTCGCGGTCGGCGCTTTCACCTTCGGCAAGCGCCGCACTTTCCGACACACTTCGGAAGCGGGCCGGCTCGCGCAGGCGCTTGGGCGGCGACGACCGCGGTTTCCGAATGTATTGCGCATTAAACGCACATGTGTTCAGGCTGCCCCTAGCGCGACTGGCACTCTCCAACTGACAAAGCATGCGCGAGCCCGCGATGACACCGCTCTAGGCCGAGAGGCGCAGGCAGCAGATCTACTGAATACCCACCGCGCGCGACATTCAAGGGTATCAATACCTACCGGACGAGACGACGGGCAGTGCGGCCGTGGAGTTGCCGTTCGACGAGCTGTTGCTGTTGTCGCTGCTCATTGTCGAGGCTGAACAAGTGTCGGCCAATCCATCCACCAACATCGCCCGGCGAACCGATTGCACAACAAAATCCCGGTTACTGCACCGACAGTACGACGAGCGCCACTTTTCCTCTTCGTTTGGAGATCAAGGGCAAGGCCTAGCTCCCCAAAGCAACATACACACGCAACATCACTTTCAGTCGCACTGGGTTAGCGCAGACGGTAGCTTGCTGCAATGGAATTGGGTCACAGTTGGCGAGATCGCTAGCGCGTTACCTGTTATGACATAATAGCGAGTACACACGATATGAAACAATCAATAAGTTTAAAACATCACCCTGCTGGTTTCAAATTCTTGTTCAATTTTGAAATTGAACGCCATAAAAATGCCCGAAAGCGTTGCATCAAGCTACCATTGCCGACAGTCACGTGGTTCCGGTTTTCGCGGCTCGCATGAAAGCCGCCTCCTCCTCCCAACCGGTTCGGCTATATCAAGCCCATTTCAGCTGCTGTTAGGGGCAAGTTTAAATTTTCATGGGAGGTTCCCATGCCGTCCCTTTTAATGCTATGCGTCTGTCACGAACGGTTAACACGCTCGGCGGAGTACTCGGATGCCCCGGCACATGTCAGTTTTTTTTTAATTCTTATCGCAGTGTATTTGCCACTTGTAAGCTCAAAGAACGTTTGCGCAGACTGTGCAAGTAATTTTTAAAAATATATATAAGCCGCGTAAGTACCATATTATGGTACGCAGTGTCGACGATTGAATGTTTTAAACCATTCACAAAGTGAAACATGAGCGCGGTCAGAAAAACTACGTCGACATAATTTTTCGTTTTGCTGTTTTTCTTTTACAGCTACAATGCTCGATGAGATTCCATATCGTAGCTGCTCTCTTACATACACACGCACGCAGCGGTACGGCGGTAGAAAATTTTCATTTGTGCGCAGGAGACAGCTGACGCTCTTCACAGCATAGCATCCAAGACGAAAAGCTAACTAACGCCATCTGTCCAGTAAAAGTTTTACTACACTCTCAATGTTGCTGCATTTCTTCTTGCATTGTCTAAAATGTATTTTTTGAAAACTTGAAACATAATAATAAAAAATAAAATATTGCCTGTTATAAAAACGTCATAACCTATTCCAAAATAAATTAGTTTTTTCTTGCTTCGTGATTTTGACGTTTGTCATTATGAATCATCATAAAAGCAGTCTGGCAACAGAATTTCAATAATGAATTTCGGCTTCGATCTGTGCAGCGAGTTGCATCGCGGACAATGCATTCCTGATAAGTTATTACCTCTCGTCGTTTGGTCACGCGAGATGAGATGGAAGAGCAGTTCGATTTAACTTTGCACACCACTTATTTGTGCCTCGAGCGTGTCGTTTCAACCGTAGCGACGATTTTTCTTTGTCTCGAGTCCCAGGAGCGTCGAGTGCTGCAAGGGCGGTTGCCGCAATTAGCGATTAGAATCGATTTCCTAAACTATTTATAATTCAAATCATTCGTGGTGAGGTCCTAGCACATCTGCGCTCAGTGTTACCGGCGGGTTGCACGTTTGTCTCGTGCTTGTTTTGCTTGGCGCCACTTGCATCGATGCCCCACTGACGTTTGTGACGCGTTCCCGCCTGTCCTCATTTGGAGGCGAGCGTTGCCTGCCTGGGACGAATAGTCTACATTCGTGCAACTTCTTTTTCTTACTTAACGCTTTGTTTTTTCTGTGTTCAGGTGTTGATCTGCGATCAAGGCCGAGAACGACGTCTGGGAAGCCAAATCAAGAGGCGATTCACCCCTCCATCCTCCTGTTGCTCCTATGAAGCGGCGCGCCCGCCAAGTTGGATGAGCTGTCAAGGCTCGCAGCAAAATGACGCGTTTTCCCCAATGCTCTTCCTTCCGAGGCCTTGTTTACCGTGCACGGACCTCGAAGTTTGTTGCCTTACGGTGCAAATACGGAAATGCGAGTGTGCGTTCTGTGACGTCTTGCTTTTGTTTCGCTTCCCAGTAGAATGCAGGCAAAAATGTAGCCCACTTGAGTTGAGAACGACGCTTGCCTCGAACGAACTGTTAACGCCTCTACGTTGCGAAAAACGTCGCTGGGAGACAGTGATAGTCCGTTTTATTGCTGGCTGCTATTCACTGTATTCCGTACATTTGTCGTTATTCCTTACGCGTGTGATGATACTCTCGCAGTTTGTACTGTGACGTGTCGTAGAACTTATCAGTTCAGATTTGCATCAACTGCGTGTTGGATGCTATTATTTTCGTTATGTTTCTAACTCGTTTGTGGTGGACATTTTCTGCAGGCTGAAGTGCTTGCTCGTGTCTCATTAGCATTAGCGCTGATTTATTTCCGCTATGTACTTCTAGCTTTGCTTGATTTTTTTTTTGTATTCATATAGTATCTATAAAACAAGCATTTGTTGCTGTCCGTGAGGGCTGTTGACAGCCGAATCGGTGCTTAAGTGCTTTTACGCCACTGGAATGCATAGTATTTTAGCAGTTATTAAACAGTGACGCTTTGGCAGAGCTTAAATGTTTTTTAATTGTTGGTGAATGTTGGTGTAAAATGTCAAACAGCTGGTGTGTTCTTGAATTAGTATAGGTGAGAGATGGTGACACTTTTGTAAGTGCTGTCATGTTTCTCAACTGGTCTCACAACTTCTTCTCTCATCTGTTTTTTGTGTGTCGTTTTGTATGCATGCGAGTCCTTCTTTTGTGTCCACTGATTGCTTCTTTGTAAGAAATAATTCCATGTGTGATTGTCGTGGACATTGTACACGAGGCAGGAATGAAGTGCTGCTTGCCATTTCCTGTGCGTGTTTTTTGCTGCTCCCACTATCCAAGTGCCCTTCTCTCTCTCTTTGTCTCGTCTTTGAGCAATTTCATTCATATTAAGTAGCAAGCATCATACTGCTTGTTTCACTATTAAAAGATTTGCAAAGTTCTGTTTTTTAGAAGCTTTTAAAGTCTTCGTTGTGTTAATAGGCAATGTATATTAGGTTAGTGCAAATGTCAAAATAGAAATGGCTGTTTGTTGACTTGCATATATAGATTGGGCTGGTGGGTCTGGGTAAAGCTGTGCATCGGTTTATTGTAAATTATTGTGATGCAAGTCATTGCGAAGCACAGAGGTGTCGCTACTGCAGGTTGAAAATTTTTGACAGCCACCTCGATTGTTTTGGTTTACCTTGCAGAGCGTGCCTTTTAGCATTGTTCAATGCGAACCGAATTTAGCATATCTAGCTGTAGTTATGCTGAAAGATTGAAGGCAGTTCATTATAAGACACATTGTAATGATATTTTTGCATGTACAAAGAATATTTAATAGGGAATAGTTACTGCAAATAGTTGGTGAAGCAGCTTGTTTGTAGATCTTTTTTTATCTTTAACAGTGCGATGCCTTCAGATTATTGCTATGCCAAAAAATGGTAGGGAGGAGAGTTGCACCAATGCAGTTTTCCTCGCAACCACCACAGTGTACATCACACTCATTCACTAAAATTTGTGTCGCACTGCAGTTTTTGCAACACTTGCATTCAGCTGTGTTTGCTTGGATTGACAATGTCATACTTAAAGTTGCAGTAATGACTCCATAAATCCAAACTTTATTTATTTGGATATTTATGGCCAAGCTTTTTCAGTATTGGAGGCATATGAATAATATGCAGGTTTGCATTCAAGAGTTACCATGATGTTGGCAAGGGAGACTATGCAAGCAAGATGTGCTTGTAGGGTGCATTATGGTAAACGTTCTTCGTGCTTTCAAGTGGAAAGGCTGGTGTTTGCCGTGGGTGCCATTGGCTTTATCCTAATATCAGATTGTTCGTGCAATTGTTACTACAGGTTTAGCAGCTTTCACTGCAGCATTGGGATGCCCTGCCCTCTATGAATTTGTATGCTGTGAATAGTGCTGCATTATAGTGTTTACTGCCCTTTCGGGTCTTAGTGGTAGGCTCAAAGAAAATGTGCAGCTTCATTAAGTATGAGCCTTACTGTAGAAGTAGCTTTTATGGAAAAAAAAAGCTTAATTCCTGAAAGGAATATGCCACCTCACATGCGCACACACATGCAGTTTTTAAAAGTTCTGTTTTCTTCAGAAGGTTGTAGTTGTGTAGCGAAAAAAAAAATTGCAGTAGTTTGAAATTAGTTGCTGACATAACATTGTTTCAAATTCTAGTAGGATTGAGCTGAGTGCCAATTAGAAGTCGTGTATTCAGTGCTGCCATCAAGGCATGACCTCCTTGTATGTGCAGGCTCTGTAGTGTAGCCAGTTTTGTAATTTGAATGTATGAGCAAAAAGTGGTAATAACCTCCGGCATGTTTTTGGAGGTTAGGGCACATCGTATTTGATACACAGCTTCTGAAACCTAGTTGCCCATGCAGTCTTCAAAATCGAACCAACTCTGCTCCATGCAGTATGCACTTTACGTGTAGTGGTCAGCATTGGCTTAACCTTTGATGAATGTATTAAAAAGATGGATAGAATTGAATTTAAAGCGGTGCAGTTGTAGTCTTGATTGTGTATTGTTAATATAAAGTCAAATCTGAAAAGCGAGAAACACTCTATAGGAAAAAAAAAGGTCACTTATGTGTGCCACTGTGCATCTAGGTTATTTTCATCAAAAGAACAGTGTACATCCTCATCGCTGCTTCTGCCTCTTCATTGCTGCCTGTAAAATGATTGGAACCAGCCAGTGTACGCTAGTGCACATACAAGCAGCAAATGCATATTTTACAGGTTTCTGTTAAGTTTATCAAGCACCCTTTGCACCAGTATTGCTTTTTGAAGTTGCCCAGTGTCAAGCTTTCGGGTAACAAATATTGTGAAGCATCAGGCTATGCATGCCTCGTAACCTTCGTAGATGAAAAGTGGAACTGGTTAAAGGGGTCGTGAAGCACCCCTTGGGCTTGTTGAAAAAACACAACCTGCGGAAAGCTGACACGGCTATGAACTGCTCTGCAAAATATTACAGTCGTGCGCGCCGCGTAAAGGCCACAAGCGGAGCGCGAAGTTGCCGTTTCCTCAGGCGCCCTCTTTTCAAACAGAGGCCGGTTCTCACTCGTCGGTGGGCGGGGGCATCTGCACGTTGACGTCGCAGAGACATAGCATGCTTATTGGTCGATAGCCGGATGAGATGCGCTTCTTGCCACGGGGTGCCGCCACTTGCTTGCGCCGCACTCCTCAGTCTGCTAACTTTACACGGTAGCCGCACTCGCGCGTGCGAATCACAGCAGGAGAGCGATCGCGTTTCGTGACGCACGCTGACGTAACTTCTTACCCCCGTGCCATCCCTCCCTGTCTAGCTTCCAGTGCGCTCGTCGGCACGAGAAAAGAGAGAAAGCGCTGAGAGTGTGCGCCAAACCCCGTAACTCCGCTGATTCTTGACGGATTCGAGAAATTTTTGCGGCAATCGATTCGGGAGGCAGTAAACTCCGATACTAAGGTCATTAGATCATTACTTGGAAAAGTGGCTCATGACCCCTTTAAGGAGGCCATACTTCTATTCACAGCCGTATGAAGTAAATTATGTGTGATTGAAGATAATTGGTAAATTACTATTGGTAGAAATGTACAAGGCAAATTGCTGTTTTATATTCTCAAATCAGGAAAGTGCACAGCTGTTGTGAATGCATGTCTTCAAGCATTTTCAATTAAAGGAGTACTGACACAATTTTGAGAAATCGCAAAAGGGCCATTTTTCGTTTCCTTGGTATACAGTGTCAACGCTGTCCACACACCGGTTTTGGAGAACACGTATAAAATATTTTAATTTGACTTCGAAGTTTTCGTCGCTGAGCATCTGCAAGCCAGCCCCACTGCAATGGACATTATCCCAACGAGTCAAGACGGTTCCCCCGAGTTTGCCGAGTTCTGCATCCTGCATGCAGCCTAAATCGCAGAAATCACTGTCAGGGTCACTGGACGACAGTTCACTCATCGTTGTTTATGTGCATCACGAGCAGATGACGGATTTGCCGCTAGTACGTCGCGAGTTTCTGTATCCCCGTGACGTCATACTGATATGAAACATCACTGAGAAGCCGCCCCCTCGATATCGAAACCGAAAGTGTCTTTTTAAGGTAGCGTTAATTAAAATATATACGATGCATTCCCAGGCACCACAATACTCGTTTTAGCTTTCTCGACACCAGTATTTTTATTTAGAGCAACAATCCGAAAAATTTTTAATTTCGTGTCAGTACTCCTTTAATACATATTTTTTGAAAGTGGACTTTGGCTTTACCTCTGTCATTACTCTCGTGCAAGAAAAAAAATTTGCTCTAAAGGGAATTTATCCTTAGGGCTTTCTTGATGTGGAAGATTTTCCACAGTACAAAATAAGAGGAATACATGAAAAGGGTAGAATGAAAGCACTTGTCTCAACTGCACAGTAGCGTTGCCTTGTTTAATATTATAGGCATGTCCCATTGTCTGTTAAAGGATTAAATGGAAAAATTGGGTCAAGGAACCAACATTGGATTTACTATGCATTGTCCATATTTAATGTTGGGACTCCTGTACCAAGGGTTCTTACATATTAACTGCACTGCTATTGCTTCTCTGTTCTCATTGCATGCTTCATATGGCTATGAATAGAACTCTGGCCTCCTTAACCAGCTCTACTTTTCATCCACCAGGGTTACGAGGCATGCATAGCCTCAGATGCTTCACAACATTTGTTACCCGAAAGCTCGACTCCAGGCAACATTGAAAAGCAGAACTGGTGCAAAGGGTGCTCGATAAACTTGGCAGAAACCTGCAAAATATGCATTTGCTGATTGTATGTGCGCTAGCATACACTGGCTGGTTCCAATCATTTTACAGGCAGCACTGAAGAGTCAGAAGCAGCGATGAGGATGCGTACTGTTCTTTTGATGAAAATAACCTACATGCACAGTGGCACACATAAGTGACCAGCTTTTTAGTTTTTTTTTTTTTTATTCCTATAAAGTGCTACTAGCCTTTCAGATTTGGCCCCACCAAACACAGTATCGCGGTGATTGGATAAACATAGGAGGGGGCCTTTGCCCTGCATTGGGTGTAGTCAGGCTGGTGATGGTGATGCTGAGGCAGAACACCAATAGCACAGTAGCGTTGACTTGTTAAGTATTACTGGCAATTTGCGATTGTCTGTCAAAAGATTAAATGGAAAAATTGGGTCAAGGAACCAACATTGGCTTTACTATCCATTGTCCATGTTTAATGTTGGGACTCCTGTAACAAGAGTTCTTATATATTAACTGCACTGCTATTGCTTCTCTGTTCTCATTTCATGACCAACTATGAGATCTCCAGAATCTTGGGTCAGGGGTCTCTTATTGCTCAGTCTTTCATGCCGGAGCATCAAAGCCCAGCACATGGTGACAGCTCGCATCTTTTCGTGAAACACCCTGTTTATTTCCTCAGGCTTACAAAGAGGGTTCAACCTAAATTGAGGACGATGCAGCGAGCCATGGAAAGAAAAATGATAACTGTAACGACAGAGACAAGAGCAGAGCAGGTCAGGGAATAAATGGGTGTTAAGGACATCTTATCGAAGTTAAGAATAAGAAATTGGCATGGTTAGGGCACATGGCGCGAAGGCAAGATAACTGCTGGTCATTAAGGGACTGGATTCCAAGAGAAGGCAAGCGTGCGAAGGGGAGGCAGGAAGTTAGGTGGGAAGATGAGATTAAGAAGTTTTTGTGGGGATAATGTGGCCACAGCAAGCACAGGACTGGTTTGATTGGCAAAACATGAGAGGGGCCTTTCCCCTGCAATGGGTCTAGTCGGGCTGATGATGATGATGCTGAGGCAGAACACCAATGGGACAAAATGGGAAAGAGCATTTGTGACTATTGCCAACACAGCATTCTTGATTGCCATTTGCATACATTAGCCTATGAATGAGTGTGGAATGTGGGCATAGCAGAGAGAATGTGGTGAATGTTTATTGTGTGAAACACATTGGTGCTGCCCTCCTTTACTAGATTGCTAATTAGCTGCAGTAGTAGTCATAGTGGAAAAACATTTTTCAAGTGCTCCTTTCCACCCTCTTTTTATACTTGCAGCGGCCCCTCCACTGCCATCGTCAATGGCACTGGGATTGCTGCGTGTCCGGGAAAAGTCCACCTTCTCTGAGTCGCAGCGCACTACTCTGGAGCAGGCATACAGATGTAAACCATATGTGGACTACCAACGACGCATGGAGCTGGCAATAAACATCGGACTCTCAGAGGAGCAAGTAAGGATTTGGTTCCAAAACCGGCGGGCTAAGGACCGCCAAGTTGCTAAGCGACGCACTGAGCCCACAGACCGGCTCTACTCGCCCAAAGCAGCTTCCAGTTCAGGGACACCATGGTGGACAAACTCTTCTCCCAAGTAACTGCTGACCAATGGCTCTTGCTGCAATCTCTCTTGTGCTTTTCTGCCCACAGCACTTTGTCTCGTTTCCCTGCACATTTTCTTGCAGTGTTATGTGAAGTACCTGCCTTTAGCAGTCAGCTCGTATGGCTGCTTTTGCTGCTTTTGTGTCGATTAACAGTGGTGAGAAAAGTGGGCCTTGTAGCATTAGTACTAAACCATCTGCGTAGTTGCTTTTATCTTCCCTGTGAGGTTTTGCAAGAAGGCTTTTATTACGATTGTAGATTACTGTGAACCTGAACTTGTGGTAACTTTTTTTCGGGAAGACTATGATAAAAGCGCTTATTTCTGGCATAATTGGAGTGCATTGGTAACAGATAAATATGCTACAAATGATGCTCTCCATTCGCTAGCTCTGTATTGTTTACTTGTGGAGCTTGTAGCTTTAACTTTCCTGAAAAGTAGAAGGGGAAAATAAAAGCTTTATGTATTATAACAGCTCAGGCAGCTAGCTGTGCTGCCCTTTTGTTACTTGCATAAATAACCTTACCTTGTAATTAACCTACCTAAAATATGCAGTTCAGCTATTGACAGTCATGGAGAAATGATAGGATGACTGTTGGGTAATGCTGTTCTCATCTAGTGTCCGTGTGTCCTGGTCGCCTTCTATGACCCTCTAGCCACTGTTTGCCCATGTCTATGATTGTGTTGTATTTTCGTATTGACAGCAGTTTCTTGTGTTTTGATGACACGTGGTGTGCATGTGGGCTGTGGGAAAGTGTAATTTGCAAAAGGCATGTGAACTCCTGAATGGGTAACGCTGCCTGGTATGTTTGTTTGGATACGATTTGCTCTACCTAGTGCTAGGTGGGCATAGGAATGTAGTATGAAGGAAAACTGGAACGAGTCCTAAAAATGCGGAGCTGTTTTTAGGCTTGACGTATCTTATTGCCTAGTTTCAGGGTAGCTTTGCCTCGCTGCTCACAGTTGTGTTCGAAACTTCTAAGTATTCTGTCAGTAATGAAAGTTCTGTTTATTTTCTCATATACATGTTTATTGACTGCGTGATGCCCAGAATCAAAAATACTGTTGCAAGATTATACCAGTGTGTCTACTAAGTATAATTTCTTAATGTTAATTGTACCTCCCATACAGAACACATTTTTATCCAACACTGGTGTTTTGTCTTGATTTGCATAAAATTTTTGTTTCCCTTCGTCTAAGCTGTACTCAGGTTGTTGAGTATTTACTTTTTTAACGCAGTATGTATTGAATTTATTTGTAAGTTTATCGAATGGTTACATTTATAACTGCTGCTTTTGTACTTGTATGTATGTATACACTTGATAATGCTATGTAACTGATCCACATTTTTGTATTGTAGAGTCTTATCAGTGATTGAAGCCATAGCGCTGATGAGGCAGGGACCACAGAAAGAGGACGGGACATGCGCTTTCCGTGGTCCCTGTCTTATCAGCGCTATGGCTTCATTGAACGTAACAAACCAACTAGCCCAAAAGTCTGTCCTCTTATCAATGACTCTGAGGCTATTCACAGAATGCAGCTTTGTCTTCACCTTTCAGTTTTTTTTTTTCTTTGTGGTGCAGAGTTTGCTAGGTTTAGTTGAGCTTCAGCCTCATTTACGAGAGGCTCAGTCTTTGACATGCGGTCTGTAAAGGCATAGACAGTTGAACCTCTCTATTTCAGTATAAATGGCTGCCGGCATTATCTGAGATACGTCTGTAAAAGCAATCGCATATTCACTCAGAGGGACATGAAACAGTTTTGCACTAATTCACAAATTTGATAGTGTAGGTCATAGCACTAATGAATGGCTTTAGATGCTCTATGATGGAGACAAGTTTTCTGGACGAAGATAAGTTTGGCTGTTAAAGTGTCTGCGATTTGGCAGTCTCCAGTGGCTTCCCTTGTTCAGCCACTTTCGGTCACTGGAGGCCAGATCTTTTGGCACTATAGATGTGTACATTAGGTGCCTAAAGCAGGCACTTAAAGCATAATTTCAGACATAATGGGGGCTAACATAGGAACAATAAACTGTTCAAACCACGACCGTTGCAGCATATTGAATGTGGGTAGCCTAATTTTAAAGGGAGGAATTGACAGTACTTCTAGAGGACTTGTATGCTTGCACATAGCACACGTGCTGTGTAATCTACAGTCGGCAGTCTTTCCAAGCTATATAGTCTACCAGAAGTGCAACTAAGGGGTTTGTACACTTGACCCCTGCTACCTTGACCCCTTCTATGGGGGATGGGCGAGTACAGTCTTAACGTTTTTGCAGGACAGATTTCTTTGAGAGTTACTTTTTGTGTAAATAAACCTTCTGTTCATCAGGAAACATTGTGAGGGACCCTTTGAAGCAACACAAAAGAGGTATAAGTTAAGCTGCATTAGTACCACAGTATTCCAAGCAAGCATATTGTGAGGGGAGACTTGGTCAACCAGTGAAGAATCAAAATGAAAGACGAGCAATGATGCTCGCCTGAAATTTTCTCACAAGCTCTTCATGTAGGCATTGACAGCATGTGGTCGACTCTCTAGCTAATTACTTAAGAGTAACGGTGGATAACATTGCATATTTAAGAAGCCAAAAACTCAAGCTTCAAGAACTGTTCTTATGCTAGAATGGCCCATACGTGAGGACATAAAACCTGTGGTGTCATACTGGGCCCATACATGTATTCTCAAACGATTGCAAAAGGCGATAGTATCGCGTTTGGTGACGTAGAATCTAATGTGTTCAATAACTGAGGGAACATTTGCCTGTGACGTAATTGTTGCACTGGCCGTTGGTGTTACGAATGTCTCACAACACAGGAGTGAGTGTACCGTACGAGCGCAGAGCGACCCGAGTGCGGCATTTTCGAGCGTATGCTGGCTTCTACGCAGTGGCCAGGCATGGCTGTGGCTACTTGAAATATAGGACGTGTTGAAAGTGCTTTCAGTATCTTTTTTGTGCAGTTGTTTAATGCACAGTATAATATTTAAAGAATGCAACTTTGCGTGAAATGTGTTTTCGTTGAAAGTTTAACACGGCGTACTCAGAGAGTTCAGCTGTAGTGTGCAGCCGCAGCGATATCGCCTCAACATCTCAACATGCTGCCGGCGCGCGGAAAACCATGCAAGCAACACACGGGTCATGTTCCTGGAACGTTCAAACCACGAAAAAACACGCGCTGGCAAATAACGAGTACTGAAAACACCCCACGGTAATGCTCGCTGAAAGCTTCAGCGTAAAAAGTGCTGCGCACATCCACCGAGGATTGATTACCAGAAGCTACCGTCTATGTCACTGAAATGCTAGACTTTACCACCAACCGATGGTGATAAGGTGTGTTCGTTTATTCCAGGCGTGTCAGGAGCGCCGTAGAGCGCCGTCACGTCGACGGAAATACTAGATTGCGCCCTCACTTTTCCGGTTTTGCTCACTAGCCAATCAGCGCGCACCAAAGGTGATACTTTTGCGATTGTTGCCTTTTTCGATCGTTTGAGAATACGGCCCCTGTTGTACTGAAGTTGAGATTCTAGTTTGAAGTTCATAAAAAAAAGAAGTTCGGCCTTTATTTTTTTTGGCAATAATAAACCTCTTTCTATTAGCTGATCAGAAATAAAATTCTGTAAGACTACTTTGAAAACATCAAAGATCTACAATAAATTAGTTTGGATGCCTAGAGAACTTTTTAAAGAATATATTTTCATTCTTTTGGTGGAAAATGGTTACTAGTGAAAAAAGCAAAGGGAAAACTTGATCATAAAGATTATGCCATAATGTTGGGGCCAGTATGTGACTGATTACAGAGTATTATGTGGGTTCTTTAGGGGACAGAAGTTTTTTAAAGCTTATCAGACTGACTCATTAGTTCCTCTGCTGCGCTATGCAAGCACACTTCACTGATAGACAATTAACTGGAGCTGAATACACTCTGTTAATATTCATTACGTTGCCAAGGATCTTTCATTTTTTGCCTTTTCTGGGCTACCAAGCTTCCTCGCTCATTTAAAGGGGCTGTTGCAGAGGTAATTTTTACCAATGCACACTTTTCTCAATAAAAACTGACTTAGTGTTATTGTCTTGTGTCCCTTTAACTAATGCAGCAAATCCATAAACGTAGTTTATAACTGGCCAGATTTTTCTTTTTGAGGGTGTTCAGACCTGGTTAGTTCTGCCCCATCGACTGGTCTGTTAACCACATTTATCAGCACGTTACTGGCAGCAGGAGACATATACAAGGCATACGCATGCACAGTTATTCTCAGTTTCCACAAACTTAAGTGTGTTTTTTGGGTGTTCCTATTAACGCCGTTGTTGTCAGAGGTGTGCGTCTATCCGGGACCTTGGCTGGGGCACTTGCCATGTTATTTCATGTCATGCTATTAATTCATTTATTCCTTTTTTTCTTTTTGATGGGGTGGTTACAGAGATTTGAAGTGTGTGCCTAACGTGGGAAAACACTGAAAGATAAACTAGTCCAAAACACATCATTAATTTGAGGAAGATTCACAATGTACAATGTAAATGCTGTATGACTAAGGAGCGGTATGACTATTTAAGCAAAGCTCATTATAGTGAGGTTCATCTGTGTATGCTTTGGCATACAGGCGATTTTAGACCTGTTTGTCGTTATGGAACATTGTGAAGTGTAAGTCTTTCATCTCTTCGTACTTCTGCATCAAGTATGCACCATTGTTATATACAGTAGTTGGAAAGGCAAATCTTGTGCTTCCTGCTAGCATTTACGAGCCCATTTAATTCAGATTACTGGCCTCCTAGATAGAGTGGTCATGGATTTTCTTTGTTTAATGTTTGCAGGATTTATTTGCTTGTAGTTCTATGATATATTTATTGAGCAGAGGCATATGTTGCAAATGAGGCTTCTGGAACCACCTCTTAATTCTTGGGCTTTGTTTTAATCTAATGCTGTTTTAATCTAAATCTAGTTGCTGCATCTAGTTGCTGCCTCAAAAGGCCGACCTCAACTTCGACGGGTATGTCGGATTACTGTGAGGTTAAGGGCTATAAATTCTGTGAGGGGTGCTTACAATTTTGACCTTATGCATGAGGTTGAGTGAGAATGAATGCTTGGTTCAAGCTATGAAGTAAATTTTATGCAGCTGCTGACATGCAATGCATTTAGAATTTTACATACCATTGCCCAATGCTGAAGGCATTTGAAAACGCTGTAGTAGGGGCCTAGAATGGAAAGTGAGCACTCTTTCTTCCGAAAAACGGCACAGGAAGGGCAGGGTTTTCATATAACAACCAACACTCAAAGCCCTTTCGGTAGCACCTCTGTGACTTCTGCCCTTATTAAATTGTCTCATCTCCACGTGTACCTCACAGTTCGTGTAGCACCTACCCTTTTGGCTATTTGCCGATTACTCTTTATACTAACCATACCTTCTTGGTTTTGTTCTCTGCAGAAGTCTTGTTGCCTACTCTGACCATTGCGGTGCTGCTACTACTGCTCTTTTCCTTCCATATTTTATTTTTCCTACATGGCAATAGACTTTTTGGGCTTCTTGTGGGCTTCTTTTTGGACTTCTTTGCTGCAAACGATTCTTGGCTTACGCAGGCATCACTGTCTACTAATATGGGAGGCTTCTTGTATCTCTTTTGTTGATTGCACTCTATGGTGGGATTGCAGCTGCATTGTTTTTGCGGTGAGCCTTCTCCCAACATGGATGCTGCTTAGAAACTTGCCCAGCTCTAAGTCTTGGTTTGAGGTGATGTCACTGAGAGCTTCTGAAAGTTATGGTGAAATTTCTTAAAAGCACATCAAACTCATAGAATGAGGTCAAGTGAGGTCATCGGATCTAATTTCAGGTTGATGTGTAAGGTCATTTGTCTGTTGATATGAATTGAAGGAAGATTTTAATTATGTTGTTTACTTTGTTGAAGACATCCCATACTTGCTTTGCATGGACTGGAAAACAATTGCCAAAGGCATTTGTTATGTGTGCACGAAAGCTGTCTTGCCTGTTCCCAGGGGTTTACATTTTCAGCATTCATGACTTTCTTCTCTCCCAATGACTGTGTAAACCGATACCAAACTTCTGAAGGACTAACATTTCTGTTGTTTTAATGTTATCATGTTTATATCTATGCATGTATTTTTGAAGTCCTTAGTGTTGTTGCCTAAATTAGTGTGTGAAATCCTATGCACATTTTGAATGAGGTTTTGATTCTCAATATGTTGAGAGCCTCTGCTGACCTTAGTGTTCAAATTTGTTAGATCAGTGCTGATCTTTTTTAACAAGTTTACATAATCACACACACACTAGAATTCATCTTAACAAGTGGATGTCAGAAGTCGTTAATTAAGTGTGGTGAAGTTTTATTTCCTTGGTTTTGCTGCAGCTTGCCTCAACAGTGTTGCGGTTTGCGTGTGGTTTATCAAAGCATATATTTAAGTGAATAGGAATCTTCCTCATTATTATTTAAGAGTAGATATATTGATTTTAATCTACATAGTCAGCAGTGTGCACACTACTATGAGTTGTAATATACCAAGGTTTTTAAGAGGTGCATGTGTAGTGATGTCGATTTTATGAACAAGGATTTCAGTTACTATCTATATAGGGGGCACTCTGCATTGACAGCCGTTTTTATGGCCAGGATTAGGGAGGTTGATAGCAAATGGCTGCTTTGGTGGAAGTCTGCAGAAAGATAATGCCAGTAGTACATGTGCCACTTATGACAGATGCTTTTAGACTCTGAAATTCGAATGTAGTGAAGCATTTCTCCTTGCTTTAGACCTGTGCATGATGAAACTAGTGAGTAGAAAAAATTGGCCGCGTATCTGCGTGTTCCGCTGCAAATGCCGTATAAAGACGATAGAGGAGGCGCTGTGTGAGATATGGACGCCATCTGGCAATACATCGGGAAACATGAGCTTGTGCAGAGGGTTTCCTTCCTCCGTGGCAGAGGGCGTTCGTCGGCGCGCATATGGCATTTTCAGCGCAGCTTAAGAAACTAGGGACTTTAGAATTACGTATCTTTGTATTTTCTATTAAAGGAACACACCGCCTAATACTTACCTAGTGATGTTGCGCCTCAGGTATGCGTAATATTTACTTTTTGATCGACAACGTTCACAAGTATGAACAGCCGTACCAGTTCAAGATGGGTGGGCGGTAAGCAAGTGGTTCAACTTTGTGCGGGTCGCTGAAACGGGTGACAGACAGACAAACAGAAAGACAGACAGACAGACCAAAATTTCTGCATTTAAGTTCCCCAAGAAAGACTATCGTCTTTAAAATAGTTGTCCACCCAAAGGAATCCTGCACGAGTTCTTCATTGACATATTTTTCTTTCTCTGAAATTGCCATTCTGAGCCAGTTAAGGAAGCCCTGAGAAGCTGTGAGGCCATTGTTTTTTTCTTTTTTTTTTCTATTTAGATCTATTCTTGGCATGTCAGAGGTTAGGGAAAGATAACCATGGTAGCTTATGCGTGCAAACATAAGCTGTCATATGCCTTATAATGCAAGACGATGAAGGGCTAGTCTCAATTTGAATTTTCGTGGCTCCCAAACTGCCTTTTACTTTACCAATGACGCTATACTTTGTGGCCAATAGCAGTGAAGTATTGATGTTACTGTACAGTATGGCACACTGTAATTGCAAAGCCTATTTGATTAGCGGATTGTGTTATCACCATATTTGCACCTTTTGCTAGGTCTTGTCATGCATACATGCACTTCATTACTACGCACCCCTCCTACAGCATACATTGCAACCTTAGACGTCTTATGCTGCACATTATTAATTCTCTGTGATGGTGCAGAAAGTTTCAGTGCAACCTAGCACTAATCCAGTTTGATTGTGAACCATAAACACCCGCTTGTTTCCTGCACTTCACTGAACTCTCAGTTTCAACTACTTGGTACATAAGATGTTAGAAAAGTAGAGTCAAAGGAAAAAAGGCAGTTAAAAAATGTGGTTCCTCAGATATAGCAGATTAAATGGGAATAGATGCTTGCTTGCATCTGCTGAGCCATGGTTGAATGTGTCAGCTGACGTAGGTTGAGAAAGATGAGAAAATGTAGGCATGGACATGAATGTCAACTTGATGATGAACCCCTTTGCTGGCTGTTCTGCTGTCAGCTATCACCTAGGCTGTTATGGTGCAGTCTGCAGAATTTTCCTTTTTTTTTCTTCCTTACAAAAAAAAAAGCCCTAAAACACACAAAATTCACTTGCAGCAGCTGCATTAACCAGCTTAGGTCAGCAATAGGTCAGCAAATTGTTGGTTATTGTGCCCAAATAAATCGATGGCCAGAACCTCTTGTGTGCCAGCAGTAAAATTTACATTGCTTGTTTTCTTCCGTGGGTCGTGATTACAATAGCACACAATTCTGGGGTTGACTACAGTTGCTTTTACTTGTTTATCTCTGTAAAGAAAGACTCAAGTGCCAGGCAAATCACCAAAATATTCTGAACACAAAGTGTCTCGGTAATTTGGAAAAGATGCAACAATGAAACATGGCTAATAACACCACCTTGGCATTCGCGACAGCATGCTGCGACGTCATGGGCTTTAACATCTGCTTGCACCTAGCAAACTTTTTATTTGCAAAGGTGGACTACACTGTACTCTAGAAGAACCATTAAATGAACGTGGTGAACTTGAAGAATTCTTCCTAAGGTACAGTGGTTGAAATATGAGAAATATCTCGAATTCTCTGACATTGCACTAATGCACCGGTGCCGGGGTATTGGTGTCATATTCAAGAAATGGGACTTGAGCTTCATTCTCTTTTCTAATCAACCTATTAGCGCAGAATAATGCAATCAGCTTTCCTTCAGTGGGAGGGCATGATGAGAGGGCAGTTCATGCATTGTTTCAAAGAAAGACGATGCACAAAAAGGACATCACACAGGGAAAGAGATGTAGGTGTGCATGTGTCATCTCTCTTCCCTTTATGATGTCCTTTTTGCGCATCATCGTAAGTGAACAGATAGCAAATTTTTACTAGTGAGCTACTCTGCAAGGCTTCCTTCCAGCAAAGAGCTTGCATCTACAGTTGTGTCTCTGGTGTCTTTAATAGGCTGTATTCAGCACACCATCTCTTTCTTTGAGCAGCAAAGAAAACACCTTTCATGGTGCAAAAGATGCCAGACAGTGCCTTTGCACTCCTCATTAGTGGAAATCTTGCTCATTCATATCACCCCCCATTGTGTATACTATGAATTTTTCACACAATAACAGTTATTAGTCTAAGGTGTGTACTACCCAAAAGGACATCAGAAAAAGATGCAATATAGGTGCCAATGCCATATTCTCTTGCTTTATCAGAAAATATTTCACTGTATCTTAACTGCATTTTCACAATGTATCCATTTATGATTACCAACTGGTTCAGATCCAAGCACTGTCATTTTTGGCACAAAGCTACTGCCACTAGACTGCTTTCTAGCCAGGCTGAGTTGTCCTTATCCTTCAATATTGATAATGGACATTTGTCAGGTGCCTATACATCTGCAAGACTCAAGTATTTCCTTGCTTTTTTTGCAGGAAAGAAAAATTGTTGCTGGAGAATTTCAGAATCTTAAGATAATTTGCTCTGCAATATGGAAGTTTCATTGTTGAGCCAAGGCTGCTTTCTGAAAAGTGAATTAATGAAAATAATTTTTGATTATCTGTGGTGAAGTCATCGAACTATTTATTTTGGAGCCAAGATATTAGGCTAAGTGGATGTGATCTGGCACAGGTCATATTGCAGATGGCACACAAAAGCGACGGTTGATTTGGCACTGCCAGAATTGTTAACTACTGGAATCGTGCTTTTTTTTTTTTATTGATACACACAGTTGATCACTTATTTTGTGTTGGTATATTACCAAGCTGTAATGACATCCTTTGACTGGCCTAATGAAATAACATATATTGTTAGCCCACATGGTGGTACATTAGGTAACGCTGTACATTGCAAATGCTTAACAACTTGGCTTCATTATCTGCCTGTAGGTTTACCTAAATTCCATTCTGTATAACCACTCTGTGTCCCCTCTTCTTTTTTTTTTGTGTCGTGTTTTTAAATTGTTCTTTAGGCATAGTCTTGTAAGAACCTTTACTGAAAAATCTCCAATTGAATAAAATGCAAAAACTAGAAATTTGTGTCACTGGTGTTTTCTGCCAAAGGAAATATTGGAAACAACAAATCATATGTGCCCTAGTTACTCCCATGAATCGTTAGCACTTCCTGGAAAGAGAAAACATACTTAGTCTTTTATACAGCATTCATTCTAAATGAGCAAGCAGCTAGCAAGGTCATAATTCATTCCACGACTTGTAGGCTTCTTGATTTGTTCCTGGCGTCACTTCTCAGCCAGCAACGACATTCTGCAACAAACGTTTTTTCCATTACGAGATGTTTGTTCATTCGAGGCATCTTAAACATTTAATTTGCTGATTTTTTAACGGAGAGATCTCTGACTAAAAAAATCAAAGTAGACATTGTTACAATTCAGTTGATGCATCCTCACGCAGCTTATAAGTGTAAGGAGGAGAGACTTCCACAATATAACCTTCCCAGACAATGTGAACACTTTGTTAGGGGACATTTATGTGCTATTCTTGATAGTCGAACGTCAACCAGGCATTGGCAGTATTGTCGCTTGAAAGCGTCGCAAGCTCTGCTGAATTAGTTCATCCTTTTTGTTTACCCAAAACATGCTAGCACCTTTAAAGACCCATATTTTCGCTATGGACTGCAGAATTTCCTTGACATATATGTGCAGCCGTCATCAGATGACGCATAATTGTGCAAGTGCTTGACTTTCTGCAATTATTTCCATTGTGTGAAGCTTGCACACTTTTCAAGATTGTGAAAAGTACACACAGCACACAACCACTCCTTACTTTTATTTATGAATTCGATGTTGACCTGCACAGATAAGGTGCAAATTGTGCTGAAGGTTGTGAGCTCCACTGATCGTTTTATTTGATGTCTGTAAATTGCTTGCAACAAAATCCAGCCTGCAGCAGTTTGATTGGCAACTTGGTAGCCTGAATTTAAAGGGGCCCTGCAACACTTTTTCAGCATGGTCAGAAAACGCTGCCTATCGGTAGTCGAGGCTCCTAAGAACATGCAAGCTACACCTTATAGCACAGCACGCTGCCTGGAATTTACAATTAATTCTCGAAGTAGGCTAGAAATCATTCCCTCTTCTCTCGACAAATAATGCCATATACCCAAATGGGCCGCCGCATGCGGGCACGTGGCGGCCTCCAGCGGAGGCCGCCACATGCCTGCATGCGCGCTCGCGATCACACTGAAAGTAAGCCGTGCATTCGAAGAAAAAGAAAATGTGCTCAAGGACATGTCACATGCTTTCCCTCGTGCCATCCCTCCCTGCTTAGCTTCCAGCGCGCTCGTAGGGACGAAAGAAGAGAGAAAGCAATTACGGTGTGCGACAAATTTCTGTAACTCCGCTGATACTTGACGTATTCTAAACATTTTTGCGGTAGTCTATTCGTGAGGGAATAAACTTCTTTAATGAAGCCATTTGATGGTTTCTTTGAAAAGTGTTGCAGGGTTCCTTTAATGATATACGTTCATTTCCTTGGCATCTTTATAAGTTTATATATTATATATTTTAGCAATCTCCATGCTTTCATACTTTCTTGAATCACAAAATTTATGCTTGTAGTGTAAAATATTTTTCTCTGTACATCATCTTGTGGCCAACTTTTTTTTTTTAGGTTGACTTCATTTTGTAAAAAGGCTGGTATGTGTGCATGCCCTTCTTGTAATGCTTACAGGAAATGAGAAATAGTATGCTTAAACGTGTATTTCAAAGCACAAAAATAGTTTATTTTTAGTTTAAGTTGAATGCATAATAATTAGCACTGAGACCTGCCTTGGTATGCATTCTCTAAGAATATTTTTAAAATTAATTTTTTCTTGATAAAGTTTCTTTCCTATATAAGTGTGCTGTGGTGATAGGAAGAACCAATGTGTGCAGTTATTAAGCTTTTCATTTTTCAACATCTCTCAACAGTTTTTTACAAATCATTCATGAACATCCTCTTTATTTTGTCTTTCATTTTTCAGGTGCTTAAACTGACTGCAGCTATTTGAGTGTTTCAAGCATCCCTGGAAAAGGATGCTTGTACACGTGTAAAAAATGTCACCAGGGTTAGGTGTCCACTGACACATTTTATGGCCTTGACTCGAGCTATCATGCACTAGCCATGTGCAGTGGAAGATTGCATAACTGATCATGCAAGAATTACAGAAGTTTTGCCACTGTGACGCATCTTTTCTGTGAAATCTTGGTGGATGAAGTTTGACTGCAAAAGTGCAGGAAGAGAGACCCTTTCATTACGCATTTGGAAGACTGGCACTGTTTATTAATTTTTTGAACACATGCTACTATGTGTATACATTGTTATTGTGCAATATTATATATTGGATCAATTGGCTTTTTGTGCAAAATGTATCGTTTTGTCAGGTATGCCTTATCTATAAAGTTGAAGACGAATCAGTCCCTTCATTTTCTTTTTTTTCTTTTTCTTGCAAGAGGTAAAAGTGCTGTTGTATAATGCGGTGTAATTAACCATACACGGCTGATACTACTGGAAATGTTTGCTTAGAATTGAGAAGAAAATTTAAGGTAATCATGTGACCTGCTGTGACTGGCATCATTGACAATAATTTTGAGGGTGCTTTTCGGCCATCTTTATTTGAAAAGGAGTGTTGTTTTCAATGTTGGTTATTTAATGCTAAAATGATATATTTAGCTGTTAAAACTTGCGTTGATGTATTGATGCTGTATTATTGACAGAAATGCTCAAAATTGCAGCAGAGCGATAGTGTAGTAGCTAGTTAAACTACATTTGAGGTGTGTTCCAGCGATGTTTCATTTGCACGACTTTCCGAACTTTATTTCTGACTGCTGACTTGAAGCATTTCACATTAGTTGTGCGTTCGGTGTTGCGTAGTCTTCATTATGCTTGTATGCATTTGTGTTGGTTGGGTTATGAATAGTGCTGCTCCTTTTAGGTATTTACTGTTTTAGGTATTTACTTAAAGCTGTTTACATATTACAGCACTTATGTCAGGCTTGACAGTGCGATTTCTATTGAGACTGTCATGCTGATATGGCATCAACCTGCAGTAAATTTGTTCCTCTTACCTCTCAGATGTGCGGCTCTTTAGTGTTGCAAGTCTAAACTTGTCTGGTGGCATCTGACATGCCAAGCAACAGTTTGCGTGCCAATTTTGTAGCACGACTAACAAAATGGAAAAGTCAGGTCTATAAATAGTAGCTCAATACTTTGAGCAGCATGGTTTAGCATATCTTCAGATGTTTTTATTAAATCACTTCAGCACTGAAACCAAAACTGAACGGCATTTTCATTTTTGAGCTCAAAATTCAATTGAAATTGCAAGGGAGTCCCTGTTTCAGTATCTCACTCAAGTCAAAAAGTGCAGTCTGTTATTTACTACAAGCCAGTTTGTTGAAGGCAGTGCTTTAAAAAATTTTGATTGTTGGTAAGTGTCACTGGCGATTTGGTCTTTAAATAGTGTAATATTGCTTTCGCTGCATCATAGGTCAGGTGTCAAAAATGGGGGAATAGAATTAATTTTCTTCTAAGAACATGCACATTTTTTGTGGCTTTCATTATCATTTTGTGTGCCATGCTATGCTGCTGCAGTATGACCTTGACTCTGATTTTTCCATTTCTTTTCATTACATTTAGCACTTAAGGTATAGGAAAAAACCACCTCCAACAAGTTCTCTAACCAAATTTAATGGTTAAACTGCTGGGTCCCTGTCAAGAGTATTGACTGAGTATATAGTTGCAGTAGAAATGTGCAGCTGTGTAGAAGCTTAGTGTCACGATGTAATCTGAAATTCAAGAACAGTTTGATGTTTCTTAACTATTGTGGTGTTTCTAAATCTCATCAGGCTTTATGTATGCCACTTGTTCACAGTAGTCTTAAAGGGACACTAAAGAGCAAAACGATTTTTCTCGCATTAGTAAAGTAGTCTTCCACGATACCAAAAACACCACGCTTGCTGCGAGAAGACGTTTCGTAAGCGAGAAAACGTGCAAAAAGAAAATACAGGTGGCGACGCCACCTTGGAATTCCCGCACCATTTGCCATGACGTCACATATTTTTGACGGCGCCTGCATGGGCCTACGTAGTTCCTAATCGGTTAAATCGAAGTACATTGTCCTCTGATGGGGCCAGAGACTTGATATAACAAGTTTGTGGAAATTTCGTCGAGCCAGTGGCACCAAAATACGTTAAATGCTCTTTGAAATCTTTTACTTCACAAATTACATAGTTCGGCACGAAATTTAAAAATGAAACTTTCAACTTGGTTATCTCCTCTAATAATAAACCTATAGTGGTGAAATAAACTACACAAGAGTTCTCCGAGCACACTTTACCAATCTAAACCAATTCATTGTTTCTCTTTAGTGTCCCTTTAAAATCTGACTGGCAGCTTAAAACAGTTATGTTGTTGGTTTCCTCAACTTCATTCTTCATTTCATCTTTATAGTAACGTTGTAGGCTGCTTTGATATTACTTAATCATAATGCTAAAGCAGCCCTTAAATTTGGACAAAAATTTGTGCTAAATTTCTATGGTAAACCAGGAAAATATTGCACAGGCTGTAGTTAGTACTGCTTAAGGTGGATAAATCACGAGCGATAGGGTCATGTTGGTTAAAAATCTGTCTCACACAAGCTGGGCTTCCCATTGAGCACTTCCTGCTAGTCTGTCTGGCATTAAGTGCTCAGTGGGGAGTGACCCGACGCAATGACAGGTCTTATGACTTGTCTAAGACAAGTCGTACAGTGTGTCAGACCAAGGTGCACTGCCTTCTTTATCTATTTCTTTTAGCTTGTTTTATGTCTAACTGGCTTTTTATCTCCCACTCTTATCCTTTCCCATGCTCCACTGCTTCCTTGCTGCACCAAGTGCTTCTAGGGCGGACGCGCACCTTCGAACGGTATTCCGCATATCAGAGGTCCCAGCTGGAGCAAGAGTACCAGCGCAGCCGCTTTATCTCCTACGAGCGCAAGGCTGAGCTGGCTCAAAGGCTGAGCCTTTCGAAGACCCAGGTTCAGTTCTGGTTTCAAAATCGACGCAGCAAAGAGAAAAAGCTTCTGCAAAAGAATATGACCTCCTTTCAGCCATGATGTTAGTAGAATTGTGACTGGTGCATTGGCAAAGGGCATGGTCTCATCTGGATGGTCACACAGTGATGATGGTACGATGCGCTTGCCACGGTTACTTAGTGCCCATGGCGTTACAAAATTAAGAATGCTTGTGTACTTAAATTTAGGTCCACATTAAAGAACATCTGGTAATCTAAATTAATCTGGAGTCCTCTATTAGAGTATGCCTATCAGATCATGGGCTTGGCACTTAAAACCCCAAAATCTAATCTAATAGTGTGATGCAGTTCAGTTATTCATCTTGATGCTTGTAGGCATGTCACCTTCCCTGTAGTATGTTTTTAAACAGTATTGCACTTTTGCCCATATTTGTTGCAGTTTTGTCTAGTGCGCAGTCTTTTCTCCTTTTGCAAATGGCCCACATGCCAAGCCTACAGTCTTTTGCAAAGATGTCATTTAACCTATTGTTTGTGGAGGCATGGCAAGACTTTTTATAGCTGCACCGATTATTGGTGTTTAGGACTTTTTTCTCTGTCAAAGCCTCATTGTGTGTACGTCGTTGTAATTTCCCTGCATTGAAGGTGTTGGCAAATGTTCATGCTGCTATTACCAAAGTGCTGCCTTCACTCATTGTGCACTTCTCCATAAAAACATTGCAGCAAGAATCATTCACGAGTGGCATACAACTATGCAGTGTCTTTGTGTTGCTTTGTGCTTGGCTATACAAACACCTTGCTACCACACTGTGCACAGAACATTTGTTAACTTGAATTTACACTTGCAACTAGTGATGCAGTACTCAGTGATAGATGACCTCTTTTATGCATATACTGCACAGGTCTCATTCACGAGGCAGCATTGTAGCTAGCTTATCCTTCCCTGAACTGGAGGTATCTCAGCCATTATTATTCACATCAGTTTAATGTGAAAGAGGCTGCAGTGATAGTTGCTATACTGCTTTGGTCAAAGCACTGGGCTGCGCTCTCACGCACCTTAGTTGCGTCTTCCATGCTTGAGAGCCTCCTGTGATGTCATTTAGCCTTAGTCTGGTCTGTCTACTCTTAGCCTTTGTATAATTGTCGCCATGTTCTGGGGAGAGTCAGTGTAAATGTACTTGTCCCACATTTCTTGCTGTTGTGTCCATTGTGTCTGTATCGAACAAATTTTTAAACTCAGTATTTTCATGTTTTTAACCAGTTAATAAACCAAAGAAACAGCACATCTTTGGCTTTGAAGCTTCCTTGCCCCAGCCACAGAGCTCACTGCTTAGTGGCTTGGGTTGCATGCTGCCATGTACAATCCATTTCAATCAACACTGGGAAATTGCATGCCTTCTGCTGATACTACAAAAGGCATCAGTATTGCTGAGCATTTGCCATCAAGTTCTAAAGAGTTCCACCTGTCGTATGGTGTGAGCTTTTTTTATAGAAAGATACTATTGTTGCTTTCACTAAACCTTCAAGGCTTTCATCATTTTTACAATAGCTCAAAGTATTTGAATGCCTTATGAAAATGGCAATAAGGCTTTTCAAAGTTGAAGTGAGGTTGACGAGACCTTGTTGAATATTTGGTGCTGCTAAGCTATTTTTTTTTGCTAGTCTTGTGTTGCTTGTATCATTTTCTACGCTCAAATGCCAATGTTCTGCATGCTTGAAGAGATGCATTTTCATTTAAAAGAAAAGTATAAAAGTGCATTTGCTTGCATGGCAAAAAAATGCTACTTGTGTTTGGGGCCGAGAACCAAGCTATTTGTTCTAGGAAAAATTATGTGCATGTAGCAATTGATTTAAGGCTAACAATACTACAGAACTGCCCAGAACCATCCTTAAAACTTGTAATGTTTCCCTCCCTTGTGGTTATGCCTATTATGAAATTTTTTAATGATCTTGCATGTCTAAGTTATGTTCTCCATTAATTTGGACAGAGATAGCTAGACCATGTATATTTTATGGGTAGAAAAACTGTGTACTGGAGTGCATGCTGCCAATATGACACATTGCAAAATCTATGCAATGATCAGATGCACCTTCTGCATGTTACTAACTCTTTGTTGCTAGCATAGCATTTCATCCTAAATTGCATGCCATTTTTTGTCTGATACTGATGCTTAGCATACTGGACACTTTTGGGGCGAAGAATACCAGATTGTGTCTTATGCATGCCGTATTGCATAAAAATTTAGTCTTGGGCTTTCTCCTTGCCATTTTCCTTTACCCTGCAGAAGTCATGTTACATATAAGAAGTTTTTGTCAAATTCATACCCCTAATCATCCATACTGATTAGAAACTGGCACATAACGGTACATGTGCTGTCATTTTTGCATAAATGTGGTTTAGCATAATGTGTTTTACTGTGTCTTGCTTGTCCCTCCATGCAGGCCGCTACTTCACCAGTTTTCAAAAGGATCAGCTGATGAAGGCCTTTATAATGAATGCCTACCCAGATACTACATGTCAACGGTCTCTGGCACTACAGCTGGGGCTGACCACGGAGCAAGTCAAGGTTTGGTTTGCCAACAAGAGGACCCGTGACCGCAAGAAGGCGCTTGTTTTTCCCAATTTACAGTTGTTTTGAAAAGAATTATCTTCTGTATATCTTAGGAAGTCACTAGTGATGGAACTCATGCCACCAAACAGGAGAAGGTACACTGAAAGACATAGTGGCAGTGAAAGGCTGTATGGCTGACAGTATCGCCTATGCCCACCAAGGGTGAAATAGGTGGCATATTTAATGCCAACTATAATTTTACAGAATATACTGGCATTGTCTAATAACATTATTTTAGTTTTAAAATTACGTAAATTTGATACTCTAAATGCTGCACATGGCTGTCATTGCTTTACATTATATAAAAACAAAAATTATCACGGAAATCTGGCTGCGCCTCATGTTTGAGATTTGCAGTGCCTAGTAATGGAGCTCTTTGGGAACAGTTCTGGGTGTGTTGCCACCGCATGCTTTGCACCACTACAGCATAATGTCTTCATATATGAAATGCAAACTCCACAATGCCTCCTGCTTCTATACCATGCCCTTGTGGCAGCGTGCACATTTGCAGTTCAGGAACATATGGAAATATGTGAAGACTTCACTATACTAGTGGTAGTTTGGACGCTTTCTGGCAAAATATAATTCCACTTAGTACCATATCATATCTCTGTTCCACAGGCATTATGCATATTATGAGTTGCAATTTTGAGTTTGTAGATCTTGTTAAGGAGTAGATATGGGTTAAAAAATCACATTTTAAAAATCATTTTCGTATTTTGCTTGCAAGATTAAGATTCAGTTAATTTCAGTGTTAGAAGTTGAGAAAGCCTTTCAAACAAAAAGTTGGCGAAAAATAAAGTAAATACATTATAGATTGAAATTTATTGTCTGTATGTAAAGATGCAAAAGAGTCGAAGTTAGTGCTTAATTGCACTCTGATCTTTAAAAGGAGTTTAGACTGGCGTTCGACACTCTTTAAAGCCTAGTACTTTACCCAGAGATTGCAACAGTTAACACACTTTTTTATCTTGTTTCAAAAAGCATGGCAAAGCAACCTGATGAGATATTAGAATCTTTTAAACAGAGCTAAAGACAGGAGGTTAAGTTCTGTTATATGTGAAAGTTTCATCCAGCCATCTTCTTAATGAAAAAAGCTTGGAAGATTTTTGGAAGTCCTAGAGCTGAAAGTGCTGCATCAGCCCCTAAAAAGGTGGACACATCTAGATACGGGCTTCACACTGGTGTGCAACATGTAGAAATAAGCATGTTGTTGTATAAACAGGTAGATTATCGCTTCCTATGATGTACAGAGTAGAATTAGTAGTGCAGAATTGTCCACATGATGGTACTGGGGCAGTCCAGTGCGTCTCTGCCATTATCCTTGGTAGTAAAAGGTTTGATTGAGTACAGATTGCTGCTGCACTACTGCTGGCTGGCATTAATTTGTGCTGTATATCATGTATTATTAATTGATTACTGCATGAGGAATGATTGTGAAAGGAAGGCCCACATAGCAGGCGTGGAGCCTGCAAGTGTGCTAGTATCTGTGCGTACTTGCCCAATGTCTTTTTTTAGTACAGTCTCTCAGTAGTCACTTGTCACGTGCAGACTGCAAGTAGTGTATGCACGTTTATACTTGAAAAGCACGTATGATGAGCAAGAGAGCAGCAATTATTGTTGTCAAGTGTGCTTTAATTGCCGTGCACTCAGTGTGTAGATTAATTACCTTGGACGCTTATGTTGTGTGATAGTAGTCTCGGAGGAGTGTTGAAAAGTTACAAATGAGGCGTCGTGCATAGTAAGTAGACTTAGCATTTAGCACAACACATGCTCCAGCTTTCAGGTGATCTCTCTAGCATTTCTTGCTTTTCTTCATTCACAGTTCACCACTTACACTGGCTTGAGCATATTCCTCATATTTCCTCATAATTTCATTTGCCCACCAGGTGATCAAAACCAATCTTTGCACATTTCTTAAAATTAGGCAGTGAGAGGTCCATTAGTTCGCCTCTGTACGTAATTTATGTGGCCAGACGGATACATAGTGAGGTGATAATTGTCATTTTCAGGTATCTAATTAACAAAAAATAGGTTAATTATCTTTTTAATGATTGTAGTAAGTGACCACATTTGTTTTGGAAGGCAGCTGTATTCAGCTGTTTAATTAGCAGTGCAAAAAATATGGCCTTAGCTACAACGTAATGTAAGCAGAAGATAAAATTTCCTAAAATTTTTTTTCAGTATGGAACAAAAATATAATCATTCCCCGCCCCCCTTAGTAGTTTCAAATCTCTCTCTTTTTTTCTTTTTGTTCTCTTCAGCCATGTGCTGTGCTCAAAGCATAAAATTACAACAAGATTCATTATCTGTGTTACCATTTGTTGGGATGAAAGATAAAAGAAGCATGACTATGCCACACGATACACTTTTGCAAGTTAATAGAGGCATGCGCTTATCTTAAAGGCTTTGTATTGTAAGGGCAATAACACTTCTTTGAAAATCCGCTGCAGAGATTTATTCAACGACAATGTTGACAGCAGGTGAGGAAGGCATTTGCAACACAAAGTTATACAGACAGTTGAGCTGCATTTTAAGGCATGCAAATGGCTAAGGATAACGATATGATTGCAGCTCATGGTATGATACAGGTGAGTGCACGCTAGGAGTAAATGACATAAAGTAAAACATTTCACTGTATCCCAAACATTTACAGCAAAATCACTCGTCATGTTCAAATATAAAGGCTGTAGATTTACAAGATATGCTAATGTGCTATGCCTGTGATGGCTGCATTAGTTGTGTATATCTCGTTTCACATATTTGGTTGCTTCACTGTTGTGAACAGAACTTGTTATTTCTTGCTTTAAAATTTGCCACCGAGGTTTAATAACTGTAGGGCTTCTGTGGAAGGTATATTTTTTCATGCCAGCTCAAGCTAAATATTATCCATTCAATCGCGGAAATGGCATAGAAAGCACAGTATACCGTGCTTTTGATGCCATTTCCGCGACTGAATGTATAATATTTAGCTTGGAGCTGGCATGAAGAAATATAGGATATTCTCATGCAACATGTAAAAGTACAAGCCAAGACAAAAAAAAAAGGCTGTTGCATAAGTGTACTACTAGCAATCAAAACTTCATGGCAGTAGATGAAAAAAGAAGCAGACGATGGTACTGAAGCAGGCGCCCTGGCATGTAATCCAACATTATGCATTATTTCTTTGCTGGCGGCACGCATTACTATGGTATGTCATTGCCCCCACTAGATTACTTATTCAACAACTTCATATCAGCACATCTCTCTGTGATGGGAGTTACTGATCAGGAAGATTTGGTATTCAGTTCTGAATAACGCTTCAACAGAAGGAAACCAGTGCTATATAAATGACGAAGATTATATCACAGTGCTTCCATGGTTGAACTTTTGATATGAGACAACCTAAAACTGTAAAAACTATTTTGTGTTCTTTCAAATATGACAAGTAAAAGGTAGATAGCAATAGTTATGCCTTTAATCGTCACTGTTATGCCTTTCATTGTTGATCTTCAGATGCAGCTGAAGTGGTGGCAAAATGGTGTTGGCATTTTGTTTCTAATAATGAGGTTTCGGGTTCAGTAATCCGGCTGCACAGCTACATTTTAGTGAAAATGGAATTGCAAAAGTGCTGTCTGAGTTTTAGATATGTGTTAAAGAACCAGAGATTTTCAGAATTAATAGCCTTACATTGCAGCATCCCTTGACAGAGCACTGTGAAACTTCAAGTGGTTAAACCTAAATATCTTTGATTTATTTAGATATAGAGGTTCAGTTGCCCATGAACACAAGCTGCTGACATCGTTAGTTTTTTTACCCCCTTTGTTTCTTTGTTTCCGATAAGTAATAGGTTCTGAATGTGAGAAATGCTAGTTGCTTCTCTCTGTTATTGCACGAACTAAGCGACAATAATGTGACGTGAATAACAAGATTATTCCACCTTCTGCCCCTCCCAGCCACTTGAAGGTACCCGAACAAACTAGTCTTTCTCACAGCTATGGAGTACAGCTTATGCAATGATGTTCAAAAAGATTTGTGTACAAACAACTCTTTTTAGATTAAACACATGGTTTACAAAAAACGTCTTCAGTGCACAGAGTGCAGAAATACCTCAGTCAAGATTTTGGGTGCTGTACAGTGTGTGGATAAAATTTTTTGTAATGATCCATTGAGCTTATTGGTATTTTTATCATTGCTTCCGCTGCCATGCATGATACATCTGTTCCCAGGCAAAACATCCTACAGTAATGTTGCTTGACTGTGTTATGTGTTTTGGTGACAGCTGTGAGTTTAGTGATTATTATTTAGGATTGCAAGTCATCAGAATTACAGTTTGTAGCAATCGGGCAGCATCTTTTCATAAAAGTAACTTCGAGTAAGAGCATTTATGACTAAATGAAATAAAGGTAGCGGTGTGAAGAAAATGTTGTACATTATCCTTTAATTTATTTTGTCTTCAAGTTGAGTGCCAGAGTTGTGGCAAGTGCATATCAACATTTGTAATAGAGATGTCTATTTTGTCTTTTTCATTGTTTTTTTTTCTTCAGCATTTTATTGGCATGAGAACATGCACAGTATGAGCTGCATTATAAGTCACAATACGGCTACCTACAGTTATGTACACATCTCAAGAGTAAGCAGCTGTCACACCACCTTCTATGCTGTTTAACTTGCTTACCTTGGTAGTTTTCTGCACTTCTCTGATTGTTTAAATATTTTGTAGTAGCACTCTATTGTTATTAAGCTTTTAAGTAATTATTTATTTTTCCTGGTGTTGGTTGTGTTTGCACTACATTGCTTTTTCCTCTAGCCAAGTTGCAATTTAGTATGACCATGTGAAGTCTGCATTCCTCACTTTGCCACTTCATGGGCGTTTTTCTACAAAGAGCTGGTAGCTGCAGATCCAGAGGGGAGGTCCACTTAATGCACTTTTAGCTACTATACGTTCATGATTGCCTTCCTGTGACAAACTTGATTCTTGATACATGTATTGCGGTCACGTGCCACTGTTTGGTATGTTCAGCTTAGCTAACTGACAATTTATGCTGTCTGCGGCTTTGATGTGCGGACTTTTGGAGAGTGGGGCTGATGTGTTTGGAAAATGGAGAACACAATTACAGTACTTTTGGCTTGGACGCAGGAGCATTGGGAATTTTCGGCCACTTTGAGAGAATAGAGGGGGCAACAGTGCAGAGAAGTGGCGGCTTGTCATCAGCCACTGCTCTGCCCTTGGCAGTGCTTATTCATATGAGCACTCATTCTTTCCTCTTTTAGAGAACCTAAACTTTTGGCTGGTTCATACCAAATAGACAGCTTTCATATTGGTGCATAGCCTCCGTCAAGTGTGTACCTCTACCCATTAAGTGACTTAGGGTATCCACTATCCCACAGCAGCCATTTCTAAATGAGAACAGTGTAGTTTCTGGCAACAACTTTGTATATGATCAAGTGCAGTTTTATTTCCATCTTCAAAATGACGCTGTACAATGAATGTGTATTTCAGCAGTCGCTTGCTCACTTTCAATGACTATTTCAAGCCGAGCTCACTGAAATGGCTTCTTTTTATGAGCTCTTAGAAACAAGCCAATGTGGCTTACAGACTTCAATTATCCTTGGGTTCATTGTGCGTGAATAACTCGGATGCGAAGTCTTACATCTGGTTCCAAGTGAGAATTAAATGTGTAGCTAGTAAAGATGCATGTTGCTCAAATGAAAGTTGCTTGAAATAACTACAGTTAAAAGTATGCAATACCATTTGTTCGTTGGATATATGTAACATTGTACATTACTTTACGTGAACAAATGTACTTACTCATTTCCTTGCTCTCATGAAATGGAGCATGCGCACTGGCTCTGCAAAATTTTTACTCATGTTTCCCTTTCCTGTTGCTGAAGCTTGGAATATAGGGATGACTGTATTATGTGCATTTAAATAATCAGAGAGGTAAACTCTGAAGACTTGGGTGCTAAGATTGTGTAGGTTTGTGTGTCTGGTAAAGTGTATGTCTCCCCTGCGGAGCAGTGGGTGTGTATGAGCGAGAGTTTCTGAAAGTGTCTGCTTTGCTAGTGGTCTGTTGTAGTGTAGAATACTCTTAATATTACATTTATTTGTGTTATTTTTAAGCACTTTGGGGAGAATATTTTTGTATTGAACTTGTGTGCGGAGGTCATTTATATGCTGTTTTTTTTGGCACAATCTTCACTTGTTTCGCGTGTGTTTTGAATGGCATGGGAAGCTTAATTTGAGTACCTGTGAGCCACACTTGTGCTGCTAAAACTATCTCAGAATTACTGAATTGCCTATACTTCTTTACCATGGCTTAGTAAGTAGCACAGAAAATCAAATTATCGTTGTATGCTGCTATTCACATCACGGTGCTTTGCTCTGTCAAGATTGAATCATGCAGTCATGGTACCTATATTTTTTACTGTTTTTCATAACATAGTTTGTAATTGCAGCAATTTCATTTGTGTCGATGCTAAGAAACCTGACGCTTAATGAACTTTTGATGGAGGTAAAAATGATGGTAATAATAATAATAATAATAATAACTGCGGTGGTACAGTGGTTAAAGCACTTGACTGCTGATTCGAAAGTTGCGGCGGTTGCATTTTGATGGAGGTGAAATGCTAGAGGCCCCTGTACTTAGATTTAGGTGCACATTAAAGGACCCCAGGTGGTGGAAATTTTCAGAGCCCTCTACTTTTAGCATCTAAACCCCAGAAATGATTATTTTATTACTTTTAATTGACTGAATAATGCATTCAAAAAGTGCTTGAGAGTCACCACATATAGTAGAAGATTGCAAGACAATCTTGACAGGGTTCTCTTTTCCTACTTTCATCCTGTTACTGATGATTCAATTATAAGTGACGACATCAGATCCAGCACATGGAATTTGGATGGTATAATTTCCTATGCATCATGTTCTGATTTGTGCATGAAAACTGTGCCTATGGCATTCTTAGTGTTTAGCAAAATGATGCCTTATCTGTTGTGTTCTGACTATTGCGTGATGCAGCTGTTCACTGTGAAGCAGTGCAGTATACTTGCATTTGTTGTACAGGAAGATGAAAGTGGATGGCACCTACTGGGATAATGTTACCTTGGGATGAAAAATAAATTTTCACTTGCTTTTGCCACATAAGTGTTGTGCAGCTTCATTTCTGCAGTTTCATACAACATAGTGCGAATTGGTAACTCAGAGGTGTATATATTAAAGTTGCATGTCCAGGAGGCATGAAATACCACAATATTTGTACTAATGGCTGAGTGTTGATTCACTAAGCTTTCCTAAATGTTTCAGTTATGGAATAATGTCATGGTTCAGAATGCGTGTAGAAAAGACAGCCGGAGAAATATGCTTGGAATAGTAGTCTCAACGTAGCCTTGTTCACACTACTACCATTGTTACATAGCACAAACCTGTATGTTAGTTTTGCTAATAAAAACATTTTTTTATAATCCAACGTTGACAGTGCACTTGAAGGTTACACGTGTACAAATTTCAGCCAGTGTAGATAACACGTATTGATATGCTACCAGTTTAGCAAGTTTGAAAAGAATATACAAGCTTATTTATTGCCAGCATCACAAAACAGGGAAGCTTGTGTGTCAGAAAGTGCTCCATTGTCTTTACTATGGTCATTGCATTGTGTGTATACGTCTTCTTTCCTCTGGCAGTGTGTAATGAAAAAAAGAAAGGTGGGAATAAAACCAAGGAAATCATAGGGGAAGTTATTTGCAGTTTAGATTGAAGTGTAGAAATGATAAGCTTAAGGGAAATGAAAGTGGAGAAAAAATAACTTGCTGCTGGTGCGAGGTTGGCTTCATGTAGTTGTGACAAAGTATTGGGCACTTCCGTTGCCTTTCATCCCTTTCTTCTTTTTTTTTTGTCTTTGCCCTAAATACAATCTGGCACAAACTTACTGCACGTTTACACTTTTAGAGCGTGCAAAGTGCACCGAGAAGTAGCCCAACTGGCATTGCATTGTACGCCGAGGTTAAGGACAAGACATCTTGCAGGTCTTGTTGCCAGTACAGAATTCGTTACCCCCCAAAAAAATTCCATAAATAAATCTAAAGGAGCTATTCCCACATTTAAAAATACATTCCTGTAATATTTGTTTACTCATTTTACTAAATGCCTAAGAAATACTGAGAAGCATTTCAAGTTCAGCCTGGTGTCTCAAAGAACGCATTATGGCCACTTTGTGGCATTTAGTAAGCAATAAGATTGTGTGCAGGTGCTCTATTTGTATTTTATGCTATCACAATGTGAAAAGAATGTAATGTAAATTCCAGTTCAACAATGTAAGCACCAGTGAAACCTCCACGTTCCATTGATAAATTGGCATCACACTAGATGTACAAGATGAAGCTGAAGGTTAAGTTGGAGGGTAGGTTCTCAGAGGAAAAAGTAACTAACTTTCTAACGTTGTTATGAATGGATCGAAGCACCTTTTGCTGGGGCTAGTCAGACGTAGTTACGCAAATAAGATTTGAATTGACCATTGTGTATTATTTTTCTTGCTGCTCGAAAATTTAGTTTCGTGCATGTTTGCAACTATTTATGCTTATTTATTTATTTCTCTTTTTTGTGGGGGGGGGGGGGGGCATTCAACAGTTTTTGAACATTCTGTATGCTGTGAGGAATATAAGACTAATATTATCCTTTTACTGCTACGCTCTACTTTACTCTATCACTTTACACGTACTTTACTCGTATCAGAGCCAGTTTCTATGTTCAGTGCACTGTTGTACCCCTGTCACACGGCATATGTAATTGCCTTCGCAGTAAGTGGCATTCAATTTGAATGTCATTGCGGTTTTGCATTCCTGGTCTACGCTGGTATATAAAATGGCATTTGCAATTGATGTCGATGTTTGTCGTCAGTTCAGTGTGCTTTTAGAGCACAGCTCTTAGGCGCCCGTTCCTGCGTTGAGCGGCGTCGCTGTCGGCGGCGTAACCGATAGAGTGAACAAGGGCGAAAGAGAGCGAACAGGGAGTGTAGCAAGCCGCTGTGTTAGCATCTGCAATGCCTCCTGCATGCTTGCGCTTCTTGTGACAGCGCAACGCATGCCTCTCGCGCATGGGCACGAGAAAGTGGGTTGACCTGCGAGGCTTGGGAGAAGAAGACATGCATTGGTTGAAGGCACACTTTGCATGTGGAACGCTCTAGCGGACTCTTAGATTTTACATCTAGTTTTCCGGGCACAAGTTCGACCACAATAAACAAGGTTTGGAGCGCAGCTCCTAGGCCCCCGTTCCTGCGTTGAGCGTAACCGGCAGAGCGAGCGAGGACGAAAGTGAGCGAACGCGGAGCGCGGCAGAGGATGAAAAATGGCAATATCAAGGAGAGCACGAGGAGGAGGGAACGACAGTGGCGAGACAGCAGGTTCTGCGGCGACCCCCCGCCGCGCCACAGTAGTGCGCGCCGTCGTGCGGTCGCCAATGACGTCATTACAAAGGTATGTGGCGAGGGCGTCCCCCGATGCCATACATGGAAATAAAGTGCTGCATGAACAAAGGCTTGTCTGCGGTGGCTGTTGTGGAACGTGGCCACGTGCTGCCTTCCGCAGTCTCCTGGTTAGCGAGGCAGTCATGGCTCAACTTATCACAACATCAAAACACCTAAACAGCTGCGCTGAGAATTCACATTAGGCAGTACTGAATCGTCGGTGAGTTTTGCTTCCTATACCGTATATACTCGCCTAATGAACCCACTTTTTTTAATAAATGTTGATGCAAATTTGGAGGGAGAATTCATTACGCGGAAAAAGAATTGCGGTAGGTATAAAAGTTGAAATTTCGCATGACGGTGTTCAGAAATTCGATAATTACAGCTCAGTCTTTAAAAAGTAAGCATTTGTACGCAATGTATGCGAAAAAAAAAAGCTTTATTGATGACACCAAGTGGCCACTTCTTGGTGCTCCTACTCGCTTCTATCGCCGTCAGTGTCTTCCTCGCTTATGTCGCTTGCTGCTGCCGCCTCATCATCGCCAGACCACAGCGCATCATCTTCTGTACCGTCCAGGCTGTTGGAGATCTCAGTCTTCTTGAAGCTCCGGACCATCATATCGCTCGGAATCTGGCTCCGCGCCTCCAGAATCCAGCGGCACAGCATCTCGATGGACGGCCTCCTTATTTTACCGGCAGGAGGCTTACTATTGCTATTGAAGGCTTGCTAACAGAACCACGTTGCGAATGCACAGTGGTTCTGTCAAAAACTTTTTTTTTCCGAGGACCAAAGTGGGGGGTGGGTTCATTACGCGAGTAAATACGGTGTTATCTGCTGATGAAACTGCAGAGTTTGCTTCCATGCCTGGCAGATAGATATTGCATGCGAAGTTCCAACCTTGCTGTCGCGGCACTACTTCAGCAAAACAACGTGGAGAGTTTGAAAAAAAAGAACAGATGACTTTGTAAACATGGCCGACAGCGTTGTCGTCATGTCGGAGTCTGGGGGAAAGATTATATATTTCCACAAATTGCTTCAACTACCGCAGTGTACGTCAAAAAGTTATCGAAAAATTAAGTCATTAAAAAGAACTTTAACTTTGATTACATTCTGCTGTAACTTACCAACTTTGTAATTTTTTGTCGAGCTTCTGTCATTGAGATTACACATGTCATGCCTGCATTAGTTCAGAAAATGCATTAAATTGTCGAATGCCATTAGCTATGAATGTAATTTGCTGTGCCCGTGTAGCAGCAACAAAAATGGCATTAACAACTTATCACATTCGCTGCGAATGACATTACATGTGCCGTGTGACAGGGGTATTAAGCATGGTGGCTATTGGCTTGATTTTTTAGATATCGATACTGTGCAATGCCTCCGACATAAGGCGGGGGTGAAGAAATCTCGTCATTGATAAGGTTCCGGTGCCATCTGGTGACTGAGATAGTGAGACGAGTGGCAGCAATACTGTGATGTTAGAGAGTAAGTCACGCAACCACAGTCTCGCCACATGTTCTCGAGGTCCTCCAATACAGAACCTCAGTGTGATAATGGGTGAAGTATGGTGAGCGTTGTTTTACAAGTTTTTAGCAGCACAGGTTTGAGCACCTTCAGCTCAAACAACGAAAAGCAGAGTACAGCCAGAATAGCGTGGCAGTGATAGCACTTGGTTGCTGATAACTCTGCTCATTTGTATACTCGGAGCAGTTTGTTGGAAAGGCTTCATTAGAAGATGCCATTTAATACAAAACATATTTCACGCCTTTCACAAACGGTGTTGCAAAGCCCCATTAATACTCAATGCATAGACCAGAGTTAACTATGACACGATTTTTGTGCTCTTACATTAATGCTTTTGGTTGCCACAAAATTCTTCACAATCTGTAAAATATCTTTCTTTGCCTTAGGCGAGTTTTAATACAAGTGAAGGAGGAACCCTTACACACTTTGTAACCGCCTATGTTGTGTTTCTGTGATCATGGCATGATAAAAGCTACACGTCTGAGAAAGAGAAGGAAAAGTGGAAGGTCAACCAAGGCCACACCCAGTTGGCTGCTCTGCACATAGGGAAGGGGAAAGAAAAATGAGAAGGAGCTTCATTGTGGGTGTGCACTTGGCAGGAGGGAGTTGGTGGTAGCAGGTAAATGTTTACTCTCGTATATAGACACATACGCTCATCTAGTTTGGTAGTCTTCAAGATGCTTTGGTGACCCTGTGTGTGCTTGATGTCTGCAGCCAAGGTAGCAGGATCTCACCTTCCAAGAATGGTCTTCCATCTAAGTGACTAAGACATAGCAGATAGCTACGTTGATTAAAAGGCATTAATGATGAAATGACCCTCTGTACCATTTTAGCTCTGTTTCTTCATCTATGTAACGTGTACCACCTGGCCCTTCAAGATACCCTACAGCGGATAGATGTGTGGAGTTGTAATGCAAGGCTGTACCATGAAACAACAGAATAGAGAACACAAATGCCATCGTAATAAAAGATTTAACATCTTAATAAATGTGAGAGTCCTAACCTCATTTTTAATTATTTCCTGCAGTGTTTACTTTATTTAACTCTACTTTTGCAGAGGCTTTATTTTCTTTTCCATTTGGCAGCACCAGCATGTCCAACTTTTTATCTTTGGCAAGCTACTTGAGCTGTTTAGTTACCTCTTTAGCATTGAAACAGTATTAACGTGTGCAGCCTATATCATCTTTCATTTGCATGCATATTACCACTGCGCCTCCCTTTTTGGCAGGTGAGCCCAACATGGAGACTGAGCAGGAACAACATCCACTCGGACTTCTGAAGCTGTATCATAGAAGTCTTCTGGAGGCTCAGTACAAGCGTAGTCGATATGTGAATCGTGAAACATGCATCCAGCTGGCCTCTCGGCTCCGCTTATCTGTCAAGCAGGTGCAGTACTGGTTCCAGAATCGGAGAGCCAGGGACAAGAAAAAATTGTGCAGACAGGCCACGTTCCACAATGTTAATTTTTGTCAAGGACCTCACCATTGAGCCTGGCCTACCATCACATTTCTACAAGATCCTACTCACTTCCTTGGCTTACCGGCTGTGGTATTTTCTGCCTGAGCACGAGGACACAGGTTCATCTGCTTGCTATGGTGACTGCATTCTAATGGGGACAAAATGCAAAAACACTTATGTGTTGTGCTTTGGGTGCATATTAAACAACTTCAGATGGTCAAAGTCAATTTGGAGTTTTCCTGTGTGGCATCTCTCATAGCCCCACTGATCCATCTGAAATGCCTGCACTTAGTACAGTGAAACTCACATTCTCTTGTGCTTTGCATTTTACCAGGTCTGGAGGGAGAAAATTTAGACTGAGACAGTAGCAACACAGGGTTACATCAACGACAGCTTGTCTCAAATATCTTCACAGTGTTGTTACAAGTGCCTATGGAAAAAGTGTACCTTCATTCACCACTGGATGACCTTTCAGTTTACAGACGTTGCTCCATTGACGACAGTTTAATTCTGCAGAATCGTAACATTACCTTCAGGACACATCCACAAAGTTTTCACACAACTGCTCAGGCTCAATTTTCAGTTGATCCTTTGAGTGTTTCTTGGGTGTTGTGAATGATCAAGTCCCAAGTGTTTATCTCTGTTACAGGATCAGCTTTGTGAAAAATTGTCTGTGGAGTGCCAAACATATACTGAAAAGTGCGAGAGTGAGATAAAGAAGAGGATACTAACACTCCTGAAATATGGCCTAGCTTCTTCCTCCGAGGTCAGCAAAAACTTACAGGACACAGAATTTCTGCTTAACCTTTGTTGGAGTTCATGCATTATAGATCGTCGATAAAGCATATGTTATATGATGCAAAAGTTTTTAGTTTGTAATCTTTTTATCCCATTCAAAACCGCACTTTTTTTTATGTCTAACATATGGACACAAAGGTGTGTTGTATCTTTTCAGTTGCCACCACTCGCCATATATAAAGGTATGAAAGACGTAGGCTATTATATAAACACATTGACATGGACAGAGCAGCGCTAGTGGACATAGCACTGCCATATATAGCATATTGTATCTAGGGAAGTACAAGCACTCTGGTGACCCGGAAAATTTTAAAGGTAATAGTCTTTCTTGGGGAACTTAAATGCAGAAATTTTGGTCTGTCTGTCTGTCACCCGATTCAGCCACCCGACAAAAGTTTAACCAACGCTCAGCCATCTTGAACGAACTGGTAGCGGCGTTCATACTTGTGAACATTGTCGATCAAAAAGCAAATAATACGCATATCTGAAGCGCAACATCAATACGTAAGTATTAGGTTGTGTGTTCCTTTACTAGAAAATACATGGATACGTAATTCTAAAGACCCTAGTGTTTCTTAGGCTGCGCTGAAAATGCTACCATTTTTTGGGCTGTGCTACAAATGTGACGCTATGAGCCAGATGCGGCGATTCAACATAGAGGAGGAGGACTCGTGTAGTACGGCCGGCAGAAGACTATCGTCTTTTGACGACATTTGCAACGAAGCACGCAGGTACACGGCCAATCTTTTATCATGTACATGTGTCACTATTAGCTACAACCTACAAGAACTTGAGACCGCATGAACATTTAGAAAGGCACAATATAACTGAATGTTAAGAACACAGGATAAGGTGTTCGTGCATTTTAGCTCTTCCTGCTCTAATGAACAGTTTTGTAATCACTCACTCAGCTGCAAAAGGAAGGTATTTATATATATATAGGCACTGCTGTAAATATTGAACATGTCGCTGTCACACTTGCAGAACGGACACTTCATTCTTGAACTGTTCATTTCCTGCCAAGGTGCAACTCTTGGGAATCATCCTCGTCTTCTCCTGCAAGCAGAAAGGTTGGGCACTGCTGTCGAAGACCAATGTAACCCCATAACCCCTCAGCCGTTTTTGTCCTCTGTACCTCAAGAGTGTGGGTACAGAATGGAGGAAGTGGTCGATTAAGCTTTCAACTGAGTGCTACAAGGTATTTGAAAGCATAAATATAGAAAACCCAGAAACATTAAGAAGAAAATTATAAGTTAAAAGAAGTTTCCTCCTCAATCTGTTTTTTTTCTCCCTCCCTTACTACCTTACTCTACAACAAGGAACCCTCCACAAGGCATGACAACCTATTTCGGTAGTCCCCTCCTCCCATTTCTTTCCTTTGCCTGCTTTGCACACATGCTTTCTCTTCTTCTCCTCCACCATTGAGGTTTGGGGGAAATGATCAAAGCATACAAAGCGCCCTGCTAAGGAAAGCATTTGCCGCCCTGACGAAGACGAGTCACCTTGTCATAACACTGGCTCCAGTGGCATTCCCTGTTCAACGATTTTTTTCATCACTTCAAGCATTCATTTCCTCCTGAACTTCTGCCTTGTTTACAAATTTTGTTTGTTAGATTTCAGGGTAACAAATTAAGAAAATAAAGATATAGATAAATGTAACTGTTAAATACTCGGGGTTTTTTTGGTCACGTCTGGTGTACGAAAAGCCAGTGTGCCAGAACCTTTCTCTTGTATATTCATATTGTTGATGTCAATTACCCATGTAAAAATTTGATGATTTGTTGAAGGTTGCATTTTATTTAAAGAAATCACTTGCACTAACACTTACAATGACCTCAACACTAGTGTGGTCAATTACATCAATGGTGTAAACAATGGGAACAGTTACTAAACACAAGCAGATGTGCCGGTTTTCCAGTTAATTGCAAAAGTGTGCTACTTTCATATATTTGCCTGTAAGAATCCTTACCATTAAAAGAGAGTTAAGCCATTAAGGACAAGAGATGAGCTTATCAAGTGCATACTTGCAAAAAATGAATAACGAGACCAGCTCATCCAGCACTTTTTTTCCTAAAAACTATTTGAGCTCCAGTGATGCACATGTATGTTGTGCTCGCTTGTATACAAGATATTGCTAGGAGCTGACAAAGAGTTGTGAGCACGGACTTTTTGTTTTGCTGCCAGCTATTTTAAAATGGTATCCTCCGTAATGCAAGTGCATGCCTTGAGTTGTGTCGAAAACAGAGAGTTCGCCCTTCCATGACTTGGTGGAAATCACCTCAGGTGACAGTGGTGAGCTTACCTGTGTGCATTGAAATCCATACTAGTTGCAGTGCAAAAAAAAAAAAAAAATTCTTAATAGTAAGCATCATTTTTCTGACCAGTTTTTGCCGAGAAATAAAGAAAATGTGGCAATGGTGAGAGCTCGTCTTCTTTGAGGGCAAGCAGTTTTAAACTAGCAGTGAAAAATGGTGCGCAGTGAAGCCCTCCTTTGGTTCAGTGTAAAAATATTTTTTCTAGTTAACTCCACTTTTCAGACAGAAGTTCTCAGATATTGCTTTATATGACGATCAGAATCATTCGCAAAAAATTTTTTTCAAGCTTGAAAAAGTTTTATTGTCTTTAGATGGTTAATGCAAATTCAGTATGACACTGACTGCTAAACTACTTTAGAGTATTCTAATTTGAAACATTTGCTCACCTGTTTTCCCTTTGCGCAGCTCTTGTTAGGCCTAAACAAGAATATGCATGCACTGTGTGGGACCTTTATACACTGAACTTAATGTTTATGTACTTAACATCGTGGTTTAGCGCTAAAGAAAGACAGACACATGTGAGAGACAGGACAGGCGCGTCCTGTCCTGTCTCTCACATGTGTCTGTCTTTCTTTAGCGCTAAACCACGATGTTAAGTACTCACCAACTCGCCCAACAACAAGTTCTTTTAATGTTTATGGTCTGGAATGCATACAAGAGAGAGCTGTAAGGTTTATTTACACAAATTTGCCATGTTAGGCTTTGCCTCTAAATTAGTGGAAGCTAATGACATTTAGCTATATGAAGCAAGTATGTAGGTAAAAATGTAGGCTAGAACTTCACCCCAATTTTACAATAACAAATATAGCATTAGATTCATCATATTTACAGCCTTTATAAATGCTGGTGTTTGGTTTATTTTTTTTTTGTTGGCTGTCATGCTTGTACATCTGCAGTATGGAATAAATAATTATTATGGCACATAATTCACAATTTGGTATAAAACTCTGCACTGTCTGTGTGTGCTTCATCTTTCGTCTTATATTTTATGCTGTAGAATTCAATTCATTATGAATCAAAACCAACTAGCCCGGCTATTCGTTCTGTTATCTACACCTAAGAGATGCATTAATAAAATTTCAGTATCAGTCAAATGCATGAGCGTGTCTTGACCCACCATTGCATTGAGTGGCAATTACGACAACGTGCTATGGAGAAAAATGCTGTATTTCCATACAGTAAGGTTCCAGTACACGAACCTTGAGCAGTGCTGTGCTGCTCCCAATGTTAAAAAAAAAAGTTCATTTGAATTGCATTTAATACAGCTGAACCAACTTGAATACACTCTCCAGCATATGATAATCTATCACTATGTAAATGCCTGTGCAAAACCAAGCTTGTATGCGATATATATGTAGGCTGCACTTTGGTAAGGGTAAATGTACCAGCTGCACTCGCTGCAACACTGCAGAAGAATGCAAGCAGGTGTCTCATGGCAGAGGAGCACTTGACACTCCGCCTGCATGGTCACTGGCGATTGAGTCAAGAGATAATGATGATGATATATGGTGTTTAATGGGGCAAGAGAAGTCGAGCAAATAAGTAAAACCTGCAAAACATGCCAATAACATTTCATCCTCTTTTTTTTTTTTTCACTTCTATGCCTCCTGAAGTAGCTTCTGCTTCGTCAAGTCAGCCACTTCTAGCATCACCTCAGGTTTCAAGAGGGCATTTACCTGGAAAAGGAGAGGGCAACAAACATGTCTCAAAGCCCAAGAAAGCACGCAAGATGCAAGAACGATGCACAGTAGAAAAAATAAAGCACTGCAAAAATTTAGATTGTGACTTGCTGCGCAGCCTAGATACTTGACATGCATGAAGTTGTGGTAAACTGAAAAAGGTACTGTAAAACTAGCAAACATTACATTTTCCACTAAATTCACACTGATCATGCCAGAGTGGCAAGATTCAGAAGGACTGCAGGACGTGACCCTTGCTAGGTGATCGAAGACTAGGTAATCAAAACCACCGAGAACATTAAAATGGATATATATAATAAATGTTGGGGTTTAACGTCCCAAAACCAAGATATGATTATGAGAGACACCGTAGTGATTGCTCCGGAAATTTCGACCACCTGAGGTTCTGTAACGTGCACCTAAATCAAAGTACACGGGCCTCAAGCATTTTCACCTCCATCAAAAATGCGGTCCCCGCGGCCGGGATTTGATCCCACGACCTGCAGGTCAGCAGTCGAGATGACATTAAAATGGAGTCCAACGATATGTGCTGTGGTGAAAACGAAGTTAACAATACACGAAACAGGTAGGCAAAACAAATGCAGGATGCAAGATTTGAAGCATTTCCTAACCTTGTGTTCTAACGAGATGTCATAGGCATATACAATGCTGGTGTCAAACAGGACAACATGGTGCCGTGCAAGAGCCAAGGTGCAGTTCCTGACTCTCGATATGGCTTCTCTGGTCACATCAGGTACCATCTGGAAAGAAAATATAAAAGGCAAATTGTAGTTCATAACACTGCAGCAAGTGTTCCAACAAACTTGTATAGCCCTGATTTCTCTATGAAAGTCCTTTATGTAGCAGAAAATATTTATTCAAATGTTAATATGCGAGAATTGCAGTAGAATCTGAGTAAATCTAGTAAACTACGTACTGCCTAAATGGAACAACAGTCTCTTCAATGGTTGTTTTTGTGTCTAAATAAAGAAAAAAGATGTTCGTTAACTGGAACCAAAGCTTTCATAAGTCTCTGCAAATGGAACCACAGAAGCAAGATTTAAAGGATTTTCCCAAAAGATGAACAATACACCTTATATCTAGAAAACCATCTTCAATAAACAGTGACAATGATTTGCCTTGCATGACCGTGTGTTATTAGGCCACTGATCAAAGCAATAAGGGCTATGTAACAAACTGGCAAAGCCTAGTCCATCCAACAGCCATTAAACAAGCCCCGCAACATAGGATGAATTAGCCGATACATTCACTTCATTATATTTAACATATGTGGCAATGTTAAGAAGGTGTACTGCAAACAAGTAGTGGTGCAGTTCTGCATATCTTTCTCAATACATGAAATACACTTTAGTTGAAACACATTTTTCAGTTCCCGTACAGTTACGTTTAATGACATTCTACTGTAGCTATTTTATTGTTGATTACTGGCAACATCTTAGTATTCATCACTACCATTGATACCAGTAGGTAAAGATCAATACTATCTCGTATCCCATAATCGATTATTAATAACTGGAGACAGTCATAGTAGCACTCTACAGTGCTAATGGATTGAAACGGGACATGAAAACTGTTACTATAACTGGTATACGCAATTGCCGGAGATAACCACATCATGTTGTTAAGAATCTGGCTGCTAAAGGTAATGTTGGCTCTGATGTAAGTGAAATTACACTCATATGATACAAACTAAAGACGGTGGCGATGAAAGCACGTGCATTACTTAACCCTAAATCGTCATGTTTTGATGCGTGAGCATGTACATCTGGTGTGCACATTGCAGAGTGGTGGATAGGCCACCTGCATAAGAAGCACAGCTTTGATGAGCTTACTATGTTGAACACCATGTCTGAAGACAACATAATAACTCATCATTTTGCCACTTCGCAAAGCACAGTACTCTATTACACTAATTTTATACAAGCATTTACCAAGTTTTCATAAGCTCAACAAGTAAGCTTTTAAGTGCAGTTGATGGAAATAAACATTGGTTGATGACTTACGTCGACACTCTGAACAAACTTTGTGCCTTCTTCAGATGGAAGGGGGCAGATCCATATATAACCGTTGTTGCCCAGGATAATTTGGACACCACAAGGGAGGCTGTGGAAGTGAGTTTTGCAGCGCTTGATCAACGATGGCGACACAAGCACCAACGTGCCTTGGCCCAGCTGTGGCATCAAAGTGCAAGGCATAAACTAGCGTTAGATGAACCACCACAATGCAGAGATGGGCAATGAACCTTACAAGTCTCTTCTGATGAAAATAAGGTACCCTTGTGTTAAACTCTTCAAATTTGACACAAAAAGAGGCACATTTTAAGAACACAATAGTTGTAAAAATCACTAGCTTACAAGCAATAAGCATGCAGACTCTTTCTGAGGAATCATTCTACATAATGAGCGCAACATATGTCCCAAAATAAGCTCTGCTCTTGGATGCCAAAACCTTTTAGGTTTCCTGCATACATAAGGATTCAAACACCAGTGTCAGGCTGTCTACTACATGCTCCATATGTTAACTACACTAACTATGCGCTATAGTAACAAGAGAGAACAAAATTAAATGGAAAGGAAGTTGTGAAATTTAAACAGTACTTGAATGAACCAAGCGACTTTTTTCCTTTAGGAAAATGCATTATCTTGAAATATGATCATGCCGCTTGCATGCAGCAATGAAAGTGCTTTGGTTTCTGATGCTTACTATCGATGCAGAGCACAAACTGTCAGATGCAATCACTTTTGTGAAATTAGTTTTCGGAAGTGGTGTACAATTCAGAAAACACTGGTCCTACAAAAAATGCCTTGGACCATTTTTTTCCCTAGTGCGCCATATGAAACCAGGATTTTGATTGCTTGTAAGAAGCAGCCATCTCTTATTGAGAACTGTAATAATAATATCTGGGATTTAACATCCCAAAACGACGATATGATTATGAGAGACGGCGTAGTGGAGGGCTCCGGAAATTTAGACCACCTGGGGTTCTTTAACGTGCACCTAAATCTAAATACATGGGCCTCAAACATTTTCGCCCCCATCGAAAATGCAGCCGCCATGGCCGGGATTCGATCCCGCGACCTTCGGGTCATTATTGAGAACTGCGAGAACACAGATGTTGCAACATAGTGCTCAGCCATTTCATATGACAAGCTTCCAGTCAGCTGTCACATCACAAAACCCACAGTCTCTGCGCATGCTGCACTAATAGATGATGATGGGAGTCAAGATTAAGTGCATGTGCTCCAAAATGCTGGTGCGAGAGCATAAGATTCTGGTCTATATTTGTGTAGCCATCCCACAAAACTTAGCGTGAATTAATTATTGCAAAATTTCAGCAGGAAATTTAATTGCATGAAATTGAGCTTGGAAACAAAAAGTTAGAAACGGGAAAGGATGCTGCCTTATTCTTGAGAGTGTGCAATGTATGTCTATGTGGATGTGCTTAAGATGCTTAAACTCCAACTTGGATTAATTTGCGATAGTACTGGCATCATTATTACCTGCTCCTCGTTTCTCAAAGCAAATATGTGGGACAATGCTTCAAGTAAATGCCAAGAATGTCGAAAAGAAAAATAAACATGAAAAAAAAAACTTAACATGTAGGTCGATATATAAACATTTAACTGATAGTTTAAAAAAAAAATACACCAATATGAATGTACTTTAACTGCAACAAGGTCTGGGAATGGAGAGTGTTTCTAAACTAGAAAGTGCCACACATGGCTAAACAGGAAGTAGCGACCGAGACGTTCAAACAAAAAACTGCACCAGGCCCAAGGCCATGATGAGCACCAATGTACAGGTGGTTCCGTAAACGTCCGGCCTGACAAACTTTCAATGGCGATAGAAGCAAAGCAACTGTCACTTTTCAATATAATCTCCCTTCACTTCAACACATCTGCCACACCTCTGCACTAACATTTTGTGCCCTTCAACAAACAGTCTGAACTTTTGTCTTCAAGATGTCTGCAGACTGCATTGTTCACTTCATTATCAGCAACAATATTTCTCTGCCTCGTATATCTTTCTGCAGCCTTAAGAAGAGGCACTAGTCCCTGGGCACTAGTTCTGGGCTATAGGGTGAGTGATCGATCTCCTTGAAGCCACAGACCGCTGCAGCCTTGGCAACGCTCGCCATGTAAACTGGAGCACTGTCGTGAAGCAGGTGGATACCATGATAAAAATCTCTCACCTCGTGTCACTTATTGCATCATTCAATCATATAAACAAATGCACCGAGTTGAAACTCATAAGCGTGCCTCCTGACAGATGGTGCTATGTGCCTGATGTGGCAGTTTTGAAATTTCCGAGTTTTAAATGTCAGGCCAGAAACCTATGGAATTACCCGTAACGTCAGGCCAGGGCCTTGCCTTCACGCCATTCTTCTATTTCTACCTTGCAGGGCACTTATGGGGAAAAAAGAAGAGAGAAAGCCACTCAGAGTGCGACAACTGCCGGAAAGTCTGCTTAATTTGAAGAAATAAAAAAAAATTTGTGGCAGGAGATTCATGAGGCGAACGAGAGCAATAGTCATTCTGTGATTTGTTAGAAAAGCATTGCAGGGCACCTTTAGGAAAGGAAAGGACAACAAGATAAATGTATATTATTTGGGAACAAGACAAGCCCCAAAGGGAGCAAACTTTTCGTAGAATGTAATATACAAATATTACAAACTTGTGACATTCCACATGTATTTCTTCTTTCAAAAGACCAAGACCAAGAAAATTTCATTTTGGCTAAACCCCTATACACTACTGAAGCAATGCTGGAAAAACTGCTGGGCTAGTAATCATATTTTTCTGATTATCAGCTTTTAAATAGCATCTGAGTAGAAGACTCACACACATGGTGGCTAGCAGACATGAATAAGTCTCAGCACATCTCATCCTATAGTTTTTAGCACATCGGGGGCAACCGCCAGAAGCACTTAATCTTCAAGGTCATGCAGAAATTTCACTAATTCCAAGGCCTCCACTTCCTGCTAGCAGTAATGGAAGATATATGGCAAACATTTTTGCTAGACTTTTATGTTGCATTGATTTCTACTTCAAACATAAACATCTTAGGACACTCTATTTACAGTATCAGAAATAAAAGCAATTTATGTGTGCAAAAATTTCATTGCAGTGGAAGAATTCAGATTTGTGATAGGGAACTTGCCTTGCCATATTTGAGACTTCTTGTATGTAGTGACAGCGACCCGTCAGCAAAAACTGATTGGACTTCAGCCTGGTGATGCAGCTGTTAAGTTAACATATTTGGCGGTAAAGAGTACATAAAACAACACTTCAGAATGTGCATGTTGCAAAGCATGAAGAACAAGCCACTTTAGGCTACCCTGGCAAAGTTGGCTCTGGGCTTTCAATAGCGGCAAAAGCTCAAGCAAAGTTCCAAAGAGCCTCACATGATGCAGTACAAGACGCAACCTTGCTTGTCCAGAGATGGGACATACCACTTCTGTCTACTTCATCTGCATTTACTTTCCTATGTTAGAATGTAGTTGTTCACTTGTTCCTTCAGGCTAAAAAATTGAAAGGATACACTGATGAGATCACCTTCGCACAAGTACTGCCTCATTAGCAGCTCATCTTCAGCCGATTTCCTTCTCTGAAAAAATGTGTCAGAACATCAAATAACAAAGAATGTACATAACATGGGCTATGATTGTCTATGCACCATTTACGCACAGCTTTAATCACTGCCAAGATTTATTTACATCCATCTACAAAATGTGTGCAAGCGGCAACGATGCAGCATGTACGTGTTGTGGGCTGCATGCAATTTTGCTATCTAGCAAGCTTGCCAGTGCAAGAGCCAGTATCGCCGACTGTATCATCTGTGACAATGGATGAAGCTTACTTGGTTCTGCTGATTTTGCTAGCGAGAATCAGCAAAAAAGAACTATCAATCACTTTAAAGGATAAAAAAGCATGCTATCTGTGCTTGAACAATTTGTTGCTCTGCTTGCAAACAAGGAACCTGACCATTTAAAACCTTTGAGATGCACAGTACAGCTAATTTACAGTACAGATGCACGGTACACTGTGAAGAATATAGTGGGCAGCAGCGAGGAACAATACAATCATTAAAAGCACACAAAACGTATACAAGTTCACACACAACTTCAAATATAAGTTTATATATTATAAATATATATATATATATTGTGGAAAACTTTGTACTGCAATATGAGAAACAAAACAAAATATTTATTTTACCCTGACAGTTTTAACAACCACAGGGTTTATGTTTTAACAACCACAGGGCACACGTGAAAGGCCTCCCTAATTTGCCGTTCTCCAAACACATTAATCTACCTGGTCACTCTTTTGAGCACATAAGTGTTACACTTATCCAATCCGGCTTCCAGAACAGACGGGAGCGCAAACAGCGGGAGTCATATTTCATAAACAAATTCAAATCACTCTCCCACGGAATCAACGAGAGCCCTGGGCGACTGACGTGCCTCTGTGACCAATCGTAGCGCCCAGAAAGGGAATTAATTAATGTATTTATTTAAACACACGTTAGTCCAGACTCACGGGACACTACGGAAACGATCGAGCACATGAAAACAGACCCAATCATTACCACATGTATCAGCCGGCTCCACTCTTTTTTTTTTTTTTTCCCGAAAGGAAAAGGGGGGGGGGGGGGACACTTATGGCCTTGTATCGTGGCCAGAGTCTTCCCACAGCCGGAGCGGGTCGTATGTGTGTACGCGGCCTGGCGCCGCGAGCTAACCGTCGAGCCATCGGAACTTGTACGGTACGCCGTGCTTGAATGTGTAGAAGCGACATTTGTCTTTTCCCCTTGCTCACGCCGCTTTTTATCTACCGTACGAAGATAAGACGGGCATAGCCCGCCGCCTCGCCCGCCTCCGGCGGCTCTCCTCCCGCCTCTCCTCCCGCTGTTCTTTCCCTCCCTCGTTTTGTCACTGCTGCTTCCTTCGGTGATTCTCTCTCCCTTTTTTTTTTTTTTTTTTTTTTTTTTTTTTTTTTTGAAAGTGTCGTCTGGCCCCCATACTGGGTGGGCGGCCCTTGTGCGGCGGGTTCGGCAGTGGCCGTTTCACTTCACTTGCATCCTTTGAAGAAGGCTGGTCCTCCAGCCGAAACTGTCAGGGTAAAATAAATATTTTGTTTTGTTTCTCATATTGCAGTACGAAGTTTTCCACAATTTTTATTTCAGTAGCCAGAAGAAGTTCTCTTTATCCATTATTTATATATATATATACATACACACAAATACAATTACGTCAAGAGCATATTAAGGAGCCTGACCAAATATCCCATTAGTCATGTACTCTTTAAAGGCAGAAACAGATAAATCAAAAGTTATTTTATGAAGTACTTAGCAGTTTTGTTTAATACAGAAAAAATTTGAAAGGCTAATGTCTAAGTACCATAGTTGGTGTGTGTACGTGAGGTTAGAATTTTATTTTGTCAACAAATATAGGTAATCTCTTTGAGATAGTAAGTGCTATCAAAGTGTCAGCAGTTCATAAGTCTTTGTAAAAAATAAATAAAAAAGGACTTGTGAAAAAATATATCATTTGCATAAAAATCCACAACACAAATTGGACATTCTTATAACCAACCCACACAGAATGCAGAAGTAGATACAGTGAAGAGAAACCTTTGTCTCAATTTGTTCCTTTTTGCCAGGAATCCGCTGATTGTGTTCAGACAATAATCCTTGGTGTATGAATCCTAAAAATATTGTTAAAGGAATACTGCCATGATTTTGAGACATCGCAAAAGAGACTTTTTTCGTTTCCTTGGTATGCAGTGTCAACGCTGTCCACACACCGGAGTCTGAGAACACGTATAAAATATTTTAACTTCACTTTGAACTTTTCGTCTCTGAGTATCTACAAGCCAAGCCAGCCCCACTGCAATGGACATTATCCCGACGAGTCAAGACAGTTACCCCGATTTTGCTAGTCCTACGTCCTTCATGCAGCCTAAATCGTAGAAATCACTGTCAGGGTCACTGAACGACAATTCACTCATCGTTGTTTATGTGCACCACGAGAAGATGACGGATTTGCCGCTAGTACGTCGCAAGTTTCTGAACCCCTGTGATGTCAGGCTGCTATGAAACGTCACTGAGAAGCCGCCCCCTCGATATCGAAACCGAAAGTGTCTTTTTAAGGCAGCGGTAATTAAAATACATATGATGCATTCCCAGGCACCACAATACTCATTTCAGGTTTCTCAACACCAGTATTTTTATTTAGAGCAACAATCCGAAAATTTTAAAAATTCGTGTCAGTACTCCTTTAACAGCTGTTATGGTGGCCTTTTTGTGCCTGACAACTTGCTTCTGCTAAGAGTGAACTAATGACTGATACGCAGGTACGAAAATGTAGCTGTCTTCAATTATTGCTCATTGCTAAGAGGTCAACCTTTAACATACTGCTTGCATTAACCAGTATAAAACAACATATTCACGATCACATGAGAACAGAGCATCACCACCACAGTGCATTCTGTTTCTACACTTTCAAAGAAACTATAAACACAGCCCAATATGCATATGAAAGGGCCCATACCAACTCTCCTCCAGGTAGGTTAACTGAAGAAAGTAGTAGAGATGCATTCAGACGTGAGGCCATTTCAACTTTCCATCGCCTTTGCTGAACTTCAACAATACGTCCCACAACGACGTCTCCAATCTCGCCAATGTAGCTGGGCAAAAGAATATCACTGTTACTGCGGTTGATAGAAACACATGAACGGAGCAGTTAGCAGCCACTGTGTACTTACGTACCAACACAGTCGCCCTATAAACAAAGATAATTTGGTTGAACAAACTTGCACTGCAACAAGATAGGCGAAACACGTCTTACATAAACGACCTACAGGCTAGAACCGCTACGGCGTGATACAGTGACAAGTTCGGTACTGTATCACATCATATCACACCACTTTGGCATAACTGTAAGAGAACATCTCCTTAATGCATCTATTTAAAAACCAGCTAAACAGAAGCAGCCTGCGTGTGTGACAGGTTCGCTCGTCGTAGAAGCTGTATACGCACCGTGTTTTGAGTGGACGAACAGTGATGAGCTTGTTTACTTTCTCCACAGCGCCCGCAACAGACGACAGAAGCTGTTCATTGTCTAGATATGTTCCGTGGCCTCTGAAAGAAAAGGGAAAAAAATATGCAAATGGTGTGAACGCTAATAGTGAAAACAGTACGAATACAGTTGCCACCTACTCTTTTTGCCGTTTCACAGGTTTTATTTTTTTTTTCGCGCCACAATGTTACATCACGCAATGCCAACCAGCCCGGCTTCTTACACTGTTAGTTACAGTCAATTAAACATCACCCAAATAAACCTTTTACTCGCTGCTACACGAACTCATGCGACTTTAATATGTAAGTTCAGCTAATGAGACTTCCCGCGACCGGCGTTGCGTGCTGCAGGAGTCGAATGGCGACGTATGTAAGGCAAGCCACGCTTACCTCATAAATCCCGCATCTGTTGTAATAACATCTCCAGGGGCTACAAGCCCCTTTGGTCGGATGTTTTCGCCGCGATGTTGTTTTCCGGCAGAGAAGAGCCTCACATCAACCGCCATGCCAGACATGCTGTATGCTTCGGATAGATTTGTCTTGGATCAGTTAAAATCCAACACATGACGTGTCCCGACGTCCCGACTCTAAATTAAAATCTAATGGTACATTCCATTCAACAGGTCGTTTGAGAGCGCTCTGACTGTTTGAAACTGTTGATTTCAACAGCTTTAAACCTTTTAAATGAGAACAAGCAGGTGTGCAAGTCATCTTTCTCATTCTTGATTATGTTTTGACCCGATAATGTTAGTAGCAATGGTTAGTTGCTATTTTACACACTTTTTTCAGCGCCTTCGGAGCGCTCGAAAACGACCAGTCGAATGTACCATAAATCGGGTCTTTTTTAGACAGATTTGAGAAGGCAAGTTACATAAGACTATGTAAGACCAGATGTAAGACTACTTAAGTTATGACGATGCACTTGGCTGACTTCCGTACTTGACTTGGCCGACTGAATTGCAGCCAATCAAAGCTGAGTGCGCGTCTTCTTCTCCAGCAGACGAAAAGCGCGTAAGTTCTCACTTCGCCTGACTCTGCAACAAAGTCGCTGCGTTAGTTTTCCTTCAACACCAAATTCAGACAAGATACCGCTAAATACATCGCGAATGCGCAGCGCACGAAAACAACTTCGCCGCGCGGAGTATGAAAGAGTGTGCATCCGTATGCGCACCACCCTTGATTAATGGAATTATATCATGTTGGAAGGTTAGATCGCCATCATCTGCGACACATGGCACCGCCAGCACTTCGCTGCCGTCGTCGCAACGAACCTTCTACAATCGCCGACAACTTGGTGACATGCGAAACCGAAGGGCGATTGCAGGGCTCTCTCTCCCTTTCTGTCTGCCTCTCTCTTGCACGGCTTATTAGTACCGCTGTAGTGAAACGCAAACTTTACGTTTCTTACTTACGGATAACTCTAGCCACATGGTGTGGTATATCAAAATTTTGCTCAAAAAAAAAAAAAAACTCACATTTTCACTAACAAGTATGCAAGGTCGGCAAAGTGAGTGGAACTCGTTCACAGTCACTCATATGTTAAGCTTTTTAGAAAAAAGAACAATAAAAAAAGGAGCCAGCTAGGTCACGGCGCTTTTGTCGTTCATTGCAACATCCTGCAATATCAGACTCGCTCATTTATTGTCATAGGCGTGCGCACGGGGGGGGGGGGGGGGGGGCGACGAACCTTCTCCTCCCACACCCCCTGAAGGGGAACCCTGCGCACGCCTATGCTCATTATATCTTCTTGAGGGCTCGGTCGGACTCAGATTCACCAGTATTCTGCTCTGCTGGGCTTAGCTCGTACTCAAACTCTCCAGAATTTTACTCAGTGGCCATGTGATGTTGTGTAATGTGCCCTTGAGAGCAGAAACCAAGGCGTCGGCTGCCGGGCAGTAAAGGCGGGCAATGTTGCGCAAGGCAAATGCTACGTTAGGCCTTTTCAGGCGCGTGATTTGAAATGCGCTAACGCTTTGGGGACCACCGAAACGTGATTTTCATTCAAAATAAGCATTTTCTTGGCACGAAACAAGCACTGCGAGGTTTCTGGAACGGTATTTCAAAAATCAACGTCGACTTCACATCTGCCTTTAGTGTCCCTTTAAAGCTGTCCAACTATTACAAAGTGTACATGTGCGCGTGGCACCTAACTGACGCGTAGTGAGTACTTCGCAAATTAGCAAATGGAGGAATAATGGCGTAGTGGGCGCTTCGCAACTGTACTTGCATAGACATTCTAGGATAGTTCGAAACAGCCAATATTACACGCACGAACGTTCCCTTCCGTGCGGCACGGTTGAAAACGATGTGCACGGGGCGCGATTATGCTGTCGCGTTCTACTCTTGAAGGCGAAGTCAGGGTCGCTTCACTACGTTTATTGTTTTGTACAACGTAACTAGAAGCATTGCTGCGTCATTTTATCTATGCAGAAACATATTTCGTGTTTCCGTGAGTGTAACGAGTATGAAGTGCATGATTTTCGCAGCACCCTACGAGCAAGCAACATATCGTGTAAGAAGTCAGCTTACAGCTAGAAGCCACTGCATTCGCAGCACAGAAATCAAGTAATGAATTGGGAAATTTTTATGGTTATTTGAACCTGAATACTAACATCTGTGTCTTTCAAAGTCTTTGAATGTCCACCCCTACCTCTTTACTAGTACCCTACTTTGCTGAGTTTCTGTAGTTGATCAGCCATCTTGATGTATTCTGGATTCTACATAAACAGCCGTCTACAACACCTGTCGGTTTATTGTTTTGCTGAACCGTTTCGTATTGCCCTGTAGTGAAAATCATTGTTTTATATGCTTAGTAAAACTGCAGCACGATTTCCTCTTTTACCATGCTAAAGTTGTCAGTTCTATATCGAGTCGGTCCGTGAATCACGACGTGGTGGGAGCTCTGTTTAGCAGATGCGAGAAACACGCATCTTGACAGCTTGGTAGGAAAGAGTAGACTGAGGTAAATTTACAAGTAAACAATCATGAAACAGTTCTCGCAGAGTGTGCCGAGAACTGCCCTTGAGTGCTGGGGCCCTTGCCTCACTATACTGTGGGAGAGAGACAAAAGAGGGACGGACTGTCGCTAGAAAACTCATCTGGATCAGAGCCACACGAAGGCCAGGGACTCAGTTTGTCAGTTTCAAAATGAAAATACATCAATTCAAGAAGTTTTGGCCCGTATTCGCGACCAACCTAAACGTCATACTGTAAAGCGGCCGTTTAATTAAGAAAGTAGAAAAAATCACAAGAAGAAATTCCTGGAAAACGTGCACATGTACACATTCATTGTTATCATGCGAGCGCGACAAATCACTGTAACTCCGCTTCTACCTGACCGATTTCAAAACTTTTTGCAGCAGTCGATTCGTGAGGCAGTAACGAAGCACATTCTGCACGCGGTTTGCTGTGCGCGCAGGCACGAATCTGTCATCTCCTTCCCTCAGGCAGAGTCGGCCAAGCGCCAGCAAACGAAGTTTGCTGTGCGCGCAGGCACGGATCTGTCATCTCCTTCCCTCAGGCAGAGTCGGCCAAGCGCCAGCAAACGAAGTTTGCTGTGCGCGCAGGCACGAATCTGTCATCTCCTTCCCTCAGGCAGAGTCGGCCAAGCGCCAGCAAACGAAGTTTGCTGTGCGCGCAGGCACGAATCTGTCATCTCCTTCCCTCAGGCAGAGTCGGCCAAGCGCCAGCAAACGAAGTCTGCTGTGCGCGCAGGCACGAATCTGTCATCTCCTTCCCTCAGGCAGAGTCGGCCAAGCGCCAGCAAACGAAGTTTGCTGTGCGCGCAGGCACGAATCTGTCATCTCCTTCCCTCAGGCAGAGTCGGCCAAGCGCCAGCAAACGAAGTTTGCTGTGCGCGCAGGCACGAATCTGTCATCTCCTTCCCTCAGGCAGAGTCGGCCAAGCGCCAGCAAACGAAGTTTGCTGTGCGCGCAGGCGTTGTTGTTGTTGTTGTTGTTCAGAGGTTCCCCTTACGCCAACCTGTTCTCGCTGAGCCTGGAAGAACGACAGTGACGCAACAACAACCGCACGCACCTTTTATTAACTTTTCCATGATATGGCTGGTCAGCCAATGTTCTAGCGGGCTAACCCATCCATGAACATGGTCGTGGTATTAAACAATAACAAGACCACCTAAATAGAATAACGCAATAGAAAAAGAACCCCATATAATCACGACAAATATGTACATATACGACGTCCAGCGTATACACATCGCGCAGAGCCTAAGGGGCATATCCATTGCATACAGGGTGGTCACGCATTTGTTCGCGTAAGCACTCGCTCACGTCGTGGCTGCCTTTAATCGACGCTTCTTCCCCGATCTGAGCGAGTTCTTCGAAGCAGACGCACACCGCAGGAGCTGCTCACGGAATCAACTTGACTTTCGCCGATCTCCAGCCTTCTCTTCACCCTAATTAAGTGCAAAACAAAAACCACACGACCTCTTAGTAAACAGACATGCTCAGGATAAATGTGACAAACTAAGCTTCGTTGATCATAACGTCCTGGAAAATGTGATTAAAAATCAGCCCCAGCATTTCTCGTCCACTACCTTCGTCTTTCCTGCTCGGAATATTCACGCAGCACTACTACGTAACACAAGCTTGCACTGATATGCGTTCAGGGCTCACACAACGAACGGCTATCATTACGTCCAGCTCCAATTCTAGCGTCGTATGCTCCTAAATGGTATACTTGACGCTCCGAACCAACGCGTTCTTCGGCTTAAAACCATCTAGTACTATTAATCTGAACGAATAGTACACGTCGCGTTATGATGAATTAGGCGCGAATTACTACTGCAGTCAGACTGGAGAAAGAACGCAGTTCTTTTCGTTGGTTTTATGTTGCCAATTCATCACGACATGGAGCTACACCGAGTCACCCTAACGTCTACGCTACTTCCGCATACGTCACATTCAAGCTGCATATGGTTGGTAACTGCCCAAGCAACGACATTAGTGCGAACATTCACTGAACGTTATTACGGAACTTAAGATAATTTTTGCGCCCAGTATTCTACTACGGTGGTAATAAAATGTAGACGGCAGAAATTTTATTCAGTATGCATCAATCATTAAGAGTTTCAATGTGCAAACTAATGAGCACACGCTTTCGCAATTGAACAATTCAAAAGCGATACCACACGCAAGCAATTATTGGTCCTCAATAGATAACATACACCTCCATGAATACATTTACGCACCAGCATTTGATAGTCCTTTAACTCTGCTGCTCTTGCTCTACCGGTACTGTAATAGTTGAACATCTCGATTCCGGTGAGAACGCAACTCGCTGACATGCACGCTCGGTCGTGAAGAACACTTGATCGACAGAACCCCAAAGTACCAGATGGAGAAGACGCCAAGTACGCTGGTATGGGTCACCGAGCCACTGCGAAGCATTGTCGAAACAGCTGAAGGCTTGGGCATCGCAGGACACGACGCGCATTCCGCTACTCTCCGGATGCTGCGAAGGAGACGAGAACGCATATTTCTACAGTGGGAAGATAAAACCACACCATTGCTTCTCTAAGGAGAAATCATGCTATACGGTGGCTTAATAAAACTTCTTGGAATTACAAGCCAAAAACCTTGCATTACAGGACTAATCTTGCGATAACAGTCATGTTGAAAATTACTACATTGAGCTCTTTTACTGCACGAAATTACTTAATCGGGAATGGCTAAGTGAACAGGTAAGGGAGCTTGAGATGTGCTTGAGCAACACATACTCCTCCTACAGGAAACGGTTATGTCAGCAAATGCTCGTAATTGCCATGGGATCTTCCATTCTATGACTACCGGCAATTTGGGAACGGAGGTCATTAAACAGAAGGCCCTAGCTTACTTTGCGCCCACACCAAATATTTTCGTCCGTTACGTAGACGACTGCTTTAGCATTATCCAAGTGTAAGACGCAACATGTCTCCCGAATCTTCTCAACACCATAGACACAGCCATGCAGTTCACTGCAGAATACAAGTTGGATAACATCCTATTCATCCTCCACGTCTGCGTGAGTGAATAGGAACAGACTCTCGTTCGGCGCCCGGAAGGACTCATACCGGCTCTTCATGCCATCAGGCTTGCCAGAAGCCTTTCGCTGTTGTATCTCTCGTTTTATCGAAAGCAGTCACAAAGCAGGCCTTCTGCAGGGCGCGCCGGTGTTCCGTCCGTTCCAGGTGTTACGACATTCACAATCCACACTTACAACAACAAGTCGGTCCACCTCGTAACACTTGGCTGAAAGCCAAAAAATGCAGCATAGACAACTAATCGCCGACTGCTTCGCATGAAACCGATTCCCACAAGGCGTGGGATTTGCCAAATTTTTATTAACAATAAAGCTAAAGCAGTATTTTTGCACCTCGAAACAACATTGCTGAAATCGTGCTAATTGGCACACAAGTAGAGCGGGTACAATTAACCAAGACAGTGGAAATGTACTTTGGAAACGCGTGGCACGTTCCTAATAGCCACATCAATTACGTCGCCTCTGCCCACAACTGGACAAAGGTGGAACAGATGAAAATCATGAGCAAAAGCATGAAACAAGTCCTCAGCCTACCCTAAAACACGAGTATCCCCCGTCTCGACCAACTATGCATACACAACGACATCGACGAAGCACCGAGACAGACTACTGCCTAAGTGGTCCGCCTCTCCTCCTCCAAGGCAGGCCGTCGACTTTTAAACGAGGCCGGCATGTCCCCCACACCACTACCTTGAACGCTCAGTAACCCTCCCGAGAATCTGAGATACCTACATGGTAACCCCGTTCCCACGAAACGTCCACCAACAACCCAACAAGGGCAGACGCCTGGCCCGGGCTCGTGCGATTCTCGACCGCACCGCCGCAAATCGCGACTCTACCGTACTCGTCGATGCGGCGCAATACGGTAACTCCTCCACCTTTGCACTCGCGGTAGTAGATGGCGACGGAGCCCTACGCTCAGCCGCCTCGGTTAGACTAGCAACGAGCGCCATAGCCGAGCAGGTCGCCACATCTTTAGCGATGATCGATCCCTCGCACACCAGCGTCTTCACAGACTCCAGAGCCGCCATTCGGGCTTACGAACCCGCAGTATCGCGCGAGAAGCAGCCCACATTTTACGAACATGCAAGCACATGGGCTGGCACTACCTCTCTTGGTTCCCTGCCCACATGAGCAAAGACGTCCACTCATGACCGAGCGCGAGAACTCACCCGCCGCGACGATCAATCAGCCACCGGAGAGCTGGGCCCAGACATACAGTTTAGTTTAACGACCCCTTACACACCTTCCACGAAATCACCTCTCACTATCATAACAACAGAAGCCAATACCCCCTAGCACACAGAAAGCTTGAACGCGCGCAAGCGGTAGCCTTTCGCATGCTACAAACGAGATCGTACCCATCACGTTGCCGACTCGGCCATTACAACTCGGACATCACTCCACAATGCCCAGATTGCACAGAAATTTTATTGTTCACTCTCGCACATGCCCTGGCAGTGTCTAGCGTTACCTCGGGGACCTCTCACCAGTTAATCCTACTGGGAAGAGGCACTCAGGAGCTCCGATCTCGACCATCAACTCAAGGCAGTCCAGAGGGCCCAAGAACTGGTGGAACGCCACCACGTTCCCGCCCCGACTCGGGCGTCGCCTACGGTAGCGGCTGCTAGGGTGTCCCTCGTGGATGCCCCGGCGGCTTAAACTCCTCAGGACCTGTCAATAAAGTTCTTGACGACTGACGAAATGACCACGCAAACCATACGATTATTCTGAACTCTGAAAATGCCTCATATTTATTGCAGTCGTCCTAAATCTATCAGCATGTTTCTTTAAAGATACACTTTTTGCCAGCTTCCAGGCTCGCACTATTACGAAAGCACGTCTTTTGTACAATATGTAAAGTGCCACACCTTTTTCACTCCCCCCATTGACCTTTTTGTAGAACACAATACTACGCAAGTTAGTCTAATGTGAACTTGTAGGCCATGACGGAACTACAAGCATGGCCTACATTACAACACTGAATAGCGACAAGCACTCGCCGGACTAAACGCTAACAAGACAAATGCTACACGCATAGCCGAAGACTCAATTAAAGGGTGCAACTTTATATTTAAAACAAGTGCTACAATTTTCGCCACGGACGAAAGAAGGGGGCAATTTCGCAGGTCTCGTTTTTCTTTGTTAGACAACGTTGTGTTTAACAAGAAATACGAGTCCTTAAAAATTCCCTTTCTTTCGTTCATACGTAGCGGGATTCTCGTTATGACAGACTTGATGCCACGTTGTGTCTAACAAAGAAAAACGAGCCCTTAAAAATTCCCCTTCTTTTAGAGGTGTGCGAATAGTGAATTTTGAAACCAAATCGAGTACGAATCGAATAGTGATGACACCGAATCGAATACTAATCGAATACTCTTGGGATAGTTTTCGAATAGTAAGACAACCATTTTCAAAACAGTCCTACACTCCACAACATTTTAATTTAAACAAATATTCACAAACTTTCACCAAACAACATTACGGTTACTTTTAACCGACCCAAATACCTCGGTTATGAATACCGAGGTAAGCTCGTATACAGCAGCGACCAGAGGCTTCGAAATATTTCGCAACTGTAGGTTTAAATACAGCAGTGACTACCGTAATCATGATGATACTTAGTCGCTTGCTTCTAAATAAAATTGAGACATAAAAACTAATACATTTTTAACCGAACACCACGCATACAGCTAAATCTGTCATAAAACTGATAAATCTGACATTACAACATGGGCCTCTGCACCGAAAGCATCAGCGTTGAAAGCTGCATCTGCAAGAACAATTTACGCAAACAATTTACGCGTCTGTTGTCTATAGTGAAGCTGAACGCAGCCGTAGTCTCCACCGTCAGTTATTGCAAGACGAAGACAGGAACTGATTAATGCGATGCAGCATAGTAAAAATTTTTAAGTTTTGAGAAGAAAAAAAACGCCTTCATCCGGTAATCAATTTAGCATAGGTAATCTCGTAAAATGTTGGTCGGCGTGCATATTGGTAATTCAGTGATTAAAGACGAAAAATGACCTTCGGCTGTTCCAGAGTTTCATTGTGTTCGGGTGCTCCCGTCGGTGTGATTATTCGAAAACTATTCGAGAAAAAAAATTCGTATACAGCAGAATGCACTAAGCCGCGAAAAGCTTGAAACAGCGAAACTGGACATTTCTGAAGACTTGTGGGGTGAGGCGTTCGCTTTCCCACACATTTTATTGATGCTTGCTCTCCGATGGGCAACCACAGATGCTGTCTTCTCGCGGGCCTCCTCTTCTCTCGCGCTAGGCTCGAACATGCGGAGCAGCTGAGGCGCAACTTCATCGTTTTCTCCGAGACGCTGACGGCTCGCCATATACTAATCTGGTTGCTTCAGGTTCTTTTGGGCCTTAGCTAGGTGATGCAGGTTGTTTCAAGGTCGTTGCTAGGCTTTTGTTAGGTGATGTTAGGTTATTTCTACGCTGATTCTCAGCGCAGAGAGTTTCGAGTTAAACCACAGACGGGTTACGGACGACATGGATGTCCGAACTCCAGAGACAGAAACTCGCGTCGAAACCAAGCGTTCGCCCCTTTCCATATTTACGGGCACGTCATCGTTGGTGTAGGCCTTCCATCGCTTCGGGGTCTTCCCGCAGCCGCCGCTGCCTTTCCCGTTACCTAGTATTCTCTCGTTGTACGTACTCAGGATCTTCGGCTCGCCGCCGTCGCTTCGCAGCCATTTGTTGTTGGGCTAACTGTTGCCTTCCTCATTTTTAGTGGACCTGTGGTGAGTAGTGGGATTTGCCCAATTTCTGTCGCACATACGCGTTCATGGTGACTATAGTTTTTTGGTTCGTTGGACAGAACGATTTGCTAAACAGCTTCGCTGTTAAAACATGCGGTATTTCGAATGTCTGCTATTCGATTCGAGTACCGAATCGAATAGAATGCTATTCGAAATTTTCGAATATTCGCACACCCCTACCTTCTTTCAGTCATTCGAAGCGGGGGTCTCGTTCTGGCAGACTTGATGCCTGCAGGTAGTATACGAGTGATTACTGTCCAGCTGCCAGCTCGTAAAAAGATCACGCCCTACGTGACGTCAGCAGGCAAAAGATCTCGGTCATGATTATACCAACATTTGTACATTAATTGTAATAACATACGAAGTGCCGTGTGCATATACTGCTTACCTGTATAATGAGTACATGTATATGTCGAAATGTTTGCTATGTAAAATGCACTGTAGTACTTTGTTGTATTCCGGAACATGTTAACCGCAGAGTGCCGTTTCATGCGTATACAGGGTGTTTCAGAAAAAAATTCGGCAGATCCCACGTACCGCGGGAATCGACGTTATGAGAAGCATGCACGGGATGGGGACTGTGGCGTAATTTTTCATATTAAGCGAAACGTTACAGAATGACGCTAGAGAAATCTGGAAGTGGTATGCGCACACTCATATGTTGAAGAGTGGCATATGTATTATATAACCAGTTTACAGTTGCGTAACGATGCCAACATAAACATGGGTGTTACCAACACCAGATGCGGTAAGTTGATATGTAGTGCTTATGGTCTTCAATACTGGATAGCCCGAATCCAAATAAGGCAAAGAAGGAACACAGGTGCGCAGGACAGGCGTTACTCGCAACTAAGCTTCAATCAGGAAAGTTTCCCTAGATATATACGCAGCCGAGTGGCACGCGTAGGCGCACTGCACGTACGTTACAGTGACAGTGCAGTTTTACGGTTATGCTCATACTTGTGCGTTATGACGGAGAACGAATGCACGTATATACGCACGCACACACGAACCCGTGTGCATGTGTGGAAAGGGTTGTTGACAGTTCATGAACAGGGTCATCATCACCGTGATCAGTGAGCCCCACCAGCTGGACCGGACTTCTTATTCGGATCCGTTCATGATCGCGGCTACGAGAGGTCTGAGTGCAGTGAAGTGCGAGGTATAGTACAGCTGGTGGAAATCCTTGATGCCTCTTACGATGACATGATCTATGATGCTTCCTGTCCTGGACGTGGCAGCGAGGTCTTTCGATTCCCTCTCCACATCCAAGCCGTCTTTCACGCAGTATAAGGAGCAGGCGTTGTTGGGTCTTGATAAGTCAATGTTGAAGTCACCGGTTATGATGAGAGGCCTGGTTCTCGGCAGTCTTAATTTAAGAAGTTGTGATCCGGGTTTTTGCGTAATCCACGTGGTCCACGTTGCGGACCACGTGGACGAGTGGATGGTAGTTGAGCGTCTTCCAGGGCTGTTCTGTCTTCAGCTTCCTCACTTTCCTTGAGTCCGCCGCGGTGGTGTAGCGGTTATGGTGCTCGGCTGTTGACCCGAACGTCGCGGGTTCGATCCCGGCCGCGGCAGTCAATTTTCGATGGAGGCAAAATGCTAGAAGCCCGTGTACTGTGCGATCTCGGTGCACGTTAACGAATACCAGATGGTCAAAATTTCCGCAGCCCTTCGTTACGGCGTCTCTCATATCATATCGAGGTTTTGGGGCATAAAACCTCAACAATTATTATTATTATCACTTTCCTTGCGTGTCAGTGTGTGTGTGTGTGTCTCTTCGCGGTTACTGTGATGGTTGAGACTGTATCACCTGTGGCACATACCCGCAAAACATGAACTCTGGTATGCGGGTATGTGCCACACGTGACTGAGAGAAAGGGTTTCATGACGTACGCGACAGGTATTTTGCGTTATTCATGTTATGACCAGTGGATCGTGTTCGTCATACACTGATCACCTGCTATGCCAATTGATATATTACAAGTTAAGGAGACGACATGGAGAGCGCCCGGACGTAGGCGGCTAGATAGATATAGATAGATAGATACGTAGACAGAAACGGCCAAAGTGCCTGAGGTTCGCTAATAAATGCTTCGCATTTAATAAAAGCACCAAGTATTAAAAATATTAAGCTTAAGTGCTACGCGTCTCCAATTAGCGCAGTATTGTTCTGAGCCCCGTCCAGGAATTCGGGACATAGACAACTAGCGCCATCTGTTGCGTTGGCTGCTGAGTGGCAGCGTCACTGAATGGGAAACGACCTTTAAACATTTACTGTAGTGCAACGCTTCAATATACGCTTAAATCACTTCGTCCATATAATATGGGAGTCCGTCTCACAGTGCGAGAAGTTTTGCTTTATTTCCATAAACTTCCTGGGTTCGAGAACCACTTTAATGTGCTATGTGAAACTCCATGGGAGAAAATTTAAAAATTTATATAAGAACAATGCGCCGTCACCTGCTTAAATCACTGAAGTGACCCAATCTCGATTATTCAGCCTTCGAACCTGTGAAGTTTGGCTGATGTTGGCGAAGTTTGTGAGGTTCGACGGGAAGTTTTATGAAAAGGTGCATTGCAGCGAAACCACCTTATAGGGGTGCACGCGCTTCATAGTGTTTTCGGTGGCCCCAAAACACGTGAAAATGTCAGTGTTTTTATACAAGTTTGTTTTTCTTGAAGCTGCTCAAGATATAGAGGATATGAGTACTGTGGAAGTCTTCAGTTGATAATTAGCAATGAGAAATCGTAGGTTAATTAGAGCAGATCAAAACGAGAATACATAGCTCCTCGTAATTCAAAGCAAGTAAGAATTAACAAGATACATTAATACGCATGCGAATCTTCCTCTATTAAGTATATGTAATCAAAGGTAGTAATGAATTTAACAATTTATTTAAAACTTATTGGTGAAAGCGGTCAATATAGAAGGACATATAATATATATATTTACAGATAGTACTGCAATGTCCACCATTGATACTAGATGGCTATCGCATGTAACTAGCAGTAGCTACTGTTAGAACTAATTTCGAATCAAAGGTATAAAATATATGGTAATAGTACTCTGGAATTATTAATACTTACACTAGTGTTGAATAGGAAAGGGGTAATTAAGAATCACCTAATCAGATGATCGCGTTGTAATCTATCACATGGAGTGGAGACGAAGAGGATGAAAGATATAAGAATCTTTAGTGGCTAGTTAGTGATTAGGGGTATTTTAGCTTAATTATATATAAGAACCTTACGTTGCTAATCCGTAATTGGGGGTCTTTTATCTTAATTATTACGGATAATCAACAATTTGGCAATGACCCGCAAGAAGTCACAATGACTGATGTTTACTCAGCAACATTATGCACATTTGCACCCTGACTGTATAAGTCATCACTTGTAATAATGAAATGACCAATTTTAAGCTCATAATAGAAGGCTTTAAGTATAGAAGCATACGTAAATGAAATATACGGCATTCAATGTATGAAATTACGATCAGAGATAGATAGATTTTTGGGGAAAGTCTATGGAACCGAGTGATTAAAGGTGTCAAATGAAATTTTATGCAAGAGAAACATATTTTATAGCTTATTAGTGACCGTTGTAGGCAATTATCACGGGTGGGTAGATTATCAATGAATTAACAGGACGATATCATTGTAATGCATCAAACGAAAGCACAGAGGGAGACGCTGAATACATTTAGAATATTTTGCTAATTGGCAATTAGGGGCTCTGCAGTACAATTAAAATATTTATTCTTATAGTAGAGCTGTTATGCCCACCCTTTGTCCGACTCGCGATGTCGACAAACAGTCATCATCATGCCCGCGCGCTAAGCATAGCTGTGCTTAGCTAAGCCAAGTGAATCGTAGCCAATCCTAATTAAGCCTAGTTGAGCAGGGAAAAACCTAATTAGCCAGACATAAGTCAAATGCTGATTAGCCATAAATAAAGGGACACTGAAGCACTTTGGAATTTCGTGCGGCAAACTCGAAGATCATGTCGAAAATTTGCATAGACCAATGCAATGCAAGCACGCGTTCTGCAGTAGTAATTAGTTGTGGACATTAAAAATTATTTTTTCGCTTTAAACAAAATTTACAGGAATAAAAATTTCCACATCACAAGAGAACACGTTGGAGCATATAAAGAACCATCTCACATATTTTTAGCGCGAGGGCCTTAGGAGGGCGCGAGGGAGTGAGGGAGTTATGCATTGGAAAAGTATACGCAAGGGTTTGGGCATGAGGAGAGTGTCCGCAAAATTGGTACCAAAAGTGCTTGCAATGGAGCAGAAGAATCTCAGTCAAGAAAATAGTTATGCGATTCGTCAAGCTCCCTACTTTCCTAACAGGCTCCGTGTGAATTGGCGTTTCTCAAGCTGAAAATGCCGCCGAAACGAATCAGACTCGAGCCAAGAGATTTGGAATGCGCCGACCCGATTGATCCTTCCTAAAGGTGCATGCCAGAAGTGTGTCCAACAAGGACGGGAGCGCTAGGAGAAGTGTGTCAATTACAGATATATTGAAGGGAATGAGGGTTTTGTACCTTCTACTCAAATTTATTTCTCATGACCTAAAATTCGATACTGCTCGGACGCACCTCGTGTGTATAGTCGACTTCGTCAATGCTCCCGACACAGATCGCAACCTGGTGAAGGAAATGACCATCTCCTGTACACTAATGACTATTCTTCCACTGCAGGCCATTCTCTTCCATCCGCGAATATGCAATATCTAGCTTCATTGTCTTGATCATATGAATCTACAAGTACCTTGGAATATGCATGCGCTCCGCTACGCGAGACTTGTGTGCCATAGCTACCCATATCTGCAGTTAACGTGTAATTAGGATGACTACATACTTGGTTATACCTCCGCCGCTCTGTCCCAATATACCGGGTGTCCCAGCTATCTTTAGCCAAGGGTTAAAGTATACAATATTAGAGGCAGGCGAGTGAAATCAGTTGCAAATTGCTGACAGTCATCTTGTACACTACAGACAATTTTTGTTTGGTAATTTAATTTGTTGATTAGGATTATTTAACTAAATTGCTAAACATTGACTTTAGGCAAGAATTGCAACTCTCAAAGTTCGAGAGCGTCATCAGAAACCCCAATTGCATTATTTGCTATAAAGAAAGTCTCACGTATACCATTTTTTCCAAGCTGCAAAGAAAGCCCGCGAAATACAAAAAGAACCACATGACTAGCGCATTCGCGCGCAGCGAACATGCTGCTCTCAGCCGTGGTTTGAGCGAACGAAATCATCTGCGGCCGCGACAAGCCGGCTCCGTTGCAGCGGTAGGCCGATATATAGGTTAAACGGTGGTTTCTTGGCCCGCGTCAGACAGTTGGCGCGCGTGACGGTGCAAGTTGTACCGAGCGCGGGCCAAGAAACCACCGTTAACTTATCGGCCAGAATACAATCTGGCACGCATCTACGAAGTTTAGTTCTGGGTGACCATCTAGTCTTTGTTCTTTGCATGCAAGAGATGATTTCAACTTGGTGAAGTGTTCAGTACCTTCCTGAATGACCAAAAACACCAGAGGGGCACTAACGCACCTTATCGTACCTAATTTGTAGAGCACTACATGCATTTCAATCTATTCCCAGTGTATTCCACAGAATAGAGAATTTTCATTACACTAAAGGGTTGGTTGATTCGGCGCAAAATGCTTATGTTCTGCCATAAAAAACAAACTAGCGTGACTAAGACGACTGGTCGACGGCACTGAACCTGCGGTTAGATTGTTTCAATGTTTTCCAACGGTGCGGCTACATTTATCAGCAGTGGTAACATATGTAGCACCATATAAAGGAAACCACGTCAGGACAAAAGTCACGGCGCTGATTTCTAAGCTGTGGAACTCGCAGAATCCGCGAAAACAGGAACAGTGCAAACACGCGACTACGTTCGACCAAAACTGAAGTACGACCAAAACGGTATCGCACTCAAGTTACCTTACTCGGTAGGCTTTGAACACATTTCTTGTAGTCGTTGGCGCAAATGTCACGGTATCGCACTCAAGTTACCTTACTCGCTAGGCTTTGTGATGTATAGGACGGCAACATGCTAGGTGTCGACGGAAGCTGGTCGAGCTGAAAGAAGCGTCTCAAATTCTTCGCAGGAGCAAATAAACGAAAGAATAACAGGACTACTGTGTATTATTAAAGCACTGCTCTCATCATCAGATTTCTTTCTCTGCGAGAGTAACTACCTGCTGCGTTTTTGTTGGCCCGTTCTCCGTTACTATGCTGAAGCGCGTTCCTCATATTTATATTGTGGTTCTGGCACGTAAAACCCGACGAATTGTTATTACTCTTGAAGGTTTTTGTGCTAATGTCAAATTTCAGTATTACCACTCTACTCTGAAAAAATGAAACTTCGTTGCCACCTGCAGAGAAACACGAATGCTCCAACGAAAATATTACAACGCATAACTCACCTTCACTTAGAGCGCTGTTGGTAGAACCATGAGGCCTGGCTCCAGGTACGCAGACACCAAGCCATGCCGATACGCAGATGATCGATCGGTGAATCGGCCGTCCAAGCACATCTGCAGGAAGACGCGAAGTGCCCACCGCGGGAAGAATCCGCACGAATCGTTGCCAACACAAAGTTAAACCGCTGTTACTTGTCGACCAAGCGGCTTTGCCTTTTATACCAATGTCGCTCCCACACGCATGCGCAAACTGCTTCAAGAATGGAACATTCGTCACGCTTTTTTTTTTTTTGGCTGCTGTACGCAGTCTGGTCTGACATGAACGGTATCAGAATCCAGTCGTAATTTTTTTTTTAATTTAAATTTTCGTTTTTATTTGTCCAGCAAGTGTCACGATTTCTTTGGGCCTATCAGCTGCCGATGCTGCCTGTACGCGGGACTGAAGAACAACGCACGCGCTTTTACGTGACCGTAGTATAACTACGTGCAGTTTGCATGTCTTAAAGGAGGGGTGACAGAAAATTTGGGAACCTCTTTTTTTTTTCTCCAAATCAGTGGCGACAGTCTCGTTAATAACGGCAACGAAACTCATTTGCCCCAGTGCGAGAAGAATGTTTATTTATATGCTCGTATATCAGGACCTGAGGCAGTTTCGATTTCGAAAAGCACTCCAGGGTCCCGTGACGTAGCCGGCCTACTCGTTAAAGAAGTACTGACATAAATTTTAAACATTTTCGGATTGTTGCTCTAAATAAAAATTCGGCAGATCCCATGCTTTCCGGGAATCGGTTTCATGCGAAAGCAGTCAGCGAGTACTTCTATGCTGTATTTTATAGCTTTGAGCCAAGCGTTACGAGGTTGATCAAGATGATTTTGTAAGTGTAGTAGCTGTGTGCACATACTGGGCTTACCAGTTTTCCTCCCTTTTTCCTTCCTTGGGCTTACCAGGCACGTCGACAACACTGGCGTTTAAAGTGTAACTTATGGTGCGACGTAACGTCAGCCCTCACGTTAGAGTAAATACGTCAGTATTATCGAAACTAAATGCAATTTACGGTGCAATCATGGGAATATGATACGTAACTTTCGTTAATGTATTCTTCCGGAGTCGAGCAATGCTTCATTATAGCTTGCTGAATCATATATAGGAATACAAATGTAATGTTTATTAGACTGCTATAAAAGCGGAGCCAACACTGGAACCAGAGACATTAACCTGACATAACGGCTGTATCGTAGGAGTACGTGTTTATTGCATTGTTATACAATTATATACCCAGCACCACAACCACAATTGATGTTGCACCGACATTACGCCGGCATTGGGTGTTTTCCTTTGTGGCTTTTATATATATATATATATATATATATATATATATATATATATATATATATATATATATATATATATATATATATATATATATATACACACACACATATAACCTACATATATGGTGAATGACGGCGGCCACCGACGGCAAAAATCAGCCGAGACTGTCCATATAATTGCTGTCGCAATAATGACATTTCCATCGACCTTGAGTGTGTTGCGTGCTTCCGCGCGTGGGAACGTGAAGGAAGAAGCCTGTGTACAGAACGCTCAGACGCACTATATATAATGGTTTTTGCTGGCTTAAAGACGGTAGTTTGAGGTGCACATATAGCACGGTGGCTTCCAGAACGTACGCGGTAGTCATTCAAGTTGGACACGCCTCGCCGGTAAGGCGAAACAGGGGCGTAGCGAGAAATTTTTTTCAGGGGGGGTTCAACCATACTTTGTGTGTATTCGTGCGTCCGTTTGTATGTGTGCGTGTATATATGCGCAAGCAAAATTGAAAAATTTCGGGAGGGGGGTTTGAACCCCCCCCCCCTGGCTACGCCCCTGAGGCAAAAATGCTAGATTTTCGACGGCGCCCGTTGTTGCGGCCGCCGCCGTGCACTTTTTTCCTTCGTTACTGTTTGCTGTTTTCATGGTTTGCCAACATCTGCGATGACGCTATAACAGGATCAAGTGAGTGTACGTGATTGTGGGAGTTATGTGCGCTAATTCTAGCATATGACATGTTTGATCTCGACGTAGACGGCGTCCGCACGCGCTGGGTGTCGTTCGGTTCGGGCCCTCGTACTCGCATGTGTTTATCTGAGTATGGGTTACGTTTGTGAAACATGCGGTCACTAACCGCTCACGGCGTGCCCCTGACTGCCGAAGGATGTGCTTGGGTGTCGGGGTAAGCCGGCGCAAAACCGTGTTTATTCTGAAACCAAATTTTGAAGCGATTTCTCAGAAAAGGAGTGCTTTCATTCGTGTATAGCCAGTGCCTATTGCGATACGAGGTTCCCGCTGCCTTTTACGTGAAAATTTGTTTCCGTTGCGAAATTTGAACTAAACACTCGTGGCAGATGTGTGTACAATAACGGTGTGTTGAACAAAGGGTGGTTTTAAGTACAAATAATGTGAGTGTTTTGGTTATTCCCAGAATCCCGGATCACTTCTCCCGCCTCTTCACTCCAGTTGACAGCCACACTCGGGGAAACGAAGGTGCCGCTCTGGTCTGGCGCCTCACCGCTCGTGATGGGAAAATGAACAGCGGTGTTCGCCCTGTCAACGAGGCAGTCGGTCCTACATTTCTTCTGGTTGGACTAGACGACGTAGAAAAAGAAGTGAGTGGCACCCACGCAAAGGAGCCTAAACCAATTTCGTTTGTTGTTTAAAAGAGGCTCACATCATCTTGTGCTGCAAGTTTGTCGCCAAGTGACGTGTTACAAAAGGTACTATTTGCAAGTTGTGTTTTACACGATAACGGCAAAAAACTTGGTTCCTTACCATGCGTGTTTGCATTTGTTGTTTTGTTGTGAGCCTTCATTGTGTCTATGTGAACCACTTATTTTGTAGGTTTCGCAAACCTTTACTGCAATTTCATTTTCTCATCATAATATCACGTTCTGCTTTTCAGATACCGTTTTTCATGGTGCTCACGCTGAACAGGAGCGACAGCCTAGCAAGCCACAAGTCTGATGCCTCCAGCCGTCACCACTTTTTGATTTATTCTTAATCATAAGGAATAAAGATTGAAAAATGATGCCCATTTCTTCAGTTTATTTTGCACTATACGACACTATGCACATCAGTCACACATTTTAGTTGGCTATACTCATAGAAGCATGTAAATGAGGAATACCCAAACTTCTTAATTGGAAATTAAAGACCATCTTATCGCGCTTTCTATATAACTTTGCTGAAAAACATGTGTTGTTTTGACGAGTTTTATTAAAATAATGCTAAAACTGAACTTTTTTTTGACGAATAATGGCATAGTGGGTGCTTCCCTACATACTTCACAAAAATTATATTGATTTATGGCGTAGTAGGTGCCTTGCAAGTGTACTTGTATTAGTTGCCCCAACAGAGTGTACAACGGGCTCTAGAAAGGCCGCTCTTCCAGCTTTCGCTGTGACTGTGCTGCGTGTTCAGCGCAGGCCTGGCGCTTTTTTTTTTTTTTTTTCCTTCATTCTGAAAATTTTTCCCGCCGGCGAAAGAATGCGTCCTACCTGCGCACCAAAACACTGCGAAGTTGCGTGATGTCAACGCACAGGCGCGATCGAACCGCTCCACGTATACGGCACAGGTCTCAAACACGCGGCCCTTCCCGCACATGACTGTTTCCGTCCCATATTAGAGAGTTTGAAAATTGTGGACCCAGTGTCTTGGGTCCCCAAGCTGCCTTGGGTAGGCTGCTCTTGCGTTCGGAGGATCGGCAGAGTTTGAGAATTGGGTTGAACGTAGGCAGTGCTGGGCAGTATCGAAGATACATGTATCTTAGATACTATCTTAGATACTCTATGGGTATCTTGTATCTGTATCGCGATACGCCTAGCAAGACGAGTATCTGTATCTGTATTTCCGATACATTCAATAATGTATCGGGTATCTTAAGATACAAGATACTCATATAGGAATACCACCGTACGAAACAATAATCGCTGGCTCAACTACACTTCTCAACCTGGTACTGGTGCTACTGAAGCGCCTGAATAAAACTAAGCGCAGTGACATAATTTTATTTTTCCGCCAGAGTCCACCAGTGAGGGCGGGCGATGAGGTGTGCGGGTCCGTTTTGGTGGAGCAGAGCAACGTGACAACGCTCGGGTAGTCTCGACAGAACAAACGCGCGAACGTCTACGCTTAGCTCACGTACCTTTCGTTTTCTCGATTTTTCTTTCTTTCTACTTGTGCCAGTGCCACGATCCTTACCCTTATCCACTGTCCAGCGGCGCGTACCACAATGCATGCGGCGATTATTGCGCAAATTCTGATGCCACTCTCCTGCGTAGTGCTTCGTTACGAAATCTGAAGCATAAGGTTGCTTTGCGGCTCGCGGTTTTCACACATAAGCTACGAGTATTTGAAGGATCTTGTGGATGTAAGTTCGACTTACATGCGATTGACTTATATGCGAATAAGATTCTAACTATAGCACCAACTAATACCGATGCTATATCTAATAGATGAAGCGCTTATCTAGCAGAAGATATGTTCGTGTATTGTATCTTTTCCTCCCTGCTGTTGATCGAATCCCGCTTGCGGAGGTCGCATTTTCGATGGAGGCGAAAATACTTGAGGCCCGTGTACTTCGATTTAGGTGCACGTCCCTTACAAAGATTTATTTAGACAGCCTATAGACTGTCTAAAATTGGGTTGAGACAGTCTATAGACTGTCTAAACACATTTTGCGAGGGGTTAACGAATTCCAGGTGGTCCAATTTCCGGAGCTTTCCACTGCGGCGTCCCTAATAATCGTATCGTGGTTTTGGACGTTAAACCCTAACAATAATTATTATTATCTTCCTGCTATCTTTATTCAAAGAGATTTTGAAACCATAATTTGATTGCTAACACAAGTGCTTTCTAAGTTGTCCTTCTTTTGCATCCCGTACATTACTTATACGGCTCTGAACTGTTTTTTTTTCGGTCTGGTCACAGCAATATGTCTCTTGTAACGTGCTGCCAGAATAAGCTCGCTGCTTTATTCTTACTTTGAACTGTCTGCTTTATTTCTGCAACTGTTTGCACACTTATATTTCACTTAAGCTTACTGTTCTGCGAAGGCGATTTTCAAAACAAGATGTAATTATGTGGACGCGCACTCAGTATCCAGTACCAAACATCTTGCTTACTACTTAGTAAAACAGCGAAATTAAGTTTGCATTATAATTATGGAAATAATTAGGAGCCACCTTAAGGTTGTCAGGAAGGAGATTCGAGAAACATTGCTATACCAAAGGATCCGTTTTTCTCACAAACGTTTTTCATAGGCACTGAATATTTTTGTTGTCTTACACTAATAGGTAAGTTCACGATACTTCATGCTTAATTGTCATAGCTATTAGGGGTGCCGCCTGTATCGTGTTTCAGTACTTATTCACGATGAATGTTTGATACAGAACGGCTTTTCTATTTTATTTACATATACTTGTTCTCCTTTTTTAGGCCTCCCTAATTTTTTTTACGATTACTAATCACCAGGTAATCGGAGCTATAGGAGGAAATAGCGTGAATAGCAGCGGTGTGCTGCGACGATTTTTGGAACGATACTGCCACGCGCTCTTACTTCTTTATTTTGATGTGATTGGGTTTAAACCGCAAAAAAATTTGTAGCAGCGCTCGGCTCAAGCCGCGCCGCGATGTTTCCGAAGCTTCGCAGTTGTTTCAGATTGCTCTGTTAAGATTACGCGCGAATCCCAGCCGCGGCGGCCACATTTCGATGGCGGCGAAATGCTCGAGGCCCGTGTACTTAGATTTAGGTGCACGTTAAAGAACCCCAGGTGGTCGAAATTTCCGGAGCACTCCACTACGCCGTCCATCACAATCACATCGTGGTTTTGGGATGTAAATCCACAACAGTTATTATTCAAATTATACGCAGGACGCGAGAACTGTAGTCCATTCGGGAGCTTACGCGAGCACCAGCGGTAACGCTGGAAGGTTCTATCGCTGATGTGACCATGCGTTCCGCCGATGATCAGAATAACGAAGACCAACGACATTTATTGCTGCTATCAGTGTACAGCGTGCTTTGCTTGTACTATGAGTTACTTAGTTTTCTGAGCACAAGTTTGCCCAATGAGCAGTTCCGTCTCTACCAGAGTGACTGCCGCCTTCTTCATCGTCACCACCACGTGACAATACAATAGGTATTAGGTATTTCTGGGGTGCACACGTTCTCTCGTTGAAGAAAAATCGTTAAAAGATTGCACGGTAGTGAGTATATTGATAACGAACGCTTTACGCCAGCAGCTAAGTAGAACATGAAAAGTCATTGCAGTTTTATGAGCTCTATGTATACACAATGCGTCACGAAAAAAAATTCGGCAGATCCCACGCACTGTGGGAATCGATGTAATGCGAAGCAGCCAGCAAAGAGCTGCACGTCGCCTTGTTTGTCCTTGAGCCAAATGAAATCATTCATGCCATGGAATTTAGTCCACCATATATCACATGTTTGCCATGCACGCATGCATGCACAATCTAGTGTACACCATGCCAATGAAACGCATATTCTGGTATATAAATGCATGACCTGTCGTTTATGTTCATCACGCACTCGTGTCATGCCACACCAATTTTGGTATATATCACGTTAAGAAAACGGCCGGAAGCGCACCATGACAATGGCATGTAAATCATGCCGTACATGACATGCATAACATGATTCGCATGTTAAGACCTCCCATTTACGTTCGTCATACAGTCACATCGCGCAATACCAATTTTGGTGTATATCAAAGGAGCGAAATGGCCGCGAATGCACCATGAGCGTGGCATGTAAGTCATGACATACATGGCATGCATGTCACCGTTTTTATGTTACCACCTGTTATTCATGTTCTTCATACAGTCACATCGCGCAATAGCAATTTTGGTGCATATCAATCTAGCGAAATGGCCACGACTGCGCCATGAGCATGGCATGTAAATCATCTCGTACATTTCATGCATGTCATGATTGTCATGTTACCACCTTTCATTTACGTTCGTCATACAGTGGCGTCGCGCAATACCAATTTTGGCGTATACCAAGCTAGCGAAACGGCCGGGAATGCACAATGAGCGCGGCATGTAAATCATGACATACATAACCTGCATGTCATGATTTCCATGTTACCACCTCTCATTTACGTTCGTCATGCAGCCGCGTCGCGCAATACCAATTTTGGTGTATGTCAAGCAAGCGAAACGGCACGAGTGCGTCATGAGCATGACATGTAAATCATGTCGTGCATGTCATGCATGTCATGATTTTCATGTTACCACGTCTCATTTACCTTCGTCATACAGTCGCTTCGCGCAATACCAATTTTGGTGTACATCGAGCTAGCGAAGCGGCCGCGAATGCATCATGAGCGTGGCAATTAAATCATGACATGCATGACATGCATGTCATGGTTTTCATCTTACCAACTGGCATTCATGTTCTTCATACAGTCACATCGCGCAATACCAATTTTGGTCTATATCAATCTACTGAAACTGCCGCTAGCGCATCATGAGCGTGGCATGTAAATCAGGTCGTACATGACTTGCATGTTATGATTTTCATGCTACCACGTCGCACTTACGTTCGTCATACTGTCGTGTCGCGTAACACCAATTTTGGTGTATATCACGCAAGCGAAACGGACGCGAATGCACCATGAGCGTGGCATGTAAATCATGACATACATGTCATGGATGCCATGGTTTTCACGCTACCACCTGTTATTCATGTTCTTCATAAAGTCACATCGCACAGTACCAATTTTGGTGTATATCAATCTAGCGAAACGGCCGCGAGTGCGCCATGAGCGTGGAATGTAAATCATGTCATACATGACATGCATATCATGATTTTCATGTTTCCACGTGTCAGTTTTGTTCGTCATACAGAAATGTCTCGTCATACCAGTTTTCGTATGTATCCCTTCATTTAAACGGCCGCGAGCGCCCCGAGACCATGTCATGTAAATCATGCTGCACATGACATGCGCGTCATGATTTGCATGTTAGGACCTGTCATTATGTACGTCATGAGCTCTTGTCACGCCGTACCAATTTTGGTATATATGAAATTAACGGAACGGCCGCAAGAGCCCAAAGGCCGTTGAATGTAAATCATGCTGTTCATGACATGCGTGTCATGATTTTCATGATATGACCTGCCATTTATGTTCGTGATAAGGCCATGTTATGACACACCAATTTTGGTACACATCCGATTAACGGAACGGCCAGGGAGCCCAAAGGCCGTGGAATGTAAATCATGCTGTTCATGACATGCGTGTCATGATTTTCATGATATGACCTGTCATTTAGGTTCGTAATAAGGCCGTGTTATGACACACCAATTTTGGTATACATCCGATTAACGAAACGGCCAGGAGAGCACAAAGTCGTAGGCAGCTAGATAGATAGATAGATAGATAGATAGATAGATAGATAGATAGATAGATAGATAGATAGATAGATAGATAGATAGATAGATAGATAGATAGATAGATAGATAGATAGATAGATAGATAGATACGCTCAAAGTCGCAGAAGTTCGCTAAGAAATGATTCGCATTTAAAAAAAAAGCAAAGCGGCGTTTGTGCCCGATATAAATTACACGGTAAAACAGTCGCACCCGATGGCTTTGGTATTCAAGCCGTCTTAGGCGAATCCATCAGGGGCACTGTGAATTTTTTTCCTGGTTTCTAGCATATTCACGGTTCCCTGGTTCCTTCAAGCTATCATGCTGAGGTAGCCAAAATTTCTTTATCATACTGTCGTGACATCAAGACAGATGCCGTAACGGACAGAATGATGGTGTCTTTTTTTTATTTTTGCTTTTAAGTGCATGTGAGAAGTCTGGGATGCGTGAGAAAGTATTATGAAAGAAGCAAACTTACGGGGCAGGCCGACCTCTACGGACTACGAACTGGCACAGATTCAAGTTTCCTGCGATGTTATTTCCGGCTTGTAGTTTTCGCACTTTGCGAGTATTAACGTGAAATATTTTCGCTATAGCCAAAGTATAATGTAGCGATTAGTGATGCTGAAGATTGCCCTCAACCTGAAGAGAAAAAAAGTAAACCGGCAAGAGACAGGCGAACATATTGTTACCAACAAATACAGCGCCTGTTGGTAAAAAGGCCTATTTATTCAAGGCGAACTTGTGCCCGTGAACTTAAGGGAAACAACCTTAAGCAAAACTGTTCCACGCTAGCTAGCTCGACTTCGTCGACCTCTTCTTCTCGCCTCCAGTCGCGAGCCGCTCATACCATGAGCCGCCAGTCTTCTTTTACCACGTGTTGTGGTGACACGCGCAGCCAGCCGTTGCATTGCGCACTTTGCTTGCCATTTGTTTGGCGGCATTTACAAACGCAGGAAGCGACATGCCTCTTCGGGAGATGTTGAACAACTTGTGGCATTAATCCCCCTCCTAAAATGCATCGTCCCGATGCGTCCAGATGGCAACAGTTTTGAATGGTAGGACTTGTCTTGATGTTTGAGCACGTGTGTCGATGATGTTGTTCAGTGCCTTTCGTAGTAGGGCTTCATTCGTACTACATGTACGACTTCTGATTTCTTCGTCGTGTCGAGCACACTTGGCCTTCAGGGATGACCTTGTAGTTTAAGGTACTTATCCGGCGAAGTACCTTGTAAGGGCCGAAATAGCGCCGCATCAGCTTTTCAGAAAGGCCACGTGCACGTACAGGCGTCCACACCCACACATTGTCTCCGGTGTTGTACAGGACATCCCTTCGCCTTAGATTATACCGATTTGCGTCGACGCCCTGCTGTTGAATTATGCGGTGCCTTGCCAACTGTCGGGCCTCTTCTACCCTTTCTATGTATTCGCTGATGTCAGCGTCATCCTCGTTCGTATTGCTTACAGGTAACATCACGTCTAAAGTCGTTGTCACCGTCCTACCGTAAACAAGTTGGAATGGTGTGAAGTGCGTCGTCTCTTGTACTGCGGTATTGTACGCAAATGTAGCATACGGTAAAATGCTGTCCCATGTCCGATGTTCGACGTCCACATACATGGCGATCATGTCAGCGAGCGTTCTATTGAGCCTTTCAGTTAAGCCGTTTGTTTGCGGATGGTAAGCTGTAGTTCTTCTGTGGTCGGTATGCGTTAGTTTCATTATAGTAAAACTTCTTTTGGGCCTAGTTGGTTCATAATCCTAGAGGATTTGCATAAGCGACACGTCTCTGTTTCTGCACTCATCTGAGCTTGATTTCATTTCATCGCGTATGTAATACACCGATTCTTTGTTTCCACCTTGTTTCAGTTTTGTTTTTATGTTGATTGCGTGGCGCATGTGCGGTAAGGCTGCCTTGGAGGTATAAATGCATTGACAATCGTCTTAATAAAGTCAGTTGATAGTCAGCGCTTGTGTGTGTCGTTTTTTCTTTGTGGTGCGTCTTTACGTTTGCGCTGTAAATGTACCTCTAGTTTCATTATAGACTGCATCAAACGGGCAGTAAACGCCGTTTCTTTGTCGGTTATGACAGCCTTAGGTGCGCCATGTCGTAATACTATCTGGCTGACGAAAAACTGAGCCACTTCATTCGCGGTTCCTTTTGCGAGAGACGAGGTCTCAGCATATCGGGTCATGTAGTCTGTCGCTACGATGATCCACCGATTTCCCGAAGATGAGACAGGAAAGGGTCCAAGCAAATCCATTCCCACCTGCTTAAATAGTCCTTTCGGGGGCTCTATCGGTTTCAACAGGCCTGCTGGCTTTAATGGCGGTATTTTGCGCCTTTGGCATTCTCGGTATGAGTTCACATAGTGCTGCACAGAATCCATTAACTTTATCCCGTAATATCTCTGGCGGATTCTCGCTAAACTCCGAGTAATACCCAAATGTCCAACCGATGGGTCATCATGACACGCTTCTAATATTTTCGCTCGCAGTGATGCTGGTACAAGAAGCAGAAACGTCTCACCGCTGTGTTCGAAGTTTCTCTTGTAGAGGACGTCATTCCGGAGTACATAGGAACACAATCCGCGGACGAAAACTCGCGGTACCTTTACTTGCTGACCCTCCAAATACTGAATAAGCAGGGGCAGGTCCGGGTCCATTCGCTGATGACGGGCCATCTCGGACACGTTGAGAGCTCCGAGAAATGGGAAATCTTCTCCATGATCATAAGATGAAGACTCGACTGGTCCACGTGACAGGCAATCTGCGTCATTGTGCTTGTGGTCGGACTTGTAGACGACGGTGATGTCATATTCCTGCAGACGCAGGCTCCATCTAGCAAGTCTTCCTGAAGGGTCCTTGAGATTTGCCAGCCAACGCAATGAATGATGGTCGCTGATCGCTCGAAATGGCCTGCCGAATAGATATGGACGGAACTTACTGATGGCCCATATAACTGCGAGCCACTCTTTCTCTGTAGCTGTGTAATTGGACTCGGCATTCGATAGAGTGCGGCTTGCGTATGCAATAACTTTTTCTTCTCCATTCTGCCACTGAATAAGGATGGCGCCGAGACCCACGTTACTCGCGTCGGTATGGATCTCCGTTTCCGCGTCTTCATCAAAGTGAGTCAAAATAGGAGGAGACTGCAAACGGCGTCGCAACTCAGAAAAAGCGTCTTCTTGTTCTGCGTGCCAGATGAATGGTACACCTTCTTTTGTAAGCCGTGTCAATGGTTCAGCGATCTTGGAAAAGTTTTCAACGAAGCGTCTATAGTAGGCACAGAGCCCCAGGAATCGTCCCATGGCCTTTTTGTCTAGTGGCTTCGGAAAGTTTTCGACTGCTGTGATCTTTTCAGGATATCGGCGGGCACCTTCAGCACTAACAATGTGCCCGAGGAACCGAAGTACGCGAAATCCGAAGTGACATTTTTCCGGTTTCATAGTCAGAGCTGCCGCGCGAATGGCATTTAGTACTGTTCTTAATCGCTGCACATGCTGCTCGAAGGTAGAGGAAAAAACCACTACATCATCAAGATAGACGAGGCGCGATTGCCATTTCAGTTCGGAGAGGACAGTGTCCATCGTCCTCTGGAAGGTAGCGGGAGCAGAGCATAAACCAAAAGGGAGCACTTTCAACTCATATAGTCCGTCGGGTGTCACAAATGCCGTCTTCTCGCGATCTCGTTCATCCACTTCGATCTGCCAGTATCCACTCTTTAGGTCCAATGATGAAAAGAAGTGAGCGTGGCGTAACTTATCCAAGGTATCGTCAATTCGTGGAAGTGGATAAAGATCACGCTTCGTTACGAGGTTCAGTTTCCTGTAGTCAACACAAAACCGCAGGGTGTTGTCCTTCTTTTTGACTAGCACTACCGGTGACGCCCACGGACTATTGGATGGTTGTATCACGTCATCCTTGAGTATTTCTTGTACTTGCTGCTTGATGGCTTCCATTTCTTTTGGCGCTACTCGGTACGGACGTTGGTGCACAGGTCTAACATGTTCTTCGACCACGATGCGGTGCTTTGCGACGGGAGTATGTCCGACTTTCGACGAAGTGGAAAAGCACTCTGCGAATTCTTTGATCAGGTTCACAATCTGCTCTTTCTGTGGTGATGACAGCTCTCTGTCAATGTCTATTGATTGGAGGACACTGTCTACTGTCGCAGAGGCTGGCGGTGCTTCATCAAGCGTACAAACATCCGCAACTTGCACATATTCATGCAGGGATGCTATGGCGGTTCCCTTCGCAACATTATGCACCTCGTTTCCAAAGTTGGTTAATAGGACATCCGCACATCCGTCACGAAGGTTCACGAGACCTCTTGCCACGCATAGTCCCTTTTCTAGTAGCAGTCCGATGTTTCCATCTGCTAGGCCATCACAATCACGGAAAACTTCACTTTTGACAAGAACCGTCACACTGCAACGGGACGGCACGGTGACACCTTCGTCCACAATACGGAGGGGTGAAACGATGGGTTGCTCCGTATTACACACGATGACGGGATTCTCAGTAGAAAACGAAACTTGAGATTCTTGCAAGTCGATCATTGCGTTGTTTGCTTGCAAGAAGTCCATGCCTAGGATCAGCTCACGCGAACATTCGGGAACAACAATAAAGTTGCCGACGTACATGAATCCTCTTATGCATATCCTTGCGGTGCACAGTCCCACGGGGCTGACTAAGTGCCCTCCGGCAGTACGTATCTGAGGTCCAGTCCATTCAGTCAGCACCTTTTTCAACTTCTTTGTTAGCACGCTACTAATCACTGAGTAGTCTGCACCAGTGTCTAGCAGCGCAATAGCCTCGAGGTCGTCTATGGTGACTAGCAGTTCGGAGGTAACGTCACCATTACTGCACTTGTCTGTCGTTGCGCCACTGAAGTTGTCCGGTCGGGTTAGCGGTGGAGGGTCTTCAGTTCTCCGAGTATCAGTGGTCTTGCCTCCGCAGGTCGCTGGCTCTAGTTTTCCCGTCGTGGGCTGGGGGAACGACGCCTCGGGAAAGTTGATGACGGGCGAGGACTCGGCGACCGATAGCGCATCGATGCTGCCGACCTTGGTTCACGTTGGTGAGTGTCCTGAATCGTATGGCGCGAAGATAACAACTCTTCGATTTCGTGAGGGCGCTCACCGTTCCGAGGACATGGTGCATTAACTGGGAAGCCACGCAGTCCCACTCGACGATACTGGCAAGCCCGATAAAGGTGACCTGCCTCCCCACAGTGGTATAGCATAGGGGCCGCCGGTCTGCAGTACGCCATATATCGCTCTTACGGGGTCTTGCTTCCGGCATGGGTGGTGGCGTATTGCGAGGAAATGTCGAGGGCATAACGGCAGCTTGGGCAAAGTTCGTGCGTCCGAGGTCCTGTCGTACAACTTGTGCGTACAACTGAGGTTGAGGTTCCGGTTGTGCGCAGTGCAGTACCTGAGGCTGTGGTTGAATTGCTTGCCTCACTTCTTCACGCACAACGTCCGCAAGTGAGGGCATCGCTGGAGGACCTTGGGTCAGTTGCATTTTCTGCAGCTCCTCCCTTACGACAGCCCTCACCACTTCCCGCAGGACGTCGATGTTGCTGGTGAGGGTTGCTGACACCGCGTTAACTGAAGAGACGCTCACGTCCCTGTTGTACTGTCGTGCACGCTGTTGTAGTGCGTTCTCCATCGTCGCTGCCTCGGTTCTAAACTCTGCAACGGTGCACGGCGGATTACGCACCAGGCCTGCGAAAATCTCCTCCTTTACTCCGCGCATCAGGTGCCGCAACTTCTTCTCCTCGGCCATGTTTGAGTCGGCTCGGCGGAAGAGCCGCGACATGTCTTCAATGTACATGGCCACGTTCTCATTGTTTCGTTGATTCCTCCCCTGAAGAGCAACCTCTGCCTTCTCTCTGCGGTCCGTGTTCGGGTAGGTAACAAGTAGCTCCCTTCGGAAGTCATCCCATGTCAACAAGGACGCTTCGTGGTTTTCAAACCACGTACGCGCCGAATCCTGCAGTGCCACATAGACGTAACGAAGTTTCCTGGCTTCGTCCCAACCGTTCAAATTGGCGACGCGCTCGAAACCCTCGAGCCAGTCCTCGGCATCTTCGAAAGTGTCGCCGTGGAAGACCTCCGGTGTTCGGGGCGAATCCACTATGATATGGGATGGAGATGGTGTCGCTTGCGCAGCCATCGTAGTGTCGTCTGAGCACACGGTCTCCGCTGGTCTCAACGAATCGAAGAGAGGGCCAAACTCGGGCTGCTCACCACGTAGGCGGCGACTCGTGCGTTGATGGACAGGCGTTAATTCTGCTGGCTCCAGTCTTCGGGGATCTGGACTACGCTCCCTAGCCTGTGGTGGGCTTGGAAGTTGGAATCATACCCTGCACCTCCACCAGAATGTTACCAACAAATACAGCGCCTGTTGGTAAAAAGACCTATTTATTCAAGGCGAACTTGTGCCCGTGAACTTAAGGGAAACAACCTTAAGCAAAAATGTTCCACGCCAGCTAGGTCGACTTCGTCGACCTCTTCTTCTCGCCTCCAGTCGCGAGCCGCTCATACCATAAGCCGCCAGTCTTCTTCTTTTACCACGTGGTGTGGTGACACGCGCAGTCCGCCGTTGCATTGGGCGCTTTGCTTGCCATTTGTTTGGCGGCATTTACAAACGCAGGAAGCGGCATGCCTCTTCGGAAGATGTTGAACAATTTGTGGCAATATATACAGTCAGGATAAAAAGAAATTTAGGATTTTCCCTGACAAGTCACACGATGCTTTAGAACAAGAAAATATGGACGTGGAATCATGAACAATACCTTAACCACACGATACAGCAATTTGAAGGTAAATCACGAAGGCAAGTATTAAGTATATTCTCCAAAACTACAAACAAATAATAAAGAAACGACAACACATCAGTATTACCAACTCGTGTGATCAAGTATAATTAGTAGACTGTGGAAACTAGAACACCACTATGTTAGTTGGCGCAATCACTTACTGTTGCTGAGCGCTCACTAATTTTCTTTGATAATAATATCTGGGTTTAACGTGCCAAAACAACGATATGATCATGAGGCACGCCGCAGTGGAGGGCTCCGGAAATTTTTATCATCTGGTGTTCTTTGACGTGCACTAATATCGCAGTATATAGGCCTCTACCATCACGCCTTCGTCGAAATGCGACCACCGCGGCCAGGGTCGAACCCGCGACGTTCGGGTCAGCAGCCGAGCACCGTAACCTGCCGTAACCGCTACACCACCGCGCCGGGCCCTTATTTTCTCTAGTATTAGCAAAACGGTTGCTCGTGGTGTTGTTGCACATGTCACCGTTTTCAGGAAAATTAATAGTCGAAACAGTGCTACACTCTCAGAAAAAAAAAAGAGTCAAAAGGGGGTCACGGCAACCGACTCTCTTCGGTAATTCATTTGACCCCTTTTGGAAGGTAAAATCAGAAAATGAGATTTAACTTTTCTGCAAGAGTCCGTTGTCACTCTTGCAGCGCGCTTCGATTTTCGATCGGCTAGCGTGTCGAAAACGCCGCCGTATGCGCCATGTATAGACGTCAGACTCTGCCCAGGCGGCGCTGCGAAAAACACCGCCACCAGCGCCCTCATCGTAGCCCTGGCCCTAACTGGGTAGTGCAAAGAGAGCCGCCCGCAAGCGAATGTGCATAGGCCGCAATATAACCCTCCTCTTTCGTTGGTGTCGAGGCGCGGTTTCCTGAAAATCAAGGACCTGGAAAGCTTCTTCCGCCAATCCACGCTTCAGAAACAAAGGAAGCTGATCAAAGCGAACTGCGAGTACAACAAAATAAGTTTTAGTTATTCCCGCGCGCTGCAACTCGCAAGTACAAGCGAGCATCACACGACACCGAGTAAGCCCTCCGACATCCGTTCTCTAGAGCCTAAATGCGTTAAAATCGGGTATATACGTATGCCACAGCGATAAAGTACCTACATACACGATCAATTTACTTAGCTATGCATCTTACGATCAGTGGTACAAAACTCGGTTCATCAGGGGCGAATGGCCCCGGCGATTTTCGCCTTTTCAGTTGCATTCTCCCTTAATTCATTTCTCGCTTCCTGTGCATTGGAGTGTTTTATTACGCATCCTCAAATGGTCTCTTGATGGTCGTCTTCCGTTTGTATGTACTGCAAATGGGGATACGTGCGTGTCCACTTTCGCGGGGTACAACCAAAGGCAAAACCGTGGCCTCCGAGATAGCTACGGCAACCGCGGAGGACACGGGCGAAACAAACCTGAAGGGGGTCACGACCAACATTCTGCGATTTACTTGTATGACGCACGTGGTGTTAGCTAGTTAGAACCAGAACTCTGAGCCTTCAAAATGTACATACGTCTGCGATGCTGTGTTGTGACGACCAACTCGTCGCGGTGTGCGTATCACGCGTCTCCAATCTGCCTCTAGCTGCTCACTTCGTGTTACACGACAAGCACCGCGGTCAGAGCCTCTGCTGAGCTTCATAGTCAAGGTTACCACGGTTTTGCATCAGGGCTACGCAAAACAACAGCAGAGCCACACATTCATGCCACCGGCTGTGGAGAACGCGGGTACTTCGCTTACCGAACACGCTCGCAACGGCCCGTATCCAGCGCTCTCGCCTTTCTTCTTCGTACGACAACTATGGAAATCGGTAAAACTGAACGTTGTTTTTCAGTCTTTTACGTCCGTGGCAATTCACAACGCAACAGTGCGTCTTTTGCGGAGTTTCTTCGTAGCGTGCGGAGGGCTCTCGTCTGCTGCTGTTTTCGCCGTCGTTCAGGCGAATTATCCAGCAAGCACTTCACGACGGTTCGGTGGCGCGTCCGACTAGCGGAGAGCAATTCACAGCTCTCGTTCTGAGTGGTAAATGCGCAAACACACGCGACATTAAGCTCAATCGTTGTTTCGCACTCGCTAATTGCACCTGGTCCCATAGCAAACTATGCGAGAGAGTCGGTCTATGCACTACTCAATACTTCTCCGACAGGTGGCGCCACACATCTTGGAAACTCCAGAGTCTGACGTCTATATTGCGCGGCTGGCGTTCGGCGCGCTTCGTGTACGCTGCCTGGCGAGGCGCCGGGGCTCGCCGTCGCGTCGGCGCCTCGGCGCGACAATGGCGGCGGCCTCCTCCCCTCCTCTCTGTTTCCCCGGTCTCATGAAGTGCGTTGCGTTGTTTGTTAGTTTTGATAGTTTTGTGCTTTTGTGTTAGAGAAAATGTGCGCATCTTCGGTTGCGCTCACGCGGAGGCTTCGTGCTGGAAGTGACGCCGGTGACGCTTGGAGGGGGCCATATTGGCCATATTCCTGGAGCTGCGGTCACGTAGTTGAGCGTCTGCAATAGCTCTGCGGACGCAGCCTGCCATTGCGAATACACATTTAGTTGGGCGTACGCAGATGTTGAGTGCGCAGTGCACGATGTGTTGCGTGCGCTACAAGCGAAGCGCTCCACAACACTTTTAGTTTACCGTGCTGTGGTACGTTCCGCCCAACTAGACACGTCATATTCGAGATGTAATTGTTTTCGAGTTCTTATGAGCGCCGCCGACGTCAAAAGTATACTAGGTCCCAGTAACAACGTGGACTCTGATCTGCGCGCAGGACCTCGATGGCCAGGGTAACGGTCACCAGCGTACACGTCAGACCGTGGCGTTGGCTGTGTGCATTTTTAACGCCGTTCCTGGGAGCATTGGTTGCGCGCGTTGACCTTTGCCGTGTACGTTCAACTTTACTATGCGTGCACAGCTTTGAAGCTGGTTGGATTACGCAAGAAGGGCATTTGATGAGGCACAGCCACACTGGATGGAACACAGCGTCCTATACTGCGCGGCCGTGAATGAGGCTTACTATCCTGCAGCAACTGGTCGTATTCAACGTATTCTTGAGTTTCCGATCTACAAGCAATCCTTTCAAGGAGTTAAAGCTCGCACAACGCTCAACGCGCGTTATGTTGCAGCATGAATAAATGCACGTACCAAGCTTACGGGGTTTTTTTTTCCTTTTTAACACGAAAGTGTTTTATACCGGGGTCAACCAAGACTTTCATGACGTATTTCCGTCCCGGAAGTACGTCAGCAAAATGAACGCCATCAGATGGCAAAGAAAAAATTAAACATCTTCCCGAAGGGAACCCTGAGGTCACGGAGCAAGAATTCTTGAGGAGGCGAAACTGCGCTCATTCGGGCGTCCTAATAAAGTCACGGAATCGGGCACAGCGCTCACGCGCCCTCTTTTGTGAGAGTCCGCTAGCGGAGAAGGAATAATGCGCCCGTCCCTCTCACCGCGCTTTCCGGCGAAGCTCGTCGGTTCAAGGCCATTCGTCGCCGTTCGCGCTTCACGCCCGAATGGATGTGTTTTTGTGCGTCCTCGCCGGCTCCATATTTTAACGCGACAGCGTTAAAGAGCTGGCTTCGCAGAAATACCGGTGTCGGTGAGGCTAGCAATTGAGAAGGCGATGCGCACGGGGCCCGATTACGCTATCGCGTTCTACTCTTAAAGGCGAAGCTCAAGCGCACTCCAAGTTTTTTCGGTAAATTGACGAGAAAAGTGGCGTCACATGCAGGAAAATTACCACCGTGATATATTTTGTGCCACGCGAAATATATAATTTTTCATAACGTGAACTCAATGAGTTAGGTACAATTTATTTCAGCGAATGATGGGACTTACCCTACATGCCATCAATTCAGATTTAGGTTGTTGCGGCGGCCGCATTTAGATGGAGGCGAAATACTGAACGCCCGTGGGCTTACATTTAGGTGCACGTTACAAAACCCCAGGTGGTTGTCTTTTTTTGAGAACAGCAGAAAAGTAGTTGGGACAGCGCGGAAAAATTGAAGGCACGGCGTCTCGTAACAACACTGGCCGTTTCGGTTTGTCAAGGAGAACTTTGCCACCAAGCTCGCCATAATAGCGCCGCCTATGTCACTGTCCGAGAAGTGCTTCTCGCAAATGTAGTCACGAGGCGTCAGCTGTCGGTCTTTTCTTGGTATGGCGCGAGCCCACGCTTCCAACCTCACTGGGTCACTAGGAACTTTGAAGGTAATTACCTTCACCTTGCTGGACGCGTATTCACTGCTGCAGTTTGGCACGACACATTTCCGCCCCATCCTGAAGAAGCATTGGTCGAAATCTGCACTCTCCTTTGTCGCGGCGTGAGCCACCTACGCATGCGCGCGCACAACATGCGAGCGAGGAGCGATGGGCGCGTGCATGCGGCGGCAGACATCGTCTGCTCAGGGGCCACTACTAGCAGTTCGTTTCAAGCGCTGTACGGCCTATAGATCTGGCAGTATCGATTAGTAACTGCAGCTAAAATATCTGTCTTATCTACCGATTGATGTTACTGACAGAAATCTTAGAAATTTTACAATGTACGTCGCGTCCATTGAAGAGCATGTCAAAGATGGCAACTAGAGTCACTGGAAAATTTCAGAGTACCGCAAAGGTAGGCTGCACGCGGGCAACATTGGGCGGCGGCGGCCATATCCCTTCCGGACCGTCCGGCGCGTTGGTAACGTGTGTTGAGAAGTGACCGATCTTTTCGCCTCGATGCCGTGTTACGCTCGGCGTAACTGCAATATCTGTGTGTGTGTTTCTTCAAAAGTATATCAGAAGTGATTTCGAGTCATCGACAGTCATGAATCGACTGCGCGGTAAGCGGTGTAGCTAATGAAACGTGCGGCGAATGTTGCCATGTGCTCGCGAACTCTCTTCGTGGCTTCAGCGGTCTCTTTTCGTTTCACGGCCGAGTGTGTTCGCAAGATCCGGAGCTGTATAGTTGCATTAGCGTAATGACCGTACGAGATGCCCTTTACTTCGACACTTGGTGAATGTTGACTGTTTGCGCTAGCTTTGCAGTCGGTGTTCAGGTTCACTTCATAGCGCATTCGAGAACATTATCGAACATCGAGAACGTTCAGCAATGCGTCCTTCGACTGATCGCTGATGCATACCTTACTTGCGCACCATGCTTGCTGTTCAGCTGGGTGTTATCTGTAATAGAAGTGGTGTGTGTACGGTAAGTGGAAGTTGTACGTGAATTTGTCTCGGTTCGGAACGCCAGCAGCCGAACGCACGGGCGAATCGGCGTGCGGTAGGTAAGGTGCATCTTATTTTGCGAATACGTTGTCATTTCTTAACAGATACGTAGAAAATAAGCCATCAAAATGATTGACGTCACTACTCAGTTGTTTCATTTCCTATTTTTTGTCTCCTTAATATTCCCAACGTTACAGTGCATTTGCAAATATTTTGCTGTGTTCCGACAGTTTTTTTTTTTTTTTTGCGTTGCCAGCGCGTAAACAGCTAGGGTTCGGTTTCTGCACTGCTTTTAATTTCAACTTTTTTTTTTCGTAATGCACTCTTGTTAAAACTTCCTCGGCGCAGTGCTTTATGTTATTTTGATCAGAAATAGCACATGCCGAAAATTTTCAACGCGCATGCTACTGCAACACAGTATGTATGTAGATCTAGGGCTCGCATGAAATCGATTCCCTCAATGCGTGGGAAGATGGGCCGATTATTATTATTATTATTTTTTTGCTGTGACAATTTCTCGCCCACTCGACAGTATTGTAAGGGTACGCTCGGCGCAATGCAGCATTAGCAACAATATATTTTTAGAAAAAAAAATAAAATACGCTTAATAACATATTGCCTTATACCAAGTTTATCAACAGAGTGCCACGCCTCAGTTTTGCGCAGTGGCAAATGATCATGCGACAATTGCCTTCAAAGTATACAGTAAACAGTTATTATTTTAATAAGTCTTCGATTTCGCCCTCGTGCGTGACACGCTTAAAACTCGAAATGCATGCACAATCTGTTCAACAGGTCGAGATATAAACAGCCGAGCAAATAGAAAGGTATGTAGTGTGTAGTTTCCAATATCGCTGAACATAGCGAACCGAAAAGGTGAAGTATCCTGTTGCATGAGAGCTTTTCCAGCAAAGTTTATGTAGTTCACTGCAGAAATGAGTGTTCTTCGAGGGGGGCGAATTCATTCCGCGGCCGACTATGCAGCCACGTACAACGACGCTCTTTGACGCAACGTTTATAGAACCTGGTTCTATAAACGTTGTTTTGACGTTAATGTTTCCCAGACGGAATGCAAAAATATACGAAATTCCCGGAGTAGCTCACCAGCAACGTTCGGTTACTGGTGAGCTACTCTCTGGCATCTGCATGACGCGTTTAAAAAAGCGACGAAATACTTCTAGGGACCGTGGTACTGCTAAATATCCGGCTGTGCTCTGCATTCAACGCGCCTGCACCCAAAGCGCTTGGAAGGGATATGGCGGCGAGAGGTCACGTGATGCGAGTAAGCCAATCGCGTCGGCGGCGGCGCGCGGAAAACAGATGCGATACTCTGAAATTTTTCTAGTGACTCTAATGGCAACAGGCCGAAAGCGTCATCTGTCGTGCTTCGGCGCCGCCCTCGCGCGCTGCCGCGGCTTAGAGATTCTCCTTAGAGCACTGCACGGGCCGTAATTTTCGGCCCGGGCCCGGCCCGGGCCCGGCCCGGGCCCGGACCTCGTTCAAATTTACCCGCCCGAACCCGGCCCGGTGACTCAAAATAAGACCCGGGCCCGGCCCGAACCCGAGAAAAAATTTTGCCTACCCGGCCCGGCCCGGCCCGACCACAGATCAGGCCCGACTGAGGCCCGACCCAGTAATCTAGGTGGTGATGCCCGAACATGGAATCGACAGCAGGGTGTTTTAAGTGGCAAATATCTAAGCTTTGTTGGCGCATGTTTTGCTAACAATTATACTTTAACATAGTTACGGTAATTTCTTGTAAAAAGGGGCTCACGGTGCAAACAGTTGAGCGGACATACTATGAATACAATGAATGTTTGTTCGGCAGTGGTATACTGTACCTATTTGTTCTGCATATACACTGGGGATCATGAAGGGTGTTTTGTAGCAGACATTGTAGCAAGAAAAGTGATTTGCAGCACGAGTTTAGTTTCGATAGGGAGCGCAATAACAACAAAGGATGGATTGATGGATGGATAAACTTATTATGGCCCATCGGAACGCGCTCTAGCACGTTGCGGGCCGCTCCGACATCGGAACAGAAAGACCAAGTCTCTCTGCTTCGTCGCGGGCCCGTTGGCCTGCCCATATAGCTGCTCTTCTAGCGCGGAGCTGGTATATAATAGCAGCCTCCCATTTGGACAGCGCGATGGCTTCGCCGCCGCGTAACACGGAGCATCGCCAGAGCACGTGCTCTAGATTGGCTTGGCAGAGAACAAAACGCTCAATTCACTTTGTTTTTATTGCACTTTATAACCTATTGTAATTTATAGCATGCTCTAGCCACAAAGCCAACCATGCACCCTTCTCGATATGTATAGTACCCGTCTTCACCATTGTAGCACCTTGCCAGAGCAAGAGAAACAGGGGGAAAAAACAAATTTGTGACCTTTGTTGTAAATACACTAATCTGGGCAAAGGTATGGAACCGCGTGCACCACGTGTATGCGTATAATCAACCGAAAGGAAGAAAAAACTATTTGTCATAGCACTATTTTCATACACCATACCACTGCTAGTATATACAGACTGTAAGTTTCTCATGGCATAGTTTACAGTTTACTTCTTCACATGTTATTGTGCGAAAAATCAAAGTATCAAGAGATTCCCGATTTAAGCACGCCATGCGCTGTTGCATCACATATCCTGCCGCGCTAAAGCTTCTTGCACTGCTCGCGCTAGCCGGACGGGCGCACCACATCTGCCTTGCCAATTGCGAAGGCGTCGGCAGTCGTTGTTCTTAGCTTCCACCACTGGAGCAAATCTAGGATGTCTTTGTGGACCTCTGCAGAATGACCATAGCTGTCCAGCTCATCCCTTCACTTCTCTCGTTCCCGAACGTCGTGCCACTCTTCAATGTCGTTTATAAAACTCCTCTTTGAGGGCTTCTCCTTGTAGTTTTCAGCAGTGTATGTTATGCACGGTTTCCACCGTGCTCGTTTTATCCATATTATAATGGTTTATGCCTTCCCAGCTATGTTGTATCGGTAGAAGCTGGCCATTGGACTACGCGGTTAGGACTGGCAGGAAGTGGACGAAGCAATTTCGATATATTTTCGGGGTTCGCTTGAGTTTGGTAATAGATGCGCGACTAAGCTTCTCGAAGCTTACTCATTGGATGCATGTGGTTCGAGGTAAGGGGACATCACCCGGCACGGAATCTGTCATTATCCTTTTTCAAGCCAGATATTTCGTCAAGCGAATATACTTCACCCCACACCTTGTTTAATGGACCTGTTCTATTCCTGCACATTCCAAAGCTTTTGCGGCAGTATCATGTAGATCTCGCACTATATAGCGCACTATATAGGGCCTCAAACACGCGGCTCGCGAACCTCTCGCTAGCGGCTCTCCGCCCGCACATGACTGTCGACTGTCTTCATGCCATTTTTTTTATAAGTATGTTCCTGAGATACACAGGCATGACAGATCCAAAGCATATTTTTCGTGAGGCACCCCCTGTGGTCACCGTGTGTTGATACATAACCGTGAAACAAAAGCTATATTTCAGAATCGGCGTCCAGATTTTAGTCACTATGGGTGATACGAAATGACTGGTTGCCCAGACGTGAAACGGAGACGTCCGTTAATGGCAATACTAGACGCGAACTGCTGCGCCGGCCACGTGCACGTGCCCTCGATGACCATCGGTTTCCTGTTCTTCGATAGAGTCTGGCGCGCTCCAAGTTGCTCCGTTCCGCACTATTTTGCAACAATATGTTGTTGGAATCCTGCCGCCAAATCCCCTTCAGAAATGATCCCGTGTATGAGATATGGGAAAGGTCTGCTGTGAAATAACGGTAGTTTTAAAACAACCTGTTCCCCCCTCCCACCCTCCTACCTTCGTCATTGCCCTAGCCTTTTGCAGGAGTTAATTTTCGCGAATGCGGCCCGTTAGCTGAGGCGAGTTCAGACGTTAACGAAAGCTCAGACGTTAACAATGTGGGCACACAAAGCAGGCTGTGCATGTCCATCTCGCGCCTGATGACCACTGGGAGCCGTCACAGAGTCACGGAAAAACAATGTGCCTTTATAGGGATTCTATGTATCAAAACTCCGTGCAGTCTTATTGTTTTAGAGGGGGGTTGTACATTCAACAATGTATCCCCGCTTTGGAGCTCTGATTTTATTATATTACATTTATTACTGCGATTATAGAGTAACATTTGGGAAATAAAATAATAACGAAAGCAAATAGAGCACGGAATAGCGATATGTTACATATAAGTGCCTGGTCTATTTACTTTTAGCTCGCCCGTTTCAGATAAATCAAGTAGCTCATATGCAAGAAGCAAAAGAAGTTCAGTACTTATCCATCATAAAACTTCTCCAAAGAGCTTACCCCACATGAAAAAGCGTGTTTGCGAGATAAAATGTGGGACATATATGCATGCACAGCGTATGCGGAACAAGGCATATTAAAGAGAACAACGATTTTTCTATTATCAGTAAATTACTCTTTTACCATTCCAAAAGCACCACGCTCGCCGCGACAAGACTCTTGGTAAGAGAGAAAACTCCCATGAAAATGCAGGTAACGACGCCAACTTGAAATTCACGCGGCAAACTCCGTGACGTCATATATTCTGACGGCATCTACTGGGCCCTACGTAGTTTATAGTGGGTAAAAATGAAGTACATTGACCTCTGAGGGGGTCATAACACTTAACATACCAAATTTCTGGAAATTTCGTTGAGCCAATGTCCTCAAAATACGACGAATACAGTTTGAAATCCGTGACGTCACGTTCGGAGATTTCAGCGCGAAATTTGAAAATGGAACTTTGACCTTGATTTTCTCCTTTATTAATAAACTCATTGATGGTGAAATTAATGACGTTCGGGTTCTGAGAGTACACTTTATCGGTCTAAACAAATTCAGTGTTTCACTTTAGTGACCCTTTAAGAATGGTGCAAAGTCCAAGCGCGGCCCGACACGAGCCCGCCACCTCAAACCCGGGCCCGGCCCTAAGCCCGTAGCTTCAGGCCCGAGCCCGGCCCGGGCCCGCCATGAAAACTACTTTACCCGGCCCGGCCCGGCCCACGGGCCGGGCCGGGCCCGGGTTTTCGGGTAGGCCCGAGCCCGTGCAGTGCTCTAATTCTCCTCCTCAAATACTTCTTTCTCCGTGCCTGAGGTGATGCGAAGCATCGGGGGGAGGGGGGTTCCGTTGTTTTAATTGCGTAGACGAAGGGGAAACGGTTAACGAAGGTTTTTATTGAGCAGCGTCCAGTACTTGAGGTGTGCACTTTGCTTTGAAGAGGATGGCTTTGTGGTCGCTGAAGTGAACCGTGAGGGGATCTTGGTGCAGTGGGTGGATCTTGAAATTGGTGAAGACGTGATCAATGCATGTGCCGTGAATGGTAGTTGGCTGTTGTTTTCAGTCGTCGTGTGATACGTGTTGCAGCGAGTGGTGTGACGACATGTACTCAACTATCCAATCGCTCTTCATGACGTTGACATTAAAGTCGCCAATGAGCATGAAAGTATGTGTGTCTGCGTATTGCTTTTGGTAGTCACCCATGGCCTCGTCGATGTACGTCTCCACGGCTGTGCGCGAGAGGTTGGGTGCAAGGTACAATGTCATGACGTTAACGCCGTAGACGGTAACGGCACAATGCTCGCCGCAATCTACATTCACAGGATCTTCGACGTGATCATGAACATCCTGGGAGACAAGCGCTGCTCTCTGTTCAGGCCGTTCGTGGTCGTTGATCACTTCAAGCGAGTGGAGTTTCAACAGTGCGGCAGCGCACACATCACACTTCATCGGAAGCATCAACGGAGTCAAGCGGAGTGAACCGAAGCAAGCGCTGAACTGAACGCGCGCAGCGCTCAGCCAACACCTCCTAGAACTTTTCAGGCCTGCGCGCAAGAATTTGACGTCACAAGCCGCCGGCCGACGAACACGTCCGACGAGTTCGTTTACCTTTCATTCCAATCCCCTGTCTCCCCAGTGACCCTGCCTGAAGCGCGTGTGTCCGCGTCATCGCTGAGGGCACCTTTCATGTATTTCTGCATTCGCTGGAGAGGAGAGGAGACTAGAGGGGGAGAGTAGCGCATGCGCCGCGAGAGCAGAAGCGAGAACGCAGGAGAAGCGCAAGCAGGTGGTACGAGAGAAGTGGAGAGTGCGGAGTGCGGAGAGTGCGCAGTGTGAGTGCGGACGCCGACGAGCACGCGGGACATGCCGCCGCTAAGAAATGCTTCGCATTTATAAAGCTAAAGAAAAAGTTGTTGACGGGAGTCGAACCAATGACCTCTCGGTCCGCGCGATGATGGCACGCGGGCTTTTAACGCACTGAGCTAATGTCAAACACATTACGGAGGCTACATCAACGCGCCTTTTATCTTTCGCACTTTCCTCTCACAGTGCGCTTGAATTGCTGAATGGATGTTATGAGCGTCCATCCGGGGCGGTGACATCTGTGCCACCAGGCTCGAAAAAAAAAATTACAGCATATCCATGGGTGAATGATGAAGAGCTTGGGCGAAGCTCCTGAAACAATCATGGTCTCGGGATTCGCTTCTCATTGAGCCCGTTTCGCAGCGGCGTCTTTGGCGCGCACCGTCACGGCATCCGCCTGGCTGCCGCCAAGCGAGCGCCCGCCGCTGCGCATCGTCCATGCTCCGCCAACGATCCGACACGTACGGCGACGATCCAGGAGAATGAGAGAGGCGCTCGCTCCCCGCGCATCCCCGCGCAGCCCGCGCAGCAGCCAATCGGAGAGCAGCGGCACTTCCAGCGCCATCTAGTGTCGATTCACACAAGCGCCATATTGCACACAATTCTATTGGACCAACGCCATCTAGGAAATGAGACGAGAAATGGTGATGACGACACAGATTGTGTACAGCGCCATCTATTGCATCATACGGGAGATCCGTTTACGCCGGACAACGGAGACGTGACGAGGTTAGACTAAGAGGAGCTACGCCCCTAAAAAAAAACGCCAGGCCTGCGCGGAAAGCGCAGCACAGTCACAGCGAAAGCTGGAAAAGCGGCATTTCTAGAGCCTGTTATAAACTCTCCTGTTGCTACTAATACAGGTACATTAGCAACGTACCCACTACGCCACGAAGCGTAATTTTTGGGAAGTTGGGAAGCACCCAGCACGACATTATTCGTTGTTCTGCGGAGAAGCGAGGTACCATATGTAAGCGATTATGTGCAGTTTGTTGATGCGGCGGTTGATGACGATGAATAATTATGGTTGCGCCATTTGTAATGGGTTGGAAGCTTTAGACGACCCACTAGTTACGTAATGCATATTGTGTGACGCCCGGTCGTTATTTAACTGTCCCACCACGCTTTATAACACACTTTAACCAGAGAAACGTAGAGCAAGAGAGAGAGAGAGAATTGACTTTATTGAGACCCTCAGGAAATGGATCATGGGAGCCTTATGGGCTTCCTTGGCAACCAACAGAAGTGCACTTGCGAGGAACCCACTACGCTATAAATCATTGTAATTTTTGAGAAGTAGGGCAGTAGGTACTGTGCCATTTTTCGTCATTCTACAGACAGCCGTGGTACCTGCTAAACGCATGTAAGGCATTATGCGCACTTTGTTGATGCTGTGCGTGATGACGATGAAGAATTATGGAAGAGCTCTTTGTAATGGGTTGGAAGCATTCAACAACCTACTCGTTGCGCAATTCGCATTGTGTGACGCCTGGTTACAGAATTCGCGTTGTGCGACGCTTGGTGCTTATTCTACTCTTTTACCACGCTATATTGCTTATGCTAATGTGGTTCCTTCCCGACATGAAGCCTGTATAGGACCTTTTTGCAAAGCAGTTTCAAGCACCGGCATGGCTCAGAGGTTGAATACTGGGCTCCCACGCAGCGGGCCCAGGTTCGAACCTTGTTCCATCCTGGAATTTTTTTCTTTAGTTTTTTTTCTTATTTCGAGCGATACTGGTTACGGACACCGGCGGCGGCGGCTGCGGCGGCGGCGGCGGCGGACAACTACGGCACCAAAAACGGCCGGTGAAATGATCTCATAACAGCTTTCGCTGTAAAAGAACGCGCCGTTGCTACGACCGTCCCATTCGGCGCGTTTCCGATACAAGTGTAATTTCGTTAACACCGTGAGGCGGCAGCTTAGCTCAAGCCTCGCTCATAGCATCCATCCATACCGAAAAATATCTCTCCGACGCTCGCCTGGCTACCGCGTTCCCCGCTCGCCCTGTGAGAAGTAACGGCCAGGCTAGAGGGAAGGCACGACGCGCGTAGCGTTTCTCTTCGCGTTTCACGACGCTTTGAAGGAGTGCATATCGAGTACCAGTGTTCATTATGTGCTTGTTGATGCCATCTTTACGTGGGACTCACTATATGCGGTATCCTCGTATATGTTAAGAACTTCAGCTACCGTAAGGGTTGCCCCGCCACGGTGGTATAGTGGTTATGGCGCTCGACTGCTGACCCGAAAGTCGCGGGATCGAATCCCGGCGGCGGCGGCTGCATTTTCGATGGAGGCGAAAATGTTTGAGGCCCGTGTACTTAGATTTAGGTGCACGTTAAAGAACCCCAGGCGGTCGAAATTTCCGGAGCCCTCCACTACGGCGTCTCTCATAATCATATGGTGGTTTTGGGACGTTAAACCCCAGATATTATTATTACCGTAAGGGTTAAATCATGATCATGGACGTTAGTCGTCGGTACGGAGCAGGGGCGTAGCCACGTTAGGGCACACCGGGCCCGTGCCCCCCCCCCCCCCCCGAAATTTTTTTTTTTTTTTTGCCATAGCATACAGAGCAGAAAATGACACTCGACCACATCTGCCTGCTCGTCCCCACTACAGATCAAGGAGGTGCCCCCCCCCCCCCCCCCGAAAAAAATTTCTGCGTACGCCCCTGGTACGGAGACGTGCCACTAGGCGCCAACGTGTGTGAGATGCGTCCACCATCAAGCGGTGCTATATTTGCCAAACAACAGTAGACGTTGTACAAGCTGTCATATACCAATGCACTATAAACAATAAACTACTTCTGTGACGACACGTTTCACTTTCGTGCTATCCCGATTCCTGTGATGGATGGATCAGCCATCAATTTTTGTTTACTTTTGCTTCGTCCATATTTATGCAACTATGCGGTCATAATGTGCGCACTTGAACTCGACCGGGTCTTGTCATTATCGTGACGTCCCGCAATCTTGCAGGTTCGGATGCCTTATGGCATTTGCAATATCCGGGCAGTGTCAGTTGCAAGAGTGCCGAGAAAGACACTTTAAAGGGACACTAAAGAGAAACGCAATTGTTCAAATATTGGTAAATTACTCTTTCACAATTCCAAAACCACCAAGCTTGACGCGAGAAGACGCTTGGTAAGCAAGAAAACGTGCAAAAGGAGAATGCGGGTGGCGACGCCACCTTGAAATTCCCGCACCAAACGCCGTGACGTCATTGATTTTGACGAGCCCCCAATCAATAAAATTATGGCAGCTTCGCACTAGTGGTGCCAAGCCTGAAGGACTGGGCGGCCTTCTTTATTTTTCTCCCTCTTTCTTCCTATATTTATTCCTCTTTCTCTCTGTTTCTTTTATTTCTTTTTTGTATCTGTTTCTTTCTATCTCTCTCTCTATTTCTGTCTTGCTCTCTGTTTTTTTCGATCGCTTCTTTATGTCTCTTTCTTTCTCTCTCTGCCTATGTATTCCTACCTTTTTATGTCTTTACTCCCTTTATTTCTCTCTATTTTCTCTTTCTTCCTCGCTCTCTCTTTCACGTGTTCGTTTTCGTTTAACGCTGGCACCTGCTGTACTCGGCAGTGGGGCTTGCCCAATTTCTGTGGCGCATACCTGCCTGAGGTATTCTGTTCGCGTTGGACAGATTACGGCCGGCTTAAACAGCTCCGCTATTAAAAAAATGAAGTACGTTGTCCTTTAAGGCAAGAGACTTAACGTACCACGTTTCAGGAAATTTTGTTGAGCCAATGTCGCCAAAATACGTTAAATTCACTTTGAAATCTGTGACGTCACGCGCGGAGATTTCGGCGAGAAATTTAAAAATGAAACCTTGACCTTGATTTTCTCCTTTATTAATAAACCTATGATGGTGAAATTAACGACATTAGAGTTCTCGGAGAACAATTCGTCAATCTAAACCAATTCGTTATATTACTTTAGTCTCCCTTTAAAACCCCATAGCAAATGTTCGTAGAATTTCATGTTTCCTTTGCACTAGCGGATCATTTTACACAAACAAGCGCAACGGGGGAAAACATGTAACATAAAAGCTGAAGAAATAGCCGGTGCCTATAAGGGGCTGACATCTTTGTTCCTGTGCGTGTGCTAATAAAGAAGACAGAATATTCTCGAACAAACTGCGTGAACGTTCACTTATTTCGTTTTTCCTGAATTGTCAACATAAGCAACACCATTTTCGCCTTTGTTGATTTCACGTGTGGCGTTATTATGATTACGTGTGACTATTACACGCACGCACACACACGCACACGCACGCACGCACACACAGAGAGAGAGAGACAGAGGAAGCCTATGATGCTGAAGCCATCCTGAAAATTAGTGAAGCTGAACGCAGTTCGTCGAGGCTAGTGATCAGCTGGCAAAAATTCTACCCCCCCCCCCCCAAAAAAAAAAAAAAATCGCGTTTCGCGCAAAAGGGACCGTGAGGATTGTCACAAAAGTGAATGATATAAAATAAATCCTGTAATACAAAACAGCAAAATATAAGACACATGCTCGTCTTTCTGTTTCTTTTTTTCCATGACTCTGCGCACGTCGTTTTGACACCGCTTCCTGCATAATAAAAATGAGAGGGTAGGGAAGCACGAAATACGAGCTCGCTGTGCAAATGCGCGCGACCTGACTGCGATCTCTAGCTCCCGCGCAGCAGCAAAGGCGCATAGAAAGGTGTTGTTCCCCCCCGTCTCCCTCTCCACTTGTTGCATATAAACTCCTCGCCTCCACCTTCTCTTGGGCGACGTGCAATGCCGTCTTTCAATGTGCTGCCGCTCTGCATCCCCGCCTCCTCCACCGCGCAGGGAGAGCGACAAAAAATCCATTCCGGCGAGTATGCAGTCGAGCCAGAGCACAGCATGCCCTTCCCGGGACCGTGCGCTCTTGTTATTACCGTCATGCGGTTCGCGCTCTCCCTTGTGGCAGGCAGGCAGGCTCGGGCCGTCCAGGAGCGGGGTCCGTTTTTTATGGGCTTAGTCACACGGCGCCCCCCTCCCCTCTCCGCATCCTCCTCCTTAATCTCACGTGGAATCGCCGACTGGCGGCTGTGCGGAGTCGCCACCGCCACTTGCAGCAGTGCTGACGATCGCCGGTCGGCCGCAGCGCCGAGTCGCTAGTGCCCGGACACGTTGCCGCGAATGCGAGCCGCGGGAACGGCCGCTGGACGCGAATCTGCACGACGTCGTCTCGCGCATCCCTGCAACAGGCAAGTCGAGCATGGCGGGCCGGACGCGTTCTGCCGGCCCGTGTGTGTATGCATATACCGCATAGGTATCCCCTGTGCGTGTAGGTATGCCCCGACCATTCAGTGAAGCTGAGTGATTGATAGGAAGCGTAACGTCGCTAAGCTAGATTCATTTACAGAGCTAGGCCCCGCCACGGTGGTCTAGTGGTTAAGGCGTTCGACTGCTGACCCGCAGGTCGCGGGATTGAATCCCGGCCGCGAAGGCTGCATTTTCGATGGAGGCGAAAATGTTTGAGGCCCGTGTACTTAAATTTAGGTGTACGTTAAAGCACTCCAGGTGGTCGAAATTTCGGAAGCCCTCCACTACGGCGTCTCTCATAATCATATCGTGGTTTTGGGACGTTAAATCCCATGTATTATTATTATTATTATTATTATTATTATTATTATTATTATTATTATTATTATTATTATTATTTACAGAGCTAGATCCATTTACAACTCCCGAAGTTGTGGCATCGCAGCCGGTGTGCCGCGGGTGTTCTTGCATTCCGCAACTAGGTCATGTGACTTGGTGTCAAACAGGCGACTTCGTGCTCATGATCCGCTTGAACACCGTCGACGCTGGCGTCCTCAGTGTACTGTGTAGAAGCATAGGAGCCCTGTCAGCCGTTTTTATGTCGTTAGAACGCAGAGAAAGAAAAGCATGGAAAGGAATGACATGAACGCTGGCGCGAGTCAGCAAACCAAGAAACTGCTGTAGCTTTTCTGCCGGACCTCAGCTATTCGAGAAATCGTGTTCTCATGCGCATTCAATCGAATTGCGCACTCCTGCGGACACAAAGGCTTCAGGGTCGCCACCAGCTTCGAAAACGCTCTAATTCTTCGCGATCAGAGGAACCAGTCTGTAGATGCACTTCGCAGACCCCACATTCATTCTTGTGCAGTTTACCACCCTCCATTTACAGGTTGTCGCGTTCTGGAAACTCTTGTGGGAAGCTAGTTTTAGGTACAAATAAACTTGGGGCTCGGGCGGAGTTAACGTGGAGTTCCTGGATAATTTTAAACTACGCACACGCCTTCCTTCATAACTTCTTCATAAGTCGTATACATGATCAGTCGTCATAGGCTGATGAAATTATTTTGGGAATGCTCAAACGCGAAATTGCTGCGTGCGAAAATTGTATGATGTACTTAAGAAACTTACTCTAATAAGCGGCCTTTGTGACGCTTTGTACGAACTGATATTTCAAAGTCGATGCAAGTTTGTCAATGCAAATGCGTTCCCATGCATCCTTATTACGGGCGGATATGCATGCACGCTGACCTTCATGCGCCATGGAAAGCAAAGGGTGCATACCGTGTCATCCTTATGTCATTTGATTAACTGTACATCCGTACAAGCTTCTTGGAATGAAACGAGAAGACACGTATACTTCAATGAATTTTCTATGCTATTTAGGACGGTTGAACGTATGTCACAGTTCAACAAGGTGGTGGTCATTTCTCAGCGCAGTATTTACAACTTACGGAGCGAAAGAAAACAGCGCGACAGTACAATTCTAAAAAAAATAAAATGCCGATTGTTACGAAACATACGGCAAAGACTCGCGCGGAACTAAGCGACTTCACACGAATGTGGTTTTTTTTGCGCATGCGCCGCCGATCCGTTATTATTCGAATTTTGACAAGTGAAGACCTGCATGCGTCTAGAAAACTTGTCCTCCAACATGTACTCCTTTCGTAGTGAATTCGCTAAGTCACCGCAGAAAGTGCGGAGTGCACCGAATCTTGCTTGTACGGGTTCCGCCATCGTTCACGCCAGAAGCGGCTGAGAGAGCAACACAGTATCCTTCTTCTTTCCTCACGGCGCGCCATTTGTCGCGGTGACATATCAGCAGCTCATAAAGCGGCCAAAGGACCGTGCAACTCTGTGCCGCCGAATGCGCGTGCAGAATGGAAAACACATTTCCACTCTTCGCGCACTGCGCACTCTTGTTTATTGCTTTGCTGTTAACCGCTGTAGTTACCACGGAAGCCGGATCGTGTAACTAGCACTCTGAAAGTGTCACTATATATATATATATATATATATATATATATGTACCGCCACTTGCGGAATAGTAACCTCTTACGGGGCGAAGTCGCGTGAGAACTATACACAGCCAGGGATCATCCGAGACGGCCGACTGCATGGTTGTCGTTATGATCTAGCTTGAACCTGCTGCGCATGTGCTATGGCTGGTGCCCTGTAAGTGCCAAGCACGTTATGGCGTGCATACACGGCGCTGGCGGGCGGGAAACACTTTAGGCCGACATCGAGTCTCTGGGAATCGTTGTTTACACGTTGCCAGAAGAAGCCTCAAGGCATCACCTTTCCGCGTACTGAGGGCCTCTGTATACATACTGTGTACTTACATGGCTGTTCTGCAGGCTGGATGATAGGCAGAGCTGCAGTCATCTTTTGCTTACACAAACATGGTTGAAAAACGCGTCTCAGCGGGCCTCCCGTCGCGCCTTCAGGGTAGCGTTTTAAGGAGACGGGAAAGCCAAGACACGAGACGCTTCAGGGGCGTAGCCAAGGGGGGGGTTGGGGGGGTTCAAACCCCCCCCCCGAAATTTTTCAATTTTGCTTGCGTATATATAGCGCACACATACAAACGCACGCACGAACATACATGAAGTATGGGTGAACCCCCCCCCCCGAAAAAAATTTCTGGCTACGCCCCTGAGACGCTTGTTATTAGCGCACAACGGGGTATCTCTACAGGGCGCCTGAGGGTTTCATATATACAGGGTGACCAAAATTAAGCTTTATGGCTTTCTTAAAGCTAGATAGTGGGACATACGCGAAGGCCAGCTCTGCAAATAAGTTGTGTGGCCAGAGGGACTCTAGTGGAGACGACAATTCACGCTGTCAGCCATCTAATTAACTAAGATTGAGTAATGAACTTTATAGTGACTACATAAGCGGGTATATTTGTATTGAATAGTTAAAGGCAGTCGTGTTTCTACACAGCTATGCTTGGCAGATGCTTCCAGCATGTCCGTGCTCGAGATATCCGGCTGCAAAGCTCAATTACGGTTCGCATGATCACTATTGCAAGACACACAGGGATCGGCGCATAGCTCCTCGATCCCTGATGTGAGGCGGTAGTTACGGCTCGCGTTTAATAAGATAAAGCATCGGAGTCATAAGCAAAGGTGACAAGGTCACCCTTTCAATACCTGCTGGCGGTATCAAGGAATGATTGCGTGTCACATCAGGGAGGAATATTGCGCCGATCCTCACTGTCTTGAATGGGCAATCATGGGAACCGACTTATACAGCCGGATATCTCGGAGCAAATACATGTTGTAAGACAGGGGCGTAGCCAGAAATTTTTTTCGGGGGGGGGGGGGGGGAGTTCAATCATACTTTATGTATGTTCGTGCGTGTATATATACACAAGCGAAACTGAAAAATTTCGGGAGGGGTTTGAACCCCCCCAACCCCCCCCCCCCCTGGCTACGCCCCTGTTGTAAGAATCTACCAAGTGTAGCTGTGTAGACACACGACTGCCTCTAACTTCTCAATACAAACATGCTCGCTTTCTGCGGTCGCTATAAAATGAATTTTTCAGTTTTACTTAAATGGGCGATCGACAGCGATAATTATCATGTCACGTTGTGCCCTCCTGGATACATGACTTATTTGCAGATGTGGTCGACACCAGGGGCGTAGCCAGAAATTTTTTTCGGGGGGGGGGGGGGGGGGTTCAACCATACTTTATGTATGTTCGTGCGTGCGTTTGTATGTGTGCGTGTATATATACGCAAGCAAAACTGAAAAATTTCGGGGGGGGGGGGTTGAACCCCCCAACCCCCCCCCCCCCCTTGGCTACGCCCCTGGTCGACACGTACCTCCCAATGCTGAATCTTAAGCAAACAATAAAACTTAACCCCCTTCCCATAAAACCATAACCCCCTTCTAATAATCTAAAGGAGGGCGCCAATTCTGCCCCATTCATTTACTGAGTCGGAACTTGCCGATTTTGATCCAGCCAGCGACAGATAGCGTTATCATACTACACACTCGACGCCTTGGCAGCTCGAATTGTGTGAGACTTGTCTTCAAAGGTGACTCCCTACCATCCCATGTCAAGGTAGGTCTCTTTCGACATGCGGCACGGCCCTTCATACCTAAGCTCCTGCAATGGAGAAGATGACAGAGTATCGGACACGTCAGCGCAGTATGTCGACATTCAACAACATGCTCACAGTGTTCCGAGTCACACGACTCTGACACTTGCCGTGCAACAGAGCTCATGTGCCCCAATTGACGGAGTCCTCACACTGCATCCTCGAAAAAGTGCCCGCTTCTAAAGAAGGAGCAGCAGATATTGAGGAAGATGGTCCGTGACGGCTTCATCACACAGAGGTGCTACCACCGCCATAAGGCGTCGACGTCCCCGTAAACGTAGGTCATCATCTGGTGTAAGGGAGAGGCCACGTCCTGCAGCGACTCCTTCCACCCCTCCGCACCCTCCTCCTCCAACCAACTCAAATAAGGGCAAGACCATCCGTGGAAAAAGCGGTTATGCCGCCGCGGCTTCGTCCGGTAAGGTATGGCCGGCACTACCGAAGACACGTCAAACATCGGAGCAACATCACGGCATTCGCCCACTGAACTCTAATGTCGCGGCTGGTGACGAGATACAAGAGAAAGACTCACAAGTGATCACCATGCTAAGGTCTCTCACAAATGTCATGCGCCTACTGCGGACGAACATGAACAATCCTGCTGCTCGCAGCGCTGTACAGTTACTGGACGCTCTGACCGCAGTGCCTGAGACCATCTTGTGAAGCCATGACCCACTCATCGGTGTATTTCCGCAGTGAACTCAAGGAAGTGTTTCTTTTTCAATGGAATGCCCGTGGCCTCAAATCCAGAATCTCTGACTTTAGGCCCTTCGTCTTTGAGAATCACTTCCCGATTATCGTAACTTGTGAACCAAACTTTCAGAACGTTCTCTGCATATTTGGTTATGAGTCATTCTTGACATTCCATACCAAGACGCTATGGCAGGCTTCCGACGTGGGCGCTCCTCCATAGATAACGTGATTGACTTAGTTACGTTTGTCCAACATCAGAAACGCCTGAAACGCCTCACAGCAGTATTGTTCCTCGATATAAAAGGCGCTTACGACAATCTAACACATGGCACAATTATTGACGCGTTGACTGAAGTCGGAATTGGCGGCCGAACATTTGAGTGGATATGCAGCTATTTAACTGGTAGAAGTTCACGGTCACTGAGGATGGTGCCACATCTTACGACCAAACAGGACGTGGAGTGCCACAGGGTGGTGTGTTAAGCCCGACATTATTCAACCTTGTGCTCGTTGGCCTCATGAAATGTTTGCCCAATACAGTCCATGTGTCTATATATGCAGACGACATCTGCATCGGGGCATCTGCCGTGACACGCCTACAAGTATATATATATATATATATATATATATATATATATATATATATATATATATATATATATATATATATATATATATATATATATATATATATATATATATATTTGAAAAGTCTAGAACTGTCACCGGAGAAGTGCTGCCTTGTCGCATTTACACGCAAGGCAATGCGGTAGTACACAATAACGATCAACGGGCGAGCAGTTGCCCACGACCGGAAGCACCGCTTTTTAGGCGTATTTATCATGTACCGCGATTTATCATGGACACCACACGTTTTGTACTTAGAGAGACGGCTGACTACGATATAGCGCACCTTCTCAAGTTTCTGGGTGGAAAGTCGTGGCGTACGGTCTATGCTGCAGCTCTACAATGCCATATTTCTCGGTTTTGCTAGATACAGTCTTCCTGTGATGGGAAATACCTGTAAAACAAATTTGCATGCACTCACTCCAGGGCCCGCAAGCTCAAGCTCTAAGAACGTGCCTCGGTGTTCCGAAATGTGCTTCTACTGCGGCAACAATTGTCATTGCCGGAGACCATTCTACGTCAACGTACGTAACACGTGATACCTTCAGGGCGCATATTCGACACCGTGCCCGGGTACCTTCGCACCACATCGCATCTTTACCTGCAAAAAGGCCGCATAAAACATTCAGCCACAGTATTGCTGCCCATAGTACTTCTTTGCCCTTGCACCATACGCCTGCAGCGAGACCTTCTTCGCCTTTATGGTGCATACATCGACCTGAAGTGCGCCTTAACATACCTGGAGTTACGAAGAAAAGAATAATGTCATCGGTTGCCCTTAAACAGGCCGCACTACTGTATCTACATGAGGTGTACAGTACTCACCCATATTTACACTGATGGTTCAGTTATGACTACAAGCTCAACCGCCGCCATAATAATTCCGGCAAGATCTGTCACAATACAGCTCAGAATGTTTCACGCAACCTCAGCTACAGCTGCTGAACTAGTAGCCCTCCGTGCTGCCCTTCAGTTTGTCATAGAGTAAACACCTAATTCGTGGTATCTTCTGCGATAGCAAAGCAGCCCTCCAAAGTCTACTCTCCGCTTTACGTTATGGCTCACATGAGCGGCTCGTAGCGGAAATCAGGCAAGTCCACCATGAAGCAATATAAAACGGGCTCGAAGTAATATTCCAGTGGCTGCCTAGTCACTGTGGAATTCAGGGAAATGACCAAGCGGACGCAGCTGCCCAATCCGCTCACGACGGCTTCAGCAGCATCTCCATTGCCCTTTCAAGATCGGACACCGCAAAAGAACTTCGTGTGCTAGCCCCTCGTCTAACGTTGGACTTGTGGAAGTCAGCGACATTTACAAGTGCACGGCTGCATACCTTGGACCCTGATCTTGAACTACGCATCCCGTGCAGCCTATCACGACGTGACTCCACCCTGCTGGTCCGTCTGTGGCTTGGAGTGGCTTCCTCAAATGCCTGTTCAATTATTATTGGAATGGCTGATAGCCCGTCATGTGAAGTCTACGGGTGCAGCGAAACAGTCGCGCACCTTCTCTGTGAGTGCACCCGCTTCAGCTCCGAAAGAGCGGCCCTCTCAGCCGCACTAGGCCAGCTGGACAGCCGCCCTCTCACGGAGAACAAATTCTTAGGGCACTGGCCTACACGGTCTTCAACAAGAGCCGCTCTAAGGGCGTTGCTGCAGTTTCTTCAAGCAACCGGACTGAATGACAAACTGTGTCTGTTGGCAGAAAATGTTGCTGTGTAGTACTTGTGCTACGGTCATGACTTTCTTTTTTTTTTCGGCGCCGTCTGTCGTCACGAACTCTTCTTCTTCTCTTTCATTCGTTTACATCCCCTTTCCCCTTCCCAAGTACCGGGTAGCAAACCAGAGGCTTCCTCTGGTTAAACTCCCTGTCTTTCCTTTATCATTCTCTCTCTTTCCTTTCACGTCGTTTTTTTAATGAGCAGGGTTATGGCTACTCATGTTTTGACGATAATGGCGACCAGGGACCCCTGATGTTGCATAACCCCTGATGTAGCAAATAAACGGTGGTTCGAGGTATTAGCCATATCTCAGAAAAGACCAAAAGGTGACGTGTAAGTTCCAACTAGCGCTTACGCCTATGGCCTAAAACTATGAGAAGTAGTAGCTGCGGAAGGGGCCACGCTGGAATGGAATCCAGGCACCAGATGCGGCGACACATTCGTTTTGTTCTATTTATATTTCCAATGCAGAATCCGTGCGTTGAGCTTCACCAGACTTCGCTGATGTGAGAGCTATCGTCTCTCTACGAGAGGGGTGATGGGGTCGTGGAATTCCGCTGCTCCTGGGCAGCGCGGCTCCTTCGTGCTACTTTGGTGGCTGCTCCTGTCTGCAAACTGCGGCCACTGTTCCCGTAAGTTCGTTTTCACAATTGCCCTATTATGATATAGAGGGTGGTTCAACTTTATACCAACTATACTTAGAGGTAGTTTATGGGCTGCATGGTTAGACAGGCTGCAACGCAAAACAGACTGGGCGTACCAATCGTTGCGTCCTCACATGCTTTGCGCTGAAGCCCATAGAACAAGCTCTTTAACGCATCATATATGGGACCAACGGTATAGTGATCGCAGCGGTCTTCAGCGAGGCAAAGTTATCTGACTAGGCAAGTTGATTATTTAATTAAGCTTGCATATGTCGTTTTGAAATTGTCATAAAGTAATCATAAATTATCATAGAGGGCGTCAGCTTTACTCGAAGTGTTGCTGAAGAATATTCATGAGGCACACGACACAATTTTTTTATGAAGACATCTTTAGGCCTACGAGAAATACCTGGAATTGTGAATTTGAAAAAGGACGATGACAGATACACCACTACGCGTTTCGGTTAGAGGTCTTCAAAACTCATCCAGACGCTCCCGTCGGCACGCGCATGCATTATGGCAGTAATCCATAGTCTAGTAGAGTATCGGGATGTTTTGCTGTGAGAAACATGTATGGAATCAACCGTTAGGCCAACGCGGATCATCGCGTATCTGCTGCTGGGTACGTGCCGCATTTCAATGAATTTCTTTGGCGTCAACTGCAGCCATAGCGAACAGCGCTTCATACATCCGCTGATGATCACAAAAATGCATACGTAATACCACAGAAGAAAATAATATATTCTAATCCATGGCGTGTAGGTGGAGAGGCCCATACAGCCGAGCTGAACGAGTGTAGGTTAGTCCTGCATGCTGATGACATGGGAATAATCATGACAAGGAATAATCGCTTGATGCGAAATGTATAATTCAGATATAACTTGCTGCAGGGGCGTAGCCAGACATTTTTTTCGGGGGGGGGGGGGTTCAACCATACTTTATGTATGTTCGTGCGTGCGTTTGTATGTGTGCGTGCCTATATACGCAAGCAAAACTGAAAAATTTCGGGGGGGGGGGGGTTTGAACCCCCCCAACCCCCCCTTGGCTACGCCCCTGACTTGCTGCCATAGTAACTGCCACAACTGCTTGCTTGCTTCCCTATACATTCAACCACTAAGCAGAGCTGTTCAATTTTGCGCAAAAACATGTTTAGACGATGTTTGTTTCATTGCCGGAGGCGATACGCGAGGGTCAGTTAGCCCGGCTGCCTGACCATACGTCAGGCGTCTCGAACTCACCTCAGCTATGCCACAGTCACGAAATTTTAGTCTCCCACAAGGACCGGGACAGTGAAGAAGGTTGTTGGGGGGGGGGGGGGGGGGGTGAACAAAATGTCAACTAACTTTGCCATTTGAAAGAAGGCTTTTTCCATATCTCATATATTGGTCATTTCTGGAGGGTATTTGACAGAAAGATATCGATAGTGATTTCCGGAATGACTGAAATCTAGACGATCATTCTAAAATAAAGAGATTTTGTTCCACGGTTGTGTTTTAACACATGGTGACTGCATGGGGTGCCTCGCGAAAAAAAGTGATTGAGACCAGTCACGTTTGTGTAGATGATGAACATACTTCTTAAGGAAAAAAAAAAACCTAAAGCAGCTTTGCGCTACTGGTGCCAAGCCTGAAGGAAGTGCGGAGCTGCGCGGCCTAGCTTGTTTCTCTTTTTCTCTTTTTTTTTCCCTCTCTTTAACTTCTTTCTCTTTTTCCCTTTCTCTCTGTTTTTTCTATCCCTCTTTTCTCTGTGTTTATTTCTATTTCTGTCTTTCTCTCTCTTTCTCTTTCTCTCTTTCTTTCTCTTTCTGTCTTGCTGTCTTTTTTTTCTATCTCTTTGTGTATATTTCTATATATGTATCTCTTTTTTGCCTATTTCTGCCTGTGTCTTTTTTCTCTCTTTCTCGCTCTTTGTACTCGTTCTCTCGCCCATCAGAGTTATTGCATCCCACGCCGGACAAATCAGCTCACGTGTTCTGTGAGCGCAGCAAAAAATGAAGAAGAGGACGAAGAGAGTGCGTGCCGGTGCATGATGATGATAGTTTTCTGTTCGCTCTGCCCGGACTAACGGTCAATTAAACAGAAGGACCTTGGGGACCCAAGAAATTTGCGAGCCGTCAGGGCGCATGCACAGAACCTAAGCCACTCTTGGGCTCTTGCGCTTGCGTTGACCCGAGACCCAAAAATCGAAAACTAGCGTGGCTCCGCAAGGCGATTTGGGTCGCCAGCGAGACTACGCCGACGCAGTGCGGGCCACGTCTCGCATAATTTTAATTTCGCCTCGTGTGTTTGACCCAACGTAGCCTGCGTTCAGGGCTGGGCAAAGATACTTTGAAATTGTATCGCGATGCGATACAAGATACTCAGGCAAGAAGTATTGGAGATACAGATACAAGATACTACCGCAATAATTGTATCCGATACGATACTTTCCAATTGTATCTTAAGATACTTCGATACATTCGCAAATTTGTTATTATAAACCCCCATAATCTAGTAGCGAACATCTATGGATGAAAAGGTTTTCCTGAAAATTTCTATAATGTGACCAATTTTGTTTCATTTTAACGAAATGTCTGTTAGTATCTCAAAAGTTTTGTCCTTCTTGCTCGATGTGCATTAGTTTACTTCCGACAGAACTTATTGTGGTTTGTTTTGACTGCTCAACAGGACAGCTCTTCACTGACAGCGGCTCTTGCTTGTCATTTTTGTATTTGATGAGAGTCGCTGCTTGGCTTGGCGACCAGCTAGCCGGTCGCCATCTAATAATAATAATAATAATAATAATAATAATAATAATAATAATAATAATAATAATAATAATAATAATAATAATAATAATAATAATAATAATAATAATAATCATCATCATCAGCCTGTCTACGCCCACTGCAGGGCAAAGGCCTCTCCCATGTTCCGCCAATCAACCTGGTCCTGTGCTTTCTGCTGCCACGTTATACCTGCAAACTTCTTAATCTCATCTACCCACCTAATTTTCTGTCTCCCCCTCACGCGTTTGCCATCTCTTGGAATCCAGTCAGTTACCCTTAATGACCACCGGTTATCCTGCCGACGTGCTACGTGCCCGGCCCATATCCATTTCTTCTTCTTGATTTCAACTATGATGTCCTTAATCCCCGTTTGTTCCCTGGCCCACTCTGCTCTCTTCCTGTCTCTTAAGGTTACACCTATCATTTTCCTTTCCATCGCTCGCTGCGTCGTCCTCAGTTTAAGTTGAACCCTAAGTCTCCAGGTTTCTGCTCCGTACCGGTAAGATGCAGCTGCTATATCTAATCCAGCTGTTATATCTATAGCCATCTAATCACAAGAACTTTAATAAGAAGCCTTCGCACGATGGCGCAAATACCGGTGTGGAGTTTTACCTTGCCTGTAAAAGACCGTTTACGCAATACCGAATCACCGGTGTACAGCAGCAACAACGCTGCTAGCGACATTTTAAATGCGAAGCATTTCTTAGCGAACTTCTGCGACTTTGAGCGTATCTATCTATCTATCTATCTATCTATCTATCTATCTATCTATCTATCTATCTATCTATCTATCTATCTATCTATCTATCTATCTATCTATCTATCTATCTATCTATCTATCTATCTATCTATCTATCTATCTATCTATCTATCTATCTATCTATCTATCTATCTCGCCGCCTACGACTTTGTGCTCTCCTGGCCGTTTCGTTAATCGGATGTATACCAAAATTGGTGTGTCATAACATGGCCTTATCACGAACATAAATGGCAGGTCATATCATGAAAATCATGACACGCATGTCATGAACAGCATGATTTACATTCAACGGCCTTTGGGCTCTTGCGGCCGTTCCGTTAATTTCATATATACCAAAATTGGTACGGCGTGACAAGAGCTCATGACGTACATAATGACAGGTCCTAACATGCAAATCATGACGCGCATGTCATGTGCAGCATGATTTACATGACATGGTCTCGGGGCGCTCACGGCCGTTTAAATGAAGGGATACATACGAAAACTGGTATGACGAGACATTTCTGTATGACGAACAAAACTGACACGTGGAAACATGAAAATCATGATATGCATGTCATGTATGACATGATTTACATTCCACGCTCATGGCGCACTCGCGGCCGTTTCGCTAGATTGATATACACCAAAATTGGTACTGTGCGATGTGACTTTATGAAGAACATGAATAACAGGTGGTAGCGTGAAAACCATGGCATCCATGACATGTATGTCATGATTACATGCCACGCTCATGGTGCATTCGCGTCCGTTTCGCTTGCGTGATATACACCAAAATTGGTGTTACGCGACACGACAGTATGACGAACGTAAGTGCGACGTGTAGCATGAAAATCATGACATGCAAGTCATGTACGACCTGATTACATGCCACGCTCATGATGCGCTAGCGGCAGTTTCAGTAGATTGATATAGACCAAAATTGGTATTGCGCGATGTGACTGTATGAAGAACATGAATGCCAGTTGGTAAGATGAAAACCATGACATGCATGTCATGCATGTCATGATTTAATTGCCACGCTCATGATGCATTCGCGGGCCCGCTTCGCTAGCTCGATGTACACCAAAATTGTATTGCGCGAAGCGACTGTATGACGAAGGTAAATGAGACGTGGTAACATGAAAATCATGACATGCATGACATGCACGACATGATTTACATGTCATGCTCATGACGCACTCGTGCCGTTTCGCTTGCTTGACATACACCAAAATTGGTATTGCGCGACGCGGCTGCATGACGAACGTAAATGAGAGGTGGTAACATGGAAATCATGACATGCAGGTTATGTATGTCATGATTTACATGCCGCGCTCATTGTGCATTCCCGGCCGTTTCGCTAGCTTGGTATACGCCAAAATTGGTATTGCGCGACGCCACTGTATGACGAACGTAAATGAAAGGTGGTAACATGACAATCATGACATGCATGAAATGTACGAGATGATTTACATGCCATGCTCATGGCGCAGTCGTGGCCATTTCGCTAGATTGATATGCACCAAAATTGGTATTGCGCGATGTGACTGTATGAAGAACATGAATAACAGGTGGTAACATAAAAACGGTGACATGCATGCCATGTATGTCATGACTTACATGCCACGCTCATGGTGCATTCGCGGCCATTTCGCTCCTTTGATATACACCAAAATTGGTATTGCGCGATGTGACTGTATGACGAACGTAAATGGGAGGTCTTAACATGCGAATCATGTTATGCATGTCATGTACGGCATGATTTACATGCCATTGTCATGGTGCGCTTCCGGCCGTTTTCTTAACGTGATATATACCAAAATTGGTGTGGCATGACACGAGTGCGTGATGAACATAAACGACAGGTCATGCATTTATATACCAGAATATGCGTTTCATTGGCATGGTGTACACTAGATTGTGCATGCATGCGTGCATGGCAAACATGTGATATATGGTGGACTAAATTCCATGGCATGAATGATTTCATTTGGCTCAAGGACAAACAAGGCGACGTGCAGCTCTTTGCTGGCTGCTTCGCATTACATCGATTCCCACAGTGCGTGGGATCTGCCGAATTTTTTTCGTGACGCATTGTGTATACATAGAGCTCATAAAACTGCAATGACTTTTCATGTTCTACTTAGCTGCTGGCGTAAAGCGTTCGTTATCAATATACTCACTACCGTGCAATCTTTTAACGATTTTTCTTCAACGAGAGAACGTGTGCACCCCAGAAATACCTAATACCTATTGTATTGTCACGTGGTGGTGACGATGAAGAAGGCGGCAGTCACTCTGGTAGAGACGGAACTGCTCATTGGGCAAACTTGTGCTCAGAAAACTAAGTAACTCATAGTACAAGCAAAGCACGCTGTACACTGATAGCAGCAATAATGTCGTTGGTCTTCGTTATTCTGATCATCGGCGGAACGCATGGTCACATCAGCGATAGAACCTTCCAGCGTTACCGCTGGTGCTCGCGTAAGCTCCCGAATGGACTACAGTTCTCGCGTCCTGCGTATAATTTGAATAATAACTGTTGTGGATTTACATCCCAAAACCACGATGTGATTGTGATGGACGGCGTAGTGGAGTGCTCCGGAAATTTCGACCACCTGGGGTTCTTAACGTGCACCTAAATCTAAGTACACGGGCCTCGAGCATTTCGCCGCCATCGAAATGTGGCCGCCGCGGCTGGGATTCGCGCGTAATCTTAACAGAGCAATCTGAAACAACTGCGAAGCTTCGGAAACATCGCGGCGCGGCTTGAGCCGAGCGCTGCTACAAATTTTTTTGCGGTTTAAACCCAATCACATCAAAATAAAGAAGTAAGAGCGCGTGGCAGTATCGTTCCAAAAATCGTCGCAGCACACCGCTGCTATTCACGCTATTTCCTCCTATAGCTCCGATTACCTGGTGATTAGTAATCGTAAAAAAAATTAGGGAGGCCTAAAAAAGGAGAACAAGTATATGTAAATAAATAGAAAAGCCGTTCTGTATCAAACATTCATCGTGAATAAGTACTGAAACACGATACAGGCGGCACCCCTAATAGCTATGACAATTAAGCATGAAGTATCGTGAACTTACCTATTAGTGTAAGACAACAAAAATATTCAGTGCCTATGAAAACGTTTATGAGAAAAACGGATCCTTTGGTATAGCAATGTTTCTCGAATCTCCTTCCTGACAACCTTAAGGTGGCTCCTAATTATTTCCATAATTATAATGCAAACTTAATTTCGCTGTTTTACTAAGTAGTAAGCAAGATGTTTGGTACTGGATACTGAGTGCGCGTCCACATAATTACATCTTGTTTTGAAAATCGCCTTCGCAGAACAGTAAGCTTAAGTGAAATATAAGTGTGCAAACAGTTGCAGAAATAAAGCAGACAGTTCAAAGTAAGAATAAAGCAGCGAGCTTATTCTGGCAGCACGTTACAAGAGACATATTGCTGTGACCAGACCGAAAAAAAAACAGTTCAGAGCCGTATAAGTAATGTACGGGATGCAAAAGAAGGACAACTTAGAAAGCACTTGTGTTAGCAATCAAATTATGGTTTCAAAATCTCTTTGAATAAAGATAGCAGGAAGATAATAATAATTATTGTTAGGGTTTAACGTCCAAAACCACGATACGATTATTAGGGACGCCGCAGTGGAAAGCTCCGGAAATTGGACCACCTGGAATTCGTTAACCCCTCGCAAAATGTGTTTAGACAGTCTATAGACTGTCTCAACCCAATTTTAGATAGTCTATAGGCTGTCTAAATAAATCTTTGTAAAGGACGTGCACCTAAATCGAAGTACACGGGCCTCAAGTATTTTCGCCTCCATCGAAAATGCGACCGCCGCAAGCGGGATTCGATCAACAGCAGGGAGGAAAAGATACAATACACGAACATATCTTCTGCTAGATAAGCGCTTCATCTATTAGATATAGCATCGGTATTAGTTGGTGCTATAGTTAGGATCTTATTCGCATATAAGTCAATCGCATGTAAGTCGAACTTACATCCACAAGATCCTTCAAATACTCGTAGCTTATGCGTGAAAACCGCGAGCCGCAAAGCAACCTTATGCTTCAGATTTCGTAACGAAGCACTACGCAGGGGAGCGGCATCAGAATTTGCGCAATAATCGCCGCATGCATTGTGGTACGCGCCGCTGGACAGTAGATAAGGGTAAGGATCGTGGCACTGGCACAAGTAAAAAGAAAGAAAAATCGAGAAAACGAAAGGTACGTGAGCTAAGCGTAGACGTTCGCGCGCTTGTTCTGTCGAGACTACCCGAGCGCTGTCACGTTGCTCTGCTCCACCAAAACGGACCCGCACACCTCATCGCCCGCCCTCACTGGTGGACTCTGGCGGAAAAATAAAATTATGTCACTGCGCTTAGTTTTATTCAGGCGCTTCAGTAGCACCAGTACCAGGTTGAGAAGTGTAGTTGAGCCAGCGATTATTGTTTCGTACGGTGGTGTTCCTATATGAGTATCTTGTATCTTAAGATACACGATACATTATTGAATGTATCGGAAATACAGATACAGATACTCGTCTTGCTAGACGTATCGCGATACAGATACAAGATACCCATAGAATATCTAAGATAGTATCTAAGATACATGTATCTTCGATACTGCCCAGCACAGCCTGCGTTCAACCCAATTCTCAAACTCTGCCGATCCTCCGAAAGCAAGAGCAGCCTACCCAAGGCAGCTTGGGGACCCAAGACACTGGGTCCACAATTTTCAAACTCTCTAATATGGGACGGAAACAGTCATGTGCGGGAAGGGCCGCGTGTTTGAGACCTGTGCCGTATACGTGGAGCGGTTCGATCGCGCCTGTGCGTTGACATCACGCAACTTCGCAGTGCTTTGGTGCGCAGGTAGGACGCATTCTTTCGCCGGCGGGAAAAATTTTCAGAATGAAGGAAAAAAAAAGCACCAGGCCTGCGCTGAACACGCAGCACAGTCACAGCGAAAGCTGGAAGAGCGGCCTTTCTAGAGCCCGTTGTACACTCTGTTTGGGCAACTAATACAAGTACACTTGCAAGGCACCTACTACGCCATAAATCAATATAATTTTTGTGAAGTATGTAGGGAAGCACCCACTATGCCATTATTCGTCATTATGCAGAGAAGCGTGGTACCCGCTACACATTTGTGAGGTATTATATGTGGAGTTTGTTGATGCTGTGGCTGATGACGATGAAGAATTATGGCTGAGACCTTTGTAATGGGTTGGAAGCATTAAACGACACACTCGTTGCGCAATTCGCATTGAGTGACGCCTGATCTTATTCTACCTTGCTATTTTACATATGTTAGCGTGAATTCTTGCCCGACATGACACCTGTATGGGGTGTCTTTTACAGCGAAAGCTGTTATGAGAGCATTTCACCGGCTGTTTTTGGCGCCGTAGTTGTCCGCCGCCGCCACCGCCGCCGGTGTCCGTAACCAGTATCGCTCGAAATAAGAAAAAATAAACGAAATAAGAAAAAAAATTCCCGGATGGAACGAGGTTCGAACCTGGGCCCTCTTCGTGGGAGTCCAGTATTCAACCTCTGAGCCATGCCGGTGCGTGAAACTGCTTTGCAAAAAGGTCCTATACAGGCTTCATGTCGGAAAGGAACCACATTAGCATATGCAATATAGCGTGGTAGAAGAGTAAAATAAGCACCAAGCGTCGCACAACGCGAATTCTGTAACCAGGCGTCACACAATGCGAATTGCGCAACGAGTTGATTGTTGAATGCTTTCAACCCATTACAAAAGACTGCCATAATTCTTCATCGTCATCAAGCACAGCATCAACAAAGTGCGCATAATGCCTTACATGCGTATAGCAGGTACCAACGCTCTCCGTAGAATGACGAAAAATGGCACAGTGCCTGCTGCCCTACTTCTCAAAAATTACAATTATTCAGAGCACAGTGGGTTCCTCGCAAGTGCACTTGTATTGGTTGCCAAGGAAGCCCATAAGCGCATGATCCATTTCCTCGGGGTCTCAGTAAAGTTCTTCGCCCCCCCCCCCGTCTCTCTGCCACGTCAACGTATGTTATACAGCATGACGGGAGAGGGAAATAGTGACTGGGCGTCACCCAATGCAAATTACATAACTGGTGGGCTGTTTAAAGATTCCAACCAATTACAAAGGGCTGAGCCATAATTCTTCATCGTCATCAGTCGTCGCGTCAACAAAGTGCACATAATGCCTTAAAGACGTGTAGCTGGTGCCTCGCTTCTCCGCAGAATGACGAATAATGGCTTAGTAGGTGCTTCACAACTTCACAAAAATTGTGATTTATGGCGTAGCGGGTACCTTTCTAGTGTACTTGTATTGTAGCCCCAAGAGAGCTTAACGGGCTCTAGAAACGCCGCTCTTCGAGCTTTCGCTGTGACTGTGCTGCGTTTTCAGCGCAGGCCTGGCGTTTTTTTTGCGAAGACGTTTCAAGCATCGGCGCTGTGTGCTTTCGCTGTTAAATACCTGTTGACACGCGCATAATTATTTCAGCAACGTGATTCAAGGTCGCAATGACAGCGTTTTACACTGTATAGCCAAATGGAGCGTACCTTAATGATGAGTGGCGTCAACAAAATTAATCTAAACGAGGGACAGTTTTCGATGACTATACCAAGAAGAAATGCACAAGTTTACGGCAAAAACAAACAAACGATATCCACTTTATTCTATAACCGAATGCTGCAGAAAAGGCAGGCGAGTCAGTCGGCATTTCAGCCAGTCAGCTTCGCTGATATTTATGACCTGCTAGTTCAAGCCCTGTATTCACGCCAGATGTTCGTACTGGCACGTCATCTTAGCCTCCAAGCGAGTAGGTCATATTGGAATCCACGCGCCAGAAGAACCTTGAACGTGCGTGTCGTACATAGAGGGATATTGTCCACGACTTTCCTCAATTCCGACGACGAGTGGGGGGGGGGGGGGGGGAAGGAAGGTCTCCACGCTTCGTGTCAAACTGCCACTGTGAGTGTCTCGTGGAGCACGAAGTCGTAGGCGTCCGACGTTTCTGATATACGTCTGACCAGCGCCGGTCGGTCTTAAAACTAGCTTTTGGCGTCGTTGGTCATCACCTCTACAGGAAGAGCCTTGGTCGAGATGTTCGTGGGACGCTTGAGAAGGAAGCGGAAGAAGCCGCCTTTGAAAGGCATTTAGGGAGGTCCAAGCAGTAGGATGTCGGTGGGGCGTCGTAGGAGGAACCGAAAGAAGCCCCCTTCATACGGCGTGTCAGGAGGTCCCAGCAAAAGGACACCAATACGAGGCTGGATGGTCTGTGGGACGTCGAAAGATGAACCGGAAGAAGCCGCCTACGTAAGGCGTGCCGGGAAGTACCAGCAGAAGGACACCGATACGAGGTTGGGTGGTCTGTGGGAACGTCGGAGGATATGAACCGGAAGGAAGAAGCCGCCTTCGTAAGGCATGCCGGGAGGTCCCAGCAGAAGGACACTGATATGAGGCTGGGTGGTCTGTGGGAATGTCTGAGGATGAATCGGAAGGAAGAAGCCGCCTTCGTAAGGCGTGCCGGGAGGTCCCAACAGAGGTACACCGATACGAGGCTGCGAGGTCTGTGGGAACGTCGGGGGATAAACCGGAAGAAGCCACCTTCGTAAGGCGTGCCGGGAGGTCCCAGCAGAAGGACACCGTTACGAGGCTGGGTGGTCTGTGGGAACGTCGGATGATGAATCGGAAGGAAGAAGCCGCCTTCGTAAGGCGTGCCGGGAGGTCTCAGCAGAAGGACACCGATACTGAACTGGGAGGTCTGTGGGAACGTCGGGGGATAAACCGGAAGAAGCCGCCTTCGTAAGGCGTGCCGGGAGGTCCCAGCAGAAGGACACCGGTACGAGGCTGGGTGGTCTGTGGGAATGTCTGAGGATGAATCGGAAGGAAGAAGCCGCCTTCGTAAGGCGTGCCGGGAGGTCCCAACAGAGGTACACCGATACGAGGCTGCGAGGTCTGTGGGAACGTCGGAGGATGAGCCGGAAGAAGCCGCCTTCGTAAGGCGTGCCGGGAGGTCTCAGCAGAAGGACACCAAGACGAAACTGGGAGGCCTGTGGGAACGTCGGGGGATGAACCGGAAGAAGCCGCCTTCGTAAGGCGTGCTGGGAGTTTCCAACAGAGGGATACCGATACGAGGCTGGGAGGTCTGTGGGAACGTCGGAGGATGAATCGGAAGGAAAGAGCAGTCTTCGTAAGGCGTGCCGGGAGGTCCCAACTGAAGGACACCGATACGAGGCTGGGAGGTCTGTGGGAACGTCGGAGGATGAGCCGGAAGAAGCCGCCTTCGTAAGGTGTGCCGGGAGGTCTCAGCAGAAGGACACCGAGACGAAACTGGGAGGCCTGTGGGAACGTCGGGGGATGAACCGGAAGAAGCCGCCTTCGTAAGGAGTGCCGGGAGGTTCCAACAGAGGGATACCGATACGAGGCTGGGAGGTCTGTGGGAACGTCGGAGGATGAATCGGAAGGAAAAAGCAGTCTTCGTAAGGCGTGCCGGGAGGTCCCAGCAGAAGGACACCGATGCAAGGCTGGGAGATCTGTGGGAACGTCGGAGGATGAACCGGAAGAAGCCGCCTTCGTAAGGCGTGCCGGGAGGTACCAGCAGAAAGACTCTGATAAGAGGCTGGGAGGTCTGTGGGAACGTCGGAGGATATGAACCGGACGAAGCTGCCTTCGTAAGGCGTGCCGGGAGGTCCCAGCAGAAGGACCCCGATACGAGGCTGGGAAGGCTGTTGTACATCGGAAGATGAACCGGAAGAAGCATGCTTTCGTACGGAGTGCCGGGAGGTCCCAATAGAAGGACTGGGATGTCAGTGACGCTGTGTCCTTCAGGAACGATGACGACTGACTGGTCCGGTTGTGCGCAGATATCCAAGATGTGAGAATATTTGCACAACGGACGTTTTGACAAAGCTCGGCGTCGGTTGTCATGAGCACAACGCGTAGATGCTCGGCCGAAAAGTCCCTCAGGCGCTTCAGCAGTACCAGGAAGGAGCCACCTTCGTAAGGAGTGCAGGGTGATCCAAGCAGAATGACGCCGAATCGAGTGACGTTTTCGTCCGGAGCGATGATGACCCACGAATACGGCTGCACGTACATATGCTGGCTGTTGCGTTTGGTCTCCAGCAGACAGCGCGTGGATGGTGGTTCGACCTTTTCTTCGTGAGACGTCGTTTTCCAGAAGGTGAAGTTCGGGATGAAGTGCACTCCTCTTTTCGGCGTCTTCGAAAGCGCAGGCCATAGCTTCTGCGATCGTTCGATCAGCAGCTTGTGATGAGCTGTCAGTGGAGCTCGAACCGTAGTCGCGTGCGTGTGCTGCCACGCGAGCACGCGAGCGCTTGATTTCTTCGTTGTCTTTTGAATATTTTGTCTTATTCAAAAGCGCTTGCCTGCGTCGGTCGCAAAATTATTATTATTATTATTATTATTATTATTATTATTATTATTATTATTATTATTATTATTATTATTATTATTATTATTATTATTATTATTATTATTATTAAATCGAACACAAAAAGTTGACATAAATGGAGACATCTCTCCCTTTCATCCTCACTGAGGCGGCCGCCGATAACGCGTGCCATTTAAAGACGCCATAGTCGGTGCCGTCTTATGTAACAATTATCATCATTATTATTAACATATGCAAAACAAGAATATTATTCGTGTTCGATTCGTCAATATAAATATTGAGACGCTATTAGTTGTCGATTTTAAGAACCACATTTATTGACACCCTATAATGGCGGATGTCCCTGCACAAAACAAATATGTAATATATATGCTGTATTATATGCAATGTTTACGGCAGATAATTGATTGCTAAACCTGTAGCATTCACTTGTACATGTTTTCGATTTCAAATTCAAATTCGACCTTATTTTTAACGAAAAAAATCGAAGCAAAAGGCTGTCGTAAATTGTTGAGGGGTCCTGGAAAGGCGCGGGGGCTTGTATATACTTCATTAAAACTTTTCGTAGGACTTTTTCTGACGCGCGTGAGCAGTACTTACTATCAGCGGTATCCTTACAGTGAAAATTCGAAGCTCTCTCCCATCTGCTGTGGGTGAGCTGATTGGAGAAGCAAAGGAAAATGGCCGACTAAGAAGGCTGCGCTCACGGCTTCAGAAAGGAAAGAAAAAAAGCCGCCAGGGCTTCTCTTATTTTGTTTCTTTCCTACACGTTGTTCGACGATTTCTCATCACTGCAAACCTCGATGTTCCCCTGATCTGTGTATACGTATATTGACATGTACTACGGTCGCAAGTGAAAAATATTAGCGCAATTGACCGGTGGCTGGAGCCGCAAAATTGCGACGCGCGGCACTGTTCACGAGCACGCCGATAGCGAGATTGCCCGGCATATTCCATTTTCCAAAGCAGGGGTGGCCGGCTGACCGGCGGAAGGCAGCCCATCTTGCTGTTGGCCCATCCGAAAGCCCATATCTTAAAAAAAAAAACGCTTGTTCATTGCTTATCGACAGATGTGGCTATGCGCATGATTTCTTTTTTTTTTTTTTTCGCTGTAGTTGCGAGAACTTCGCTGTTGCCCCGAAAAACCTGTTGGAGTGCTTTCTGCCGGCCATCCCTGCTTTGAAAAATGGAATGTGCTGGGCACTCTCGATATCCGCGTGCTGGGGAAAAACAGCGCCGCGTGTCGCAATCTCGCCATGCCTGCCACCGGTCTCTTGCGGCAATCTTTCTCCGTTGCGATTGCACATAATATATAACGACATACAGTAAAATACGCTTCAACAATCTATAAAGAGGGACAGAAGAAGGTGTTTATGAGGAGTTTAGTTCAGATGAATTCCGCGCGCGCGCGCGCACGCACGCACGCACGCACGCACACACACACGCACACACATACACACACACACACACACACACACTCACACAGTTTTATTTTAAACACTCCGTAGCTTTTAATATTGCGTCGGTGAACAAACCGATCTAATTGAGCCCTGCTACGAATAGCACACCTCTCGCGCATAAGCCAATAATTTCTGTCTAAATTACAACCCAGCTCTCCCACCTCCTCTTTTAATATAGCTCAACTTACAGCAAATTTGGCCAATACTGATGTTCGGCATTTTTGGTGTGACATAACAGCAAAGCGATTGAAGGACAGGGACACGAGCGCTCGTGTTGTGTTCTTCCTGTGCCCCTGTCCTTCAAGCGCTTTACTGTCAATATAGAAAAATTTACCCAGCACACGCGCTGGAACAACCGCAACAGTGTCTGTAACATTCGTTCGTGTTGACATATACGCCACGCACGCACAAAGCTGGCTTTCCTACCTGCATGTCCGTTTGTCTTTCATTGTCCGACACAACTATTTTTACGGAATCCCGAGATGGATAGGAAAGTTCACGAAAGTGACAAAGTGGCCCGTTTGTGGCACAAAGCGACAAGGACGGGTTGCTCGGAAAGAAAGCTTAGCTGTTATGAACAAATTCGTTATGATCCGGGATTCGAGCCCTGACCTTCTATGTTCGTTACGACAATTTATATTTCGTCAACAAGGACTTCACTGTACAAATCATCGCCACTCTCCACTATTTGTGACGGCCTCATTGGTAGCTATTGCGAGCGGTTGGAGCTTTCGCTTTTGACTGGCACCGTATCACCATGCGCGGGACATGAAAACTATGCATGCGAATGCCGCCTAGCAGCCGTTATCGCCCTAGCTCTGCAACTGCTTGATAGATTGCCGTTCGCATTGCCGCCAGAAGGTGTGGCATAGTTTTGGTTTCAGTTCCGTTTAACTAGTGGGCGAAAAAATAATAAGAAACGCCAGGCCTGAGCGGAAAGCCCAGCACAGTCGCAGCGAAAGCTGGAAGAGCGGCATTTCTAGAGCCCGTTGTAAACTCTCTTGGGACTACTAAGAAGTACACTTGCAAGGTGCCCACTACGCCATAAATCATAACTTTTGTGAAGTTGGGAAGCACCCACTATTCGCCATTATTCGTCATTCTGCGGAGAAGCGAGGTACCCGCAGGTACCCGCTGCACATCTGCAAGGCATTATGTGCACTTTGTTGATGCGGCGGCTGATGACGATGAAGAATTGTGGCTGAGCCCTTTGTAATGGGTTGGAAGCTTTAAACGACCCACTAGTAACGTAATTCGCATTGTGTGACGCCCGGTCGCTATTGCACTCTCCCACCACGCTATATAACATATGTTAACGTGAGAAAGAGAGAGGGGGGAAAAGAACTTTATTGAGACCCTGAGGAAATGGATCATGGCGGCCTTATGAGCTTCCTTGGCAACCAATACAAGTGCACTTGCGATGTACCCACTACCCTATATATAAATCATCATAACTTTTGTGTAGGGAAGCAGCCACTATGGTTTTCGTCATTTTGCGGAGAACCGTGGTACCCGCTAAACACCTGTAAGGCATTATGTGCACTTTGTTGATGCTTTGTCTGATGACGATGAAGAATTATGGGATATCCCTTTGTAATGGGTTGTAAGCATTCAACAACCCACTCGTTGCGCGATTCGCATTGTGTGACGCCTGGTTGCAGAATTCGCGTTGCGTGACGCCTGGTTGCTGTTTTACTCTTCTACCACGCTATATTACATATGTTAAAGTGGTTCCTCCCCGACATGAAGCCTGTATAGGGTCTTTTTGCAAAGGAGTTTCAAGCACCGGCGTGGCCCTCTGGGCTGCCGCGCAGAGGGCCCAGGTTCGAACCCCGTTCCTTCCTGGATATTTTTGCTTATTTCGTTTTTTACAGCGAAAGCTGTCTTGAGATCACAACAACGGCCATTTTTGGCGCCGTAGTTGTCCGCCGCGGCCGCCGGCGTCCGTAACAGCTTTTATTCCATGCCGGAGAAATAGGCGCAGCTTGAGAGCGCGCGCCTGGGTGCGAAGCAGAAGATGAAGAAGAGGACGAAGAGAGCGCGCGCCAGCCGAGTTACTGCGCTGTGCGCTCGAGAAAGGTAAAAGCCGTTCATGATGATTATAGTTTTTGTTAACGCAAAACGGCAAAAGGGCGAGCTTAAACAGCACTGCTGTAAAAAAAAAAAAGTCTTTCCGTTTTAGCAAAGCTTTATCAAAGTAGTGCCCACGGGGCAGGAAACCAGTGGTAGTACTCTGGTACCTTTTATTCGACGTTTCCGTTCGAGCGAGTGTAGTTTATCCAGGGCCGAGCGAAAAGCTAAGTCGGAAGGATCCCCTTCGATGGATACGGGGAAGCAGATCGGACATCAAACTTTTACGTGACCGCCCGCGCTTTGTCCCTGCCTCTTTTTCTCTGGTATTCTTGCGCAACACGTTCGTTTTCATTCGCTGCACTTTGAACAGCCGAATGGCACGCAAATCCGCTCGACGCGGCGGCCCGGTTCCGCGAACGGCGAGAAGTGACAGCCCCCCACCAGCAGTGCGAACGTGGCCACCACTCTGACCACCAGAGGACGGCGGCTGCAACAAGAATCGTGGCGATAACAGTAATCATAAAGAGACCACCCTACCGCTGATCTTCCAGCTCGCAAGAATGCGGTGGCGCACGACCGAAAAGCCGGAGCCGTTGGAGCCGGCCGCATCGACCGCCCTTCCCTACATGCGAAAGCTACGGGGAGCTGACAGATGACAACGGCGGCTGTAAAGTCGAGACGAGATGGGGATGGGGGGAGGGTCCCGTCCCCTTGCACAATCACCGCCGACACATATTTTTTGCTTCTCCGCGTGCCGCGGGGCCTCTGAAGACGGGGGCCGCGGGACGAAGAAGAATGAAGTAGACAAGTAGAAGGCGAAGGCGGAGAGAAAGATGATGTAACCACACGCCGCTATAAACAGACACTGCGGTGAGTCTCCGAGGGAACTCGAGGCGCGGTGAAACATAAGGCACACGACCGGGTCGCTTATCCTGATTTAAGAGGACGCGACTCGGGGCGGCCGGGTGGAGCTGTGGGAAGCGGCAATTCGCAGCCGATTATTCTTCTTGAAGAGGAGACATGTGTTCGCTGGCGACGGCGGCGCTCCGAAAGCCAATGAACGACGAAAGAAAGGGGGGTAAAACAAGCGAAAAAATAGTAAATAACTAGACGACCTGTAAATCTTTCGACATCCGTGCGCTATAAAGGCCTACTTCGTTGTTTATTAAGCTATAGTGACGGCAGAAAGGAATGACAACGATGGTTTGGAAGTTGTTCTTTTTACCGCGGGCCCTTTCGGCCACATATGAGAGAAGACAATGCAGTTCGGAAGAATCGTGCCATTATTCGGATGAGTTGAGAGAGTGAGAGACAGAAAATTGAAATTCGATCGAATACAACGAGAGTTTAGAGAGTGTATATGATTTGTGCGAATTTCGGATATCAATGCCCAGGCCGCATGAGTGGCCTCGCCGTAACGTTTGGACCGTGGGCAAGATATAGAGCGCGGAGCTTCGCCGGAGATCCCATTAGAAGGCGCAGGTCAGCTCGCTTTTCGACCTCAATTGCAACTGGCTCATCGCGGTCTATAGACAAGCGCTATCGCAAAAATTTCGTGTGCACGTACTACTTTAACTGCCAATGTATCGAGTGGAGGACGCATTTGGGCTGCCGTACCAATTCAGACCACGATCCTCGTGTATGAGGGCCGAGTCAACCGAACGAATGATAAGTTTGCAGCAGTGCCATTAGACGAATATGCCCTGCACTCGAGCGTTATACGTATCGGGAATGGGTGCAATTCGTTGGCTGAACTGCAGCAGAACCGTTTTTTATACTCAACTTTTTTTTTAATGCAAACCGAAGCTTTTCTTGTCCTCTGATAGGCACGGGTTCTCGCGAAAGATCATCCCAAGGTTTCGGTGGTTGGCGCTGGCGTTGCGATACCCCGGTCGCTATGGCTGAAATATGCTGCACTTCTCTTATCGAGATGAGGCGTTTCGCCTTTCTGGCTTACCAAAGGTATGCGCTTACGCCATTCCCTAGAATGCCCTAAAATTTTTTTCTGATTCTTTTGTATGTGAACTCTCGGAGGGTAAAATTTGTCTCCTAGCTAGGCTTTTATTTATTTTTACTCCCTCTATTTCATATATTCTGAAAATGTGCCTCGTGCATCTAGCATGCGCCGCACCAAATTCCAAACACGCGGTGCACAGTAAAGACGTCAAGGCTGACACTTCCTCCGATCTCATATTCCCACTTAGAAGCCCTTAATTTCAGGCACGTGGTGGAAGCCTACAGCAAAGTGCTTCTCCACTTTCGTTGCACGCCGAATAACCTGTCACTAGGTATTCATTCACTGTGTCCACAATGCTAATTAAACGTCGCAGACAGAAGATAATGATGAGGACGGTGCACCTGAGCGCTTTGGTTAGCAGTAAATGTATCAAACCATCTAGCCCAATCGTCTGTGCTACTCGATCGATATCAGCCTCGCTTTCTTCGTGCTTCACTGACAACGTCAACGAACAGCGAAAAAAAAAGAAAAGAAAAGATGCATTCTGTTAAACAAGCAAAAATGACGGTGCAGAGTGTCAGAAAGCCAACATGTTCTGACGTTCTTTATCCCACGCCGCGACAGCGGAGGTGACGTGACCCTAATCCGATTGAAGGAAGTTCGTGATACATCAAGCAGCACACGAGCTGCCGCGTGCATCCGAGAACCCCTCGGGGAGGGCCTCGTTCGTTCAGTGGCCCAACGCCTTATATAAACTCGCTATCAGGTCGTTCAGAGCGGCAGTTTTCTTTTCAGCCTATTAAACCAGTCCGACGGCTGCGGCATGTATACAAACCGAGGGGAGGGGCCCCAGTCACACCGCCTCCCCGCTCCATCCTCCGCCTCCGCAAAACACAAGCTATGGAAGAGCGGTATCTCTACGTGAGATCGATTTCTTCTTCTTTGAGGCATCACGGATTTGCCGTGGTGCCTCGTTTCCAGTTTGGCGGATGCTGAGGAGTGCGCAGCGAAGAGGGGGAAGTGTGCAGCTGCTTTTTAACAGCACTCGCAGGTCCACGAGACGCCTTCCATGGAAGCATTGCTTCATACAGGCAAGGCCACGTTACCGAGATCGTTCGTGATTCAATGCGAAAGAAAACTGAAGGATAACTACTAGGCTCCTAACCAGCTGCGCATTCTAAGTAGGGCACTTCTTTATGCCACATGGCCTATATCATTACCGATGTCTTACTTTTCGACTCTTTCTCGAACCCCCTCCCCCCTTCTTGGTTCTAAAACAAACGGGCTAAGGCACGTCTCACTTGAGCGGGTAAAGAAACAGCCGAAGCAAGACAGGAGCGCAGGAATGCAAAGTAACGAGACTTACAGCGAAAGGGCAAAGCAAAAGCAGCAGCCCACCGGCGATATCCGCAACAGTTTATGGACGGTGCTGGCAAGTTTGTACCAAACAAGCGCGCGGATGCGCGTCCGATAAACGTATAGACATGTCAAGTGGGGATTACATGGCAGCGACGATCGAATAGGAGATTGCATGCAGTGAGAGCGGGGCGACATGGGCGAGGAAGCACTGTGTCTGAGGGATGCACGTGCGTGGAAATAAGATGAGGTCACACAGCGGCGGGGACGAGGACTGCAAACGTTCAAAGAAGGACCGAGCTACGCATGTAGCTTTGGGGGACGCCCCTATTTTGAAAGCGTGACAGTGTCCTCGTGAGGAAATCTCACGGGATGGACGCTTTCAGAGTAAGGGCAAAAACTTTAGAAAACTAAGATATTCACAGTGATGCTACCGAGGACTTCTGATTTGGAGCAATTTTTGGAGCAGCAAAATTTCCGTTTTGGAGCACTTTGGAGCAGCAAAATTTTCATATTGGAGCACTTTGGAGCAGATAATTTTGCATCTGGGAGCACTTTGGAGCAGCGAATTTTACATCCTGATTGCAATACAGAAGCATGTTGCATTAACATTCAAGCACTTGAGTATTATTATGGAGCTCTTATGAAGGCTAGAAATATTTCGATTCATTGCAAATCTCATGGAAAAAATCAACTCAGGAGCATAGGCGTGCGCACAGGGGGTGGGGCGCAAAATCAGCCCCATACATTGACCCTTGCGATAGCAATTATATGGACACTCTCGGCGGATTTTTGCCGTCGCCGTTGCCGTAATTTTCCGTATAAAGTCCAAATTAAAAAATTACAACATTTCCCGCTAAAGGGGACCATGAGGCGATGCGAAGCCGGAGCACTTGTACGATTGCGTTTCGCTGGCGTTCTTTGGGCATGCTACCGACCTCGCGTCGCGGAACGCGAAGAGGAAGGCTACGCGCGTCTTGTCTTCTAGCCTGGCCGTTAATTCTCACAGGGTGAGCGGGGAACGCGGTCGACAGACGTGCGAGAGCAAGCGAGAGGGGGGCAGCGTAGGAGAGGAGAGAGAGGGGGAAGGGACGCGCATGCGCTGGTGCTTATCGCGGCGTTGCGCAGGAGAGAATTTCGGCATGTCTAGCCCGCATTTCAGAGGAAGAGTGAAAAGGGGGAGGGGAGAGGGGAAGTGGAGAGGGAACATGGGAGAGGGAAGTGGGGAGGGGAGAGGGAAAGTGGAGAGGGGCAGGGGAGGGGGAATAGAGAGGGTATGCGCATGCGCAGTAAGGGTGGTCACGCCGCACACCACCACCACCGGATTGAACCCCGCCATAAGATACTTCGCATCTAATAACATCACCACGCGCATTCTAGCCGCGGGTAAAAGCTCGCGAGCGCTGGCGACGAATGCGGCTGAAGCGGAGATTAAGCTAGCCGGCCGTCTGTCTCCGCCGCACGGACAGCGCATGAGATAACATCTTCCCGCGTGCGGGCCTGCCGTCGATTGCTCATTAAACAGAGAGGAAACGCCCCGCCCGTCTTTCGTAAGGAGCATGAAGGGACGCCAGGGGAGCGGAAGGGGGGAGGGGAGCGCATCGTTCGAAGGGCGCAGTCGCTTGCGCGCGCGCTATCTAGAGGCATCAGGAGACGGCTCGTAAACTTGCTGTGCTCTCAACGCTTACTTCGCGTTTAGAGAACTCAGAGCAAGAAAACGCTTCGGTTCCTGGAGCGGCCATATTCCCTTAAACTAGTGTTTTGTTGAGTTACGCGAGATCGGATCCAAAAGAGTTAGCTGCTAGTCTTACTTCGTTTCACAATACAATTTTTTGGTATCGCATTCATTGCTTGAGTTTTTTTAACCGTTAGCTATTGACCCCCGAAAGCGAGGGGCGGACGTGTAACATGGCGTAGCCGCTTCACTGTGGGCCGTCAGCGACGGGCCCGCTACTGACAGCTGCGCATTTGCGGCTGCTCCGACCAGGAGATATGATTTTACTAATGAGATGACATTTTTAAAAAAAGCAAGCAAAAAATTGGAATTGGAACCCTAGCACGTGAGCTCGAAAGGGCAGGGCCTTTTAGGGGTATTTACCGCAGAGTGATTACAAACTCGGACGCGTGCTGGCGGAAGGAATTACGAAAAAGCTGTTCTGGATGAAGATCCATGGATAAAGTATATCTGAGGAAAAGTGTCAACGCGTTTCCACCGTTCGCGTGCTCTTCCATAAACGCGAAGCAAGGAAAATTCGACATTGTCCCATATATCTACTGCGAGTGATCCCAGATTTCATTCCGCGATGTCCGGAAACAGAAGTGACAGACATTTTAGCGGCACTCATGTAGTTATTACTGAACATTGCTTTCCCTACGTGCCATGCGACGCTTGAAACGAGCTATCAGCAGCGTTTCTGGAACAGACGTACGACGTCCGCCGATGAATCGCCGTCGCACTTTCTCGCTACCGATAGGCCTAGACCAGGGGCGTAGCCAGAAATTTTTTTCGGGGGGGGGGGGGGGTTCAACCATACTTTATGTGTTCGTGCGTGCGTTTGTATGTGTACATGCCTATATACGCAAGCAAAACTGAAAAATTTCGGGGGGGGTTTGAACCCCCCCAACCCCCCCCCCCCCCTTGGCTACGCCCCTGGCCTAGACGTCACGAGCCTCTGCGGAGAGCGCGTTTTGCTGTCGAGCCGACTTGCAGAACAGAAGCTGCATCGGCACCGTGCATGGCACCGTGGCTTACTCGGAACGCACGCGCGAGCGCTATTTATTCAGCGGAATAATTCTTGGTCCATGATTGCGACTTTATTGGCAGCCCCAAGGTCGAGCTTCACATGTTCTGACGCGCCGGCGGTGCGATTGCCGGTGATAGACGCCCCCAAACACGAGACTTTGGCGCAGTTTGGCGCAAATTTCGTCGATATTATCAGGATGGCGCAGTAAATACAATTTGGCGCACTTTGGCGCAGTTGGCGCAGGAGTGGAATCACTGTATTCAGTAAATAATGTCTTTAGCGCAGCATTTATGTGCGCAGTGAACGTGATGACAAAATGCCCCGAGTGTTTCGTGCAGATAAAAACAATTGACGCAGTCCCTCTAGAGTCTAAAAATTCGGCAGATCCCACGCGCTGTGGGAATCGGTTTCATGCGAAGCATTCAGCGAGTACTTCTATGCTGCATTTTATGGCTTTGAGCCAAGCGTTACGAGGTGAATCGACGTGTTTTTGTAAGAATAGTAGCTGTGTGCACGTCATGGACTTACCAGGCACGTCGACAACACTGGCGTTTAAAGGATAACTTATGGTGCGACTCATAACTTATGGCGACTGTGGTAACCATGATAACTTATGATAACTTATGATCGAAACTAAGTGTACTTTACGGTGCAATCATGTTAATATCATCGTAACCTTCGTTAAGGTATTCCTCCGGGGTCGAGCAATGCTTTAATATAGCTTGCTGAATCATAGGAATACAAATGTAATGTAATGACTGCTATAAAAGCGTAGCCAACACTAACCACAGACGTTAATCTGATATGACGTCTGTATCGTAGGAGTACATATGTAGTGTTTATTGCTTTCCTGTTAAATTAGATAGCCAGCACCACAACTCCAATTGATGTTGCACCGACATTACGCCTGAATAGCGGCTGCTTTTCCAAGCCAGTTTATAGACCTGACGTGGCTCTGTGGTAGAATACCTGACTGTCACGCAGAATGTTTGGGTTCGTTTCCTTCTGGGATCCCAATTTTTATTCTTCCCATTCGTCGGGTCAACGCTGCCGATGTCGGTTTTTCTCAACGCTCTCGCATTTAAATTACCAATGTCTATTCTCGCCGTTCCTGGCTAGATATAAACTGTCAATCACATGTGGCGCATACCCGTACACCGTGGCCCGTGGTAAACGGGTATGGGCCACACGTCTCTGGAGGAAAGGGTTTGACGAGATACACGACTGGATTTTCACGTTATTTATGTTGTGACCCGACAGTCATATTCGTCAAATCCTCTTACCCTGTCATGTCAATTTTGGTCTACACCAAGTTAAGGAGGCGATCATGAGATACATAGATAGATACGTGGATAGAAGCGCTCAAAGTGCCAAAGGTGCGGTAAGAAATGCTTCGCATTTAAAAAACGTATTCTTTATTTCTACATATCTCGTGCGAACGCGGAGTTGGGATGTCGTTACTTCATGGCAATATCAACGTTATTCAGAGGTAACATAGAATGCGCGTAACTGAAGTAAATTTATTGAAACTTTCAAATCGTGTTCGCCGCATCTTTACTAAGTTCGAAATTGACACTTTGCTAAGCCTGTATTGGCTTTACCTTATTTATGGCCAATGGCTGGCATTAAGGTGTAGGCAGGTCAGCAATACCGCGCATATCCATTCTACTGTGTAAAATAGCCTTGCTAATAAAGCGTGGATCGTATTTTGCATCAAAGCACACTTAATATTCCATAATTCAAAGGGGGTGGTCGGAGTTACCACCGCTGCCACCGCTATAGGGTCATGTGCTGAAGCTGCGATCTATTTTGGAAACGCTCAGCGCAAGCTACGTATATAGTCGTTCTTTGCAATGAGAACAATCGTGCTTTCAAGTAACTTATTGGAGCCTATTTCCTCTCCGAGCAAATGCATTGTTTGGAACTTGCAATGCGACTAATACTACTGAAAAAGAAAGTTGGTGGGAGAATTCTCTGATTTAGGGTCTTCTCGGCAGAAAAGAAGCTTGTTTTATAAAAGACGTGCTTTAGACATTTGAGAAAGAAGATGCTTGCGATGTAGGATGAGAACACATTGAACGTTATGTGTGCTGTGCATTTTATACGAATGTTAAATAGCAACCTCGGCAAGTAAATTTTCGTTTCTTTGACAAAGACCGGTTTAGTTGCTTGACATTTACCGTGTATAGTGCGTCACCATAATCTGCACACAATCGATTTGGGCTCTATATAAAGAACAATATGCACAGGTCACAGCATAGATATAGAGCTGCGAAGCCAAAATACTTCAAAAATATGACAATAATGAATGTATTGTGCGGAACGCAGCTGGTGTAGACCGGTATGCAGAGGTCAATACACTTGTCTATACAAGCGAGCCTCGTGCTGTTGACTGCACTGGTGGCTTCTAAATGTTACGCCCTTCTCGAAACTGCCTGAATGCGAGCATGCGAGTTGACGCATCAAAGTGCCTTGTGCCTTCTCGACCGCGCATGCTGCTCATGCGTCATCGCTTTACGCATGCGCGATCATGTCCTGGTGTCAGGGCCGCATTCTATAGACGACTGTTTGACTTCTGTTGCGTACCCCTGCTTCGAGCACACGGAATGGCAGAAAAAAAAGTTGAAGTTGTATAACACTGTCACAGCCAACGTTTCTACGCCACAGAATAAAAAAGAGACAGAAAAAAAAAACGCGGTTTGAGATTCTCATCAGGGTGAAATCCATGAGTGAACACCGAGGCCAGGCGAATGTGCGCCAATTTTTCTGTTCTGAAAACTTTTGTGGCTCGCATGTATAGGCGTGGTCTGCAGAAGAATATGTAACATAATGTAGCTAACTCCATGTGCGGTATCCTCTGTACTGGCACCAGTCTGCGGGTTCAGTGCGTGTGTCATCCTGCGGCCCACCGACGTCGACGTGAAGCCAAATCATCACCCGATAAACTAAAGATGCCGCCAAAGAAACGCCGAGCCGATCATCACCGGTATTTAGAGGTTTAAGAGATGTGCGCACACAGCAGGGGAGCCACCTCTTCCGTGCGCCTGCGTGCAGCGGCGGTTGCGCAAGAATGTCGTTTGCTGCTATAAAAGAGCTGCAGTCGTTATAGATAGATGCCGCCCTGCGCACCCCTATACGGCTTATACCGGCTAAGCTGCTACAATAAAGCACAAACACAATTTTTATCGCCATGCATTTGTCGCAATCGCTTCTTCCCTGCAGACGGCCTCCGGACTTGGCGTTTCTCCTTATGCTGCGCAAACTCGCTGCTCAAGCGCCTATGCCACTAAGTGATGTCCCCTATATACCGTGTGCGCACCTCTCGATTTGAAACCTCCAGTTGCTGTCGGTCTCGTTGTATAACCTAGAGGGTTGCCACCTGGCTGGTTTGTTTTTTCCCTCACGGCGCGGCATTGACCAATTCTCTCTATAAATCTGCACATAGGTTTGCATCGTAAGCGTTCTGTCGAACGTGCATGGATAGCAAGGAAGTGAATTCCCGCTAGTATTCATAATTCCTTAAACCGTTCACTGTCGTAAGACTGCAATGTTTTTCGTTGTTGAGTTTGAGCGATCCATCATTTCACATTTATCATTATTTTGCGTGCTAATCTTTTCTTTGAGTCCAAGCGAAAGTTATGCTTCTATCTCCTACGTTTTCCTCCGCCGTCATCCTCTGTTTGCACCTATCGCACTTGACCAGTTTGGGCCACGTATATATGTGAAATGGGCGTAAATTGCTCGTTATCCTGCTTCCGCAATTCCTTGGGCTTTGGAAACGGCACTCAGAGGGATGTTTTCGTCTAACGTATTTTACAATATGTACCAAATTTTAAACAAAATACTTCAATAAATTTCTATCATTCAAAGTATGTACGACTAATTTATTTATTTTTGTACACAGTACTTAAAAAGAGAACAAATTGCCTTCCTCCTATGGTGACTTTTTTTTTTTTCTGTCCGCAAAAATGCGGCCGTGTATAGTTATATAGAGGTCGCCATGTGGAGAACTGGTGGATAATTGAGTTGGTATGACGGATGACGATCAACGCTTGTAGGAATCCAAGGAGTTGTTCTATGCAAATATTCGAGAAAAACGAGCTTCGGACAGTCAATAAAGTAGTGATAGCAAGTGAATTATGAGATAGCTGATCGGTGTTTGTCCTTTGTAACAGCGTCGTTTATACCACGAGTTTACTAGAGACAGTTGTTGTACTTTCATTTATCGTAATGTATTCGCGAACGAGCTGTTCCACACGTAAGCAGCTTTTAAGCCTTAAGTTTTAAGCCTTAAATTACGCCAAAAGTGAGGCGGTACGGCATTGTCTTGTCATACTAATTAATAATAGCTAATTACGCCATGTGATTGCCCCGGTAAATACACGTCACGATGACATATCCAGATAACCATGTGTACATAGAGGCATTAACGAATCATATAAGCGAGAACACACATATCACGCACACACAAAGATCAAGGCTTTTACACTACATATACAATAACAGCAACTTTAAGGCTGTTTATAACCATAATTTGGGGTAGCAGACATTGTACCGGTGAGCAGCCATAAACTTGGACATATAATAGATATTTTGAACCCGGATTCTTATACCTCTCTGGTTGCATATACGTGCGCAACAACGTAACACAAAACTGTCATTCTGACATAATCAAGAACATTATAGTTTGCCTAAAATTTGCATTAGACTGTCGCAATTACAGCATACTACGGTTAGTAGAGATATTAACGTTTACGTGTACTCAGGTACAAGCAAGTAGTAACCTTTACTAAGCCTGACATGCTGAGTATAGTAATGATAGCGCTGATATATTTGTATTGCAGTAAAACGTTAGCGACATATGTAGTCACGGAGGTAGTAAATACCACAGTTACTTTTACAGCGGAGGTGTTAAGCTTTTCGTTAGTCTGTCCGGCTTGGACAAGCAAGAAACTTTCCAGTGAGAAAGAGCGAAATTCTTGGCGAAAATAATTTTTCGGCGAGGCGAGATTCGAACCCGCGTCCCCACGATCCGAAGGCGAGCGTCGTAGCCACTCGGTTATCAAAGCACGCTAGCAGAGCATGGGATAGCCTTGTATTGTATAGTATAGCAAGGGGGTTCGAAGGGGAAATGAGGGCGAAGAGGACACATATGAGGGTGATGGGGAAGGAAAGGAGAAGGAGAGAACGAGTGCACAGAGAGAGAGAGAAAGGAAGAGAAGAAAGTGAGAAAAAGATAACCCGCCACGGTGGTCTAGCGGTTGTGGTGCTCGACTACTGACCCGCAAGTCGCGGGATCAAATCCCGGCCGCGGCAGAGGTTCACCATGGGGCAGACTTAAGTGACTAGAGAGAGGAGGCGACCCCCCCCCCCTCCACCCCCCCGGTGTGCACGCCCATGTTTATACGGCGGGTTTCAACAAGCGCACACCTTAATACAAGGCGAAATGTGGTAGGCACAAGAATATGCCTTCTTCGTCCTGTCTTAATGTATGCGCTTGTTAAAACCTGCATTTAAGTGGTGCTCTTGGGCGGTTACACAAACAGTTCTTTAAAGAAAAAAAATAGAAAGTGTTATATTTCACTTCCCTTAGCGTGCTCAACTGTTGACTGTTTTGGAGTCCTGGCGGACCGCATAAATGTCGCGAAAAATAAGCCTGGCCAATACACTCTATCTGTCGCCGTGCCCCGTGTGACCCAGGTACTCTGAGCCTGAGTACTTATATGATACGGCACGATCCGGCAAATACGACTGGAAGTAACGACTTTCGGCCGGAATTCTTCGTTTCACTTTCGCATCTCAAACAAAGCATGGACAAAACCGTCACTACGCGCTACGCTTCAACCAGGGGCTGTCGCGCATTCTGATGCCATGCTGGGTGTGTTCGCGTGATCACGCAAGGAAACAGGAACGCTGTTTTGTTGCCCAGTCACGTCGACTCCACGCCACACATTCTCAAGGTAGCACCTATATCCCCCACCCTGCTCCACACACACACACACACACACACACACGTTCTTACGGTGTGTAAAAGTAAGCGATGGTTGACTGAGCGGCGTCTTCAATCGACCGGTGCTTGGTCTCATTGAACCTGGGCAGCGTTGCGGAAGATAGGGCGCTGGCAGCAGCGGCTGACATTCGTTGTGGGCTTGTGAAAGCTGCTTGGTATCCATGGGCAGAACGACGGTCAACATAGTGAAGGCAGTTGCGTGATCGCAAACTGTTTTGTCGTGCTGTCACCATGGATTTGTGAATGTTCTTCCTGATTAGTATCGACGCCTGCTAAATTTCTACAATGCTGCACCGCACGGAAGGTACACACGCGCATGCCCTAGCACTTTTTCGCACACTGGGAACAACGCCCGACATGGTGCCACGCATGGCGCGGCAGCCAACTGCATTGATAAAGGCGCGCGGCGTAGTCCGTCTTCTGAGGTTTACAGCGAGCGTGCGCGTCACGTACTTCGTCATTCCAGTACGGCGCGCGCCTCGGAGAAGTGAAGGCGCAACACCATCGTGGGTGTTCCCGGCAAGTAGTCGCGCAATATGTCGAGTGTGTGAGGTAGTGCGACTTCACGAACTCTGAAGATTGAGCGCCCTCGATTCACTCGGTGCATTTTGATGACGGAGCTTGGCTGACGCTCTTTGAAAGAGAGAGGGAGATTTTGGGGAGGGTGATAGGGGGGCTAGGACAACAGAAAAACGATGGGTTCATTTCCATCCCTTCGTGTCCAGCTTGTTCCTGTATTGTAATTTGTGAAGTTATCTTCGAGACTACAAGGCAGAAAGAAAACTTAACCTGTATATGAGCGCTTCACCGTACCTCATATGTGTGCGGTATGTATGTATGTATGTATGTATGTATGTATGTATGTATGTATGTATGTATGTATGTATGTATGTATGTATGTATGTATGTATGTATGTATGTATGTATGTATGTATGTATGTATGTATGTATGTATGTATGTATGTATGTATGTATGTATATGCACGACTTTCAGACATATTGGCTGCGTAGCCCGTTCTAATCGTATACCTGCCCATTCTGTAAACCCACGACAAATAAAATATTTTTGCAAATGAAAGGGACAAAAATATATTCCCGGAATATTGTGTAGGAAGCGAAGTGGGGCGGTATAACTAGGAGAAAACATTCCTGCTTATACTCACCCTGCTAGCCGGATCTGGAAGGAGCATACGAAAACGACGCGACAAACAGAAAGAGCGATCGTGGTTCTTGGTGACAGAGTGCTGCAACGTGTCTTGCTTTCTGTTTGCGTTTTCCAGAGAGGAACTCGCCGGGTCACAGCACAGCGACGTTGAATTTCACGGTGCGTATACAGAATGTGACAAGTGGCACGTAAATTGTGCGAGCATCACTCTAGATGAGCGCAAAGCCCGATCACTCGCGAAGCGCGCTTCTTTAGCTTCGTGGTTTGTGCACGCGCACTCGCAGATGCGGACAGTTTGCAGAAGGGCGACGGATATTCAACAGCTTCAACGTGATATATACGGCGCATATCTTTAGGTCACATAGTTGAATGCTCAATGGCCCCCTTATTCGGCGAAAAGGAGTGCTTTAATGATCGGCAGGATACACAGGCAGAGTTCCCAAGCTCTTCCGCTTTCTTTTTTTATATTCTTTTACATTTTAAATGGACACTAAAGAGTAAAGGCGATTTTTATCATAGTATTAGTAAGTTGCTCTCTCACAATTCCAATATCACCACGCTTGCCGCGAAAAGACGCTTGGTAAGCGAGAAAACACGCAGAAAGAAAATACGGGCTGCAACGTCAACTTGAAAGACGCCGTGACGTCATAGATTTTGAAGACGTCCACTAGGTGCTACGTAGTTTCTGATTAGTAAAAATGAAGTACCTTGTTCTCTGAGGGGGCCACACCATGTTTCAGGAAATTTTGTTGAGCCAGTGTTGCCGACAATACGACAGGTACACTTGGAAATCCGTGACGTCATGCGCGGAGATTTAGACGCGTAATGTAAAAATGAAACTTTGACCTTGATTTTCTCCTCTGTTGATAAATTTATGACGGTGAACTTAACGACATTGGAGTTTTCAGAGTACACTTTGTGAATCTAAACCGATTCATTGTTACAATTTAGCGTCCATTTAAAAACAAACTTATTCTAGACTTTTCGAAAACGCCTCTTTTTTGCATACGAGGTCTGTCTCACAAGTTCGTGCAGTATACGTAAAAAAAAATCATTCGCAGACACATCAATGCGATAACCTTCCAAATAATTCCCATCTGACTTCATACACAGGTTCTACCTCTTCATCTATTGCCGTAAGCACCTTTGGAATTCTTCTTTCAAGCGCTTCAGTAACTTGTATCAGGAAACAGCGCGGTAGAAACGAAGACAAAGCATAGGAACGAACAACACACCACATGAAGCGCTTCGGTAACGATGTGATGTCATTTCCGCATTGTCGTCGCATCAGCTAATGCCACCCCCAGAGTACCAATTTGTATACGCATGAGAAACAACGAAATAAATGAGTAAATGAATAAATAAATAAATAAATAAATAAATAAATAAATAAATAAATAAATAAATAAATAAATGTCACAGGGTGCTAAATACGGCCACTGTATAGAGAGTGTTCCAGCAGAGCGATGGAATTGCGCGCCAGGATATTCACAATACCATTATGCAGAGACGCTCAGGGGCGCGTTATCGTGGTCACAGAGTCGAGCGCCTCTCTTTAATTAAAGGGGCCCTGCAACACTTTTCCGAGTAATCGTCGAATGGCCTCAATAAAAGAGCTTTTCGCCTCACGAATCGGCTGTCACAAAAATTGTTAGAATCTATCAAGTACGAGCGGAGTTACAGGGATTTTTTGCACGCTTGAAGCGCTTTCTCTCTCCTCTCGTACCAGCGAGCGCGCTGAAAGCTACGCAGGGAGGAGGATGACAAAGGGGCAAGAAGATGCGTCTCTTCATCAGCGCGCGTCATGACCTTGAGCACTTTGTTTTTCTTTTTTTCTTCGAACGCGCTGCTTACTTTCAGTGTGATCGCGAGCGAGCACGCGGGCACGTGGCGACATCCCGCGGCGGCCACGGTAACTATGCAGCGCACGATGCTCAAATTAACCAATGGTCGTGGCCTTTGGGTTTATGGCGCGGTCATTTGGGTTTATGGCATTATTTGTCGAGAGAAGAGGGAACGATTTCTAGCTGAATTTGGGAATTAATTGTAAATTCCGGGCCGCCTACTGCGCTATAATGTTCGGCTCGCGAGTTCTCAGGAACATCGACTACCGATCGGCAGCGTTTTCTGTCCATGCTGAAAAAAGTGTTGCAGGGCCCCTTGAAGACTAATTTGGTCGCGACTAGCGCACGCGATCACTCATATCGACGCTTCAAAACTTCTATGCGTACAACGCTGCATCCATCAAGCAAAATCTAGTAGTGCACGATTCTATGGCTGTCAACAAACACAACCAATTAACATGGCCGAATTTTGCTGCGTAAATTGTTTCGTCACTTTCTTGGTCTTAGCTCATCTTTCTTTTTCCTCTGCCTTCTTCTGTAACATCAGCTCGATGACTCAGGTTTCGTCGCCCGTGATGACCATTTGCAGGAATTCATCACTGTCATTCGAGGTTTTAAAATGAATACAACGTTATTTAGTGTGGGGAGAGCGGTGCACCCTGTGCCATTTTCTCGCTCACTCACTGCATTAACTTTTGGGACGGACCTCGGAGCTATAGTGCGTGCAGAAGTTTTCCCAGTTTTCTTTTTTTATTCGGGCTCCTTTGGCACAATCTCGAGATTTGCAGGCGGAGCAAGCGGCTACTATGGGCCGGGAGGCGCTGGACAATTTCGTGGATACCGGAGCACAGGGTGAGTGATGATATCGGTGCGTAACAAAGCGAATTTAGATATTTGTACTCTATAAGAGGATAGTGGTCTGAACCAAACTTATGTATACGAACAACTCCCTTACCCATTGTTTTCAATGCTGTTCCTATAAAAAGAAACAAAAGGTTATAATTGTTTTCACGCTTTGCTTCCTTAATTTTAATGTACAGAAAGGAAGTAGATTGACTAAGCTGTATGGGAAGATTATTTCGACTGCCATGCAGTCCAAGTTTGAATGCCATATTTGACTGTGCACTAAATATTGCGACGGAGAAAGAAACAACAACAACAACAAAAAGAACAGGGGACTCACGCCGATCTGGGGATTTCAAGTTTGTCGTGGACAATAACTCAAGGCTGTGACAACGTGAGATCACGTGAGAGAGAGAGAGAGTACAACTTTATTGAGAGTCCAGTGCAGACGCAGAGGTTGCCCCGCGCCATCCGGCTACTCCCACGTTGGGACCGGCAGGTCTAGCCTAACGGCCCTGTCGCGGGCCACTGCCGAGTGGGATGCGCTTTTGCGCAGCCCAAACCTACAGGATCACGTGAAAGCCACGCTCTACTTGTTACAGTGTGCTACCACACTGCAACATTGTAGTCGTTAGCTGAAGTTTAAGCGTGGAAAATCCCACTGCATCGCACTATATTGACCCACTACACTTGTATAGCATGTAACACGATATTAACAATGCTGAAGACAAATAAGCAGAAGACTCAAATAATGTATGTTGTGGCAACGTGTAGATTATAAGTGGGGCTTAGCAAGTCATATGTTTGGGCAAGTTGGTTCACTGTACTTGATGCGAAACAAACGAGCGCTATAAGGAACGGGGACTTAAACAAGGTACACACAGGACAGGGCAGACGCTCATCCCTGTCCTGAGCGCCTGTCCTGTGTGCATGCATCTTGTTTAAGTCTCCGTTTCATCAAATATAAGTGGGGGTTCGCCCAATTCGCGTGAAACTCTCGCACCCTCCTGTTCAAGTGCAGTGGTGATAGGTAATGCGACGGTGTTTATGCATAAAAAATTCGGCAGATCCCACGTACCGTGGGAATCGATGTTATGTGAAGCATGCGCGGGATGGTGACTGTGGCATAATTTTTCATGTTGAGCGAAACGTTACGGAATGACGCTAGAAAAATATGGAAGTGGTATAAACACACTCATATGTTGAAGAGTCGCATATGTATTATATAACCAGTTGTCTGCAGTTGCGTAACGATGCCAACAGCAACATGGGTGTTACCAACACCAGGCGCGGTAAGCTGATATGTAGCGCTTATATTCTTTAATACTGGATAGCGCGAATCCGAACAGCACAAAGATGATGAACTGATGATGATGAACTGATGGGGGGAGATGGCGCAGCTTTAGGCGCAGCTGGAGACGCCGCAGAAATCATTTGGGGAGGTACATATGTACTTGGAGTGTGGTGCCTAAAAGTGAGTTGTCTAGCGCAGTGCTTGACTCCGGGTTGACAAGAATCTACTGCTTTTTTCTATTTTTTTTCGCACTGTAAGTATAAAGAAGACTGCGAAGTCCGTACAGATATATAAAAATGCGATTCCAATTTTGCGACACATTAGAGCATATATTTTGAAGCTACCCTCTCTACATGTCCAATGGCAATAGGCGCTGGCTTATACGCTATCGGGCATCGCACTGCAAGCACTAGTTGAAAATAGTATTTTGCCCGCAATGCGCGACCAGACAGTACATCATCTGTTACAAGGGCTGTTATAGACTTTTTGAAGAGCACTGGACCATATTATACACTTCAGGGAAACCTCTGTTACGTGGTCGGTGTATATTGTACGCATCCCTTCTTCCTGTCCCCATCATCACACATCGCTCTTTTTTTCATTGTTCTTTTTCCCCTGTGCACCGTATAGCAGGCCAGAGCATACCAGCTCAGGCCGACATCTATGCATTCCACAAATAACTTTTCTCTCTCTCAGTTCATTTTTGATCAAAAATATTTTCTCTACTTTCCTTCCCATCATTAGACGTCGTTGATAACCGGAGACCACCTGATATGACCACGCTGGTTGAAGATATGGAAGGCGTCCAGTTCCATCCAGCTCAGCTCGTCAAGTACACGGAGTCAGCCAGTTTCACGGCCAAAATACCAGTCAGCTCGGCAGCTGCCAGAGGTCTCACCGCACCAGTTGTGAGTAGTCCGAACATAAAGTCAGAGCCAAGTTTGAACGAAATAATATTCTACCCAGAGAGGCGCCCACACGCGAATACGCGATGCTGTTCACGCCAACAATGTTCGTTCTGAAAGTCATGACACGTGTGCTGTCGAATATTAATCGAGAGTAACCATATAAGGTGACGTTGTTCTAAGCAGCACGGAAGCTAAGCAGAACGAGAGCATGCATATGTAGTATTTTTGACCCAGTTGCTAAGGAAACACGCAATCCTGATGAGGTGCCAAGATGAAAGTGTCAGGCTATAATCGGCACATTTGTGGACCTAATTATTGCGCGTGTTTCTATGCCTGTTACCTGACACAGGTGGTGTCCCTGCTGTACTACGACGATGTGAGAGACCACTTGGGACAACCGGCACCAGCGGGATACCCCGTCGTGTGCGTTCCGGTAACATGCAGCTTGTAGTTTGCACGACGAGTTGAAGGATATGTGCAGCACACACACACACACACACACACGCGCGCACACACACACACACACACACACACACACACACACACACACACACACACACACACACACACACACACACACACACACACACACACACACACACACACACACACACACACACACACACGTGCTCGCACTTTGAATTGAATTGGACAATCTAGCCGGATGAGCCAGCTGGTTCATGCAGTTACTTCTTGCAGCCGTGCGACCCTCATCACCCAGGCTTTGCCACTCTGGGTGCCAGCTGCAAGGGATCCACGAGGAGCGGTCCTCCGAGCAGCCTCCTGTACACGTGGGAGGCAGCAGCTACGGACGACGACGGGTCGGTCACATTTGAGCCCATCTCCCGGGAGACGCCCTTTGCAGCCGTGCAGCATCGGGTGAGCAGCCGAGGCAAATCGCTTCCTCACAGCCGCAAGGATGTCGGAGCAAAAAAGCAAAAAAGTGCGGGAAGAAGGTTTCGCGTTTCAATCATGCGGATACGAAACTTTTTTCCTGCGCCCGCATAATAACATATATATACGAGGATTGATAGGCAGACAATCCTCTTTTATTTGCGGCTAATTGTTCAGGAGCACGATGGATCACAGTGACCTCCCACTGCGTGGAACACCTCCGCACATACTAACTGCGGCGCGAAATGCAAGAACGCTCGTGTCCCGAGCTGGTCGAAAATAATCCGGCGTACCTCACTCCGGCGTGCTTCACTATCTCAAGCTAGCACACAATAGGTATACTTTGTAAGTTGACTGCCGAGGTCTTATAAGGCTCGTCTCTCAGACAAAAACTAAGAAATTCATTCGACGCTGATGCTCATAGCCCTCGCGGAAATTGCGCTTTCGCAATGGCGCCGCCTATCCAACATATCGCGGGACAAAAAGTGGTCGACTACCCTGACAATGCCTCATTCATTCGTGAGACATAGCCCGGACAATTCCCGCAAATTAAAGCTTATTTACCCTCTCTCTTTTTCTCTCAAGAGGTCGTCTAGTAATAGACTGTCAACAACTGCCGCGTAAATTGGAACAGAAATGTCGACGCATTTCCGCAGGTCCTCGACAGTATGTACCTCTCGAGCGGATCTACCGTAAGGTGCATCGTTCAGGAAACACGAGACGCCTTTGGTCACCGACAGACTTTCAGCGACCCTGTGGTTATCAGCAGCTCTGAAGGTGAGTGTAGTGCATTTCACAGCATATTAATGAGTTCGCAAAAATTCATTTCCTACGACGTTGATCGCCGGTGGAGTGCTATTTGTTTCACTTGTGCATTAAACTAATAGAGACGGACACTAAAGCGTAGACCCATTTCGTGATGTTTGAAGTCCAGGAGCACCGTGTTCGCGGCTATGTCATATTTACCTTAGCAACGTTTCGAAAATTTCCTTGCCATAGAAGCTTGCTGTGTGTTTATGCATAGACGAATCGAGGTATTTAAATAAATGCAAACAATGCGGCTTAACTCTTTTAATAGAAGACAAGTGCCTGTGGAATCAGCTTAATAGTGACATATATTCAGCGTCTATGCGCGTAAAACTTCGCGCTTTCCCAATGCGGAATCCGCACATGATGCATTTATTTACGCGGCCGATAAATTCCTCAAAATTCAAGTACTTCTTTTAAATGGTGCGAAGTACCTACATCTTTTTGTAATCCATAGACACGTATACTTTTAACGACTTCCACAACGCTGCTGCGAATTTCCTCAATTTATTCAATGCAGGTATATGCGTCGGTGACAAGCAGCAGGGGCAGGACGTCACTGCCACCATGGAATACCTGAACGGCACCGGTCCCACAGCACAACCTGGTCGCTTGCGCATTACTGTTCACATAAGGCACAGAGTGTGTAGAAGCGTACTGTTTATTTTATCAAATATAGTTATTGATTACATGCCTGCGTGCGGATTACCGCTTGTACACAACTATCGTATTGACTTCGATTTGCTGTTGCCTGCTTTGTTTTCGTTTATCCTTATCCTCATACCGTACTCAAGCTAACGGTGAGCTTTTTCTTTATTCTGTGGCTTTGGCAGCGGTTAAACAATGCTGCTGTTGGCAGTGATGGGTGGAAGAAAAGCAAAGGGGTTGACTGCGTAATGTTAGACTAAGCGAAAAAACATGCACTTTCTAAATTCTATGCTCTAAAAAGGCTGTTCGACATTCAAAAGCTTCCATTCGTGTCCGATTCGGTCACAAAAATCACTGTTCGCACACTCCCCGACATTGAGCGATAAGCGGACAGTTTTGCGTAGCGATCTTTTGCATAATGCAGCGTCGCGGCAGTACACTCTTAAAAAAAGTTAATGAGCAGTTAGTAAACGCATGTATTTTCTAGTTTCTAGCGTATTTTATTACCTTCGCGGGTTCCCTTTGCTAGCCAGCAGCTGGTAAAGCTATTAAATTTTGCCGTAACCAGGGAGGCTTTCATAGCGTTTTTAAGGTATACCTACTCAGCCACCTATGTTGCCAGATGATTCGTAGATCCCGTAGTATTTTATGCCGTAATTGTTACAGTCTTATGCAAAATTTAAAGAAACTTTAATTTTCTTCATCCCGTTGGAATAACAGTTTCGTGCTACGTGATGACACACATATATGCAAATAGCACGGCACAGTATAACGGGTAGAAAACATCGATTATTCTTCTAAAGTCTATGGCTTCAAACCGGTACATGGTGTGACGCTTGGGTTTTGTAGTCGAAACGGAAGAATCAACCGCGAGGTCTGCAAAATCGACGTAGAAGACCAGAACAATTGAACAAAACCTCTATGGTATGCTCTCTTAAAAGCTCCCAATACTCCGCCTGTGTTTACTCTCTCAACCTTCCGATCTTCCTTGTCCGTTTTTTTCCCCTCCTCTTTGCTACTGTGCAAGCAGCAATGCGGACGCGGCATCCCTTGGGGTAATAACTCGTGTGCGCGGAGCGGTATGTAGTTTCCTGTGGAAGCAGTAGCTTCAGAGACCCCAGCCCTCTTAGAAGCTGCAGTCACGAGTCAGCTATAATTGCTAGTTCGCTGTCCTGCTGGTGTTGTGCCGGTATTCCTATTTACTTGCTGTCCCTTCCGTCATCAGTACCTTTGGCTTCGAAAGCGACCCGCGACGCATGCCATCATTCTTTCTAGTCGTTTTTCCATGTTCCGTGGTCCGTTGCCGCGATAGAAACCGCGAAGGCCAGTCGTCGTGAGAATGCGTGGCTATACAAAACTCTAGGGAGTAGTGCATTTTGAAGAAAATAAGCGTAGCGCAAGAGGAACAAGGACGACACAAGAACACGGGACAGGCGCTAACTTCCAACTGTGTTTTATTGTGGCGGGAAAAAAACACACGAAAATTTATGCACATCATAAGAGCAGCGTCCGGTATCACCTTCGCGATAATCAAGAAAGGAAACACAGAGTCATTAGGACCTCCAATACAGCCGCCTCACAGCAACGCACCGTCATGAAATCCTGCGTGAAGCGGATGTTTTGGGAGTCCTGATGACTGTGTTTCCTTCCCTGATTATCACGATGCCCGATGCTGGTCTTGTGACGTGTATAAATTTTAGTTTCTTCCATAGTAAACCACAGTTGGTGGTTAACTCCAGTTCTGTGTTCTCGTGTTTCCCTTGTTCTTTTGCGCTGTTTTTTTCTTCAAAATTGTCACGAACAAACTCGCCTAACAAGAGGTTCTGCTAAGGAGTGCACATCCCGTGACTTCATGAGTGCCTTGGTGTTTCTTTTTTTTTTTACCAAAAGGACTTCATGCTCCCTCTGGTCTCAACCCATCCACTACCCAGCGCCGAGCAACTCTTCGGGAACGTTGTTTCGCAGAAGCAGCACGTCTGCTCCAATATAGCCGGCCGCGGAGACCATGGCTTGGCGTTTGCTGCCTTCATGAAATCTGCGACTGGTATGTGGGTGCCCATTGTATTTTGTAGCGATGTTATGTCTCATCAACTGGTTGAAATTCCCTGTCTTTTTTTTTTATCTCTCGCTAAAGTCTCAGCTCGTTATTCCATAAATGAACACAAATCGCAGCTTGTGCACGGGCTCACCTACGATGTTTATAGGTCGTTACTGTGTCCATACATGAAGCCCTTGCACGAACACCATGTTCCGTCGTTTCAGGTGCTTCTGGAACAGGAGAGGAGAGGCCTTATCAAAGTGACTCAACGATCCGCGGTTCTTCTGCTGTGTCGCTGTACCAACACCTCGATCTGGACCGTTGCCTGTGGACGTTTGAGGCCGTCATTTCTCTGAAGGACGCAGTTGGCATTTGTGGCGGTGCCCTGCTTGACGACTTCAAGGTGCGCAAATTAAATTTACGAAGACTAAATTCACAAAAACGAATGAGAGCTTGAAACCCACGCTCAATATTCCAGCTTTAAAAGATGTGTGCTTATACGGTCATGCATAGTCAGTGCTTCTCAATGGAGCAAAGCGTTGATTCGGGCTGGTTAGTAATCCATGACTATTAGCTTTTTAGCGCATAATTAACACCACAGGCAAAGAGACATATCAAACGTACAAGCGCTAGCGTTCCTCAGCCGTTTCACTTGACAAACGCGTTAAAACTTCTGTCTGTGCGCATGGCTGGACGTCTCAAAAGCGGAGGAGGATAACCAACCAGTAAACTGAAGCCACACTGGGAAATCGTTATAGAGCGAGAATAAACTGATACCACTGAGCGTGCTGACTTTCAAATGTGTTACGCGCAGGAAACATCTTGCTCTTGATTACATGCGGGACGTCATTTCTAAAATAGCGACCGGTATTTAACAACGAAACGTAACACTTACGCTGCGACTTGACCACGCGGACCAGGTTATAGAGGTGTGTGCGCCGAATGATCTTTCCGCCGTTGAGATATCGTGGGAGTGAAGTGGTCATCCGCCCGTCTAGCACTTGTGGGGAGAAAAAACAAAACAAAAAAACGCCGAAAGTTGTACCCGAGCACGCTTCATGATACCATTAGGTAACCTCTATATTTTGTCGCAGCATTCGAAGGCGCCAGTATCCTTGCCTTAATGATGCCTATGTTCAAACAGTCGTTAAAGCTGATGTAGTTACGTGATCTCTTATGGCGTCGACTTTCAACGCTCCTATCTGCCTGCAGGAGCCCGAGTCGCACCGGCGGTTTGTCACGGCACGGCTACCGCTGTACGTGACGCTGGCTTTTCCGGTATTTGGCACAGCCTTGGGAGATGCGGCCCCTCGATGGACGAGCGTGGAGCGGCGCTCGCAGCTGGAGCTGAGCTTTGCGTATGGGCCAGCTATGTGGTCCGAACGGCCTCTGGGCACGCGAGCCACCCCGAAGGCGAAAGTTTCGGTGACTAGGGTGTCGCTAGCTCGCGATGGCAGGCTCAGCGTGCACTTGCTCTCCAAAGCGCTCTTCCACGGTAAGTGTCGCCATGACCGATAAAGGTTGAGCTTAGGTGCCGCCTAGCTATTTCGGTGCTGTTGCGCGTGTGGCTTTAAATTTGAGCATGCTTTGAGGCACCTGCTGCTATTTCATCGCCACTTGCAAGTGTCACACACTATGGGTATAGCAGAAGCCCAAACGAGGACCGATTGGGCCTCGTGAGTTCGACGTGCGCTTGCGACTCCTGTGCAGGCAGAAATTTGTTTCGGGGGAGGTGGGGGGGGGGGGGGGGGGGTGCGTCCTTGAGCAGGCAAGTGTGGTCGAGTGTCATTTTGTGCACTGTATCCCATAGGGAAAAAGTTTTCGAGGGGGGGGGGGGGTCTGGTGGGCCACCCCCTGGCTACGCTACTGACACTAACTGCAGCAGGCCTTATAAAATGTAGCTGTAGCACTCGCACTATCGAGCACCACGTATGCAAACCATTAATCTCCTCATTCTCATGATAGCGTACAAGGCTTGTCGGGAGACGACCAACCATGGGCTCTGCTTGTCCTACGCCTGCCTGGGACCTATTCAATTGAATGAATAAATACTGTGGGAAAGGAGAACGATATTAGCTATAAGGGAATGCAGTGTGTTTCCTCAGAATTTCACGTTAGATAGGTTACTACTAATTAGTTCGCGTTAAGTATGTATAAGTTTATTCCTTCACGGATTAGCGCTCTTTTATCCGCTGGGAAAATCTGCAAGAGAGGCTTCTAGTGGCGTCTCTCTCTCTCTCTTTTCTCTTTTAATACTCAATGATGGAATAGCCTGCAACGATTAAGTCCATAGTTGTCACGTCATCTGCCATAAAAAAAGAGCTGCTTCAGAATTTTGTAAGTGGCGTCACTGGCGTCACCAGCTGTCACTTCGACACTCCGATGCCATATTCTGTCGTAGCAAACGACATCTCTGAAGCAGGCATCCGACCGCAAGCAGTGATATACTTGCTATTGCAGAAGTATCGTCACTCGCATCGTGCTCGAAATAATCGCGTGACAATATTTTTTTCCTTTATTGCCCTTCCAATTATGGGAAGATATACGCGGGTACATACATACCCTTGCAAGGCATTGTATTCCCGGAATCACGTCTGGTTCTTGGCTTCTCCATCGGTGGTGTGTAGGCATGTTGGCGCTGAACCACACGATCAAGAAACACGTCCGGGGCCGATTCCTAAAGACGGCGTCCGGGGACTCGGGCCGCTACTCGCTCACCTTGTTGTGGGCGGAGCCATCGTTTGATGCACCGTCGCAGCTCTGGAAAGCCGTGTCTGAACACAGTTTCAAGGTATTTTAGACCCACCCGTAACGTCATATTTAGTTGTAAGATCCCTCAGCACCGTTGAATACTGCAAGGGGCTGTATTGTCGATCGATCACATCATATTCAGACATGCCTTAATAAGCAAAAAGTGCTTTCGGTGCTTTGTAACGTGCACGCTGCTTACCGATCACCGTCCCAGAAGGCGGTGAAATGGCTGACTTTATAATTTTGCGCGAGTGCATTTGACTGCATGATGCTGTTTGCGCACATGCACACATTCACCGCCTTTCTCTTTCTTGCTCTGTCATCTTTCTGTTTCTCTGTTTCCCTCAGCCAAGGTGAGGTAGCCAACCGGACGCTTTTCCACACAATTATTAGTCCTGCCTGATCTCTTTCATTTTTTTTCTTTCTTTCTCTCTCTACGCTCTCTGATAGGTCAAGCCAGCGGAGGTGCATGTGGTGAGGTATGCATTGCTCCACTTACCTTTCATCGTTATTCTCAGGTTACACAGTTCTCGACATCACTCGCAGGATGCCCTTCGCTTCAGTGAGACGACACGCTGGGCATAACGTCTTGCCAAAGGGAATGCACTATGTCTTAACACGTATACGATCGGATAACATTGGAAGCTGATATGCCTCTTCATCTCAGTTTTATTCAAGTTGCGACGTATCGGTGCGCCTCTTTATATTTCGGTCCAGGCCGGCTCCCGACTTCTATGTTTGGAAAATAAAGAATAGGAAGAGGTGCGTGCGGTAAACGCTATGTGCTGTTTAGCGTTCCGTGCATGTGCATTTCGATCCCGCTGTTCCGCTAATCCCGCCAAAACAAAACTGTCTATTCAAGTGAAAAGGGGTAGCCGTCGCTAGCACACGGTGACAACTCCGACGTTTAATTGTATTTCAACGACTTATTCGCCAAGCGACTTATATTAACGTAAATGAATTAACACTAAATTGACAGACTATAAGAACAGATGAATGCGTTTGTCCTGTGCTCACCTCTCCTTAGGCTCAGAATCATTTCGAACTCGCCCGGCTCTTCTTACAGCGAAGCCGTTCTTACAGCGAAGGCGTCCGCGTGGAAAAACTCTCCCCTAAAAAGGGAGAGTGAAAGAGCCAACAACAAAAACAAACGCCTATCGCTGCTCGCGTCGGAGGTCGGTTCGCCAAAGCCAGTAGCGTGATAAGACGCACGGACCGCCGCGGCGCCGAACCGTGTCACGTGCTATACATAGTTATGAAGGTGATGCGCTTCAACGGTCGTGTATAGATTTTACACTGTCCAAGAACGTAACTATAGCGTCGTCCCGAAGCCATTGGCTGGAGATGAAAAGAGAAAATTTCAAACACAGAGCAAATTGTGTCTTTCTGTATTTGCACAAATGATGTACATGCTAATCCCACAGTTATATAAAAGGAATAATTACATATTACATAATTACTAAAGGGAGGAAAAGCTTTACCAATTACCATTGCAGTTTCGCTGGTCAACCACCTGGAATGGAATGGCCGATTAACTTTTTACTTTCATCTTATTTTACTACTACTTTTTCTTATCGCTACGTGAAAAATAAATAGCCATCACACCGTCAAGGCGAATAAATTTCCTTCCTTTTGTTGTTTATGTAAACGGTATCCCCCAAAGTGATCGATCGAGAATACGGCCTCGATGTTCGAGTAGAGCCTGTCAATGCTTATTCAAGGACTCTGGTTCGAGGCTTCGGAAAAATATTATTTCCTCCACAAGATAAACTATTTCGCAATTTATAAAGCACGGGTAATCTGATGTCCCGTTTCATTGCTTTGGCTCTTCGTTAACGCTATATAACGCTGTAATTGGTAAATCCGTCGAGAAAATTCCGCCCAGTTCGATGGCCACAGCGTGTCTGTTTTATTCGCTTTCTCGAAGGACTACTCGGGTCTTCACGAGCTGGAACTTGTGCCATGCGTTGCCGCGCCAACACAGGAGTACAGAATTCCTCCAGAGGACTTCTGCACGTCTCTTGAACCACTGAGGTAAGAATTCGGCTGCGTCCAATTCCTAATTAATGTCATGGTTTCGAGGTTGTTTCGACGCACCGATGACGTTTTCTCCTTTTCAAGCATTACCATATAGGTGTACCGTAGATCACGTTTTCTTATAATGTTAATTGTCGGAACAACTTTCTTGTGAAAACATGATGCTCAACAGGGGCGTAGCCAGAAATTTTTTTCGGGGGGGGGGGGTTCAACCATACTTTATGCACCTTCGTGCGTGTGTTTGTATGTGTGCGTGTATATATACGCAAGCAAAACTGAAAAATTTCGGGGGGGGGGTTGAACCCCACAACCCCCCCCCCCCCCTTGGCTACGCCCCTGATGCTCAATTATATATAAAAGCTCACTCAAAGGAAGCTATCGCCTGCTACAATACGTTTTGCTGCTTGTTCTGAAAACTTTGCTGGAAAAAAATACGTAGAAAGCGGACTTTAGCGTTGATCTGCCCCAGTCATAAGGACAGACTGACGGGCTGGTTGGTAGGACACAATTCTCGCAGTAGCGCAAAAAACCGCACGGACGGCGAAAGAGCAGGATGGGACACAGCGCTAACTAACAACTCAGTTTATTGCACGTGAACTCAGTGTTGATTGTCCCGTACCGATGTGACCCTCACCTATATTATCAGCGAAATCGTATAATAATGGACGAACATCATGGAACACGAATGTATTCGGTCACAGAGTTTAGCGCTAACCGGATCCCACAGCTGTATATAGTTCATGACAACGTAATAATTTGGACGGTGCGTCAATGCAGATTCCCTGCGAGTTTGATAGCGATGTATTTGCCATTGCATTACTGTATAGGTTGGTCGCCAAGTTTAAAGCAGTGACGAGTTTCGCTTCTGCTATTGCCCCATTGCATTTAATTAAACCCATAATTAGCGAATACCAAGAAGCTGATGACTTATCAAGTGATAATTATATTTTCAAGTAATTTCGACGCTCGTTTCATTTCTGAAAAAAGAAAAACAATAACACAGTTATCTGCATTGTGCTGTACACGCAAAAAAGTGACGGTCAGCTCCTGCTTGGAGCAGGCGGTATTCTAAATTCACAAGCACAAGAACCCAAATCATGGTTCTATTGACCTTCTTGTGTCAAGGAAAATAACTATTAGCCTTAATCCATCTTTGAATTCACTTACAGAGCGCAAGATACAACACGGACGACAGAGGAGCACACTTGTATGCTTCTCATTCGTCCGTGTTGCATCTTGCGCCGTACAAGTCGATTCAAAGATTAATCGATACCACTTAGCCCGGCTGTGACTTCTGTTATCTGTAAATCTTTAGGCGAAATGTGGTACATACATATAGAGAAAATGTAGAGGAAAGAAAAGGTGGCAAACATGATGCTTGTGTTTCGTTTGACTCTGCCTTTCCGAAGCGTGCGTATACGAGCGTTTTCTCAACCTTTCTATTCCTGACTTCGATGCACAAGCTCACGCAAGTTCTCAGCTTTTGGAAGCAATCTGCATGTCCTCGGGAGTTCACATACGCGTGTACTGACGTGTGTCGCAGGTTCGACGTCTCAGTGTCGGCTCCTCAGCCCATCAAGGCCCTCAACGGGGCAGTCTATAACATGGGCACAGAGTTCCAGTTGCTCAGTAGCAAAGAGGAGTTCCTCTCCGATCCCAGGGACTTGCGCCACGGATTGGGAGACGTCGACGAGAGGCGCATCTTCTTCAGAGGTACACGTGCGTTTGTGTGCAGTCGCCGCTTATATATACGTATACAGCCTTAGGCTGATGAAATGTTAAAATTCCGAGAGATTTCTTACCGTAGCAGTAAAACAGCAGAATACTACGTTGTTCGCATATACTATATTAACGCAGAGTGGGAATCTGAATGTCAAACAGCTTGTCCATACTGCTGAATTATTTAGCTTTTCCTCACGTTGCGCCGTCCGCAAACCTTTGACGCCAACGGTCATGGAGGAAGGAATACTAAGGAGAGGCCCTATCGTATTTCAATGCATTGCGAAAAGTGTGGCGGAAGTGACGTCAGATTTATGGGGCAAACAAACCGGTATGGGGCAAACAAAACAGCAGACGCCCCGCGGCGTGCTCTCCGCGGTGGTTAGCTTCTGCGGAGATTTGTAATCCCGGCGTAAACTTAGCGCGTATTGTGCGGTTCGCACGCAGTAAAATGTTGCAAGCAGACGTGTACCAGGCTGTTCGTGCGTGGCAGGCCCGAGCGCTGCGTGCTGAAATTCTTCGTGGAGCGTTTTTGTGCAACAGTACAGAATACCGGTACGTGCCGTGATCAAAAACGTTCAGCCCCTGCATCATCGTATTCGAACTCACCTAGCAGTGACTTACGCGTTCTGCTGGGCGTTAGGCCTTCCCTTTCTCGTAGCCCGATTTCCCGATCTGTTGCCGGATTAGCGGTTCTTTGTTCGTGTATATGGAGTGAGCGCGTAGTAGCTATTCGGCGCAACGCCAACCTATAGTTGACGTAACTTCACGTCGAAAAGGACACCGCTGTATTGTATACGCGATCGTGCACGTAAAGTTGGTAATTCCAGTACGCTCACAACAACAAGCACGCAGCGAGCGCACACCGCACAATACATACATCACGTAGTCCCATAACGACAGCATAAGTTTATTGCCCTTTCGTTGAACGACACAGCCTCTAAAAACGTACGACGCCTTCGGCGCATGTTCTGTACGGCGCGTCTGACGCCAAAAACAAAAGTTCACGTGTGTTCTGAGTTGACACAATGAGTGGGTAAGAAGCAACAGAGCGCACATCCGAGAGCTTCGCTTGCAAATACCATGCATTAGTGATGAGCAATGAAGCGGACGTGTACGTACACATGAAAAGTGACACCCGGTACTTTCCGCAGTGCACGCGATTTGCACCGGGTATACGCAACCATACGCAACAGCTGGGCATTGCGTAGCTTTCCTAAAGAACACACACAAGAGAGCAGCATGCGTGAATCGACTGCGCCGCGGCGCCTGGCGGCGCTACGGCGGCGCCGCTTGCACGGCGAAAAAAAAAAAAAAAAAAGGCTCGAATCGCGCATGCGCTTGCAAACGACACGGCGGAAATCGCGAAATGTTTCGAGGCTCCTTCGCTAGGAGGCGATGCGCGTGTTTGCGATGTGGAGGCTAGAGCTGTGCACGGGCCGTATTTCCGAGCCCGAGCCCGGCCCGGGCCCGCTGACTTTGTCGAAGGCCCGCCCGAGCCCGACGGCAAAGGGCCGCAAGCCCGCCCGGCCCGGCCCGACGTACGAAAACACAATCCCGGGCCCGGCCCGGCTTTTTGAAGGTTTGCTGCGAAAACAAAACATCGTTTTCCATTAATTTGGCATTTCATTGAGCATATCAAATATGATCAAACGACACACGACGAACAGTCTCTATTACACAGATTACAAACTGTCGTGCAAAAACAGCAAGCAGTCCAACGATCCCGGCTTCAACGAAGTGCGGCGCTTTCGCATTATGTAGCCTGCCGAACCGAAGTTACGTTCGCTGCTTGCACTCGTCGCTGGAATTGCTAATATATTTTTCGCCAGCCTGGCAAGCTTGGGATATCTCTGCTGCTTGTTTTTTCAGAAGAATAAAACTTCAGATGGACAAGAGGGCGATTCCATAGAGAGCTAATCGGAGCGCTCATTTTTTGTAACTGCTACATTCTCACCACTGTCGCTCCACTCGCTGAACAACTGCATTGGAAAGAAAAAGCGGTAAAGGGCGGTTGGGGCGGTCGCGGAAAAAGCGCTGTATGCGTGCTGGAAAACAATTCCCGCTCATTCTCTATATTTCGGGCTTGAGTCGGGCTGTGCGCCGGGCCCGAGCCCGGCCCGCTAAAACTCCAAGTAGTCCGAGCCCGGCCCGGGCCCGAGGTGAAAATACGTCGGCCCGCCCGAGCCCGGCCCGCGGGCCGGGTCGGGCTCGGGCTTTCGGGCTACCCGGAGCCCGTGCACACCTCTAGTGGAGGCTTCACAAATGTGACGTCAGGGCCTCTCCTTGTTTTTCAGATCGAGCAGAGTCGCCGCCTGGCGGCTACTGGCTGAAGCGCGCCTAGTGTGGACACGGCCGGGCTAGACTGCACGCGCGCGTGCGGTCTCGTCTGCTAGCCACGTCGTGTTTGCATGTGCGCGTACGTCCTGCACGTTCTCAAAGGGCGGTTCAAGTTTTCTGTTATGTTAGCGCGAGTTTAACTGCTCATACGTATACCTAGCATTGTGTACAGAAGCAAATGGGCTTGCTCGGCTGCATGCGCATTGTAATAAGATCAGTGAGTGCGACTTTCGAGAGGGCTGTGTATTGGTGTCGTACCCTTCGTTCGCCAGAATAATTTCAGTGTTGGTGCCGCTTTCTGGTTCAAGCACGTCGTGAAGTGCGCTTCGCATAGTCCCAAACATAAGGAGCATTAAATAGTGTATGAATGCCGCGTTTTAGCGACTCGGTGGTAATAAAAGCGAGGCTCATGCACTTTCGCGTTGTTGTTAGGTGTATAACTGCGGCACTGTAGTTGATGATGAGCTTTAGTTGTGCTTAAGATGTTCTTTTATTGTACGGTCGTGGTCCCACTACAGCGAAATATTTCTATCAAGTGAAGTCTGACACTTCGGTACTCAAACTGTCCCCTAAAAAAAAAAAAAAAGACATTGGAATGACACGGCAGTGGTAAAACATAGTTCCCGCGCCTAATTTTAACTTTGGGCGAAATTTATGCAGAAACACCCGTGTGCTTAGATTTAGGTACGCTTTGAAGAACCCAGATGTTTAAAATTAATCCCGACGGCGTGCCTTACATTTTTGTCGTATGGTGTCACGTAAAACCTCATCCTATTTTTACATTTTCTTGAGCGTTTGTGTGGAGTTGTTATAAATTGATGGAAGGCAGCGGACATGATTAGTTTGAGGAAAAAACCCTTATTCCATAAAATAACCGGACCTCTGTTGCATCACTGTCGTGCACGTAATCAATCGATGAAAACTCTGTGCTTAACACTCTTACATGCGTATGCGTCTTCGCGCGAACAGTGCTGTTGAACTCATTGCACAGGAATATGGGCTGGTATAGAAATGAAGAAGTAGTAAACACTTAAGTAGTTCAGGCGTGCTACAGCAGTGCGTAGTACACAGAACACAAGGTAAACACCTACAGATGAAACAAGTGCGTAAGCGCAGACTGTCACTGAGGGCGAGCATACCTTTCATCGGCAGATTGCGCTTCTCTCACTAGTAATAGTAACGTTGGATGACCTTCGTGCATCGATTCAACAATGAAGAGATAAGATAAACATTTTAATGAAGCTGGAGATGTTTGCCTGGCCGTTCGCCTGACATGCTACTCCAGGTGCTGGGTGACGATTATGATATATACAGTGATAACCACATAACACATACAGTCACACAAGTTTACAAAGTTTCGTCCAGGCTCGTGGCCCGCAAGAAATTCAACAGCGCTTTCGTGGCACGTAGCGCACAGGTGCTGCTTTTCCATGGGCCCAGAACATGTCGCAACTCCAAGCACGATCCCCGTTGAAGATGCAAGGCTGCCTTCAGAGACTGTCTCTCTGATGCGTATCGCTTGCATTCACAAAGAACATGATGTAGATCTTCTTGGACGTTGCATTGGACGCACATTGGTGAGTCGAACAGCTTAATCTTGCTCCTGAAGTAGTTGGCGTATGCGACGTTCAGTCTGATGCGGTGCAAGCATGTTTCATCTTGCCTGTTTAGGTCTCGCGGCATATCGAAGTTACACGATGGGTCGATCTTGTAAAGTGGTCCATACTGGTGATTAGCATATTGGTGATCAACAATGAAGAGCGTATATATTACCAGTAAGCTGCAATCAACGCATTTTATTCGCCGACAATCGGCTCAAACAGCTCACAACCAAGCGCCGCTGTGTGCATTCGTATACGCGCCGCCGACCGCCTCTCCACACTAAGGCGGCGACGGTGCTTCCTCCTATAGGTCGATCTCGCGGCGAACAGGTGGTTATTTTTCTAAGATTATACCCATGAATGTCACACAGTGCTGAAAGTATTCGCAGCTTCAAAAAAAAAAAAAAATCTGCTTGGGCTCGCAACACTGCTCAAACAAAGACGATATCCAGGGTCACGGTAGCACTTTCGCTTAGCGCTGTGCCGAAGTTTCTGGATTATGGCGTTAAATAGCAGTGTTTCATCGAGGGCAAAATGGTGCTCGCTGCCGATCACCTTGTATTGTTCGGCCTGAAGGATCTCAGTGACGACACAGCGGAAATAAGCGGCGAAACGCATTGTACTTCTCCTCCTCCTCCTCCTCTTTTTTTTTACAGTGGCGCTGTTACGCTTTTCATTATGCCGTTAGTCGTCGACAGAAAACTATCATCATGAACTGGCACGCGGTCTCTTCCTCCTCGTCCTCTTCTTCCTCTCCTGCTTCGCTCCCAGAACACGTGCGCCGATTTGTCCAGCGTGGGATGCAATAACTCTGATGGGCGAGAGAACGAGTACAGAGGGAGAGAGAGAGAGAAAGATATAGAAAGAAAGAGAAGTAAAGGAATTGTTGGCGAAAAAAATTTCTTGGCGAGGCGGGATTCGAACCCGCGTACCCGCGATCCGACGGCGAGCGTCGTAATCACTAGGCTATTCAGACACGCTAGCAGGGCATAGCATAGCCCTGTACAGTATAGTATAGCATGGGAGTGGGATAAGGAAGTGAGCGTGAGGAGGAGGGAAAGGAGGAGGACAATTAGCAGGGGAGAGAGTAAGCATAGCATAGAAAGAAAGAGAAAGGGAGAAATAGAGAGAAAGAAAGGCAAGACAGAAAGAGAAAGAAAGACAGAGAATCAAAGAAAAAGAGATAGCAAGAAACAGCAAGCGAGAAAGAGAGAGAAAGTACAGAAAGAGAAAGAAAGCGAGAAATAAAGAGAGAAAGAACGAAATAGAAATAAACAGAGACAAAAAAGACACTGTAGAAGAAACAGAGATATGAGAGAAAAAGAAAGAATGAAAAGAAGAAAGAAAGAGAAAAATAAGGAGAAACAAAGAAGGCAGTCTAGCTCTGCACTTCCTTCATGCTTGACACCACTAGTGCGAAGCTTCATTAATTTTTAGATAAAGAGCGTTTCAAGAAATCGAGCCGGCGTTTGAACAAGGCAAGTGTTCGTTCTTAGCAGGCCTCTCAAAAGTGTCCAAGCACTTGTGCGCGGTGAGAGATCCTGAGTTAGGACCAGGGCTTAAAGTCAGAGGGCGCCCAAGGGGGCCAGACCCCCCCCCCCCCTCTATTATTGAAGGAGGGGCTCGCCCCCACCCCCCTCCGCAGGTCAACTGTATAGCTTTGCGGCACCCATTTAACAAGCGCTGGAGTTGATTTTTTTTGCCAATGGTGCTTTGTGCGGGGAAATTATAACTCTACAATTTTCCGAATCATGATTTAACCGCGATTATTCGGTTGATGTGATGTGAGCAAAACAGGAAAAAAGTTATCGTCGTACTGCTGCATGCATTTCCCCGAGACGCTGCACACGGCGGGTCACCACCGTGTTCGACTAAGCTTCTTGGCACAGCATACTGATTCACGACGCACCTGAACGTGAAGCTGCCTGCTCGTGAATCAGTGAAGGTTCACCTTGGTGTCTATATGATGCCACTCAATATTCATACAGAGTGGCATATAAGCACCTTTATATACGCCGGCAAAATTTTCTATTCTTCATTAAAGAAGTCTCTCTCTCACTCAGTATTTATTCGTTTAGTTGTGCATTACGAATGTGGTGTAATACCAAGTACGCATCCATTTTACCTACTTTTTAGGCATTTAGGTGTGAAAATAAAACACACCGTTATCACGCCTGAGGTTCTCATTGCAGTGAGTCAACTAATTAATCAACTAATGATTCTTATGCGTTGCAGCTAGAGTTAGTTGCTTTGAGCTCACATATCTTTAACCCTTTACGTCCAGAGTTATTTTTGAGAAATTGTATCCAAAATGCCAATTTCTTTTAGTGCTTGATTGGATCTGGACCGTGAATAAATGACAGAAATACACTCGAAATAATATACTTGTTTGTAAAATATTCATTTCCCCTTGTTCAATTCTACGTACAGTTAGCTTCACTACACTGTAATCGTCCAAAACATAGCTTCTGTAGCTGTGCAAGTCGTATATATATATATATATATATATATATATATATATATATATATATATATATATATATATATATATATATATATATATATATATATTGTCGTGCCTGGGTATTTGAATCCATCCCTTCTCGGTAACCAGGTTGTTGCTACGATAGGGCAGCGTCGTACCCGGACTCCGTTTGGTAGCGTAGTCGAGTCTCCGGGTTGAGGAACTGATGCTAGCAAGATGGGAAAACAATAACAAGTTTACTGGCACTTTTTGTACACTCAATTTACATCGTGACAAGGTAAGAGTTCAGCGACGAGCGAATTGGATGAGCCTGTTACCGAGGGCTCAGAGCCCCATTTCTCACTCAGCACCGTCGTTTTAACCCCTCAGTTTGGCTCCTCCTTCTTGATGACCACCAATCACACACACGACCCCACCCACCATGGCACAGTCCATTTCACTGTCGCTGAGGGGTCGTTGCACTCTTGAAGCAGCAAGGGTCAGGTGCTCAACGGCACGCTTGTGGGGGAAGCAAGGCGACAGGTTCCTCGGGCTAGTTCCTCGTACTCTTCTTTTCCCCGAAGGGCAGAACGTGTTTGCTCCTCCGATTCTTCCCCGAAGGCAGAAAAGGGTCTGCGGCGACTCCTGTCCAAATATGCAGGTCATATCGTTTCGGCAGCATACCAAGTCAAACCCAGGTGACCCATTGTCTCCGGCTTTGCCGTCCCGGGAACGCCGTTTCCAGGAAAGATGCAGGTGTTCTAGCAGTGTGAGAACGCCTCGCCCGCCGAGTCTCATGGTCAGCGCGACGTTACCGACTGCCAGTCATAACAGCCTCCTCCCTCGCCAGTGGAGAAACGGAGGGCAGCAGCCAACGCTGCTGCTCGAAGGGTCGACGTAATTCGCCACCGTTGAATGCCCAAAGCGCCTGAAGCATTGTCTGGTCAGTTGCAACCCAAATTCTGCGGCCTCTCTGAAGCTCAACCACATGCAGAGCAAGCACTCGGCCGCCTCCGAGCAAACCAGGCCAAAAGAGGGTTGGTAAACAAACTTTCATTATTAGCTTTATACGAAAAGCTCACACTCAAAACTCTCAGGACTTACTTATGCTGAGGAACCAAACGTGCTACTTTACTCAATCAAACAAAAAGTTGCACGAAAAAAAACTCAAATATCAATTTCGAGACATTGGGAAGAGCACCCCAGAATCGCTTAGAAAGAGCGGCTAAGCGCGTCAGGGTCTCCACTCAAATCTTGCCCTTCTTATCCTTAATGTCGAAAAGATATTACCTAAAAATCAAACTCCACCTCAGAAGGCGACTGTTCTTTGATGTCGCGGTTTGCAGCCAGGCAAGGGGATAACGATCCGTATCTACGCTGAATTTGACGCCTCCGAGATTACACTGCAACTAATGAATGGCCCACACAATGCAAGCGCACTCCCTTTCTGAAGCGCAGTACGCCATCTCTCGAGAACTCAATTTTCGGCTCAAGTAGAGCACGGGATGTTCATTACCTTCGTCATCCTTCTGACATTTAACGGCACCTAGGCCTCGATTCCTCACATCACTCTGGACCGTGTATTCTCGGTCGTAATCCTGAACTCGCAAAACCGGACGGTTAATCAGTACCGCCTTCATGCTTAAGAAGGCAGCTTCCTTCTTTTCATCTTAGACCACTTTCGCCTGTTCTGTCCCGCGAAGAACATCGGTCAAGGGGTGGCCAACGATAAATAACTTCCGATGCAAAGACTGCATTCCAGCGAGCCCCAAAACGCCCTTTCGTCCTCCTTTATTTTGGGTCGCGGATAGTCTGCTACTGCTGAGCTCTTTAAGCTCACTAGGTTTCCTGAAACCTAGGCCTACGCCATGACCCAAGTAGTCTACGATTGCAGCTGCACAACGACCTTCTCATCTTTTACAGTCAGAACCCCAACAAAAGGTTCGACCGCGTCTCATACCTGCCGGAACAATCGCTCACATTATTATCATTATTCCTTCACAAAAAAGAAGAACAAAACATAATGGGATAAACACTGCCTTCTAACAGGTTCCTTCGGTTAAAGTTACCTGCCCCTGCCAACGCCTCTGATAAAAACCACTGTGCTCTCCTGAGCGCTTCAATACCTCATTCATATAGCGTTGCAAAAGACAAAGCACAACTAACCCTTCACATAATCCCTCTAAGTTCTTCTAAAAGCTGATCCTTACATTAAAAACACACATTGTACAACAAAAAAAATTAACCCCAGGTGCAATACACTTCAAAAGCACCTCAAAACATTTGCATTGGTTCTATGCTAAAACCTTGCACCAAATGCCTGTCAATTCCAATAGCGCGTAACGAAAAACTGCACCGCTCAGTACCAAACTCATTTCGGAAACTGATGCTGATATCTCTCCTCAAATGCTTATTCACCCCAAATCGACATGGAAGTGAACGCATACGATATCGCACTAAACTTTTCAAAACTAGAAAAATTACAAGTTTCGCGCAAAAAAAAAAAAATACCTTCTTCAGAAGTTCATCCTAATGATTAAAGAACTTCGATGCTCTCTTTCAGCCTTTACTACTGCGCGGTTTTTCTTCTTAAACCTTTGCACCGCATCTCGTAACAAACAAAATTAAACTGGCTGAATCCTACATTCCTAACAAAACCATGAGTAACCCTATTTTGCACGCATGCAAAATTACTCGAACTGACCATTCTCCTTTCTCATTTCTATGCGGCATTTCTCTTTTGAAACCTCATACCACCTCTCATAACTTACAAAGTTAAAATTAATGAAGTCTGCTCTCCTAAAAAAAAAACGATTTACGTTATGTTACACTTCTTCTTAAGTGGTTCAGAGGAAAGGAAAAAGGCACCTAATTTCTGCAGCCCAATAGAGAGCACGGCGCAGTGCCTATAGGGGAGGGGGGATGAGGGAAAAACAGAAAAAGAAAAGAGAAAAGAGAAGGAATAGAGTTGGATGTAGCACACACCCGCACGACACGCAAGCGATGCAGTGAAGCCGCAGCAGTCCGATGCTGCAGGCAATGTTTGCGAGAGTTCCAGGCGGGCGTCTCGAAGTAAGGGGGCAGGTAGCCCCTGCTGCACGTCACTTAATCCTTCTTGGGGGCACCGGGCTGCACGCCAGCTGCTTGGAGGCAGACAGCACGCATGGGGTGGCCTTCGGGGAGGTAGTTTCCCACCTCCTGAAGCGCGGCAAGAAGGCTAGTGATGAGGGCATCCCGGGGGTCCTCGGAGGGCTCAGCGGGTGGTGCGGCAGGCGGGCTCGAGATCGGGGAGCTCGCCGGTAGCAGGAGGGATCGGCGCGGCGCAGGAATAGGGCGCTGCAGGCCGGGATCCGTGGTGTCGCTCTCGGGAAGGTTGGTTTTCACCGCAGCAGCATAGGAGCGCACCTCACGGGACTCCTCGCGTACTGCGGCTTTGACCGCCCGTCTCGAGAGCGGCGTAGGAGCGGCGGCCATCAGCGTGGCCACTCTCCTTTCCTCCTGCCAGCGAGGGCAGGTGGGGTTGTCGGCTGCGTGTCTCCCTCTGCAGTTGACGCAGCGAGGACGGCAGACGGCGGTGGCCTGATGATGTTGGCCGCATGTGAGGCAGTTGCCGACACGCTTGCATGCCTCGGTGACGTGCCCGAGGCGCCCGCATTGTCGGCACTGGATGGGACGCGGTCTGGCATGCCGTACTCGAAGCCAGATCCCGCAGAGGGAGACGCGCTCGGGTGGTTGGCTGCCGGCAAACTGCAGCCGCACCGTGCTGCCCTGCCTGGTCGCCGCAACCACCGGGACCGTCGATGTGATGCCCTCGAGCAGCTGCTTGTCCGAGGGCTCGCCGTCAACGCCGTGCACGAAGCCGACGCTCGTGCGCCGATCCGCAGGCACCCTGGCGGTGACGGGAATGCCGTTGAGCTCCTTGATGGTCAGGAGCTCTGATAAACACGGCTGCGTCGATGCGTCTGCGGCCACGATGTTGCGGCGGTGGTTGATGCGCACCGCCACGACATCAGGCCGCATAGCAAACGCCGCCGCGAGAGTCAGGCGTGGCGATCCCTTGAAGGTACCGCCAGGGGCTGAGGGACGGTACAAAACAGTCCCCGCGACTGCCGGATCAGTCGCAATAGCAGCGGCCGCCAGCGCCTTCGCCCTCCGTTGTGCTGCCTTGGAGACGACCGTCACGAAGTCTTCCTCGGCAGGCGGTGGGTGCGGCGCGGTGACCGTGGTGTTTGCGGGCCTCGGAGCTGCCGGGGCCACTGTTGTTGATGGCTCGAACACGCGCTGCTTCCGCCGGCGCTTGGAGCGTGTTTTCCGCTGTCCTCGGCGCCTTTTTCCGCCGACGATCCTGAAGGGGGCCGCAGGGGTAGCAGCCACACTATCGCCGGTGGTCTCAGACGGGAGGGGAGCAGTGGGGGGTGCAGCAACGCACGCCGAGTCGTCCCGCGTCGAGGGGGAACCGTCGGGTGTGTCTCCTGCAGTTGCGTCTTTCGTTGGCTGCTTGCGCGGGCATTCCAAAGGGTCGTCGTCGCGTCCCCGCTTTCGTGAAGCCGCTGTAGTGTCCATCTCCCCAGCTTCAGCAGTCGAGGAGTCGACCGTGCTGGCCGTGGTTGTAGCGGCCGGCTCGGGAAGGTCAGGGGAGGCTGGAGGTGCATCTAGCAGCTGCTGCTGCCGTTGTTGTTGTTCTGCTAGCTGCTGCTGTTGTTGTTGCGCTTGCAGCTGTAGTTGGCGCGCTTTCAGCGCGCTCTCGCGCTCCCAATTTAGTCGGGCCTTTGCGCGCTGGTATTCCGACAAGCCTGAGAAGTCGGGTGCGGATTCACCCATCGCAGATTAGCGTGGTGGGTTCTGCGGTAAGCTGAACGGCCGGGTGGCTGTTCACGAGAGTCAGGAGCTCTCGTTCGGGGCGGCCAAGCGGTGGGACATGTCGTGCGCACGTCTGTTCGCCACGTCTCTACTCTGGCCTTCCGTTACACGCCCGTGCAAAATTACTCAAAATGACCGTTCCCCCTTTCTCATTTAGATTCGCTTGAATCGTACCCGATGGGGTCGCGGTCCAGCAGGCTTTCTAGCTCGCCAGAGGCTACAACATGCACGAGCTATCAGTGGCATTCTACAGTCACGCTTCATTCGGCACCTCGGTCGGCTCCCCTCAGGAAGGCGAATGGAATGCCAGAAACGGGGGGGAAACCCTGTCCATTCTCCCTTTGTGCTCGCCTCCGCGCGGTGCTTTGTTACCCGCCGTACACTGGTCTTTCGACTTTGACGACTTGGACCCAGGTGCTTTCCCGAAACTGTCAATCTCAACCTCGCCTTCCGTCGTGGGAGCGCACCTTGCTTTCTCCCTCTGCGCCTCTCGCGCTGCTTGCGGCTGAATGAATGCCTCAATTTACGTTTTCGCGAACTGTCCGTTGGCCTACGCTTGCGTCTTTCTCGCGCCGGGGTGGGACCTTTCTTAAGCTTACGCTGAGCCGAATGCCTCCGCCGCTTTCTTTTTCTATGATGTCGGCGAACATCCTTTCTCTCGATGTCTCGATCATCGCTTCGTGTCGTGACATGCGGAGTGGTGCAGCTCGTTGGTGCTTGTACTACATCATTCTTGCGCAAGCTTTTCGATTTCTCCGCCACGTCGGACTGTCGGGCCAAAGCATCTGTCTCAGCGCTGATAAAATCTGAACCTGGGCCCTCACCGACGGTATCGCCGAACCCTTTAAGCGTCGCGTCCTTGGTATTGTCAGCCACTACGCTAACAGTGTTTAATTCTGACGATTCCGAAACGTCCCTGTGAGGCACGAGGAAGGTTTCCAGCTCCTCCTTGAGCCCATCAGGGCGGCTGGTACAAACCTCGTCCACGCAAGGAACGTCTTTTGGAATTGTTCCTAACTCAAGACCAGCCAAGGCCTCATTCTCAACCTGCTCTGCTTTCATGCTCTCTTGAAAGCTCGGGCCTTTCTCTGGCGCGATCCCGCCAACGGCGACCTCTCGCTCTTTGTTCTCTCTCTCGATCTTACGCTTACGCCTCCTTTCCTCGAACGCCTGTCTCTTTGCTTCGAGTTTTACGCGGCGTTCCTCTCTTTCACGCGCACGCCTCTTTTCTTCCCTTTCGAGTTCTGCGCGGCGTTGTCTCTCTTTCTCCCTTTCGAGTTCTGCGCGCCATCCCTCTCTTATACCATATATTCCGAAACTCCGGAATAAAGATGCCTTAATTACATCGTAGTTGTCCGCGTCCTGCTTACTGAGTCGCGCCACAACCTCAAGTGCCTCGCTGGGCAGAACTGACAATAACCCCTGAGACCAAGTGTCTCGCTCAAAAGACAGTTCCTCACACATTTGTTCAAATTCTGCAAGATATAGACCGATATCCCCTGATACCACATATGGCTGCATATACCTTGACATCTTGAACTCTGCCTTCTTGTTGAGAAGAGGTGCCACTCGCTGGGGACAACTGCCCGACCTCCTACTCAACTCCAGGAGTTCCAACTTGACTTTTAGTTTACGGATCTCAATCTCTTGCTCACGCATCCTTTCCTCATGCTCGCGTCTTTTTGCTTCGCGGCGTTCCTCTCTTTCTCGCTGTCTGAGCTGCTCTTCCTTTTTTTGTTTGATGCACTCCCATTGTTCACAGAGCTCCTCATCATCGGCCCCCAAAGCAATGATCGCCTGTATGATTAGGGATTTTCGTGCCAAACCCTTTGTATTTATCCCCACTTCCTTACACAACAGCAACAAGTCCGGCTCCTGAAGCTTCTGTAAATCCATGATCGTCCCGAGTGCTCGCTACTTCCAAAATAACTATCCGAGAGTACGTGACCTTGAGTCTCTCGGAAAAGTTATCCACCAGATCTAAAACCCTCGTTTAGAACCTGGTCCACATCAAAGGAAAAGCCAAGCACTCACCCACACGTGATCGATGTCTCGAGACAGCTGCATTCCCTTAGGCCGACTGTTGTTGTCGCTTGTAGCTTCAGATCCCACCGCTGATCACCAGTTGTCGTGCCTGGGTATTTAGATCCGTCCCTCCTCGGCAACCAGGTTGTTGCTACGATAGGGCAGCGTCGTACCCGGACTCCGTTTGGTAGCGTAGTCGAGTCTCCGGGTTGACGAACTGATGCTAGCAAGATGGGAAAACAATAACAAGTTTACTGGCACTTTTTGTACACTCAATATACATCGTGACAAGGTGCCGTTGTCAGATAGGAAGGAGACGCGGCGCCCGGAGGCACTTTGTCCCAGAGTTCTACGATACTCATCAACCCATCATCATCCATACGTCTATCCCGGCACTTCCTCCCCCCCGGGTTGAGGAGGGGAAGGTTTGTTTCGGAAAGACGGTCCCTGCCCGGACAAGGGGGCTACCGCTCGGCGCGAAGCGCCAAACAGACGTAGCCAGTCTCACGGCCCCACGCCAGAGAGACTCGGCCATGGGGCTACAGTTTCGTGCGGCAACTTCAGTCGCCACACACAAAACAGACGTACCCGAGAAATACCGCACGGCTGGAAGCCGGCGGGGTCCTACCCGGACGGGGGGGCCACAGTTTGGCTCGACGAGTCCAATCGTCGCGCACTGAACTGCAACCGCATTGGGGCTATCGTTTGGCGCGGCAACCTTGGTCACCGCACCCAAACTAGACGTACCCAGGGAGTACCGCGTGGCCAGAGGCCAGCGGTGTCCTACCCGGACAAGGGGGCCGCCGTTCGTCGCGGCGAACAGAGTCACCGAGCACAGAACGGAAATGACCGACGTGGACCTCGTGGGTGGAGCCCAACAAGGCGACTGGATTACCCGGGCGCATGCAAAGCACGGGTAAGCAACAGCGGAGACCTCGACCGTCATCACCGCGGTGTAGCAACCGAAGTCGCATGCACCCAGACCGGCTCGGGCTGTTGGTTCCGCAAACACAAGTGACTGGCACGCTAGGCCAGTTCGGTGTACCTTAAAGGGAGCCATCATTAAAAGGTGATGGTGATCTGCCCTCCTGACTCACTAAAGATGACTGCTGGACGGTGCCAGGTTTCGAGAAACTTCTTAACGCCCAGGCGCTGCCGTTCCCGGTGGAGGACAAACCAGATCTCCTTCCGCACTTTTGCAAGTACTTCGTGAAGACCCGGCCGCCTCCCATCGAAAACGGCAGCGCACCGTGCCACCCAAACTCGGTAAGAGCACTCGACGAGAAGAAGCACGTACTGGTTAACCGCCTGCGCAGGCAGGGGATTCAAGAACCGAACGGCTTCGAATGGAACTCCGGGGTGGCCATACAAGCTAGCTATCTTTTGAAGGAGGGCTGCTGGGAGTGCTCACTGAGAGAAGATGTGAACCAAATCCTCCCTACTGCCACAAAACGGACACTTTCCTCTGGTAGGGATTTTTGTGAAGGGCCTGAATGTTATGGGCAGGCACCCTCTTGCCATGCGGTACATGAATGTAGCGCGCTTGGCGTCCAGAAAACTGGCAGTGATCAGCTTCCAGTTAGGACTGTGGCGGGACAGGTCATATCTCACACAGTGAGCCGGGAGGTCCGGCGTGAGTAAGTCGACTAGATCATGGAGCTCGAGAGAATCTAGCTCTATCCCTGGGTTGGCGTCACGGAGACGAGCGAGAGTGGAGGCGGCCCCCGCATAGAAGGGTGAAGGAGTTCCCGCCCGAGGCACTGAGTTAGAAAATGCCTCAGGTGAGAACAGCCGCAGTCGTGTGCTTAGGAAAAACGACGCAAAGCTTCGAGTTAGGAGCATATCCGATTCGAGAGCTACCCGTGTCCATCTAAGATGCAGCGCAGTGGCCACGATGCCCAGGTCGGGAATTCCGAGTCCTCCCTTATTCCTGGGCAACTTGATCACAGGACGCGCCACATGAGTTCAGCGACGAGCGAATTGGATGAGCCTGTTACCGAGGGCTCAGAGCCCCATTTCTCACTCAGCACCGTCGTTTTAACCCCTCAGTTTGGCTCCTCCTTCTTGATGACCACCAATCACACACACGACCCCACCCACCATGGCACAGTCCATTTCACTGTCGCTGAGGGGTCGTTGCACTCTTGAAGCAGCAAGGGCCAGGTGCTCAACGGCACGCTTGTGGGGGAAGCAAGGCGACAGGTTCCTCGGGCTAGTTCCTCGTACTCTTCTTTTCCCCGAAGGGCAGAACGTGTTTGCTCCTCCGATTCTTCCCCGAAGGCAGAAAAGGGTCTGCGGCGACTCCTGTCCAAATATGCAGGTCATATCGTTTCGGCAGCATACCAAGTCAAACCCAGGTGACCCATTGTCTCCGGCTTTGCCGTCCCGGGAACGCCGTTTCCAGGAAAGATGCAGGTGTTCTAGTAGTGTGAGAACGCCTCGCCCGCCGAGTCTCATGGTCAGCGCGACGCCACCGACTGCAATATAGGGCATCGCCTTATGAGGGTCCTCTCTCCTATTAAAGGAGACTTTAAGCACTGGTTAGGACTGCAATCCTCTTAATTCGTTCTCTCACAAACTGGAAAACAGAAATTGTTCATATTGTATTGCCCAATTTCCATTTTACAGACAAGAAGACAAATATTAAAAACATGCCGTTACATATGATTGGCATGTGCATTTAAAGACACGTTTACATGAGTAACAAAGCATCATTAAAGCGTGATAACTAATCGGAGCAAGCTGCGTTAAAAAATTAGCCGCTATTCGCGATGGCTTATGTTGAACAAGTTCATTTTTATGAGTATAAATGCATCACGTGGAAACGAATCGATTGCTACAGAATTCGGTTGAGTGAATTGTCGGAAAGCAACCTAGCGATGCGGTGCGCAGGTCGAATGCTCCAGAATCTGGAACAAGTGTTTTTGCAGTTTCCGAAATTTCTTCCGAGCAGACCGTAACTGCCCAAGTGCCGCGTTGAATGCGAACATTGTATTGTTTGCATACACTGCAGAACTAAAGCAGGCATGACGTGCTTGTGTCCATCATAAATGTACTTGAGGCTTCAAAATAAAATTGCATGCGGACAAAAGTACGTCAGCGAGGATATTCTTGCCACTAAATTTGACCATCGAGGGCAGTGGCTTAGGCAGAAACTTATTTCTGGGAGGGGGGAGGGGGGGGGGGCACGTTTTTAATCCGAAGCGGGGACCGCGCAGGTAAGTGTGCTCGAGTGTCATTTTGTGCTCTATGTCCCATGGCAGAAAAAAAATTTCGGGAGCGGCACGGGCCCGGTGTGCCACCCCCTGGCTACGCCACTGTTTCGCACGAAAGCTATGGCGAGCACGATATTTCACTTCGGTGAACAAATGTCTTATCACCAAAACAATCGGACGAACGACAGCCCCAGCTAGCTTACCATGCGTTAAAGTTTATGTATAATTTCGGGAGCATTTAGTGTGTACGTGTTGGCGTAATTTGTGCACCTCTGACTATTGCTGTACCTCACATTATTAAGATTAAACGTGTCATAAAACTACACGCATTAATGTGGCTCGCGGAATGGTATGTTCGTTCGATTTTTGTAAATTTCAACATAATATTGCTATGACATAAGCCGTGTATCATGATATGATCATTGCATTTTCGATGGAGGCGAAAATGTTTGAGGCCTGTTTACTTAGATTTAGGTGCACGTTAAAGAACCCCAGGTGGTCGAAGTTTCCGGAGCCCTCCACTACGGCGTCTCTCATAATCATATCGTGGTTTTGGGACGTTAAACCGTAGATATTAAATATTAATTAATTAATGATATGATCATTTATCAGTGTTAAAAAGGGCGGACGGGGCTGGAAGGTTGTTGCCCTTGTCATCGCACCGCTTTATTTTAGGAGGTGCATTTAGGCTTGTTTAGTTCATAGTGATGCTTAAAAGGTACATTCGTTATAGTGAGGCATAAAATAATGAAGAGAAAGCCTCTGCCCTAATAGCTGCAGCAATGCAGAGCTTTCATAAGCCTTCAATGTCATGGAAGGCCGCAGCTGACGCGGATACACAAACCATCAGCTGCGATTACGGCCATTTCAGACTTGGCCACCTCAAATGTCTAAACATGAAAGGCGCGAAATGACGATCAATCAATTTTATCTGGTCGTAAAGTTCGTGAACTATGTAACAGTGCTTAAATGATGTTGCCGTCTGTAAGACTGTTATTCTTTGTAAGTGTTCTGATTGTTTCTACTTAGTGTCTGTTGTGGCTGAACTGCGAGTGGCGCCTCTGTTTATGCTTTTTTGTAACGGCAGGGGAAACGCTGTTCGGTCGCGTCTTGTGGAATCCCTTGGAAGAGCTCAGCGCCAGTCTGCGCATCGACCAAGTGTACCTGTGCGCAGGAAAGGCAGGCTTCACGCCTAGCTTCGACCCAACGGGCCACGAGCTTGCACGAACACCCAGTTTTGGCTGCGTGCAGCCCAGCCCGAACCTCGAACACCGTTTCCTCATTCTGGTAAGTCTGAGTACAAGGACTCTGGTACAAGCGAGGGCCGGAGGCGCACGTCGCGCAAGTGTACCTCAGGGGAATTGAGTACTCGTCACGGTATAGCTTATACAGTAGAGAAGTTCTGTCGTATTGGTGTACGGAGCAGCGCCGTTCGCCCAAACACTCTCCCCTATATATTATCTTACTCACTGCGGATACCCGGTGAAGGGAATGGGATAAATCGCCTCGATCATCCCGCCTTTTTGCGATTGCGTTTGTTTATATTTGTGTTTCTGCTACGTGTATAATTTGGCGCACGATTTATATACACCAAAGCACCAAGTCGGCTCAACAGCAAGTTTTGCTAGTTGTGACGACCAGTTAATGTAGGGTAATCCGGTACAAGGCGCAGCGCTTCTGCTGCGTGTTAGCAGCGAATTTCGTCAAGAATATAATTGATTCATTCAATAAATTGTCGAGAAAGGCTATAGTGTGTTGAAGGTCATTGCGGATAGTGAAGCCATTTCGGAGTGTAGTTAAAGGAGTACTGACACGATTTTGAGACATCGTAAAAGGGACGTTTTTAGTTTCCTTGGTATGCAGTGTTAACGCTCTCCACACACCAGTCAGACAACACGTATAAAATATTTTACTTTGATTTTAAAGTTTTCGTCGCTGAGCATCAGCAAGCCAGCCCTACCGCAATAGACATTATCCCGACGAGTCGACACAGTTCCACTGAGTTTGGGAACCCTGCGTCCTGCATGCAGCCTAAATCGCAGAAGTCCCTGTCGGGGTCACTAGACGATAATTCACTCATCGTTGTTTACGTGCACCTCGAGCAGATGACGGATCTGCCGCTAGTACGTCGCGAGTTGCTGTCTCCCCGTGACGTCACACTGTGATGACACGTCACTGAGAAGCCGCATCCTCGATATCGAGACCGAAAGTGTTTTTTTAATGTAGTGGTAGTAAAAATATGTTCGATGCATTCCCAGGCATCACAATACTCTCTTTTGGGTTTTCGACACAATTGTTTTCATTTAGAGCGACAACCCGAAAATATTTAAAATTCGGGTCAGTACTCCTTTAAGGCCGTAACTCGAAACGGTGGTGCGACAGCGGGCGAAATGAACTGTAATTTCGTGCGGTATTTGTAAGAGTGAACTTACGCATATGCGAGCAAGCAGTTTTTTATTGCGATATGGACCGTCCAGGCGCATTGCTGCCGTCGCCGTGAGGTTCCGTATAAAGTGCAGATCGATAACATCGCCCCGCGCGTCGTATGCTCCATGTGCGAGTGAAAGCATGCGAGGGCAGCCGACAGGGGCGTAGCCAGGGGGGGGGTTAGGGGGGGTTCAACCCCACCCCGAAATTTTTCAGTTTTGCTTGCGTATATATACACGCACACATACAAACGCACGCACGAACATACATAAAGTATGGTTGAACCCCCCCCCCCCCGAAAAAAATTTCTGGCTACGCCCCTGGCAGCCGAGGATCATGACTCAAGCGGAGAAGAAACGCGCCGGTCGTTTTTCGTCGCGCGAAAGCCCCCACCACCTCCGCACACCCAACTCAGTGTACGGAGGTGATTGGGAGGTGGGTGTGCTGCTTCGCTCTTCCAGCTACTGCGTACTCTGATCGGCCAGGCGCGGTCGCGCGCGTCTTGACAGGGGTCACCTGACGCCTCATACCTTTGAACGTGCTGTTTTAAGAAGGGAGCTCTTTAAGCTTTTCGTTGCGCCGGGTAGTGCGAACAGGAACTATCATCGTCATGAATCGGCACGCGCTCTCTTCGTCCTGTTCTTCCTCACAGTACTCTTCTTCATCTTCTGCTTCGCTCCCGAAACTTCGCTCCGGCGCGGGATGGAATAACTCTGATGGTTGAGAGAACGAGTACAGAGAGAGAGAAAGAAAAAAAACAGAGAGAGAGAGAGAGAGAGAGAGAGAGAGAGAGAGAAAGAAAAACAAAGAAAGAAATTCATGGCGAGAAAAATTCTTGGTGAGGCGGGATTCGAACCCGCGTACCCACGCTGCTGGCGTGCCCGGCTATCCAGGCACGCCAGCAGCGCATAGCATAACCTTGTATAGTATAGCAAGGTGGCGGGAAAGGGAAGTGAGGGTGAGGAGGAGGAAAATGATGAGGGGAGAGAGTAAAGCATAGCATAGAAAGAAATAGAAAGAAATACAGAGGAAGAAAGGGAAGAAAGACAAAAAAGAGAAAGAAAGACAGAAGGAGAGGAAAGAGAGAAAGGAAGAGAAAGCAATAAATAGAAATAGAGAGGGAGAGAAAAGGGCAAGAAAGAGAAAGGTGAAAGAGCGAGAAAGACGGGGAAACACACAGAGATAGAAAGAAGGAAATAGAAATAAACAGAGACAAAAAAGTACGTTGAAAGAACAGGGAGATGACAGAAAAAGAAAGAAATAGAGGAAGAAAGAAAGAGAAAAATAAAGAAAAACAACGAAGGCCGCCCAGCTCCGCACTTTCTTCAGGCTTGGCATCCCTGGTGCGAAGCTGCCTTAATTTTTTTTTTCACAGATCCGTTTGCGATGGAGCGATAGAGAGCAGGGTTGCCACTGACTTTCGAGTAAATGTCGCCAAACGACGAGCAAAAAGTCGCCAAAAGTCGCCATTTTTTTACAAATTTCGCCAAAAAAGTCGCCATTCTAGATATGTGTGGCAAACCTAGTAATAAAAATTTCCACTCACGTATAGCCCCGTAGAATACAGTACCATCCAAGACCCTGAAATTATATTGACGTTTCTCGATGCCAGTCGTATCGCCCGCTTCACCATGTGAGTGCATAGTGCTGCTTTTCCGACTAGCCGCAAGATGTGCGTGGTGGCGCGAGGGTGAATGAATGAAACGCTCATGATATCATTCCATCCCTGTCCGCTCGTTTCAAAGGTAAAAGTGTGGTAAACCCTGGGCGAAAACCATGAAAGCGTTCTTTGTAGACAGCTTTACGTACCCTTATATAAATAAAAGGATTAAAAGGTTTATTGAAGGTAACACGACAGAATTCTTACAGCAGTCTTACACCTTTTCATTGTGAACTAATGTGATACCGGACGCCACCGACCCTTTCTTATAGTCGCCTATATCTACACGCGTCAATCCGACGCGTTATTAATGATCAGGTTGACAATGTAAAATGTTATATCGCAATTGTTTTCATTGCACACGCTCACCGAGAACAGTGGAAAATGCCTCAATAAATATTCTTTATTGCACAAATAGCCGTGTATCCGCCTCTCTTCGCTATTCCAAAGCAGTCTTTGCGAGCTGAATTGAGGGTACCGCAACAGTGAATAAGTCGCCAAGCGATTCAGAACATTTGGAGCTTTGGCGGAACAATTGGTCGGAACACGTGGCCAACCCATCGTCTAGCCCCTTCAGAAGCGAAACTTTAGAGAAGCTTAAAACACCTAAAGCCATAAACTTATAGACACTGCCGCCTCGCGGTTTTCAAGGCAGTCCGCTGACATACATTTTGCTAAAATGTCGCCGGGGGACGTTCCAGTACCTCCTGCATTAGACGAATTGAGGAGATGCACATGAGTTACAGGACGGACAAACCGAATGACGCGTAATGTGCACATTCTACTCGTGGGTTTAAAACCAAGAAAAATACAGAGAATGTTGCCGCTCATTCATTGGGAAGACACTAATCTTAGGATGCATAACTCAGTGGAGACCTAAGCCGAAAATCGCCAAAAATTCGCCAAGTCGCCATTCATAATTTTAGGTCGCACGGGTCTCTCAAATTCGCCAATTTGGCGAAAAGTAGCTACCATTGGCAATCCTGATAGAGAGCATGACGGTCGCTTAGCTCAGTCCAGCGGCCGCGTTCCCTTACGCGAGCGTTTTGTATAGAGTTACGCCACATCGTATGCTAAAGGAGGTAGCTGCCATGCTTAATTGGTATAACATCCCAATTCACTGCCGTCGCATTCGTTGTTTCGCTCTTTCGACGAAACTGCGACTTATTATGGAAGGAAACACTTCTCGGAGTATTATTTATTTGCGCAAATTGCACTTCTTTGGGGTGAAATGGAGACTCGGCTTTTCTACCGGCTCTTCATTTTTTTATTTGTACCGAGCCTTACATCTTGCTGCTCATTTCAAACGGCGCTCAGGCAAACACAATTTTTTACGCCACATATATTTTGGGAAGGTGTTTATTTAAACTTAGTAAGCAACAATCAAAATATACAAATGAAAGCTCTAGCTTGAGGCTGGTGCGCTCGGCATGCACTCTAAGGAAAAAAAAAAAGATTACCGGTTGCTCTTCTTGGTGAGTCCTCACTCGCCACACATATAACTCTCTTTAAAGATACGCGTTAACTATCTTTTGGAGATCTTTATACTCTCTTCGGAGAGTCGTGAGAGGGGCGACTGCTCAAAAGAGTTAACGAGTACCTCTAAAGAAAGTTAAATATGTGACAAACCAGGACTCACCAAAAAGAGCTTTTTTCCCCCTTTAGAGTGTGGAATAAACCAAATACCAACACCAAGAAAACTTGGTGCCGCAAACATTCTGGTTTATGTGGTTCCGTTGTTTCGTTGCACGATATGCCCGATATACCGATAAGAGCTAGTAGCTGTATTACCGCAGATGTGTGTAGCTGTTGCGCGGAGAGAACCGATAAAATATTCAGTTATGCAAAATATCTGAAGGTACAACGCTTATATTGTGTTATATCGAGGTAAGTTAATTATCACCACAGAAAACTCTCGCACTAGAATAATTAGCACCATAAAATCCCCGTCAATACTAATGCTGAATATAATATCAGCGAAGGAAACCGGCCACTGAAAAAAAAAAAAACTTACGAAAGGGGGTTACATTCACGAAGTTTCCGTTCGTAAGTGTTCTTTGCCATTGGTCAGTCGCCTTCTCTAATCATGTGTCCAGCATCAGGCTTGCCTAAAATTTTCTCTTACGTTCATTTCTATAGGTGAAGAGCACTTTGTGAATACATGCCCAGAAGTTTTATAAGTTGTGTGTATGCGTGCGTGTATGTGTTTGTGTGTGCGCGCATTACATTGACAGAATTATTAATTGATACTTCTCACTAATGCCCGAATAGAACACCTTCAGGAAGAGAAGCGCCTCCTTTAGCGTAGCCTACATTTCCGGGGGTGTTTCTGTCTAATAGGACCGCAGCAATCCAGACCACGTCCATGACTCGGTGGCGGGAGTGTCTTTCAAGGCCAAACTTGCCGAAGAGGATTCGCTCACCAGCCGGTTACGGGACTACCCGGGAGTTGACGGATTCTCCATGCTGGTCGACCCTCTGTACGAGGTGCGCGCGCCTTTTATGCAAGTGCATTATAACCTCTGCTTCCAAATTAACTTCCGCGTAGATCACATCCGATGCATGTGGCCGGCAGGGTCACTACTTTAGCCACTTTATACCTCCAGTCTCCAGAAATAATGAAACACTGCAGGCGCTATACGGTACGGCCAGTGCCCACGCATGCTTATCGTTCCCAATTACTAAAAAGGACGCGACGTTATTCAATGCAAACTTATTAACAATACACAGCATTCATAGTTGGTATTCGTCATAGCTGTAATTGATGAATACGTTATGAAGCTAACCGATCGCGAGTTCGCATATTGGTGTGCTTTTTGTTTTGCTTTGCCACGCGACCTGTCTGACATGCAGAGAAGGTAGCGCTCACAGGGGTTGAAAGGGACAAGTTCAAAGGTAATCTTCTAACAGTAGCGTAGCCATAATTTTTGTTTTCAGGAGGGGGGGGTCAACCATACTTTATGTATGTTCGTTCGTGCATTTGTATGTGTGTGTATATATACACATGCAAAATTGATAAGTTTTGGGAGGGGAGGGAGGGAGGGTTTGAACAGCCCCCCCCCCCCCCACCCCCCGGCTACGCCAGTGCCTTTTAATGAATTTACTCTATTCAACTTCGAAATATCTAACGCTAATTTAACTTAATGTGACCCAGGAAGTTGCTTAGTAAAAAAAAAAAGCGGAAAATGGATGGAGGAACATAAAAAAATATATTCAGCCTTAACGCGGCATGAACCTTCGTGAAGTGAAGTGGTTAATTAAATGCTTTAAAACTAAATGCAGTACGTTCCCATGTAATGTGTAATATCCTCAAGGTTTGACGAATGCACCCTAGAGCAATACAGGAGCAACTGGAGTTGTGTACATGCGTGAATGTTTTGGCAAGCTTTCGCACGGGAGTAATAACTCGTAATGATACCCAGAAGAGTGTAGGATTGGGCGTGTCCAGCTCTTCATTAAAACATTTCTTTCTCTCTCTCTCTCTCTCTGGGCGTGTTGGTATACCATGGTTACAATTCTTAGCAGCGCAACAACCAAGAGGGGACAGAAGCGAGGAGACAGAGCGCTTTGTCTACTCCCTTCTGTCCCCTCTTGATTGTTGCACTGCTAAGAACTGCAATCGTAATAGTAAACAATCGCCCAATCGCTGGTGTCGGTTGGCTGTCGTCACAGAAGATACACATCGTATACAGAAGGTTCCTTGAAAACCGCAGGAGACATATTGTTTTCTCGCCGTGTTCAATTATTGTCACAGAACTCCTTCAAGGTGGTCCTAGCTAACACTGCGTTCCTGTGCCGCGCCCTTTTGCAGACGCCATCCGGCGGTCAGTGGTACTTGCAGGTGCTGTATTCGGTCGTGCCCCACGGAAGAGGCGGACATCGTCACCGCCGAGAGATGACGGGGACTTCACCGAGCAACGAGACAGCAACTGCGACCGACGTGCACTCCTTCCGCATAAGCCACAAGTCGCGTCGAGACGGTGCCGCTTCCACTGGCACAGTGCTAGCAGCAGGGAGCTCAGCACTATTCGTGCTGCTCCTTGGCGGCTGGACCGCATACCGTTGCCGCCGAGCAGTCGTCGCATCACCTGCAGCCACAAGCGCTGGCTCGCGAAATGGCGGTCACTATGCCTTTCTGTGCGGCCATCATCATCACTACCACCACTGCCGCCATTACAATGCATCTTCGCCCAGCGTGCGAGGAGTGCGTGTTCTGACATGGCCTCCCGAGCTAGACACTGTGCGCCTTGATGCCACTGAAGTGTGACATTTAGTCGATCAAATCCTATGAAGGCGATGCACAACCTTTCGTCCCCTACAGTGAAAATGGAAACTGCCCTCATTGCATGCGCGCGCCGTTGGACTCCAGCAAGTTGAAACTGTAGCCTCCGTTCACGTGCATCGCATACGTTTTCAAGACAATCACACGTCATTGTTCGTGTGGGCGGCTGTTGTCGTCATGGGTGTGTGTGTGTGTAGGGAACTAAAGCCCCTCCATGCGTTTTCCGCCGGCTAGGTTAAGTAGCGCCAACTCGTCCTCCCCCTCTCCCTTTACACTGGCTCCCGCCTAGCGGAAGCCGAAGTGCCGCCATGATGTTTCTGCTGCTTTTCCGGTTGATGCACACGCCCAAAGCCCGCCCATGCTTTCGGGACGCAGAAACACCGAGCGAAAACTCGCTCGGTGGCAGGCATTTTACGACTAACCTCAAAACAACACTTGCGAAACGGAGAATGAAATATTTGCTTTCTCGCGTATGCACATGCGTGCGCAGAAACAAGATGGAAGGAAAAAGCGGAAGGAAGTGGCTCAAGAACTTCCTTCCGGAAGCTCCGGAACCGGAAGTGGGTGTCATCGTCGAAACAATAGATGGCGGTACTTAAAAAAGCGGCAGCAGACGCGATGGAGGGGCTTTATAGGGAACGACTGAATGAGTAACACGAATGGCTACGTTCCTTGATCTCCAGGAAGATACAGTTAGCTATGCAGGGTGAATCGCACTTGTCTAAAGGGTTACTTGTCTCCAAAAAGGACGTTCCTTTAGGAGCGTTTCTTCATATTCTTATTACATTATGTAAATTAAATCATGTACAAATGAGAGAGAGATGAGAGCATTCTTTGATGAAAGGCTTCTGCCGGCGCAGTGTACAACGTCGCCAATATGCTGCTTTGCTTGGGGCAGGGAATGAAAGATTGAATGTCCTCAAAGAGTGGGAGCAGCACAAAGGGAAAATGCGCCATAAAGATGGACAAAGTATTTAAATGTAAAGTTAAGTCCGGTGTTTTACATTTAAAGTGAAGTTAGATCACTCTAAGTGTATATACGTATACTTCCCACATAGCTTGTCAAGCAAGCAAACAACCCGAAGACGAACAAATGACAAGCTTAAAGCGTTCTGCTGCCTAGAAGGGCAAAGCCTAAGTCCTATAATGTACTTCTCAGCGTCGGTGGTGCCCAGTGGCGTAGTCGGGGGGGGGGGGGGCACACCGGGCCCGTGCCCCCCCCCCCCCCCCAAATTTTTTCCCATGACATACAGAGCTCAAAATGACACGCGATCACATCTGCCTGCCCGACCCCCATTTCAGATCAAGGAGGTGCCCCCCCCCCCCCCCGAAAAAAATTTCTGGCTACGCCCCCTGGTGGTGCCTGGCCAATTTCAACGCGTGAAGAGGGAGTATCATTCACTCGAACTCAACTTGTGCATTACAAAGACCGAAATGCATCAATTTGACAAATAAATCCAACAAAGTGCAATAAAGGCATTTTTTTCTGTTCGTTGAGTCTACAGCAACCTGCCTATATCGATAGAAGAGAAGCAGGCAGCACCCGTAACCTCAGGACTGTGGATTAATTTTGACCACATGGGGTACACGGGTATTTCCATTAATTGCGATGGGCCTCGTTGGAACGCGGCATGGACTTGAATCCGCGACCACTGCCGCGCTCTAGCTTATACGGACGTCAAACTAGTACACGTATGTTACAAGCATGGTGCGTCGTGGTGGCTTTCCCACGTGGAAAACATGCCGAAATAAACTTGCATCTTTAACGTGGGGTATTGGTACGGTAGCATTGGGCGCGAGGACATGCCGTGGCGCCGCCATGTGGTGGCGTCCGTGTGACGTGCAATTAAGGTTGGATTGCTCCGCCAGCCCTCTCCCGCTCAGCCCGCAACCGCTTTCGCATCTTTTTTTTTATTATTATTGCTGTAATTCACTTTGACGAAAGCACATGTTTGTCTGCGGCCGGATTTTAATATTTATCTGTTGCTCCTGATTGCATGAATTTTCTACGGTTTTCACACGGTGCATTTTCGATCGCCATCGAGCCACATCGGGACGAAAACTTTCTACGATTCACTCCGATCTGCAATTCGCACAAAGGGGACAATCGCGATCGAATAATACGGTTCCGATAGGGCTCAGTTGCGAAGGTAAATGCACCGGTGTGCCACCCAGCCGCATTACTTTGCGTATTTGAATGCACTAGCATGCTGCAAAGGGTGGCGGCTTCTGTGGTCTAGATGTCAATTTTATGCTGATGAAACGCGCAAAACACGGGACGATGCAGAGATACACATAATAATAATAATATCTGGGGTTTAACGTCCCAAAACCACGATATGATTATGAGAGATGCCGTAGTGGAGGGCTCCGGAAATTTCGACCACCTGGGGTTCTTTAACGTGCACCTAAATCTAAGTACACGGGCCTCAAACATTTTCGCCTCCATCGAAAACGCAGCAGCCGCGGCCGGGATTCGATCCCGCGACCTTCGGGTCAGCAGTCGAATGCCATAACCACTAGACCACCGTGGCGGGGCAGAGATACAAACTGAGGACAAGCGTTTGTCCCGTATGTATCGGTGCTTCATCCACGCTTTTAACAGCGAAGCTGTTTAGCACATCGCTCCTTGTCCGACGAACCAAAAAACTATCGTCATCGTAAACGGGTATGTGCCACATAAATTGGGCAAATCCCATTACTCACCACTGGTTCACTAAAAATGAAGAAGGCAACAGTTAGCCCAACAAATGTGCAACAGAAATTGGCTAAATCCCACTCCGCTGTCAACTAAAGAGGTCGAAGGCAACAGTTAGCCCAACAAATGGCTGCGAAACGACGTCCGCGAGCCGAAGACCCCGAGTATGTACGTACAACGAGATAATTCTATAGGTAACGGGAAAGAACGGCGGCTGCGAGAAGACCCCGAAGCGATGGAAGGCCTACGCTAACGACGGCGTGCCCGTAGATCTATGAGAGGTGCGAACGCTTCGTTTGAGCGCGAGTTTCTGTCCCTGGAGTTTGGACATCCGTGTCGTGTCTGTGGCTCTCTGTGGTTTACTAGAACCTCTCTGCGCCAAGAGTAAACATAGAAACAACCTAGCATCACTTAGCTAAAGCCTAGCAACGACCTAGAAGCAACCTAGAAGCAACCTGCATCACCTAGCTGCGGCCTAGAAACAACCTAGAAGCAACTAGATTAGTCTTCAGAATCGTCCAATATTTTCGCTGTTTCGAGCCTTGCGCGAGTTAATGCAAGCTTCTCCACTTTTTTTCCCGCTTCATAAGCATGAACGGATTCCAACTAAATCAGTTAGCTGTGTTTGCAATTTTATGTTTCAGTAAAAATACCAGTGTCGAACATTTACAACTTCATAGATAAGCCGTATGACACTTCGCGGCTCTGCGAAGGATGGATGGATGCTATGAGCGTCCCCTTTAAAACGGGGCGGTGACATGTCTGCCACCAGGCTCGAAGAAAAAAAAAAAGCTTCCTTGTTTCATGTTGGCCTAATACCTTATCTACACTGAATAAATCTATGTTATTATACCAAAACAATATAAATTCACTGTCCATCTCTCTGCCTCTTAAGGCAGAATGACCTTATTTTTCCCCCATTATTTATTTTTGTTCTTTATCTCTACTTTTCTGCCACCAATACTCTAACCGTCTCTTACTTATTTCTATCGCGGACGTGTGCAGCTTTCCATTGTTGTCCCTAAAGCCCAAGGCTTCATGTAGACTCGTGCCCACACGTATATCTGGGTGAATATCGCCGCATTCAATCAGTACATGTTCATCGTTTCCTTAGTTCCCCCGCAGCATGTAAATTGTTGTTCTTCGTTACTGAATCTCGCTTTATAACTACGCGTTCTAAGGCAGCCCGACCTTGCTTCAAACAGTAAAGCGCTTCCCCTTGAATTATCATAAAACCTTTCCCTCCTTATTTCGTTTTTTCCCTTTCGGTAGTTACTCAGAGCCGTCTTCTTTTCCATCGTTCTCATCCAATAAGTCCTCTCCGCCCCTCTGACCTTCCGCTTAATGCTCCTTGTTGCCATATCGCCCGTACTGCTAGCCGTATATTTACTGGTGAGCCTCCTAGTTCTTTTTCTCCACTGCATGTCAACACTTTTTCTATACAAATACCTGAAAACCTTCTCTGCCCATCTACTGTTCTTCATTTTCCTCAGCCTCTCTTCTAATCTCATTTTGCTCTGAGCTTCCCTCACTTCAAAGCCTGTCCATCCCATATCACCCTTTACAGCCTCATTTGTCGTCTTCCCGTGAGCGCCCAACGCGAGGCGGCCCACCGTCCTTTGATTTACATCCATTCCTGATTGTACCTCTGACTTCATGCACACTACTGAGTTCCCAAATGTAAGCCCCGGGACCATCACACCCTTCCACAGCCCTCGAAGCACCTCGTACCTATTGTATCCCCATAAAGCTCTGTGCTTCATAATTGCAGCATTCCTCTTTCCCTTTGCTACCGATGCTTTCTCTTGTACCTCCATATATCTATCCCCCTCATTTACCCATACTCCGAGGTACTTGTACTCGCTTACCCTCGGTATTTTTTGGCCCTGTATAAAGACCACATGGTCTTCGTGATCATTGAATACCATCAATCCACATTTTGTTGCACTAAATCCTAGTCCTAGAGCCTCACATTCCCTTCCGCATATATCTGCCAGTCGCTGTATATCATCTTGACTGTCCGCAAATAAGACAATATCATCAGCATAAAATAGACCTGGAAGCTTCTGCTCAACCATCGTGCCGACCTGCTTGTGTGACAAATCAAATCCAATGTTGCTACCTTCTAGCGCTTTTTCCATCCTCACCATGTACAGCATGAATAACAGCGGGGACAAAGGACATCCCTGTCTCAGCCCCTTGCTAATTTCAACGCTGTCCTTGCTACTTATTCCTTCCCATTCTATACAAACTGTATTTTCTCGGTATATTTCCCTCAAAAGCTGTATACAGTCGTCACCTATGCCCACTCCTTTCAGTATATCCCACAAAATTTCCTGATTAACGTTGTCATACGCCCCGGTAATATCTAGATAAGCTACGTATAAGGGCCTGTTTTCTATTTTCGATATTTCTATACACTGGGTAAGAACAAACAGATTATCGTCTAACCGCCTGTCAATTCGAAATCCATTCTGAAGTTCTCCCAAAATATCATTTCGTTCTACCCACGCTTCTATTTTTAATTTTACTACCTGCATCGCCAACCTGTATAGCACCGATGTAATGGTTAGCGGTCTATACGAGCGAATGTTATCCTTTTCTCCCCTGCCTTTACATATTAAGTTCATTCTACTTTTTCGCCAACTGTCTGGTATTTCCCTATCCTGTAAGCACTTTTCTACGGCTTTCAGCAGTGCTTCTTTAGTTTTATGTCCGAGTTCGTTAATGAGGCTGACGGGAACCCCATCTAAGCCCGGAGTAGTGCGCTTAGGAATTTTTCCTTCGGCCTTCTTCCAATTGAAATTCTCTAGTACTACATCTTCGTCGGTTGCACTCCTTTGCGTACTTTTACTCACTGGGGGAATCCCCGGGGCGACCTTTTTAAACGAATCAGCTGTTATCTTTCGGATGTAACCTAGCGCTTCATACCCTTCCAATTGATTTCCTCCTTCATCTACCATATGTTGTTGCATTGTGACAGACTTGCTACCCAGCGCTTTTAGGTGACTCCAAAATATCCTAGGCGCGGCCTTCTTCTTTTCGCGAATCTCTGTCATCCAGCGTTCACTTTCACCTTTAATTTTTGCCTCGACTAATTTCTGCACAATGGATTTTTGCTCTAAATATATTTCCCATATTTGGTTGACTTCGTCCTGTGGCCGCTTCTCCCTTTTTGCTTGTCTGTGCTCCCGTGATGCCTCACGTCGCTTCTCGATCGCCTCCCGGATTTCTTTGTTCCACCAACTTCTTGGCTTTCTCTTTCCTTTCCAACACATAGTTTTCTTCTCTTTTTCCATTTCTTTCGTGATTACATGTAGCAGCTCACTATACTTCCAGTCTTTGCCTGGTAGTTCGTCTACTTTTTCCTCGACTCTTGCGGCTATATTTGTTATTTGTTTGTCATTTAGATACAAGCTGCCAAACTTTGATTCTATGTACTTATTTTCAGTTTTATATCGCATTTGTAATATTATGCGTTAATGATCACTACCCAAGCTGTTAATGCCTTCCTCGTCTATTCTCATCTCTCTAAGTTTGTCATATATTCCTTCTGTCATGAGACAATAATCAATGCTCGATTGCCGGTTTCCGACTTCCCACGTACGTGATCTGCCCCTCACACTTAGGCCCCACGTTAACTATCTCAAGACTACGTTGCTCGCAGAGATCTAGCAATAACTTGCCATTGGTGTCTGAATATCCGTCAAGGTCATGAATGTGAGCGTTCATGTCCCCTAGAAGGATTCTTTCGGCATCATGACCAAATTCTTTAATATCGGTGCTTATGCATTTCACTATCTCCAGATTCTTTTCTCTGCAGTTATTGCCTGTCCACAAATAAGCTACACCTAGCCACGTTTTCTTTCCACCTACTGTGCCCGAAACCCACATGTGCTCCGAACACGTTTGTTTCACTCTATACAATTTTGTTCTGCTATGAATTAGCATTCCAACACCCCCACCTCTCCTTTCTGAGGCGATCCTGTTACATCCTTCCCAAATATAATTGTCAATATGTGGTGGCTCTTCCAAGTCTCTAAGGTGTGTTTCTGTAACCGCATAAACACCTATCTGTTCCTTGCTTAACTGCTCCTCAATCTCTAACCATTTTGCCTTTGTTCTGCCACCCTGCATGTTTATGTAACCAATTGCAACACGCGCCTTCTCCCTTCTTTTACCTTTTCTCTGGTTTTTCGGTATACTGCCTGTCAAAGAGTCCCCGTGGTTGTTTTCCTCATTACAAGCTACCGTGGGCACCGAAGGGCCCGCGTGCCCCCCCAAAAAGCTACTGCGCGTCCTGCCAGTCGCCAACGGTGCTAAAAAGCGCCCCCTACGACAAGTTCTTTGGTTTCGAGTAGTCAGACAGGCGGCCGCATGCAGCACTAAGCTCAGATACGCAATGGAGCCGCCGCTGTCGGTTGTGCTGCGCTTTGGATCTCGGCCAGTTTCTGGCGTGGCTGAGTTCTTCAGGCCAAGCAATCTGCGTAAACGCAAGAAGCTCGTCAACGTCAAGTATGTTTACGACGTGCAGGAGATTGAAGGAACCATTTCGGCGCGCTGCAACTCGCAAGTGCAGCGAATCTCATACGACGTTGAACTCGAGTTAAGTTTTACGAGGCATGCTCGCGCGATTAACGACAGTGCATAAACGAAAAGATTGCTGTTAAGAAAGCCGACATGATTTGCATTACACGACGAAACGGAATCAAGAAAGGTCCAGTGACGAAGGCTAGCCGTCGGCGGCCCGAATGAGCGCATTCGCGTCGTGTGCCGTTTTCTGTCGCATTCAGTCGCAAACACACTTCTTCCCCATGCACGGTCGTAATTTTCAACATTTGCTTCTAGGGAATTCGTCAAATTCTGTCAGCGTGCGGTGGCGGTCGAGAAGCGACGGCGCGCAATGTTTACAGCCGGCCGCTGGAAGCAGCCGGCTGTAAGCTGCCGGAAAAATCGTAGGCACATACGCAGGGTGACTCATGGCATCGTTTTTCTCGTTTCGCACGAAATGCCGGCTGCATATCCTCGTGATCGCCGTCGGCAGCCACGGCGTGCCGTCTGGACTGCACACAGGGAATATATACATATATAAACGCGTGCACGCGCGTACGAAAAGTAATCAGCACGTTACGTTGCAAACCACGTTTTGCTCGCGTACTCACTTCACGCGTCGGACGGCACGTATCCAGCGGTTCCGTCGCTCCACTTCGTACGGCTTTCAGGGGAACCAGTAAAACCGCACATTAGGATCCTTACCCCCATGTTCGATAGCGGCGACCGCGCTTCGGGACCGCGCGCTGCTCAGAGCCGTCGCCCAGACCACCTGCTTTCGGCACGGTTTGTTGAAGCAGGGATCGCTTGTCAAACATGTCAGACTCTGCAGGCATAACGGACAAGTTCCTGCGTACGTTTTAGGCACTTTTTGAGCCTGAAAACTAGGCGCAAAATTAAGTAAAACGCTTAAAGCAACTGAGAACTGCGTAACTTGCCGGTCGGCGTCCATTTTTGACTACCCAAGCAACTTCGGCGCACGCCACCAGGCTCCGCCACAGTACTCAAAACTCCTGCTTGAGGGCCCGTGTACTTGTATTTATATAGTTACACGTACGGGCCTCAAGCTTAATTTCGACCCCATGGAGGTGTCCGACATTTCCGGAGCTCTCCACTACGGCGTCCCTCATGATCATGTCGAATCAATTATAGAAGGTGAATCATTGTTTGAAACTGGCCATGTTGTCGCCTGTAGCGCAACACAAAAAAGAAGTCACACTGGATGGGCTCATTCTACAGACATCATCTTTATATGCAATGAACCCCATGAGCTGGACACCCAAGGAACCCCATGAGGTGACAGTGGTATCACACTCTTGCAAAGCAGCTGGGTAACGGTGAAGTGAAAGCTCAAGCTCGCGTGGCCGCTGTGGCACGGAGCAGTGTAAAGTACCATGCCGCCGATAACATTGACTGCACTTTCCCACATTGTGTAGTCTCTAGGTATGCGCAAACATGAAGTGAGAGCAAAACAACGCTGTACAAAGCGGAAAACGCCAGAAATCGCGGTTAAAAGCAACGCGTTCAACCGTCCGCTTCCCTTTCGCCGGAGGGCGTGCCTGCGCGCGCACGCACAGGCACGCCCAAAAACGCGTGCGCGCGCGAAGCTTTAACCACTTTAACTTTGAGTTTTTCCGGGGACCTCTCACAATCAGTGCTCAATACGCCTGATGGAAAAAGCTAATAATTCATTGGTGAATGTAATGTACCATATCAGCGTAGAGAAAGACGATTCAAGGAATCCTTCAACACTGATATCCCACCTGCCACAAAAGCAAACTTCGTTATTGTAATCAAATGTAGAGCCTCACATCTGTTTGATCAGCATACCGGGTCACTGACGTCATACTAAATCTGAACTTTTCAAGCGAAGCTTGTATTTTAACTTTACGCTTGAAGTCAGTGGTGTAGCTCAGCCGACATGACGTCGTCGCATGAGCGCGCTACAGCAAATGCGAAGCGTCACGTCAGTTCACGCATAAAGCATCGCCTAATGGCGGTGCAAAAGAGCACAACAAAGGTGCCCCAATGCTACAGTGGCTAGAATACTGTACCAATGCGCCCGCTCCCCGTCTTCTGCTGCGTCGTCTGCTGCCGCGATCGCCATTCTCACCGCTGTCGACGACAAGCGCTGCGGGCGTTTCTGGCTGTGGTGGAACCACGGTAGAGTGTACTAGAACTGTTGAGTGGCGTGAACGCGCCTCGCCGCCTGATGCCTTCCGCGTCGACCGTAGCGGCGGCGCTGCAGTCGCTCGGTACTGAAGGCGCGCGGCGCCGCGCGCTAGAACGGGCCGCTAGAACTGCTGGACGCGTCGGCGGCACCCGGCTAATCGGCACTGATGTGGCTTTCGTTGCGTGTCTATCATTATTAAGCGTAGGAATCGTCGTCGTAAGCCTTGATGGACGACACTTCAAAGCTTTTAATGGATGCTTGCTTCATATATGCCTTTGAGAGATACTGCAAATCAGTTCTTGTAGAAGCGACTGCTGAAAAGTACGCAAAATATAAAAATGAAAACGGGCTGACACCGACCGTGAATATTCACGATCTCAGTGTAATTGAGCCGAACTCATTGCTGGGCTATTTAGAACAATTACTCTCAATTAACTATACGCCGAACGACCGCAAGAAGAGACAGAGGAAACAAAAAGGGCGTGTCTTAGTCTGATTTCTTCTGCCTTAATATAATAATATCTGGGGTTTAACGTCCCAAAACCACGATATGATTATGAGAGACGCCGTAGTGGAGGGCTCCGGAAATTTCGACCACCTGGGGTTCTTTAACGTGCACCTAAATCTAAGTACACGAGCCTCACACATTTTCGCCTCCATCGAAAATGCAGCCGCCGCGGCCGGGATTCGATCCCGCGACCTTCGGGTCAGCAGTCGAGTGCCATAACCACTAGACCACCGTGGCGGGGCATCTTCTGCCTTAATGCTTTCTTTGGTGGTGATTCGGCGTCTAGTTTGTTCAGAGTAACTGAGCTGCTCTAATGGAATTTAACTGTGCTCAGAAAGCTGTGTGCTGATATTGTGCCGAAAGCACACCGAACATTTACCGCGCATTGGCGAAGCTGCGTGTACGGTGCGTATCTTTACAAATGCGCTGTAAATATGACTTCGACATTACGACGGCTCAAAGGTATTGGAACTCAAAGTTAACTCGATCGGTACAAATAACGGTCGTCCTCAGGTGCCTTGCACGGATATTGTTATTAATTGCTAGGCGCCGGGTGGGGAGGGGGATACTTTACTGTCCGTATTTGTGCGTGTATATATATATATATATATATATATATATATATATATATATATATATATATATATATATATATATATATATATATATATATATAAACATAATCTCGCAAAACAGAGCACCACCGCCCCTCCTGGCTTCACTTTTGACACTTTACAGTAAAGCAATGAAATTATAATACAAAACGTTGTCAAAAAAGTTTTTCTAATGGCATCGATAGAAGATCAGGAAAAGTGCAATATAAGCTGTCCATTGAATATGAGAGCTGGCTGTAATGAATTTAGGCAGAATAACCGACGGGCTACATTTACATCTGCGCATTTTAATATGCTTGAGATAAGCCCTGATGCATGAAGTTTGGGCCTCGGAGGTGAACACGCGCCTTCGGCTCGGCTTCCTGGCTCGCCTTCCTGGTATTTTAAGCCCTCAGAGGTCGCATAACCGATGCATCGTAACCGCGGAAGCATGCTGTTGAAACAAGATAGCCTTTCGGCATTAAAGAAACAGCGCAAAACTGGCACAACTCAGCCGTCACTAATATAAATGTTGCGATAGAGTCATTTGTACTCTGGTTACTCATGAAACAGTCGAGCGCATTGGAGCTCATACAGAGATCAATGCTCTGGATATATCGTAGAGACTGCCGGCAGAAGAATTGTAGGCTTTTTTTCGTCGCTGGTTCGTTAATTCTTCGTAGTCAGTGTTCGTAGTCACTTATAGTGTAGCGCGGCTCGAAGTGCTGCTTGCAAACCGCACAGCAATCAGTGAGCAGCTAGATGCATGTGCGCAAAATCCGATTGTGACCTTCTTTGGGGGTCGGCAGGCTCCAAGAACAGGGAATATCTCGGCGCAATTTTGGCACGCCTGCATATTCACTCATGCACCATGGCGCGTAGCAGGCGTTGAGACACCGATTGAAGCTCAGTAATGCATTAAACGCGCTCAAAACGCGCAATTACACGCTTTCGTAGGCTGCCACGAGCGCGCGCCAAATGCAGACGCTCTCCACAGCTTCAGTACAAAGTGACTACAGCGCCGCCGCTACGGTCGCCCGTCGGAGCATCACCCGAGATGCGGCGCGGCCGCTTCGTTCGTTCCACTGCCCCCTTCTAGTACACTGTAACCACGGGGTGGAACCTTGGTGGAACGTTGAAACGGTACGGTACCTGCTGATGCTGCTAGCCTACGCGTCTTCTCTGAGTCGTACTACGTCGTCTACGCTCTCTGTTGACTCGCAGTGAGAGCTGAATTTTAAACATGACTCAAGTGATAAATGCCGTTGAATCGCGTCGGAGCAGCGTGGCGACGTCAATGCAGTTGCCGAATCCTTGGCTAGAAATATAAATATTACTTTCAACTGAGTTTGCTGCTGCTAATAATAAAGATTTTAACAATCTAAGGTAAACCTTAAAAAAAAAGTATGCATGTTTTACTTTTCACAACATTTGAAATGAATTGATGATGATACCAGTGACTCGCGATTTCAGCGCCGTTGGGCGCAGAACCGCAGAACTTCAGATTTTATAGCGTCGTCCATGTTGTGGACGTCTTGCTGTTTATGCCCACCGGTGTGTATACGTCGTTAGCATGCTATTGAATGGTCGATCTAGCTGAAGATTTATTATTAAAAATGGACACCGAACTGCTAGCCTTGACGGGCGGTTTAATGGAAATCAAACAGGAGATCGACCGTAGTTTCCTCGCGGACAACATGTTTTCTCAAGAGGACTACAATTATAGTAAGTCACACCCACTACGTATTTCTTCCTCTCTGTCTTAGTTGAAATGTGCTTGCGGTTGCCGAAGTAATTCATCCCATCGCCACAGACTTTATTTCAACTTCATGCCGAACGATCAGCCGTTCTAACCGGCACCTCGTCGTCACGCCGCGACGCCGCCGCTGGTACCCACCACGTTGCTAAGATACGCGCACCTTCCTTGCTGGCGTAGTGGGTTTTCGTTTTATATTTCTCCTCTTCTTTTTAAAGAAAAGCAACACCACGCTACTTGTGCGGACTTCAACGATAAAGTGTGCCCCGTAGACCGGCTTGCCGAGCGACATCCAGTGTATTGCTCTTGTTTTACTTTCGCTATCTGCTTCTGCTCTCGTCCAGTAGTGAAACAGAAAATCGTTCCGCCGGTGTGCAGCGGCATTTTTGTTTCTTCCTCTTATCGTCGCGCTTTGATTTCCGAAGGCCGTTCGGCGTGTGCGTGGTCGGCGGTGTCGCGATTCGCGCCGATCTTGCAGCTGTCGCTGGTTTTATAGCTCACAACAAAAATACGAATATAAAGTAAGCAGAAGGGCGCGTTTCTGCTAAAAATAAGTCGAAGGCGCGTTTCTGTTTCACTCGGCTATTTGTTTCTCCCTCTCATTTGCGTTTCCTGCAAAGAGGTCGCGGCAGTTTATGCATGGCTTTCTCCCGAAGGCCGTAGCTCGAACCTTTGGCACCTGTGACCGCCGCAGCTGCAGGTTCGCGCATTGTACGCGCCAATTTCTAGCCGCATTGCTGTACACGTTGCATACCTTTCCGCTTGCTAAACTCGTTTTAGTTGTACGTTGTTGCACATTCATTTAATTGACCTAAAGGTGACCGTTGTCACCATGCCGCCTGGTTTCGGCAGGTCTGCTGGGCAGGTTATGAAAGGAGTGGGCATGTTGCTCTCTTGTCGACCAGCTAGGGAAATATTTGCGTAAATGCCCGCGCCTTCGCACTTTTTGTTATATCATTCTTTTGCGTTTTGATGTTTAAACTGGCGTGGCGGCAGCTGCAAGAATGCAGAGGATGATAAATACCTTGGGAGCAGGTTCAGTTGGAGGGCCAGTAATCTGCGTGACGTTACAGTTACAGATGATTATGTTAGGTCAAGAAGTATAGCGGTGGTATGTGAATACCTGGGAAATGTCAGTGCAGATTTCGCAGCTGTTTTTATTCTCCACATGGAAAGCAGAACAATGCCAATCAAGAAAGGGGACAGGCAAGGATATCTCAGCAATAATATTTACTCCATACCTCTTAAGACTCATCCAAGCTATTAAATTGCGACGGGTACCAGGACTAAGCATCAAAAGCAAGTACCTCGGCAATCTAAGGTTTGCAAAAGATGTCCTGTTCAATAATTCTAGGAATGACTTGTGTAACAAATGAGTCGGTAAGAGCAGGGCTGAAGATTAATATACAGAAGTACCGAGGTAATGTTAAACAGCTGGACAATAAAATGAGAATCTTCATGATTGGCAGTCAGCACCTAGAATCTTTGCAAGAAGAGTGTAGGGCTGGGTGTGCTGGTACAACATGCTTAAGATTTAGTGACAATGCAAGAGCACCAGAGGGAACGGAAGAGGAAAAAATTTTTGTTTAAAAGATGGTTGCATTAGTACTCCCTCTGTTGCTTTTGCTGATAAGGAGAAACGGTATTTCGGTCTTGCACCATGTTGATTTTCTCTGTGGTATCGCTGCATTCTGAGCATGGCTGTTGTGCTTCTCTGTGGCTGTATAAATAGTAAAGCTTTCTGAAAAGAAATAAACTGTTGGAAGTCGACGCTCTGTTCTCTGTTCTGTCCCCCCTGCTGTACACAGTATATTTATCCAGGCCAGGTTTGAAGGCCCTGATCACAAGAAGAAAATGTGCAGAATAAAAATTGGTTAGAGATCATACAACAAGCATTACCGGATTAATGGCAGCTTACCACTGTCCTTGAAAATAAAGATCATTGCATTCTGCCAGTTCTCTCAGACATAGCAGAAAGTTGAAGGTTAACAAAGAAACTTGAGAAGTTAAGGACTCCACAGTGAGCAGCAGAACAAGAAATGGGAGGCACTAGCTTTTAAGAGACTGAAGACAGCTTTGTGGATTAGAGAGAAAGCGGGGTTGGTAGGCAATATTCTAGTTGACATACATTATGCAAAAAATGCATAGATCATATAGCCAGTGAGAGTGATGGGAGGGATGCCAAGGGAAAGGAAACGTAGTTGACGTTTGCAGAAACTTGGGTGTGATGAAATTGGACAGTGTGAAAGGTGAAATCTGCTTGTGCAAAACTGGTATAAATGGAGATTGTTTGCTAAGTGGCTTTCATTCTACAGTGGACTCGAATGGGCTGACGATGATGTTTGGACGCCATCTGCATGAACGATGGACCAAGTTGTGTGATTGAACAAAATAACTGTCCTGACTGCTGTCTTTAGTATAAAGAAACAAAGGATGTTCATAGATATTTAAAACCCATTTAAAATTAAGAGGGAACTTTATCTAAAGGTGAAACTACCTGTGTATGTATGGGAATTGAGGAATTGTTTTGCTCCAACACTAGCTGGACCAGATTTTATGAATGAGGTTTAATACACACAACAAAAAGAAAGTTGAAATCTACCAGCTGTAAGGAGTAGGACTGAATAATCTAGTTTGCAATTCAGAGATGAAAAAAGCAACAAAAAATTGACAATTCTCTGAACAGCTGCAGCTATTGAGTGACACATGAAGGGAACATAATTGATGCATTATATAGTGCTCTTAAAAATACTGTTAAGTTGCGGGTAAGACTTTTACAAAATCCTCGTAAACATTGTAACATTTTAATGTATGCTGTAAATTGTAACGTAAGCTCTAAACTCGCAAATCACATTCGTCTGCTTTAAAGGTTCAAACAGACATAGTTTGTAGAAATATGACATCCATTTGTGGTACGGAATGACACTGTTATTTTTTTCTAGTTTTCAATTTTTGGCAAGTTGTAAAAACTTGAGGCCCCAAGTTGCACCCTGGAATAATATTGTAGTGCATATAAACAGGGACATAAGCAATGCACATGAACACACACACATGTACGCACGTGTGGGCACCACACACACGCACACACAACTACAGTAATCACATGCATTCATTTATACATAAAAAAATAAAACAATATGGTGGTTTGCATTAGCAAAGCGTCATTGCACTTTGAAATAAAGTATTGGGATTTTTCACCTTGGTTGAAAATATCCGGTTGTCATTTTTTTCTTTTTCTGCTGGGGGTGATTGCTGCAGGTACGTGCACACTAAGAGGAATTGACGCCTGCAGAAAGAAACTCAAAACATAAAAAAATTGAAACAACACCCGGATACTTTCAGCTAATGTGCAAGAATCCTAATTCTTTATTTGTCAGTGCAATGATGGTTTTCTGACGCATGCATTACCCACTCCAGCTCTACATTCTTCTTCTATAATCAGGCGAGTTAACTCATACCCATTTCGGCTTAATATAGTTGTACCTTCGAAACATAGGTTGCAGCGGTTAATTATAGGCAATGAAGAGACAAAAAAAAAAAGACTTGGTAGTGTTTTATGCTCTTTGTATACCTGCCAACTCTCCCGATTTTGGACCTGTCATCCCAATTGTACGATCGTGGCAGTAAATCTCCCGAAAAAATAGCTCAATCCAATTTCGAAAAATAAAACTGCAGTAAAAAAGCAAAAACCGGTGATTGAAAGAACACAAGCTTATTTATATGACACACCAAAGAAAAGGGTACGTCCACGCAGCTCAGAAGGTTCACTGACCACTGCTGTTTCCTGTCGTCTGCCGGGCTCTCCTCCTTTCACGAGAAACATGCACACACCCCTACTGCTGACACTGGGGGGCACGTCCCCCGTTTTATGGCCCACCTCTGAGAGGCCATAGTAACAGTAAAGAGGCTGGAACGCTTCTGCAGTAACAGTGTTTCAGTCAGGTCGCAGGTCCACTTCGAATGTTCCAAGGCCACGCGCGCAGGCTCGCCCCCCCAGCGAGTCTAGAAATCCCAGGTTGGCAGGGATGACTCTCTTACTGTGTTTCGAATCATATTAGCAAGAACATTCCTTGTATGTTATACGTGCCAATAAAGAAGAACGGTATGCACTGTTTTACATGATTTATTTAATGAAAGAGCTAGGGATGGTGACAGTGCAGTATTTAAGGAGTGAAAGGTATCTCAGTGAATAAAGTAAAAGCAAGGAAGAGACAGACGCCCAAAAGAATGAACCTTGGAGGTGTTTCAAAGGATATTGAGAAAACTAAGAAAGACTGCCTGAAAGTCTTGTTTAGTACTGAGACGCATGAAGATGGCGTCCCACTTTAAGCGATAACTTCTGAGGCAGCTACGTGGCAGAAATATGTTGCCATTTACCTGCAGAGCAAGCTAAACTTCCTTGGATTAAGAGATCCTTTCCTTGTGAAACGCTCTGACAATGTACTTCATCTTATGAATTATCACTTCAGGGGCCTGATGGCAATTTATGTTGACGTAAAATACCTTTATCATTCCTTGTCGCAGTCCAATTACTAGTTGAGGGCTGGATTGATGGAATTGGTTTTGTTTGGTTTAGTACTGCAGCGGGTACAGCAGTGGAAAGCTTTGTAGAGCTGCTAATTTTTCTCCTGAACTCTGCCTTTGTGCAGAAAGACAGCTCATACCTGGACAAGCACAGAGTTTGCGTAGGATTGTGCTCAGCAGCTGTTATTATAGTAGCCTTTATTTAGCATATCTCAACAGGAGCGCATTCAAGAGACAGCTGTTTTTTTTTTTATTTTTTAAGTGCTTAGATTTCTTAGTCTGTCTTGACTGTGTGCACATTGGACTGCTTTCAGAGTTAATGTGGTAGTGTTTTCAAAAATCTACTCAACTGCCTGAGTCCACTTCAACTAACCTATGAATTGCCTTTTGACAGAACCATAGTGTTCATAGACATCAGTTTCGCTTTCACTAACAATCCCACAAGCGCTAGTGGAATGGTCGCTAAAATCCCAGTAGAGCCTTATTGCAGGGGTGGAAGCGCTGCGCCATTTGCGCCACGCTGCGCCAATCCGCTTCTGCCGCGCCATCCTGCTCCAAAACGCATTATTGCGCCCAAACTGCTCCGCGATGGGCTCCAGTGCGCTTCCGGAACCGATCACCGAGGCTACGTTTGGTGCCTTTATGTGCCGCTGTCATCCGTGTCATGGCACGCCTATGCGAGCTTATATCATCATCACATCACTTGGCGCGCTCTCGTGACGTTGTCGAAGGCACAAAAAAGCTAGCGAGCCTGTACAGGAGCTAGCTACAAGAAAGTGAGTTGTGCGGCCATATTTCGATTGTGACGCCGACGGCAATGGAGTTTTCTGGTGCGCTGCGCGCACGAGGCGGTTGCGGTTATCGTGGCCTGGGATTGCGAACACGAACAAAAGTAACTGCGTTGACGCTTCATAATTGTCGAAAAGGTTCTATTTACTGCGAATACTTAATTTGATGTAAAGCCATGAGGATAGTGCGAGCAGCCGCCGCGGACGTAAACGCGCGACCATTATTTAGAAACTTTGCATTAAGGAAACCGCTGTATAGCTGAGTGTTGTGTAATGTGGATTTTGTGTCATAAGTCTTCATGAGAAAGAAAAAAAAATGTTTTATCTGTTTGCGGTCAGTGAAGCCACTACTAACCGCGAAACCACTCACAGGGCCTCGGTCCGTGCAAGTCGGTTGGACCATTTCCGAAACTCGGTTTTTTTTTAGTGAAAGCGTGCCTCTCCATGTGCAGAATTTGTTGCATTGCATACAAGCCCTTAGACGTTATAAATACAGCATGTAAACGCGCTCGTGCAGGGACGAGCTTAGTATCGCTAGTGCGATCGGTCGCGTTGTTCGATTTTGGCTCGTCAGAACCTGCGCTCGGCTCGTGGTCGAGTACGCTGTAGCTCGTACCATCCGCAGCACTACATGACGTGCCGCTCGCCGCCGTTGCTGCGTGTGGTTTGGCTCATGAGGTGGCGAGTGAAGAAATATACAAAAAAAGAACAAGATAGACACTTGGAACGTTTATTACTGAAAAGACAAATGTCAGTTAGTACGAAAACAGAACCACGGGATACAAACTGTGCGATTGTGACATCTAGTATCATCGCATCTCAAGTACCGTATTTGCTTGCATATAAGCGACACCAATAATTGACAAATCTTGGAAGGGAACTTGAAGGGAGAAGGTCGAACCGCATGGCGCAATTTTTGGCGCGATTTACGCGCGTTTGGAGGGACGCGCGTGTTTTTTGACGAACGCCTTCGCGAAATCGCGCTGTTGCGTCCTGAATGGCTTGATTTCGCGACTGACGCGTGGTCGGAGGGTCGCGCGCGTCCTTTTGACGAACGCCATCTCAAAATCGCGCCGCCGCGTCTTCCTCCTCGAAGTAGAAAAGAAAACGCCTCGCGCGGCTCATCGCCCGCTCGTCCGACAAACGGAGTTTAGGGTGCAGACACGTGCTTCTTTGGTTTCTCCCAATGCCTCCAGACGGCGCTGACCTCCGCGCGGGTACGACGGACTTAAGACCTAGGCTGCCCTGTGCGCGTCTCCTGCCTTTATCGTGTGTTTTTCATTCCGTTTTTTTATTGTTTTTTTTCCTTTTCTTCTTGTTTTTTATTTGTTTTATTATTTTTTGTTGAGGTCAGGACACTGAGAGTGTTCCCCCGTTGCAAAGGGGCAGGCCGCCAACACATCATCATCATCTTCGAAGGAACTTTTTGAAGCCGGCTTAGGCTTTTGACGAAAATGTAGCAAGCCGGCAAACGCGGTGCGAAAACACCGCCGATGAAAAACGTTCATTATCTTTAATGTTTTTCATTTGTCAGTCTAGTCAAGTGTAGCTATTCAGAACATCGCTTATCTCATTTTCCTGAGTCATTGCTCTATCACAGCTGTGATGTTTTGATAACACGTACGCGCGTGTGTGTGTGCGCACATATATATATATATATATATATATATATATATATATATATATATATATATATATATATATATATATATATATAAATTTGTGTTAAGTGTGGTTGGTTCATCAGTATTAAATGTTTTCTAAAATCGTTGGAATTTCTTGTGTTTACCAGAAATAAAAAAGAACAATGATATTTGATCATAGAATTCTGCTCCAAAACTAACTTGCATTGCTCTAAAACACACATTTTGGTGCTCCAAAGCTGCTCCGAAACAGTATTATTCCTGCTCCCTGAGCTGCTCCAAAACACTCAAGCCCGCTTCCACCCCTGTTATTGCCTTTATCCTAAAGCTAATAAGGCTCTACTGGCATTTCATTCGTTTCATTCTTAACTTTAAAAAAGGGGAGTTGCAAATATGCGTTTTAAAAGCGCACTACAGAAGTTGTACCAGCATCTAATCAATGCAAGCTTCAGGTTGCAAGCTACATGCCGTCACGAGGCTGGCTGCCCTAGTGTCAGTTGCAGGCCTGCTCAAACAGACACAACTGAGTGGAGACTTGTCCTCATCAAGAGAGGGTGCTGGATTTGACAAGAAAATAGTGGAAGAAGTCGCATAGATCAGACAGGCACATGTGTATACGATAGACTGCATGAACATAGTAACGAAGTGAAGAAAGCATCACCAGATGTTTCTTTGTCTCGCCAAAAGTGCAGCTGCAATGCCTTTATTGAAGGTACGAGTGTCCTAGGCCGAATTGATTGCGAGGTAACTTGCCTGATTGTTGATGCAGAATTGATATCTAGGGCAGGTGATGCTTGCATTAGCAAACTGTCTGTTGCACTCTCAAATAATGAATTAGAACTTCTACACATAAGCTAAAACTATCAGTGTCATAAGTTTCTTCTTTGCTTTATATATATATATATATATATATATATATAAATATTTAATGTAGCCCATTTATATGAGCTACAAAATCATTCCAAGATGCCATACAAACATGCCCACATTGCAACACTGGTTGACTTCATTCCTTGTCAAGGTTCTCTGTTTTCTTAAGTTGGTAGAATTTAGCTTTCTCTGAGTAGGGCATCACGAGTAAGACAGCCTACTCTAGATTATGTTAAAGTTTTCTCCCATGGCTTCTTTCGGAATAAACAAGGTGCATATGTTTGCTTCCATATAGTAGCCACATTTTAAGTACTTACCTGGCTGCTGTTTTCATTGTCTTACTGTTATGAGGTGTTTCTGGCATGTTTTTGCTTGTGTTTGGAATGGGTTTTGGAATGGGTTTGTATTGAGGTGCAAAAGTGGCGCATGTTCTTATGTTTATAAACAACAAATCCTCATGGAACTTTTTTTTTTTCAATTGCAGTCTTCAAAGATATGAGTGATGACGATGTTTATGATCACATTCTCCATGTAAGTACAATTAAAGTGCGCTCGGATAAGCAGACCACCTGTTTTCTATTGATTGCTTAAGTTTCAGTGGTGATGCAACTTAGGGAGATGAGCGAGTGTTGCATTGTTAGCTGCATTTCATGGCTGCTTTGGAGCTGAGGTTTATGCATCTGCATATGTTTATGGTCTTGCTGCAATATACGCATGTGTACATTTGTTCGTCGAATCCATGGATACTAGGTTTCGTGCCTTGCTCATATGGACCATATGTAGGACCAAAATTGTTAAAATTATTCATGCAAAGGCTCTACAATTGAGAAAAGGGTGCCAACATAGTATACAAGCTGGAAATGCCACTGTGAAATTATTGTACCTGCTCCCATGGCATGTCGTGTTCTATTTGTAAATAGTAAATAGTACTAAGCTACTGATAATAAAAGGTTAATTACATTGCTGTTAACATGAAAAAAATTTGTGTGGCCAGTTTTATTGGTTGTTGTCCTGATGAACTCACTTATGACACAAGAATGAACAAGATAATGCAAATGCCAAACATGTATAAACTCAAGCGTCACATTCTACCAGTAGAGATGGGAGACACAAACCTTATCTGTGCATGTTCAACAGAAGGCATCGCCAACCTGTCAATGTTGTTCACGCTTGGGCATTTAAAAAACTCTTTGGGCATGACAGACATAACGCCTAAGCAGTTAAGCTTCGTGAGAGCCTGCATGTTTCGCTGCCATCTTGCTTGATATTTGGTTGCTCTAAGTGGAAGAACTTTGCAGCCCTTTCAATTATGATTTGACCTGCAATTACGAGGTGGTATCAGAATGTTTTGTTACTGGCTCTGCTTTGAAAAAAACTAATTTATCTATTTATATGCATTCATACACTGACACTTTTGAAATAGACCGTTTGCATCACAATACCGTGTTCTCAGTGTTACTGCAGCTTTGCGATTATGTTCTAAAGGTCTTCTTTCTGGAAGGGGTTGAGCACCCTTCAGTGATTTCAATAATTGTTGGGGTTTCATGTCCCAAAATCACGATATGATTATGAGGGACGCCGTAGTGGAGGGCTCCGGAAATGTTTATTATCTGGTGTTCTCTAACGTGCCCCTAAATCTAAATACACAGGTCTCTAGCATTTCGCCTTCATCGAAGTGTGGCTGCCATGCCTTCTGCGATTTCAGCTTGATTTAAGTGATCATATCAAAATTGTGACATTAGAGCTTCATTTGTAATTTTTGGAATAGGGCAAAAGCTGGAGCTGATCCTTATTAATTACTCGTAGTTCATGTCAATGCTCATCACTAGATATGATACTTAGGTGTATGGGTAAGATTGTAAGATGAAGCTACAGTAATTGCTGAGAAAAAGCGCATTGTCTCCACGACAAAGAAAAAGGCTAGGCGTGTCCACAGCTTGGCAAAGCTCATGCTCATCGCGTTTTTTTGGCACTTGCAGCATCGTGCGTCAGGAATGTGTCCCAAATGACTAGAATATGATTTCAGATTTTTTTCAGCCAAATTCAAGTGCTTCTGAAGGGGGCTGTTCGGAAATTATGGGCTGATCTGGGGCACATGAGGAGCTGAATGCAGGACAAAGACAGTGTCTCCTCTCACTCATCAATCCACACACATGATTTTCTTAACAGAAACAACATGCTCTCTACCTTGCTCATTGGATCTGCCACACACTTATTTCACTCTCTTCCTGAAGTTGTTTACAAACCCTACCCAAAGTCAGCATTGTGACACTAGTGTGTTATTCAAGCTCAAATCACAAAAAGGTGCTTGACTTCTTCCAGAAAGAAGTATTTTGGAACATAATTGCGACATGACAGTAATGGTGGGAACACTGTAATGCTGAGCAAGGGGACTATTTCACGGGGGCCAGTGTATGAGTGTACATGAATGACTTCAAAACTGAGTCAGTCTCAAAGCATCTTGGCACCACCTCATAAATTTTCTTTTGTTGTAAAGGAAAAATGTTGAAATGCTTTTAATTCTATAAGGGGGATAAAACAACCTGGGTTGAGTTAATGTTTGTTTTATGTTCTCAATATAAACTTCCTTTATTGCACTTTGTCAGCTGTGAATTATATGTGGTAAATGCTGAAGTTTTTATAGATACAATATAAAGGGCCAAAACCTTGAACTTAATGTTGTTTTATAACAATTCATATGGCAAGTCTGTTGCAAAAGTAAGCCTAGTTGTCTTACTGCTAATTTTAGTCCTATTTAAAAATATTTTCGATTTCAAACAGAAACTGAAGTTTCCTTTGTTTAATTTTGTTTAGTCACAATGCTGTTAATGCCAGAGAAATCAATTTCGCTATTGTAAACTGTTGCCATACTGCTAGATTTATTTCCCATTTCAAAACAGAAGCTGAAGGTTCTTTTTTTTTGATTAAGTCAGAATTCTGTTAATGCCAGAGAAATAAACCATGCAAATTCATAGATATTAAGCTGTTATATTTGCCAGTTGTGTTTTTTATGGTATTGCCAAGTGTGCAATTCATTCTCTTGCATCTGTGGTTATCTGTAGAAAGGTATACTTGTATTAATTTCCCCGTAACTTGGTGCATGTTTGACATTGCTCATAGAACACTGTATATGGTGCCTGCTCAGTGGAAAATATGAGACACAAAAAGGATGGAGGAGGATTGTCGAATTCTTGTTTTCGTGCTTTGCCTTTCCAAGTGTATTGGATTGACTGACAGTGCAGCTCATTACAGAATAACAGATAGGTGGGCAAATTGGTTTGGATTCATAATGATGTAAAAGGCAGCACTAGAACAAATACAAAAGGACAAGAAGAAGATAGGACATGTGCTGTCAGTTTTTATTGAAAAAACTCCCTGTATATGCAGCCAGCTTTGTTACATGCAGAAAAAATTATCACAGATGTGGGAAGCGAACCACATCAAGATGATATCAACAGGTAGGGGGGGGGGGGCATATCCTAGAGGAAAACATTCATGGTGAAATTCATAGTGAACTGAGCAGGAAAACATACGCGGCAAAAACAACAGCTCATGCCCTGTCTTCTTCTTGTTCTTTTGTATTCGTCCTAGCGCTGCCTTTTACATCATTATGATCAGCTCATTACAATTGTACCTGTTTGCACTTCTGTGATACCTGCAGTATGGTTTCTTGAATACATGAACTTGATCATGTATACATGTATGATATGATAAGCATTTTTTTTCTTTACGATACAGTGGAACCTTGTTTACAAATAAGCTAGTTGGGAATGAGTGAAACATCAGCTATGTTAGTGTAGGCAGCTTAAGTATAAGGGATGCCATACCATGATCGTGGTACAGGCAACAAAATTTCTTTAAATAATCATGAAAGCGTGCTATAATTTGCGCTAGTTCGTTGAAGTTTGATGTACTGAAGAAACAGTTGGACAACATGACATGAGAAGATGACAACATCGGCACTGTGTTGTCGTCTTGTGTGCTGTTGTCTGTGCTCTTTATTGAGTACGTCACTCATGAAACATTATTGGCCATCATTAGAAGACATAACTGGCCAGGCGGATGAATAAATGAAGCAAATCAAAATGAACAAGTTGTGGTGATAAGGTGAAGTGAAGGGTGCCAGAAATCTGCCCCAAACTTCTTTTAGCCAAATATTTAGCCATTGTCAATGCCTTTGCTTATTGTGGTGAGAAATTTTAGCTATAATGAGGCTCTGCAGAAACAGTGTGATGGTAATAGCTTGCATCTTTACTTGGCTTTTTGGAGATGTATTTTTAAAGTAACTGCTGCTCCAAAAGCACATCTGTGAAATGACTAGTTGTAAAGAATGAACTTATACGACACTAACATTGTCATTCTACTAGTCATGTTCAATAATTTAGTGTGTGCCAAAAATGCTATAAAGTAAGAATGTAGTTAATATACTTGTGCTTACATGTGTCCAAATTAGTTTCTTCTGCATAGCTGTTGATATCTTATGAAGATTCCCAAGAAATAGTCATTTTTTGCTTTGTTTCTCTTGTTGCAGTCATCTACAGCTGAATATGGCAGTTCACAGAGTGACAAAAACTTCAGCTTTAATGAATTAAACATCTCCCCAACTGATGTAAAAATGGAGCCCTGCTCCCGGGAGTCTACGTACAGCTGTCCAGACCCAGACACATTTCTTAATAATGTAAGCTTTTTTTATTGCAATATTCTTGAAAATTTTTCTGAAAGTGCTTAGGGAAGAACCTTTAATCTAGAATGATTTATGAAAAAAGTCATATCCGGTGAAAAATCTGTGCTTGCTATGCAAGTCTATTTTGAGTGCTTTGTACATGAGTTCGGGCATGCTTTGCTTCAATTTATTGTTGCATTAAGTCATAATTAGTAAAGAAAGGGTTACTTAAGTGGGAATGTTGCTAATTTCCCCCTCCCCCATTCTCATCAGCCATCTTAGTTACAGTATGTTTTTGTTAACCCTTTCATGATCATGGGAGCATGTTTATGTGGCTTTTAGTTATTCTCTTTCTGGAGAAGCTGTTACATTTAGAACACTAAATGCAGGAAAATTAGCCAAATAAATGTGATATTGAATAACGTAAATTTCAAAGGGATATCTTAATTATTAAAGCAACACATATTTTACAGAACTAATATTTTTTCTTTTAAAATTTAGTTCAAACAAGATTATACATCCATCTCAAAAGAAAACAAAAAGAAGTATCGAATACAATTTAAAGCTTTCAAAATATTTTCTGTTTTCTTAAAGAAAAGCTCTACAGGAAATAAATTTCTAGCTGGAATGCTTCTCAAGCTGTAAAAGGATAAAGTTGTTTCCTCGTGGATGTTGGGCAAAGCAATTCTGGCCTGTTAATGGATGATGAATGCGTCTTGTGTCCTTATCACGTACCGTCTTAACACTTTCGTGACCGCACCTATTCCCATCGATAGTATGTTATCGATGACTTCAAGATCAAGTTTTGGCACTCTCTGAGCGGTTCTGGACAGCTAACGCAATACAAAGTATAAAATAACATGTTTTTTATCAGTTTTGTTTGCGAGTTTGTTTTTTCCACCGCGGGGAGATTTTTAAAGCTCGTTCGCAGTCGGGTAGGTGCGCGCTCGTTGCTTCTGACTTCGCGTCGACGCCGCTCGCGGGTACTCCACAGAAACGGCAAATTTCGACGGATTCCGATTAATATGAGCGGGAATCTCTGGATGATGGTAGCACCACAGACACGGAAGACGACTTTGATTCGCCAGGCTTCAGTACGGACGGTGAAAGTACGTCAAACCTCCCCGGAACATCAGCAGCTATCCGCCGGTAAGTTTCGTCTTCTCCTCGGGTCGTTTTATCGCTGCCGCGCGTCGGTGTAAACGTATCCGGTGCGTTCTTAAAATAACAGCTGTTATCTGCAAGGTGTTAACTTCATTCGGGCGGGAGCATTTGGCGCCGGCTGCAGAAGGAGCGCAATTCTCTTCGCGAAGACGGCGTGGAGCGGACTTTGACCCAACGCTCCAGTGTGCTGCGCGGCGGCGTCTTCGTGTTGTTTTTTACCGCAGAAGTCGTCAAAGAGATATGCAACCACACAGATATGTATGCGTGGATGCATACTTTCGAAAAGCCAACATACAGTGAGAGGGACGGATCCATGATGGAGGTTACTGAAGAGAAGATGAGCAAGTTCGTCTCACTCCATGTGTACATGGTAATCGTTGAAGTCCCGCGCATGCATTGGTGTTGGTGTCAACGACACATATTTCGAGGCCTTCGTCCACCGTCAGTGATGCCACGGAAAAGGTTCAAGGCTTCTTGAGTGTCTCTGATCTGAAGAAGACGACCGTCGCATCCCACGAAAATCTTCACCACGTGTCTTATCTATTGCAACACATGAGCAATTTTTCTACGCTATCTCTTAACCCTGTCGGAACCTTTCAGTGGATGAGAAAATAGTGAAATGTGAAGGTCGGTATGGTATTCGGCAGTATATGAGCGAGAAAGAGGTCGAATGAGGGTATTATTATGGATTTTTGCAGATTTGGAACAGGCTACACTGTTCATTTTAACAAATACACAGGAAAATTGAAAAATACCAGAACTGCAAACTATGCTAGGAAAGTCAAACAGAAAAAAAAATTTTTTTTCCTGAAACATGCGCAGCCAGTCTTTGTTTCACCGCGTCAAGAACCTGCATTGCGCGGTGGCATGATAGGCGCTAGTGCCTATATTCTTGTATTTATGTAAATAAACTTTGTACTTACAGAGCTTATATTTCCACTATTATTCTACGAGGGCTTTGCGTTCAAAAAGTATATTTCGATTTTTTTAAATGTTTAACCCTTGCAGAGTAGCATTGATTTTTTTATGAATCTTTCTTTCTTTTCAATGCATTTTTCTTTGTTTGATAATTTTTTTATTATATTCGAAATAAATCCGTTGTTTGAAATTAATACTGTTGGAAGGACCAATGCTTCCTCTATCGTTTGATACCCTACACTTTAGCATGAACTATATTCTGTGGCAGGAAAAAAATATTTCCTGGACTAGCCAAAAACAACCGATTTTTCCGCGGTCACGAAAGTGTTAAGCGCTGTTTTATTCTTCAGCTACTATGCACCAACCAACCCACTCAAGCAGACTGCTGGGCTGTTAGTTTGCAGCAATGCATTCTGCTCAATTCTATGCTAGTCTTTTCACCTTTTCATGGCCAACTTATTCTGTTAACATGGCTGGTCCATCGCTATGGTCTCTGGGAGAGTGCAAAAATTGTAAGAAAGCATTAGTTTTGGGAAAGGCAGCACACAATATAGTCCCCCCATCGTGCTGAAGCCCAGGTATGCATTCTAGTTTTATCAGAAAACATGTATTTTGTGCTATGCTTATTTGTGCTAGTTGTGCTTTTTGCAGTTCTTGAATTTGTCGCTTTTGGTGGACCATGAGCCATCCTGTTATTGCCAACAGCCATGGTCCATAGCTGTCGGCAATGACAGCATGGTGCTGTTCTGCTGGCATGGCTTAAGAATTGCTGTCAAACGGAGAGAGAAACTACCATATATAGGTCAAAATTATAATTTTCAGACTGTGTCTTTTAGGTCGTGCAATAGGTTTGGGAAATTCACAGAAGCTCCTGTTGCCTCTTCTGACACCGGTATAACTCTGAACTCTGACACTGGTGTAATTTTTTAGGGTGTCCACTCATTAATCATGATTCTTCAATGACTAACATTGTATAGGCATGCCCCATCTTTTTTCACATTTTTTTTACTCTATTTTCCGGTCTATAAGTTGCACGTTTGTATAAGATGCACCCCTGTATTTTGATGAAAAAATCCGTAAACAGGGGGTGGGTGCTCGAGCCGACGTTTCAACAAATGGACTTGTCTTCTTCAAGGCTGGAACCAGCCTTGAAGGCTGGAGTTCCAGCCTTGAAGAAGACAAGTCCACTTGTCGAAACGTCGGCTCGAGCACCCACCCCCTGTTTACGGATTTTTTCATCGCAAGCTTCCATCTGCCTCTTCCTGCCATTTCTCTGGAACCCCTATATTTTGTGACTTTTGCAGAAAAAAAATTGGTGTATAATGTGCACCTGCTTATAAGACACTACACCTATTTTGAACTTGTTCAGCATGATGGGACCACTGTTCTCCACCAGGAAGAGGCAATATTAGTGGAGATCAGCAGATGGGACATTATTATGCCCACTTGTATAGCCGCACTCAAAAGTTTGGAGACCATGTGAGTGTGTGGCATTGTGCATACATGCACTGTCTGGCAGCTCGGTGCCTGCTGTCATCAAAAGTGTCGCAGTGCACATGCCCATTCGTCCTAACTCGCTGGCCTGCTCATTCGCTGGGGCTGCTTGATGCTGAGACCCTTGGAACGTAAACTGATGATGATGATAACGATGTAGTGCTTTTGTTCAAGCAGCGGGTAGATGGCAGGCACCACAATGCAACAAAGAAACATATGGTGCCTTTATCCTATTCATTGTGTTGGTACCATTGGTTTAATGCTCCGTTCAAGAAAAAGCTGACCTATAACAGCAAAATAGTGTGCATGACAATAGCGGCCTTACTATGGCCTGTGTACTGTTTAAACAGCAAGTAGCTGAGATCTGTAGACACTGTTGCTCCACTGTTTAAACAAGGTTAGATTTCTGTTCTTTTTTTAATCCTGCTGTGCATGGTTTGTCATACTTGTGCAAAAAAAAAAAAACACATATTGGTCGCAGAAGTGCGCATGATTTTTTTCATATATGCCGTGCCATTGTATAAGACGAACCAACAAACACATGGAAAAAAAGTTCTCTCTTATATGCCGGGAAATATGGTATGTGTTTTTTGTGTGTTCTGTTATAAACTGCTCATTCAAATCTTTTGCTCTTTCAGGTCCATACGTCTGACCCAACCTTAGCACCAAGCCCAACCTCTGTTCCCGACACACCTCCTGACACCCCACCTACACAGAGTGGCTCCAGCACTCCTCCACATTTACTGGATTGCCCAGGGTACTTGCTAACTGTATCAGCTTCTTCCGTTACATCAAAGTCGACCTCAGCACACTTTCCAGTGACACCTCCTCGGGTGGCTCCTTCTGTTGTCATGGTATCCTCACCGCCGAGGGTCGGGCGTGGAAAGAGGTGAATGCTTCAAAGACGTGTTGGTGTTTGCTTGTAGAGTGTAATAAGACTTTCAAAGAGAATAGCTTTATTTGGCCGCCATTGTGCACGGTGGATTGCCAGCTAGGTATCTAACCGAGGCAGTGAGAAGCACCAGTGTTTCTGTTATGGCTCATGTCATTCTTTGAGGCAGAAGTGCTATCACCACCACCATTGGAAAAACTTAGAGTGGTAGACGGTATATGTAGAAGAGAAGTTCTGCTTGTGCTGTTGCCGTTGTTGTCGGGGAAACTTGCCAAAGCAGGTGTGCATGGCAATAAAAGCACAGGAAACTCACCACTTCTGTTGCCATCAGTTTGGTCGGGAAAAATGTGCTGGAGTGGGACGAGGGCAGTGTTAGGAAAGAAGAGAGGCATTTGTCGCATCTGTAGCAACTTCATGTTCTAGAGATTTCACCTTTCGCTTTGCTAGCCTTTATGGTTTATAATGTGCAAGAAAAAAAGCTTGCGAAAAATTTAAAAATGCTTCCTACATGCATTCTGACTGAAGGAAAGTTTCACAATAGATGATAGCACTGCACAGAGCAAACACACTTGTTTCACACTGCAGAGTACAGTGCTGAACACCACTGTCACCTCCTTAGATGCCATGATGTCTGAAGAAAGGGGAAAGATGTCTTCACAAACAACCTGGTGAAGTAGCTAGTGGCTAATGTGTTACGCAAGGACATGGGTTGGATTCCTGGCCATGGTGACAGTGTTTCTGTGGAGGCGAAATGCAAAAACCCCTGTGTACTGAGATAAAGGTGTATGTTAAAGAACCCTAGGTTGTCAAAATTGATCCAGGGTCCCAGCTACAACATTCCTCATAATAACACTGTGGTTTTGACACTTAAAACCCCAGCAATTTTTTAAATCCTTACAGGTATGAGATGGAGGCCTCCAAATCTCCAATCACTGAAGAAATATTTGCTTATTTAGATAATAATCTTTTATGGTTTTCAGTTTAAAACCGTTGGTGGCTATATTATATGAAACAGAAATGTGTTAAATGTAGTTACTTTTATGCTGACCTAAAAGCAACTACATTTAACTCTTGCGATACCTGTGCCATTCATGATACATTTTATTATAATGACAGTCGAGTGATGCTTCAGTACTGCACCATGGGCCATTATCACATGATGACTTTTGGACACACTGCAGCTTCACAGTGGCATAGTTATTTATGTAAAATTATTCTATAGAAGTTAAAATTCACCTCAGAATGCCACTTGAAGCTTATTAAGCAGTCATCCTCGTTCTGACTGGAAGTTCAGTCATAAGCATGTTGTAGGGGTAAGCAGAACAATGAAAATATGCAAAAACCAGCTAGCCATTGCTGTCAGTAGGTGGCTAGCCTTTATTTCAGCTGCTGTAAGTTGGCAGTAGCTGCAGTTTTAATGTGCTGAATAGCTATTTGAAACCACTTGATTTTTCAGTCAAGCCATTGAAATGAAGTGTTCTATAATGCCTGCACTGAAGAACACCAGTGATGGTGATGGGTAAAGCTGCAGTCTGGCTTGCCACTTTCTAGTAGTAGTGAAATGTGACAGTGAGTCGGAGTGGAATTATGGTTTATAGCACTGAACGAAGTATGTGTACCTTGAGCTTCGTGATATTGATTCCTTGGCGAGTGATTATCCTGTTCAAATGCAACCCATAAACTTGTTTTATGCTTGTGTAGGACTCGCTGTTAGTGGAAAGGTACATATTAACATGGTGGCAGTTGCTGGCTCAATAATTGGCATCCACCTGACTGTTATATCTATTATGACTTGTTGCTTTGACAGCACAAAAGACACTGACGCTGACTCAGGAGGAATTTAATCAGCTTACAGCACAAGGAGTGCTCACAATTAAGACACCAACCACTGGCGCCAGCACTGTCAAGACAGCAGCTGTGGCGCCCAAGATTGTAACTTCACAGGCAATACCAAAAGTGGCCAAGGTGACTATTCCTACCCTCAACAATGTGGTCCCTGCAGTCAGCCTCAGTAGTACTACATCTGCAACTTTGCCCATTGTCAAGACGGAACTGTCGCAGTCTCCAATCCCCCTGTCATCTATGGACCCTCGGCCACACTCATTCAACAGCTTAGTGATGTGAGTGTTATTATAAGTTTAGTAATATATACCTTTGTGTCATGTTATGTTGTCTGTGATATGAATTCTGTGTGAGGAAATTTGTCAACCGTGCGGCTGTTTGCTCTGTATATGTAACTACTAGATGTTAAAGGGGAAAAAAAAAGAAAAGAAAATTTCAACTGGCCACATGACATACCTCAAGGTCTTCTTCACATATCTTTATGAGGTTGCTATTTGCTATTTTTGAGCACTTCTTTTTTACTTGCCTGTTCCTTGCTTACCAAATGCTTTTGGTTGCAATACCGTTGACTTCCGTTGATTCGGCTCTCAAGGGACTGACAAGAGACAAAGTTGGCTGAATTGTCTGGTGGCTTGAGCTAAGCAAGAGGCAGAAAAAAAAACAACTAAACACATCATTGACCCATTTGGCAGGTTTTGCCCCAATTTCAACACGTCCCCGACCCGAGGCACTTACATTTTATGGGTCCAAAGTAGTAAAGGACCATAAAAATGACATTAGGGCACCTAAAACTATGTAGAAGTCAAATGTGTGCCCAATTTTTCAGCAAGAAAACAAAAACAAAATGTAGCTCAGATTCCTGCAATAATAAAAAGAGGAAACCAGCCAGGTGTGTCTTGATAGAATGAAACTTTATTGAATTAATGCCCATCATCATCACTTTTAGGCAGCACTTTATTGCTAGTAGAACAAAATATGTTGTTCTCCTTGCGGTCAGTAGCATGTTTAATGCCTTGCGCTTATAAATAGGCTCCAACACTTGCAAATTAGATAATTGTCCACACCACACTAATGACATTGCTAGTCCATCCTGCAATGCGTGCAATTCTTCGGAATGCTGACAACGCATGATGCGACTTGTTGCTGCTAGCTGAACAAGTAAAATAATTTGATTTTAAAAGTGCACTTGTAATCAGACTGCAGGCGGCATGTCATCGTCACGCTGTCCAAACTCACCATCCATGGTCGCTATTTTGTGATGGCACTGGCGATGACAGTGGCCAGCCAGTCTGTGACTAGGTCATTGTGAACGCACTTTTTGGTTTGGTTTCACATCAGATTGCACTGCTGGAGGAAATTTTGGATGAAGTTTCTAGCAAAAAAATTTTTTAATGTGCTAGAATCAAGTAAGTGCTGTAATAATTCATTGTGAGCTACTGTTTTCACAATGTCTTCCTGAAGCAGGTTGAAAATACGTGATTTCAGTGGGGATGGCACATGTTTGACACATGCACCGTGAAGTCTGATGCTGTTTCTATGTAAGCAGAGCCATTACTGCGGTCAACATTGGTGGCAGGCACATGTAAAATCACCAGCCAAGTTACGATTATCTGGTGAAGGTCAATTTCATAGTTGAAACAGTGAAAGTTTGGTTTCATAGAAATGTATGGGGTGGTGGTGAGGCCTCTGGATGATATAGAATCAGCTGAAAAATCGAAGTCACTTAAACCACAGTAATGGAATTCTACTGTACTAAATTGCTTGCAATGACAGGATTTGGAGCTAAGGTTTATGATAGGCTTGTGCGAATGTAAGTTCTCTGGTTTGAAGTGAATAAATAGTGATTATTATTGAATAACTTTGAAGCGCATAGTTTGAATATAATAATGAGAAGGAAAGTGGGTAATAAGTCGATAGAAAAGCATGCACAGTGCCACTCACCACTGGGTAATTGGCCTTCGGATGTGGTAATGGGCTCTTGATTTTACTCCAAACATTTCACCTTCGTTGACCTAGCCTAGTTTCTATTATATTAGATACCCATAGTTGTTACAATCTCTACACAATAAGAGTGCCATAGCAGTAGTATCCTACATGGTTCCTGTTTGTATAGTGGCATCACTTCGCTTCCAAGCGCAGGTTTTTATGATGATTTTTTTTTTTTTTAATGTAGAGCAAGGCATTAAAAAGGCAACAGAGGATGATCAAAAACAGGGAGTCAGCCTGCCTGTCACGAAAAAAGAGAAAAGAGGTGAGTTCCTGTATGCTCATTTCTCAGGTTAAAGTACTAGCACATACCAGTGCAATAGGTTAGCAGTTATGCTAAGATAAGGCCATGGATAGGAACTGATGTGAGAGCTATTTCTGAACTTTTTATGGCAGCAAAATACTCAGGGGATACTGGGACCCAAACACTGCTGATCTAATGCTTGAGTTTCTGCTGTAAAAAAAGGGGGTGGGTGGGGGGCATGATTGCTTCTGCAGTTGTCTCTTGTGAGGGAATTTAACTTATTACGGCGCATCCATCTCTTGGGCCTTTCAAGAACAGTTTTATATGGCTTCACATTCTCACTTGATTTAAGCTAGGAATATAGCTCAGTTTACTGTTTGGTGCCCACAGGCTTACTTTGGTTTTATAGGATTGTTTGCAAAGTATATGTTCCCAAGAAAACTGTGTAGTGCCCAAAAGGACGCCATCGTGCGTGTACGACAATGTTGACAAGGCACTGTGCGTAGGTGCCTTTCTTTATTTTTCTTTGAAGTGCTGCTTGTTCATCATAACTATTTCTTCTTTTATTGCGATAGCAATTATATGGACAGTCTCGGCTGGATTTTGCCGTCGCCGTCGGCGTCGCCGCCGTCATGCACCGTATATGTATAAGTATGTATATATCTATAAAGTCCCCACAGAAAAAACTCAGAAAAATGCTTCCGAAGCGCGGAATCGAACCAGGGACCTCCTGCTCCGCAGCGAGCGGCGCTATCCACTACGCCACGAAACGCAGATCCTCCACGTAGCTAACGGCGAGCGTTATATACACACCATTTAGCGCTGGACGGACTCAGAGACAGCAGGCGATAATAAGCGTTTCTTCAATACCAGCGAGGTGGCGCTAGGAGCCCTACGGGCGCATTTAAAAGTCGTCGGCGAGCTCGCTCGCTTCTTCTTATATTTGCGCATGGGAGAAGCTTGCCCTTCCGCTGTCTGCTCGCGCGGTTTTCTCGTGGCGAGGGGTAGACGAATGTTTCACGCTTTCACCGTGATGTCCGCGCTCATGTTATGGCGCGTACGAAAGCCACTCGAGCTCAAAGGACGCCGCTAAACGAACAAACAGAAGATGAGCGCGAACTATCAAGTGTCACAGCTCGACACTTGAAGCACGCTAGTCTCCCTTCGCTGCTTCGACCGCCTTCGCTGCTTCGGCCGCCTTGTTTAGTAGTCTGATAAATAAGGCTTGCTCTATCAGTTTCTCACGTTAATCATAAATTGCATAAATGCTGTACTGCACCATTAGAATGATTGGGGAGAAAATTTCAGCAAGGTTGGTCATTTTAGCCTGCCAACAAAGGCATTCATCACTCAAAGAAAAAATGCCATGGCTTTGTCCCAGTTTCAGTGATGACACGCAGCTTTGCCTTTTAGAGTGAAATAAAGCCACACTGCACGAACAAACAATGTGGTGAAAACTGTATTGGCAAAACTGTTGTGTACAGCTACAACAACAACAAAAAAAATTAGCACAAGTGATCGATCTCCAAAGCAGCAAAAATGTGTCTAGCTTTCATATTGTAGGGTTAAAGGGACACTAAAGGCAAATAACAATTTATGCCAGAGTGAAAGCCCAATGTAGACAACTTCTAAAACGGCAATATTATCAACAGCATTGCCCTACTTACCGAGAAATTAAGCTAAATGTATCACATGATGAGCGCCACGAGTGGGACATTTTCGAAGTGATCCCGATGACGTATGGAAGTCGGCCTACAATAAATCACTAGTAATCAAACCAGCAGCAGTAAAAAAAGAACAATCCGAGCATCAAAAGACGTAATAAAATGCTGTTTGTTCGTTTCTGCTTGATTCATGGAAAACAAAACCGCCGTGGCGTTGCCATGGGGAACGGCGCGCGTGGTTCAAAGGTTCCGTTTTCGCCGAACTGTGCCTCGCCCGTCTCAGTGGTAGTTTCGGGATCGCGTACTGCCGTGCGTGTTTTGCGCGCTCGTGAAAGTCGCTCTGACAGAAAGTTCGACAAAATGCCGCATGCGTGTGATATTGCCGGATGCCCGAATGGTGCACAACACCAGTGCTGCAGCAAGGAAACCGGTGTGTCTTTTCACTGGGTGCCGCGGAATGAACCCTTATGCTCGAAGTGGCTTAGTGTCATGCCATTGCGCCAGTGTGCTAAACAGTCAAAACCTCTGCGTGTGTGCTCGCTGCACTTTCGTACTGAGGATTACGAGACCAACCGCAACTTGGTGAAGGCTTTGAATGTGCCCATCCGAGCAAGTCTTTGCCGCAGCGCCGTTGTTGCTACTGTGGGTCCCGCTACTTCCGCTCGGCTGCTACTAGTGTCGGCGGCCGCGCAGTAAAAGCGTGCAACGTTGGGCACGGCAGCAGTGACGTATGAAAGTCGTATTTTCAGGCGGGAGATTTGAAGCGCGCTAACGCGATGCGGACCACTAAAAACGTGATTTTATTTCAAAATAAGCACTTCCTTGGCACAAAAGCAGCACTACGAGGTTTCTGGACCGCTATTTCAACAATCAACGTCGACTTAATATTTGCCTTTAGTGTCCCTTTAAGGATGGGCTGCTTTTTGCTGGTCACCCTCGATTTAAACCTGTATTGTGCCTGCCACTCTGGTATTTGCACGCTTCGGAACTAGATGCAATTTTGGTCACTCATGTTGTATGTACCTATTCAAGATTCTTCAAGTGCTACTTATTTTGTAAATTGCATTCCTAGTGCATTGATTGTAGTTTTATCATTGCGGCTGGTTTTTAAAGTTCAGAACAAAATGACCTTTTTTTGCAGGAGTTGCCGAAGAAAGAAAATACAAAATAGGTTAAAGACATATAGATTATTGAATACTGGAAAAATTATTAGGAGTAATTTTTCCATGTGACAGCCACAATGTCATGATCATTCAGAACTCGGGAATGCTTTTTGGCATTGATTTGCAATATGTATGCAAAGCATCAAGTTTTTTTGCACACTTTGAAGCGTTGTTTTTTTGAAATGTTGATCTCAACATTTCAAAAACAGCCGGAGAATTATGACGACAATGATCTCATTGTCGTCATAATTCTCCGGCTGTTTTTTATGTCCACTGTAGGACGAAGGCCTCTCTCACAGATCTCCAGTTTACCCTGTCTTACGCGAGACGATTCCATTTTATCCCTGTGAACTTCTTAATATCATTGCTCCATCCAACTTGCTGCCATCCTCGGCGTCTTTTCCCTTCCCTTCCCTTTCCTTGCCTCGGCTTCTTTTTATGGTGGCACCCTCCCTGGGTGCCGCCATAATCCCCCCTCTGGGCTGTGGTAAATATGCGACCCCCCCCCCCCCCACGAAATGCACTGCCAAGGCAGTGCCATCAACGTGCGTCAGCCTCTGTATTAGAGCACTGCACGGGCCCGGGCCGGGCTCGGGCTTGAAATTGCGGGCCTGGGCCGGGCCCGGGCTTGAGGCTGCGGGCCGGGCCGGACTTGGGCCCGCTCATTAATAGGCCTAAGTCGGGCCTTCGAGCACACGCGAACGTTACGCATTGCATGGTCTAAGGCATTCTCTGCCAAGCTGAAGTGACATGTGCAAAGAGCTGGCTCTTAGTAAAGCTTAGCAAAAAAAGAAAAATGAAAAACATTTGAAGTTCTATTTTTTTTCCACCAGTATAGATATATCTATACTGGTGCATTTATTTTATGCTGTATGCTCAGAATTCACATGTATATATATAATATATATATTCGTATGCTAGATGACATGATAGGACAAAATCGTACCCGCGTCCTAGGACTTAACAGCGAAACAGCTTAACCGCTGAGCTATTACCGCGGGCAAAGCAAAATTTCGATGCATGTACACACCACATTTTCCGTCCAATCGCCTGCTACAAAGCGCAAGGCACCATTAATAATCATCATCAACTACTAATATCCTCTCGAGGGCCCCGGCTGGGTCTGGTCATTAACACACGTGCCCTGGATAAGTTTAGTAATGAACGCCTGGGCCCAGGCCGGGCCCGGGCTTGGTACCACGGGCCCAGGCTGGGCTCAGGCTTCATAAAGCGGGCCCGGGCCGGGCCCGGGCCAAAAAATCTGGTTCGTGCAGTGCTCTACTCTGTATTCCCATGCCACAGTCCAGAAAGGATGTGCTCTCCCTCCCTGTTGAAAAGGTCTGTACATACTCTTCTCCAAGGGATGGTTGCCAATCGTGAACTGTTTTTCTTTCGCTAGGCTATTAATCATTACCTTTGTCTTCAGCATATTCATTCTAAGCCCTACTTTTGTACTGTCTCGGTTTAAGTCCTCTATAATTTCCTGCAATTCGTCGGCATCATTGCTGAGAGCACTATGTCATCTTATTATTGACCCTATTTGAAGGATATACATGAGGAAAAGAAAAGGTGCGACTTCTAAGAGTTCGAAGATATAGATCGGATTGGTAACCAGCAACCCGCGGGCCACATGCGGCCCGCGAGGCACTATTATGCGGCCCCCGGCACAACATTAGAAGCCCCACCCTCCGCATGTCACTGCCTACCTGAAGGCCGATATGGCAGTTTTGACCTGAAATAGGGTTAGACAGGAACAAAAAAAGATCGCTTCCAGTTGGCATCTTCCCCCAGTCCCGCATCTACACACTTAGCCAGACAACATCTTCAATTCTTTTCTTTGCGCAGGTACAAAAAAAGGGGGAAGAAAGATTCTTTGTGAAAATACTAGGTCAGGGAATCCAAAAACGGCAGGAAGGGGAAGATGGAAGCTTGCAATGAAAAAATCTGTAAACAGGAGTGGGTGCTTGAGTCGACGTTTCGACAAGTGGACTTGTCTTCTTCAGCCTTCTTCAGTTCCAGCCTTGAAAAAGACGAGTCCACTTGTCAAAACGTCGGCTTGAGCACCCACCCCCTGTTTACAGATTTTTTCATAGGTCAGCGAAGGACCTTCATCCAAGAATCTCCAAGTGTATGTCAGTTTTGTACACTGTTGTCAATTTACCAAATTTTTTCTCTTTGCCTCCTACCCCCCGCCCTCTTTCCCCCCATTAACTTATTATACCCCAGTCATACAGGGCACTTTCCATCATCACTGAGCCCAATCTGGATTATATTTTATGATCACGAGTGGCTTGCTTCCTCAGCTTGGAAAAAAAGGAATAATTAAGTAGTTGATAAATGCTATCTAATTGGGCTCTGTCATGTTTTAAAGTGGCCTGCATGACACCGAACTTAGGGAGGAGCAAAGTGTCAGTAGTATACCTGAACGATTCTCGTGTATTGTTTTCTGTTCAACAAAAAAACGGGCACTAACAAGTGCCCCTCACATTTTCTGTGCTGCTATGCAGTATCTTCAGAAGCTGGAGCTTGATGTGCGGGAGTTGGCCAACGAGAACGCCAAGCTGAAAGAAGAGAATGCTCACCTTCGTCACAGAGTAGCCCAGCTAGAATCTGAGGTGAGTGTTGGTGCTTATCTGGCTTCCCCGTGTAATGATAACACCCTGAACTTACCATTGTAGCAAGCGGCGATGGCAGTGATGATGCCACATGTTAGCCATATTGTCAAGCGGTCACTGCGCTTGTGCTTTGACCTTGCTTTGCGCCATTTCGTCATGCTGTAGTATGCATGTCTGCCAGTAAAGACTATTGAGTGTGCACTTGATATGGCAACCGTGCTGCCAGCAGACACAAGCAGGACGCTGTCCCACATTGTTTCTCTAACATCAGATGCACTGTATTTTGAGATGGAGCACAGGCAGCAAGAACCCATGGCCATGCAGAGAGGCACAGGAATGAGTGCTAACCCACAGAATGCCTGCGTTGCCATATGTAGTGCTTGACTCATGACACAGTGCTTCGTTTTTGCTTTTCTGTCATTACAGTTTCTGAACATATCAATATGAAGAATTGCGGAAACACACATGAGTGGTGGTCTTGCGCTATGGTGAACATTTGAATAGAGTGTTGAGCCCTAGTGGTGTGCAAAGTCTGGAAGTCGCCCCCCTTGTCTGTGAAGCCATGCGCACTGCCTGGGTCGACTACACTAATGAAGGGGCACATTCTAGAGCCGCTAACAAAACTCAGACTGAGCAAACCCAGAGATGAGAGGAAATATCCTAAAAATATGCAGCAGGTGGCATAACCACCTTGGAGCTTTGTGTTACAGTGCACATCTTAATTAGTGAAGAGAGGGAACAACACATAGGTATTTCAGTGTACTGTCAGCGTCAAATGAAACCCGAACATTGGCAAGCCTTCGCAATGGTATAGTGCGCACCGTGCAGTTATCACCATGGACAGGCGCGCATATGCGCAGCGCGGTCAAACCGGATGCACATGCCTGTCAATGGTGATGACAGGACGGCGCGCACTATACCATGCGAAGGCTTGCCGCTGTTCGGGTTTCATTTGATGCCGATTGTACATGGCAGGACAGGAACGAAGCAAGGTACAGGTACATCATTGGTACTGAAAGGGTTAAGGGACACATAAGAGAAAAAGTGATTTCCCCTGTATTGGTAAATAATCCTTTTCCAATACCGAAAACACCACTCTTATTGCAAGAAGACAATAGGTAAGCCAGCAAAGATGCTAAAACGAAATGTACAGGTGTCATGCTATCTAGAAAGTCTGGCAGCAGCTTTCCATGATGTCACAAATTTTAGAGGCACCTGTGAGCACCCAGTTGCTTTGGAATTGGTAAAAATGGGCTGTGGCTGCATTGTGTTATGAAGGTGCCTAAGACTGAACATGGCAGAGAGAGAGAAACATTTTTATTTATTCTAGTTTTAGGGAAAGGGGGTGCGAGAAGAAGGCGAGGGATCCCGATTGCAGTAGGCCTCCTCTACCACCTCAGCCCACCTCAGGAGAGACTCCTGAAATGTGGGGTTGTAGCTGCGCATGGCAGCCTCCCACAGCTCCCGACTACTTAAATGTTTACGGAGGCTCGGAGTGATTTTTACACTGCCACATAATGTGGTTTAGGTCCGTTCTGCTGACAAAACAAAACTTGCAGGCCGAACTAGGGTACATGCTAGGGTAAATGTTGTGGCATAAGGCAGGGGAGAGACAAGTGCAAGTTTGTAGTTTACGCCATAGAACCTTGCATCTGCGTGAGGACCGACGCAGTAAAGATGGGAGGGTTTGGTGACCTAGGTGGTAATGCCCACAAATGCCGTGGTACGTAAGCAATCTTTCTTTGGAGTTAAATGCTGAAGGGAGATGGCATGCTTCGAGAATCTGCACAGATCCAATGCGGTCAAAATACAAAAAGCTACTTTGAAATCTGTAACATCACTCTGATGTGCTAGTGTTTGGGATAAGGCACAACATTCAGAAAGTTAAGCCATGACCTTTATGATCACTTGATAGCACAAAGTTAATGACAATAGAGTTTTCAAAGAATCTGTTTTCAGTCTAAGCTGATATATGGCTTCTATTTAGCATTCATTTAGACATAATAAATAATCTACCTGAAGAGCTGAATCTATGCTATCTGCTGAAGGTAATTAAAAAAATACTACTACAGTAGACTCTCAGTGATTCAAACTTGAGGGGACCTCAGGATTTTATTTGAATTATCAGAAGTGTTCATAAATATGACTCATAAACACAACAACTAACACTGCGATGTTTATTGCTTCTCAGTGCCGCAGCAACATCATAGACAGGCCTGCATGATTGCCAGTAAAATTTTTAGGTATCAGCAATAATACTGGTACTCGTTATTATACAAGGCGCGCACGGGTGCGTAATTAAGGGACGAAATGTGTTGCGTCCCACGACAGTTGCTAGCCCCTTTTACATCTTAGGACGCTTTCTCGCATGGCGTACTGCGGAAAAAGTGACTTTAAGAAATGTTTGGCAAGCGATAGATCAAGGCCAGACCGTACCGTTTTGTTTTTTCTTCCTCGGTCAGCACGCGATTATTGGTGCGCAAGGTTCGGGTAGTTTGGCCATTTTGTAGGCAGGCAATCGGCTTTATTTGTGCCTGTTAGTAACACAAAAACATGAATGTTCAGCTAGAAGCAACAAAGGCAGGAGATATTTCCGGGCATGGACAAGCAAAAAGTTTGAATTAACCGAATTTATGCAGTGAGGCAGTTTGAATTAAGCAGCTTTAAAGTACATTGAAAACATAGTGGGCCAACCGAAAATTTAAGATTTGTTTGTATTAACCGAAACTTTGAATTATCAGAGTTTGAATTATCAAGAGTACTGTATTCTATAGTAGTAAAGCACATGGCAGAGCATAAGTAACATTGCTGTTGTGGCACGTGGCAGCGTTACTGTAAGTGCAGTGTTACCTACCTCAGTTTTATAGCATTTTCAATGCCTCACTGTAACAGCATATAAGTTCACCTGGTAACTTTGGTAGGATGATTTGTTGCCATGTATTGTGTGGTAAACAGACCATTGATTGTTTTAAAAGCTATTGCTAAGAACTGCATAAAGATTACAAATAAGCATAGTAATTGGGACTTTGCCCTTCTAGCACTTCTTTTTCTTTTGTGTAATAAAAGTTTGCTGAATGCAAGATTTTCTAACTGTCCACTTGCAGGCAAAAAGGAGACTACCATCATCCTCCAGTATTAAGAGGACGACCGCTTTCATGGCTGTCATGTTTATGCTGACATTTAATCTTGCTCCATTCAGGTGAGGTTCAGATAACTCTGCATTTTTCTCACCTTGCTACTAGGACATGTGGTGCAGTCAAAACTCGATGTAACCAACTAATTCGCTATAACTCAGAAGTAAAATATTATGACTCAGTATGTAAAGTTCTTATGACAGTGTAGTAGACATATGTTTTTAACAAATATTGAATGTCATGGAGCCTCCTTTGTTTTTCTTTTTTCAGGTGTGATTTCATTATAAGGTTTGACTGCATTGTTATAGGTGTTCATTTTCATTTCACTTACCTTGTGCCGTGTGTTGCTGTAGATATGCAGTAGTTACTGCAAGGCTTGTGGTGGAGTAAACTGAAGTTGCACTAACACAAACTAGGAGCAACGTTCTGCAATCAATACCATCTTATGTTTAAAGGGACACTAAAGATAAAAACGATTTTTTTCATATTAACAAATTACTCTCACAATTCCAAAATCACCACGCTTTCCACAAGAAGACGCTTGGTAAGCGACGAGAATGCGCAAAAAGGAAATGCGGGTGACAATGCCACCTTGATATTCCCACACCAAACACCGTGACGTCTTAGATTTTGACGGCGTCTGCTATAGTCGGATACAACTTCAGAAGTCCTAAGAGGCCCTGCTCTGATGGCCAAAGTACAGCAGCTGAGTGCCTCCGTGGCTCAAGAAATAGTGCCGCTCATGCACTCGGCAATGTTCTCCGAAGGCACCGGGGTCCCCGACAGTCCGGCTCAGTGACGTCAGTGTGGAGTGCATGCCCATTGGTGCAGGTTTATGTGTATCCACCTTTGAGGGGGAAATGCTGTGGACTTCTTAAAGGGGCCTTGCAACACTTTTCCAAATAGCCATGGAATGGCTTCATTAAAGGAGCTTATTTCTTCATGAATTGACCACCACAAAAATTTTTAGAATCCGTCCAGTACGAGCAGAGTTGCAAAGATTTGTCGCACGCTGTAATTGCTTTCTATCTTCTCTCATCCTGACGAAAGCGCTGGAAGCTAAGTAAGGAGGGGTGGCAGGGGGAACAAGGTATGTCAAGCGCGCCTCATGACCTTGAGCACTTTTTCTTTCTTTTTTTTTTCCTTCGAATACGCGCTGTACTTTCAGGCAAGCAACAGCCTTCCGTAGCGGCCCCAGTAACTACCAAGCTTGCCATGTTCAAATCAGCCAATGGCGTGGAACTTGTGTCAGTGACGCTGTAAGCATCATTTTTGTCAAGAGAAGAGGAAGCGCTTTTTAGCTGACTGAGAATTTATTGTAAATCCCCGGCTGCATTGCTGCGCTATAATGTTTGGCTCTCGCGTGTTCTCAGGAGCCTCGACTACCGATCGGCAGCGTCTTCTGACCATGCTGAAAAAGTGTTGCAGGGCCCCTTTAACACTATCCTGTCCGCGCGTATACCCATCGATAGCCTGCTAACGATGGTTTTCAACTTCAAAGTTTGCCTTGCTAGAAGCGCTTATGGACAACTAGCATTGTCCATCATATAAAACAGGGACTATTTTTCTGGTTTTGCTTTCTTGTTTATTTTTTCCGCCATGGAGGGAGCTCTGAAGTGCCACTTAAGTCGAGAGGGCCGAGCGCTCGTAGCTTCAAACATAGCGTCGACATCGCGTGCGCCTGCCTCTCGGAAACATCAAATTTCGGCGGATTCCAGTGGGTCTGTCAGACTTTTTTGATGGTGGCAGCAGTGCGGACTTGGAAGATGATTTTGACTCATCTGACTTAACAGCCGCGGAACGCCGACACGAATCCGCCGGTAAGTTTCGTTTTTATCTCCGAACCGAGCCGTCACTGCCACGCTTCGTTCAAAGGATATTCGCCGTGTTCTAAATGTCACAGTTCTTACCTGGAGGGTGTCAGCATTGTTTGGGCAGGACCACTTGCCGGCGGCTGCTCAACGAGTGGAGTTTAGCATGAGAAAACGACCCAGAGTGGCCCTCGGCATGGCGCTTTGTAGTGCCACGCGGTGTTTCGTCGAAACCGTCGATTTCTTCATGCTGTTCATTACCTGAGAAATAATCGCCGAGATGGGCAACACCACTTATAAATATGCATGAATGCATACTCCTGAGTGAAAGATAGAACAGAAAATGAATGTTTTCTGTGAAACATGCTGTGCAAACCTGTGCTTCACCGCATCACGTAACTACATTGTGCGGTGGCACGATAGCCACTAGGGCTACCGTTTTCTTTTGTATCTAAGTAACATCTACAGATAGAATGCTTATATTTGCAGGGATATTGGATATGGCATTTTTGGTCAAAATCTATTTCGAAATTTTTTTGTCTGCAGTCGGTGCAAAACATCATTGATGTTTTTACGGAACATCCTCGTTTTTGTTCAAAATTTTCCTATTTCTAAGTTTTTTTTTCTCGTAAAATTGTTGAGAAACGTTCGCTTAATTTTGATACCATTAGAAAGCACATTCCTTGTTCTACAAATTCGTATCATATGTTATAGTATCAAAAACTTTGTGAGGCAATATATAAATTGTTTGCTAGAGTACCCAAAAATGGCTCATTTTCTAGCGGACAGGAAAGTGTTAAGTTGTATCCGACTATAGGTCCTACGTAGTTCCTAATCAGTTAAAACAAAGTACATTGACCTCTGAGGGGGCCAGAGACTTAACATACCAGGTTTCAGGAAATTTTTTTGAGCCAGTGTCACTAAAATATGAAATATACACTTCAAAATCCATGACGTCACGTGCGTAGATTTTGGCACAAAATTTTAAATTGACATTTTGACTTTGATTTTCTGCTCTATTAATAAACCTATGATGGAGAAACTTACATTAGAGTTCTCAGAGTGCAATTTATCAATCTAAACCGATTCATAGTTTCACTCTAGTGTCCCTTTAATAAAAATACTTTCCTGCAGTTTGAATGAAATGTGTTCCTCATTTATTCAGAGTTAGCTGACGTTATTTGATGGGTACAGTGGGTTACATGTAGCTTTTGAAGCTTGTGTTGGGTCTAGTTGTAATAGCATTGTTCTGATACAGCGCTGCACAAATGAAAGTAAGCACTTCTTGTTCATGTTGCAGTTTTGTGTCTATTAATACCGCTTAAGTACTGCATCCCTGTTAATAACATTGGTCTAATGAAACTAAATGGGACTTTGTGGTCATTATTCTGTCATCCAGTAACAGTGGTTTTTATGCATACGTCATGCTGCTTGACTGTTTCAGAGTGAAGCATTGAGGCAGAGAAAGATACTTAGAGCAATATCTCAATTTGTGTACTGCTTTCTCAAATGGCTGTTTGAACAGTGCTCAGCATCATTTCAAAGACACTGTGCTGTGCATTATCTTCGGAGGGTTTGTTGTTCTACTCACTAGTGTGGAAGTTAAGCATTGTTAAAGGTGGGGTAATAGGTGTCATTATGGGGCTTTCAAAGTAATTGCAATTTTCATTGAAGATTTTTGTTGTAGAAATTTTACTCGAACGAAGAGTAACTGTATCTTGTAGTAGCACTAATTTTCGGTGGAGATTGCAGAAGATGTAGGGAAATTACATTTAGGTGGTTTACTCTTCAGTTCTTTTCAATTGAAGCAGTTGACATGCAGCTGAGCATATTTAATGTCTTGTAAATGGAACTCGTCGACTAGATTCGGTGGTTGATACTTAACCATACCTGCCAACTCTCCCGATTTCTGACCTGTCTTCCCGATTGAATGATCGCGGCCATAAATCTTCCGATAAATTGCCTCAACCCAATTTTGAAAAAAACAAAAAAGCTACAAGACGAGTATGATCGTGACTAACCGCGATACTGCCGCCGCGGCACCCCGTCATGCCCGTGATAACTATCCAGCACACAAGCACTTCTGACGCTACTATGCTACGGTTGTTCTAAATTATGGCCAAACTCTGTGAGTACCTGATGCTCACCGGTGTTGTACTGCATTAGGTTGACTGACGGATAGTAGTTAATCACCAAGTGATGTCTGCCAAGGCGTGTAGCTTGTGAGATACGTAAAAGAGAAAAAGCGTGCACTGGCCAGCGTGCTGGTGGATTTGGAACTGGCAATATGAATTGATAAGTACTGTGGTAGTGTGTTTAGTGTGAGGCAAGCGACCCACTCAGGCCCGTACAGTTCGAAATGGCACGGGCTTTACTAAGCCACGTGCCGCCTCATATGACCATGGGAAGAATCAAAATAAGCATACGGCCATTGATCGAGATGGGAAGTAGCAAGAGGGCTTATTTCGGTGTTTCCGAAGCGAGATAAATTTATATATCTGTTGTCGACTGAACTCGAAACCGCCTGTGTAAACTTTACCGAGGATGCGTTCGCGATCATGAAATAAGCCATGGCCGTGTCCGTTTCAGTTTGCCGAGGGGAGAGCGAGGCATTTTCGGCTGTCCGTAAAAGAAAAGTGCAAATTCCATGCACCGTGCAGTACTATATTTATCTCACATGTTCACAAGAGCCTCGACTACTGATCTGTAGTTAATTCTGAGTATACAGCTCAGACCACTTATAACGTAACCGCTTACAGTGCAGTACCGGCTATAATGCGGTTTTTTCTGACTCCCGTTTACTCTCCCACAGAACTCCACGTATACGCATACCGCTTATTGTGCAGACCCCCGAGATGAAAGACCGGTTATAATGCGGCTGCCGGAACATTCTCAGAGATGCGAGGGTGCGAGCGTGCTTCTCAGCGGAGATGCGCCGGCGGGGGAGAGAGCGGCGACGGCATTACAAAGGAGGAGGGGTCGCGGAACGAACGAACAAGGAGCGGGGGGAGAAAAAAAAAGGGATGGCTGTGGGGGACAGCAGCCCGGCGCAGGTGCGTGGTGTGAGGAGGGGGAGCGGTTGCGCGGCCGACGGAGAAGCCTTTGCCCCCTTCGGCCGCTTGACATGCGCGCTTCGTCGTTGCTTCGTCGTAGAGCGCAGATATCGCGCGTGCAACCTCGATTCCCCCGCAAGTAACAATGCTTTGAGACGCGATTGAGCTTTCGCCTTTGCCACCAACAGGCGGACTTACAAGCTTGAAAGACTTTTTCAGGATAGTTGCCGCGGCTGTTCTCCCGATCGCGAACCGAAACTTCATTTCACGCGTGATGCCCTCGGTTTAGCTCGCGAGTGCGATCTCTTCTACTCCCGATCTCCGTGTTGCCTAGGGCAAGCTTCTCGCGGTGGCATGCCAAGTTGCAACGCGCACGCTAGGCCTAACGAGCGCTAGCTGCCATGTCGGCGGCCGCGGACTACAGAAGTTGCGGTTTGGTGCCGAGTCAATGAAACATTTTGCAATTGTTGCATTTAGAAGGGGTGACTTACATCTTTTACGAAAACGCGGGCGTGCGTGTGAAACACACGAGTGGTGGTTTGTGGTCGCCACCGTTTTCGACATCGCGGACGCGCAGTGTGTTACCGCGGCGACTTCCCGTGACGGCGCATTTTTTCCGCGTTCGTTATGTCGGCACCGCAGGTCCGCGGACGCTAACAGTTCAACATTTTCAAATGTAAGCAGATGCAAACTTACGCCCCAGTCGCATGCCGCGATAGTCGGAATCGCGCGCCTGCCTGTTGGTCATGTTTTGTACACGTGCAACCTTTCAAAAATGTTGTTTTGGTTATAGTGCGGTACCGCTTATAGTGCGGATATTCGAGACTCCGGCGACTTACGTTATAAGCGGTCTATGCTGTATTAATTATGTAGTTAATTCTGAGTGTTGCAGGGAGGGACCCTTTGAAGTGACCATTTGAGATGAGGACAATTTTGTTGACCGATCACAGGTATTGGCCGAAACAATATTATTCCTGCCACCCCTCCCCCCCCTGCTGCAGTGAGTGTCTTGATTTCAGAAGTCCCTAGGTTGGCAGGTATGCTTAACATACATATAATTAAATGTTCTATTCATGAATGCAGACGCTAACAGGAACAAACTATCCATGTAGGCCTGTGTCTTTTTAATATCTGTATTTTATAGGTTTTCAAAATGTTGCAGATGATCTGATCTTCATTATATCACTTCAAGAGATTTTTTTACAAAGAAAAAAATAAGGCTCAAATCATCAAAATACACAGGAAAACAGTGGTCCTGTTTATTTCCTGTATGTTTTTGTCTGTGCTGTAACCATGTTTCATAATGCCACTGACCCTTTAGCCCAGCTTTCAGCAGTAGTTGCAAGAAATGATTTTAAAAATACTCAACCTCTAAAAAAGTTCGGAGGCCTTGTAGTGTTACAATGTAGGTGGTTGAGAGACACCATAATGTATCTTGGGTAATGTAACTAGTAATGAAGTCATCTTCATCTGGCATGCAAGCCCCAGAGTTGAGGCTGATGCACTTGCACATGTGGCTCCTTTTCTTCATTTGCACTATATAGAAAAGCACCTTAATTTGCATTATAATTACTACACTACAGTTAAAGACAACAATTAATGTTCCCTATCCTTTCCCTGACCTAATTGCCTGTTGGATTCATTCGGTTGTGTCTAACATAGAAACGAGCTCCTCGAAAAAATTCCCCTTCTTTTGTTCATTCATAACGAGGGTCGCACCCCGGTAAACTTAATGCCTTAGGTTAGCATGCAAGGGTTTATTGGTCAGCTGCCACCACGTGCAAAGATCATGTTCCACGTGACGCCCTCTGGCAAAAAGAGTGTTCCACATTCACCACCTTGGCTGCAAGCGGTGCTGGCTAGCACTCCAAGGGATTACACTTACAGAAATACCCAACGAAGAGGACAGGGGAGCGCCTTCCATCATAGCTCAATTGGTAAAGCATCGTACACGTAATTCGAAGGTTGTTGGTTCGGATCCCACCGGTGGAAACGGGGATTTTTTGTCCACTTTAATTCATTGCAATTTATCCGTCATGATTACTATACTACAGTTAAAGCCAACAATTAATGACCCCTATGCTTTTCTTGGCCTTATGGTCTGTTGGATTCATTTTGTGTCTAACAAAGAAATGAGCCCCTTGAAAAAATTCTCCTTCTTTCGTTCAAGGGGAAATAGTAGTTCATACAAGCAAATGGCTGAGAAAGTTGATGAGGGGACACTTGCTGCAGCTAAGTTGTTTAAGCATCACATGTGCCATGTGGATATCTTGGGATCAGATCCCACTGGTCACAAGTTATTTTCGCCTCTTTCGTTTGCGTTTTCCTTACTTGTTGCACACAGGTAATTTCCCTTATACTTTCCTTAACCTCACTGTTTTTTGGCTACATATGGTTGTTACTAACAAAAAGCAAAAAAAAGTAGCCTCTCAATTCGTTTAATTCTTTTTGCTTGTAACAGTTAACTGTTCATTTGCCTTCCTTTTGCAGTGGCCTGTTTCGTAACTCGGTACCAAGTGGTAGTGATAAGCCAGTGCTCCCAGCAGTGCCTAGCTCACGGTGGGGCCGGCACCTGCTTTGGTCTCAGTCTGACCTGTCTGTCGAAGATTCCAACTTCGTCCCAGAGCTGCAACCATCGGTGTCTGATACTGGGGAGCTTCCTACAAGCAGTGGTGGTGACCAGTCAGCAGAATTCTTGGGTGCCCTGGATGCTCACAGCAACTCACGCAATGGGTCTTTTAAGTGCCCTTCATCCATCAACCAGACTGAGTCCCTCAGGTGATTTTTCTAGAGGAGATGCCTAACACAATTCTGGTGGAGTTGCTCCTGGGTCATTCCACGCCAACTGTCCCAGTGGGGGCGCTCGAGAAAAATCAATTTCTCTCAAAACGTCTGAGAAAATTACACACATATAGACATTAGTTCTACAGTATCTTCCTAAAATAATCTGGGCGGCAAAAATTTTTTGGGCACGTGAGCACCATTTGAACTTCACGAAATGCTGGAAAACCAGGTACGAAAAAAAATTCGCTATAAATCGACCATTCCAGGCATTCTTTTAACACTTGCTTTTTTGCGTTTTTCGAGCATCATTATTTCATTATAGGGCAGTTCCTTACAGCAGCTTTATATTTTTACTCCTTAGAGCATAGGTAAAATTGAGTAAATTCTCGTGTTTTCGGGAATTTTTTTACAAAAGCCAATTATCGATCAAATGCAGAAATTATTTTTATAAAACTCTCCATAAAACATACTATCTCTTAAATTTTTGTTTTGCCCGTGTATGGCACATAGGCTCTAAAATAAAATCCTGAACTTGGCAAAAACGCTACATTGGCCTATGTTGAGACGTCTGTAGGGTGTGTCCAGATAAGATCGAACACGAGGTCCCGGTCACCATTCCCGATTGTGATGAAATTTACTGTAGGTCTAGGCATTACACCCAGAACAATGGTTTCGCAGTTAGTTTTGCGAGAAAAAATTTTGTTCACCTGAAAAAAAATATACAAATTTTGGCCGCAAAAAACGCTTTTCCGCCAATTTCGCAATTTCTGAATTTTGAGCGCACCCAGGGAAAAAACGGTGCACTTCTTCGTCACAATATTTATTCCCCTTAAAGGGGTCATGAACCACTTTTCCAAGTAATGATCTAATGGCCTCAGTATCGGAGTGTACTGCCTCCCGAATCGATTGCCGCAAAAATTTCTCGAATCCGTCAAGAATCAGCGGAGTTACGGGGGTTTGGCGCACGCTCCCAGCGCTTTCTCTCTTTTCTCGTGCCGGCGAGCGCACTGGAAGCTAGACAGGGAGGGATGGCATGGGGGAAAGAAGTTACGCCAGCGCGCGTCATGAAACGCGATCGCTCTCCCGCTGTGATTCGCTTGCGCGAGTGCGGCGCCGGCAAGTGGCGGCACCCCGCGGCAAGAAGCGCATCTGATCCGAACGCCGCTCTCGATTTACGTCGGCTATCGGCCAATAAGCATGCTATGTCTCTTGCGACGTACAGCGGACAGACGCCCCGCCCACCGACGAGAGTGAGAACCGGCCTCTGTTTGAAAAGAGGGTGCCTGGGGAAACGGCAACTTCGCGCTCCGCTTGTGGCCATTACGCGGCGCGCACGACTGTAATATTTGGCAGAGCAGTTCATAGCCGTGTCAGCTTTCCGCAGGATGTGTTTTTTCAATCAGCCCAAGGGGTGCTTCATGACCCCTTTAAAGAACAAGTGAAATACAATCTTATGAGTCTATTATTTCCCTTGCTTGTCGAAGTACGTTTGAAGAAAAAAATCACGAACTTGGCAAATCGCACAAAATACCTCTATTTCAGGAATTTATTGCTGCAAGCAAGTTAAAGTGAGGATAATGAAAATCGGTACATATTAACTTTGCTACTTTCGCACTCTTTTAAAATAATTTGCGTGGTTTTATCGCGCTCCATTTTACTCGATAATTGGGCTGAAACGTAAGTGATTTACCAAAAACGCCGAACTTTGAAAATGATTTTCTCAAAAAGGCCATTTTTAATTTTTTTTAAAATCCCTCTGATTGAAGTCAAGGACGTCATCAACCATTCTGCAGAAAAAAACGTTGCATTATTTTGGTTGCTAACAAGTTATAGTGCGTCAAATGTGACAATGCCAGCCTAGCGGCCGCGTCGTTCGTTATGGGCTGAAACTCGGATATAAGATGCTAAAAATACTTGTACGTGACATAATCACAAATCAGCAACGCCATACCAACAAATGCGCAGCCCGGTGTCATGGTTCAGCAAGCTTTGTCTTGCGATCAGCCGCTTGACAAACCCCCAGCAGCGGCCGCTCGATGCTGCGGGCGCTGACATTACATGAGTGCCGCTTCGACTGCGGATGTGCTCCGCTTGAGCGCCAAACTACGCTCAGAGGACGAATGAGAGAAGGAATGCATCACAGTGAAAGTTAAAGGCTGTTAAGTGCCAACAAATGTCACAGTATGCAACGAAAACTCTGCCGGCGATTTCCCAGTGAGCGCCTCCAGTAGTGCGCTCATGTGTTGCTTTCACTCTTTGGATGGCCTAAATATAATTAGGCTCATTCTATGAGCAACATATGACTCAAAAGAAAGCCATTGACATCTAAAGAAAGCTGTCATACGTGCTTCCGATGGTCGAGCAACTCAAACTGCAGTTGTTCATCTCGTGCCACGAAAGACGCCAGATGTTTTCTAAAGCAATGGTTTTCTAAACAATGAAAATTCACAGCGTACATGTAAAATTAAAGTGAGCTGCAAGTCGTCATAACTCATCGAACCTTTAGTATAAACGCGCCCGATCTCACGTCGGTGATGATGTACTGGGCAGAATTCACGGAAGATTCACGGTTTACCGATGAACCTCCGCAGCTTCGCCCACTCATCATCATTCACTCCGTGGATATGCTGTGTTTTTTTTTTCTCCCCCCGCTCCTTGTTCGTTCGTTCCGCGTCCGCTCCTCCTTCGTAACGCCGTCGCCGCTCTCTCCCCCGCCGACGCATCTCCGCTGAGAAACACGCTCGCTCCCTCGCATCTCTGAGGACGTTCCGGCAGCCGCATTATAACCGGTCTTTCATCTCTGGGGACTGCACAATAAGCGGTATGCGTATGCATGGAGTTCTATGGGAGGGTAAACGGGAGTCAGAAAAAACCGCATTATAGCCGGTACTGCACTGTAAGCGGTTACGTTATAAGTGGTCTGAGCTGTATTGCCCCCCAAGCAAAACAATGCAACGGTGGGACTAAAGTTAAAAAATTTTTTTCTCGACTAAAACAAAAACTATTTGATTAACTTTCTCTGGACAAAGTTGTTATGATTCTCAATCGTATGCGCTTTCCCGCTTATTTTTTCTTGGACCACGTTAGGGTGCTACACACATCTCAACATCGGCCAATGTAGCGTTTTTGCCAAGTTCAGGATTTTATTTTAGAGCCTATGTGCCGTACACGGGAAAAACAAAAAATTTAGGAAATAGTACGTTTTATGGAGACTTTTATAAAAATAATTTCTGCATTTGATCGACAATTGGCTTTTGTAAAAAAATTCCCCAAAACACGAGAATTGACTCAATTTTACCTACGCTCTAAGGAGTAAAAAATATAAAGCTGCTGTAAGGAACTGCCCTATAATGAAATAACGATGCTCGAAAAATGCAAAAAAGCAAGTGTTAAAAGAATACCTGGAATGGTCGATTTAAAGCGAATTTTTTTTCGTACCTGGTTTTCCGGCATTTCGTGAAGTTCAAATGGCGCTCACGTGCCCAAAAAATTTTTGCCGCCCAGATTATTTTGGGAAAATACTGTAGAACTAATGTCTATATGTGTGTAATTTTCTCAGACTTTTTGAGAGAAAGTGATTTTTCTCGAGTGCCCCGACTGGGAAAGTTGGCGTGGAATGACCCTCCTACTCTTCTTGTGTCTAGCAGAACTTTAAAAAACAGTAGAACCTTGTTCATATGATCCTGTTTTATACAATTATACTTGGTACCATCATTCACTATCGCATTTCAGCTGAAGTTCACTAGATGTACTTTTATATGTGGTCATGATCAGTTAAAATTAGAGCTGTGCGAATAGCAAAATTTTGGGTGCGATGCGAATTCGAATAATAAAGACTGAGTGCGAATCGAATCGAATAATTTCGAATATTTCATAAACATTTTGCGAATGATTCGAAGTGAAATTACAGAAAAAGTTGCAGAGAATCCCTAAGTATGTTCTTGTGAGATAGCAACATGAAAGGGTTTCTTTTCGCTAGGTTGATGAAGCGCTGGTGGGGTCATATTTCATAGTTGTCTTTCTTATCAAGAATGAGGCAAGGTAGAGGCCGAATTGTATTTATGTACATGATTTGGTGCAACCAAAGTGTTGCCGACAACACTTTACATGTGATAGGCAGAGATGCCATTTCCTCAGCCTCTCCTTCTCTTTCAACTTCTGTGGAAGGCCAACTGATGTGGCGGACAAGGGTGTGCTCCCTTCAAGTCCGAGTTCCAAATCTGCCTCGTAGACGTCGATATATAAGAACATCTGAAATTTTGGATGCTAAAAAGCTTCGGCGTCCGATTTTTCGGACTTCCTGTCCAAATTTCAGGTCCAAAACAGCATTAATTGAGCCCCCAACTCTGCCACATCTTTCATCTTCATATTGGAACCAGCGCTTCCTTGAGTTAATACATTTGCGACCGTAGCGGAGCTTGAAAGGCAGCTTTGCCGCAATACGGGGGTGTGATGAGGTGAAGCATATTGAAAATCTAGGGACCACTTCCAAACGGACGTTGACTGTCTCTTGGCTAAGTTCAGCCGTAACGGACCTTGAAAGGCAGCTTTGCCGCAACACGGGGGTATGAGGAGGTGAAGCATATTAAAAATCTAGGGACCACTTCCAACCGGATTTTGTCTCTTGGCTAAGTTCGACCGTAACGGAGCTTGAAAGGCAGCTTTGCCGCAATACGAGAGTGTAATGAGGTGAAGCATATTGAAAATCTGAAGGGGTCACTTTCAACCGGACGTTGACTGCATTTGTCTTTGGGAAGTTCGAATAGTTCGAATAGTAAAATTTCAGTGCGAATCGAATCGAATAGCAAACACTATTCGAAAAATATTCGAAATTTCGAATATTCGCACACCCCTAGTTAAAATGCATTCCTTGCTGACAATGTGAATTGCTGTGGCACTATCTGGTAGATAAGAGACCAAAACAATTTTATGACTGTGTCGTCTCAGGTGTAGCAGCATCGATACAAATGACTGATGTAAATGATAATGACAAAACATTGTGATTGCTATGCCCTTGTCGTGAGATGAGATGAAGTGAAGGCTGATTTTATTACTTATTTCCTTCTGTGACTGGGGAGAGCAAGCAGCCATAGCTAATTTGGATCGAAGCTGGCATCCTGGTGGCTGCCATGCTGTTTGAAATTGCACTGTAACTGATGGAAACGCCACGCTTGCCCCTCCTTCTCTTGGCCAGATTGTGCCAATGCTTTCACTTTGAAGTCGAAGTGGTTGGGAGCACACTGAGTCCAGGGGCGTAGCCAAGGGGGGTTGGGGGGGTTCAACCCCCCCCCCCCCCCCGAAAATTTTCAGTTTTGCTTGCGTATATGTACACGTGCACATACAAACGCACGCACGAACATACATAAAGTATGGTTGAACCCCCCCCGAAAAAAATTTCTGGCTACGCCCCTGACTGAGTCTGAGGCTACTGCCGTGGTGGTCAAGCGGTTAGAGTGTCCGTCACCGGTGTGGGAGGCACTGGGTTCGATTCCCAGTGCCACTGGGCACCCACTGATTTTTTACAGCGTAAACTGATGTGAGCTCATAACGGCTAATTTCGTGAGTGTGGTTGTCCACCGTCACCACTGCTGCCAGTGTCTTTCACAGCTATTGTGCACATTGAGGGGAAAAAAAACGGTTTGTGGTGGATTTGAACCCAGGCCTTCTGCATGGCAAGCAAGTGCTCTTCCACAGAGCCACACCAGTGCTTGAATCTTTTTTTCAAAAAAGACCCAGAGAAGCATCATGTATGGCTAGGAAATGTGTTAACAGATGTGATATAGCGTGGTAGAAGAGTAAAATAACAGCCAAGCATTACACAATGCGAATTGTGTCACGACTGGGTGGTTTAAGGGGGGACACTGCTCTTAAAAATTTTTCTTTATTTCTTGATCAATTTTGATGAAACTTGGCAACTTTATGTATGTTTGTGGGCCGGTTTCAAATATGCAATTACTTTTCTAGTATATTGTGTAGATTTTAAAATACAAAATATTTCATGTGCCTTTTGGGGAGCAAGGTTATTTCTAAACTGACTGCAGTACAAAGTAAATCAGCATTTCATGATAATCTGCAATCGGAACTGTGTGCAGTGCAACAAAAATGGATGTTCTAAACCCATTTGAACGAAAGTTATGGTATGTTGAACATTCGCGAGTGAGTCAATTTCAAGCGAGAATTTCATTCGTGAATGTTCAACGTACCATAACTTTTGTTCTAATGGGTTTAGAACACCCATTTTTGTTGCACTGCACACAGTTCTAATTGCAGATTATTGTGATATGCTGACTTACTTTGTAACTAACTCAGTTTAGAAAAAATCTTGCTCCCCAAAAGGCACATGAAATATTTTGTACATATTTTAAAAACTGCACGTCATACTAGAAAAATAATTGCATATTCAAACTCGGGAAGTTTGATCTTCTTCGTCATCCTCATCATCATCCACCGCAGCAACAACAAAGTGTGCAGTTGTGCAGATGCACATATTGCCTTAGGAACGCGTAGTGGGTGCTTCTCTGCCGTGTACAATGGGATGGTTTATTGTATGGTGGATACCTCGTAACTGTACTCGTAGGCGCCCTGAGAGCGTTTACAGAAGGCTCTATGAAGGCCGCTCAGCCAGCTTATGCTGCGACTGTGCTGCATGTTCTGTGCAGGCCTGGTGTTTTTTTCTGATGGGGAGAGAGGTAGCCCGGCTTGACGCTTGGTGTTATGGGTACTTATTTCTCAAGAAGATGGCCTTTCCTTTCCCCTTCCCCCAATTACACTGCGCTGTGCTCCCTTATGGTTTGCAGAAATAAAGCGTCTGTCCTCTCCTCACACCGCTACTGGGTCGGAGGCTGGTGCTCTGAAAGAACCATCCAAACGCAGTTGAAGTGCTTTACTTTGGCCACTCAGACATGTCGCCACTTTTCAGAGTGCTTGAAAGTGACCATCCCAATGCACCAATAAATTACAGAGCATGCACAGGGAGAACAACTTTATTTTTTATGCTTATAATGCACTTATGTATGGTTGCAAGTGCTATTCTAGATCTCTGTCCATTTTGTAATTGATTAGAGAATTTAATTCACTATTCGAAACTGCCAAATAATCATCCTGTTCAAATGCTAGTGTAAGGGACAATAACAATTGTTGCAGCCTACACTAGTAAAGCCTGGTGCAAAGGGTTACTCTTCCGAATAATTCTGCTGCATGAGAGTTATAGTAGTTGCTGCTGAGATTAACCACTTCCTGAGCAAATGCATGGAGATCACTCCTGCCCTATAGTTTCAGTAAAGTTCTCAGTCGAAATCAAATTTTTAAACTTCAACATGCACCCAAACTCTGAGGTGTGATCGACAGGGGAAGACCAGGCACACACGACTTCACACAGGCACACCTGTTAATTACTCATAGAGCCTTACCTGATGATGAGCTGTCATCCATCGATTCTGACTCGAGACTCATTTCATACTCCCAGTCAGAAGAAGTGCATGAGCAATCACCGCTGGAAGAGGCGTCATGCGCAGCCATGCTGAAACCACAGGTGCATGCTTATGTTATTGGGAAACGAAACTGTGGTTCCCATTTTGGACTGCAACCGAAGAGGAAACCACAAATGAAGCCAAATAGAAATAAATGTGATTACTATCTCTGAACTTCTGCCACGTTGGATTGTAAAAAACCATAACAGTGAAAACAGCGGCCCTAAAATACGATAGTACTACCTTCACGTGTGCCTCGAAGATAGTAGAAGGCGTGTGACATAGCATGCACGACCATGTGAGCCAGCAGCCGTGAGTAAGGGATGCAGTTTAACATGTGCTTAAGTGACTTTGTAGAGACAGCAGCACCTCTCAACAACCAATTGCTGCATGGCGACTTATTGTAAAGCACTAAAAAAAGACATGGACAGAGAAAGAAGGTGCTGTCATGTCTACCGATTGTTTCGAAATGCGTGCTAAATCTCAGACATAATCTCTACACTGTACATTTACCACAGGAACCATATGGGACAAACCAGTGACGCTGCGCACATATGGCAAAAATTCTCAAAGGGTTAACTTTGTTGTAAGTGAATTCGGGCGCATTGATTACCTGACGCATCAAACTATTTTTGTTCATAAACTTGTTCATTATAACTGGGTTCGAATGTGTCCTACTATTTCTGCATGCTACAAGTGCTTGGACTGTACTCGTCAGTAGGACTCAAAACACAATGAAGACATTGCCCGTAGTTGCAGATACATCACGGACACTTTATGATACAGTGGGCAATGAAAACATGGGAAGGACGTGTGTTATCAACGTGTATCACCCTGCACACATTCCCCATCATCCCCTGTCCTTGATTTGCACACTGCATGCAGGTAGTGGTATAGTCACGAAACACATGGCATATAGGTGGCAACTTGCCTCTCTAAGGCTTTCATTAGGGGCATTGACGAAAGCAACGCTTGTGGGTTGCATATTTCAGACTGCAGAGCCAGCTGCGTGGCTGGGCTAACCATGTGGAGCACATGAACCTGAGACTGACAGAGCAGCGCAAGAAGCCCTCCCTGCCACAGCAGCCACTGGTCCGAAAGCCTCGCCTGCAGACCTGGATTAGTACCCGATATGCCAGTGATAGCAGCGGAGTCTACGCCGAGAACTGGTGCACTTTGCCTCTGCACTTCCCAGTGTGGCTCAGTAGACTACCACGAGTTCACAGCATAAATCTACTGAAGCACTGTAAAGCCTAAAAAGCATTTTTTTTTTAGCTGAAGCAGACACATTCTTGATTTTGCTTTTGTGCCATATATAGCAGTGAATATTAACCTTTTTATATTTTCTGAATAGGTATTGCACAGTGCAATAATTAATATTCAATATTGTGCGTAGATATCACACAGTGGAAAAATTGGGAATTGTTCGCATTCTTATCAGCATAACATGATGGGGCCTTAAAGTAGTAGCCCTCTGTGCATGTGTCTGCCCAGTTCAGCCCTGTGAAGTGTTTCATTATCCTATATTAGCTTATTAGTCTGAAGTACTGACTTTAAATTTATCTATTTGCTTTGGCAGGGAGGCCAACAGAAATGAAGACTACTTCCAGCTATACCGAGCACTGCGGAGAAGTTACGAAGAACTCTACGAGGCAATCCAGAGGAAGGACGACACATTCTACTTTGTCTCATTCTCTGGGGTAAGTAGCCATAGGTCGGCAAAAAAAATGAGGAGCTCACTCAGACTCACTCAGACTCATGGCTCGATCGGAGTCTGAGTGAGTCTACTCATGAGTCTGTTAACGTATAATTAGCTTTATCAGTCAGGATGTCAATGCACTTAAACGCCAATATCTCACATAATTGGTGCTCTACGATACACATTTTGATCTCTTACCTTCTCATACGAGTTATCAGTGATTGCGATCCAGTAAGGACATTTATATTGAAAGATATGACTCTTATTAGATATTTTTATCGAGAACTTCCTTTGAAAAATTTTTCGGGTGGTGGGGGGTCGGGGGAGGGGGGGGCACACGCCTCTGATCAATAAATATTGACTCACGGCTTGATCTGAGTCTGAATGAGTCGACTCATGAGTAAGTTTGCCGACCAATGATACTGTCTACATGTATCATTGAACTGTCGCTCTATAACGTGTTTTCTTTACATTGTTCCTCCACGATGTCACTAGTGCACTTAGCAACCTTTTTGCTTACCATTCTGCAACTCACTATGTGCTGTTGTAATGTGAGTGCCACCGTGGACGCTGAACAGGCCACTGGTGTCCCTTCAAATACCCGGGATTACAAAGAAGCGTCGTGTTCCTTGTGCTGCGCTCAAACAACTCGCCTTGGCATATTTGACTCAACGATACGACGACACTCTGCACATATACACCGATGGATCTGTGACTCTGTGCGCTTCGACTGCGGCCTTTGTGATCCCTCATCTGGGTACCTCCCGGCAGTACAAATTAAATCACAGGTCGTCTTCAACAGCTGCAGAACTTGTTGCGATACGGGAAGCTATCCAATTCGTGTCCAGACAGTCACCACGTAAATGGACGATACTATCAGACGCAAAATCCGCATTACATGCTATTGACTCTTGCTCAAGAAGGGGACAATATTATGCCCTAGCTTTAGAAATCATTCACGCATTCGACCTTGCGCAGAAGATCGGTCACTCAGTTACATTGCAATGGATTCCTGGACACTGTGGATTGGCAGGCAACGAGCTTGCTGATGCTGAAGCAAGAGCTGCTGTCTCTAACACCCCCGACGTGAAAGTACCGTACACGCGAGGTGACGTGAACTCTTTATTGAGATTGCTCATGCGAGAGTGCATAACCACTTATTGGTCTCAGCCAGACCATCGATACAGGCGTCTGCGGGAAATAGATCCGGCAATGACTTTTCGCCTCCCGGCTAGAATGAACCGAGGCAACGCCAGTTTGCTGCACTGGATTCGTCTGGGAGTTGCATTCACTCACCGCTATGCACACCTCATCCGCCGTGCGGACAGCCCGAACTGTGAACGATGCCAAGTACATGAAACAACAGCACATATATTTTGTGACTGCCCACTTTACGTGTCGCAACGTAATACACTTGCTTCAACGTTGGCAGGAATCGGTGTGGCAACACTAAGTGAGACGGGTATTTTGTCAGCTATGTGCGACCAGACAAAGTCACCAACTGCTATCAAGGCTGTGATAGATTTTCTCAAGAGCACAGAACTGGACACAAGACTATAGCGAAACCACTAAGTCACGTGGTTATTGTATTATTGTATATATGCATAACTCTTTCCTCTCCCCATCATCACCCCTCATCACTCCTTTCTTCCCCTGTGCAGAGTAGCAGGCTAGAGCGCACTAGCTCAGGCCGACCTCACTGCCCTTCAGATAAATTCTCTCTCTCTCTCTGAGTGCTTGAGGATAACTCCCTCGCGTATGAGTGAAAAATAACATGAAAACAAAGGAGGTGACCTGTGCAACTTTCGGCAAAGCAGTTGCACATCATAGACACCATAATAGCTGCCATTATTGCTGATTTTTTTTCTACCTTGTGCGCTGTGGCATATTGTAGAGAGGGGTGAGATGGGTATTGCATTTTTGTTTTCAGCACTGTAGGCAAGGGCCTCCCACGAAGTCCTTGTGTGACATTGACGCAGTCAGTGCAGAGTACAACAGAGACAGCACTTTGCTATCGAGTAGAAGTTTGTTGAACCTTCACCAATAAGCTTCATTGATGAGCACATGAGGCAAACATATGTACATAGATTCAGGAACACATTAAAAAATGTTCAAGAACTCCAAATAGTCAAAGTCCATCTGGAGTTCCCTTACTACGGCATGCGTCGTAATCCTATTATAGTTAAACCTGGATATAATGAAAGTGACAAGTTCCCGAAAAAATTCGTTACAAACAGGTTTTCGTTATATGCAGTTTCAGCATGAAAATTCGGAAAAGAAATGCACAAATTAAACAAAAGGGGAACTGAAGACACAGCTCACCCCAAACATTTATTTAGCGACAAAAAATTGAGTTACTTTGCTCTATTGCCTGTTTGTGAGGGATGGCAATACTGAACGTTCGTAAGGCATTAATACAACGCTGCTCTGTTATCGTCTAGCCATGGCCTCCGAGATTGGTTCCGGCAACACGACGGCGCGTTGCTGGAGCTACTAATTGCGGAGGCCACGGTCTTGCGAACCCGCAGCGCAGCGCAAGAAGGCAAAGCGCATGACAAGTCAACCCCCGAACATCCATCGTTGTCACCATGGTCATGGACAGTTTCCTCCAGTGCCTAATCTGACATCTCCTCGGTAGTGACGACACAGTTGTCCGCATTAAAAAAAATCTAGAAATTGCAAAGCTGCACGTCGTCAAGTGCTGCTCCATGTGCGCGCAGTGCAACCATGCACGTGCACACGGTGTTGAAAACGAAGAGCGAACTCCATGTGCAGCGCGAACTCAAAGCTTAATAACACAGAGCAAGGACTTTTTTTTTTAGTGGCCTCACCTTGGTGTCACGTTAACAAAGTGCAGTTAACACTTTCGTGACCGCGGAAAAATCGGTCGTTTTTGGCTGGTCTAGGAAATGTTTTTTTCCTGCCACAGAATATACTTGATGCTAAAGTGTAGGGTATCAAACGATAGAGGAAGAATTGGTCTTTCCAACAGTGTTAATTTCAAACAACGGATTTATTTCGAATATAATAAAAAAATTATCAAACAAAGAAAATGCATCAAAAAGAAAGAAAGATTCATAAAAACATCAGTGCTACTCTGCAAAGGTTAAACATTAAAAAAAAATTGAAATATACGTTTTGAACACAAAGCCCTCGTAGAATAATAGTGAAAATATAAGCTCTTTAAGTACAAAGATTATTTACATAAATACAAGAATATAGGCACTAATGCCTATCATGCCACCGCGCGATGCAGATTCTTGACGCGGTGAAACAAAGACTGGCTGCGCATGTTTCAGGAAAAAAAATTTTTTTTTCTGTTCGACTTTCCTAGCATAGTTTGCAGTTCTGGTATTTTTCAATTTTCCTGTGTATTTGTTAAAATGAACAGTGTAGCCTGTTCCAAATCTGCAAAAATCCATAACTGTACCCTCATTCGACCTCTTTCTCGCTCATATACTGCCGAATACCATACCGACTTTCACATTTCCCCATTTTCTCATCCACTGAAAGGTTCCGACGGGGTTAGAAGAGCGTAAAAAAATCGTTCATGTGTTGCAATAGAGAAGACGCCTGGTGAAGATATTCGTGGGATGCGATGGTCGTCTTCTTAAGATCAGAGACACACAAGAAGCCTTGCACCTTTTCCGTGGCATCACTGACGGTGGATGAAGGCCTCGAAACATGTGTCGTCGACAGCAACACCAATGCAAGCGCGGGACTTGAACGATTACCATGTACACATGGAGTGAGACAAACTTGCTCATCTTCTCTTCAGTAACCTCCCTCCATGAATCCGTCCCTCTCACTGTATGTTGGCTTTTCGAAAGTATGCATCCACGCATACTTATCTGTGTGGTTGCATATCTCTCTGACGACTTCTGCGGTAAAAAACAACACGAAGACGCCGCCGCGCAGCACACCGGAGCGTTGGGTCAAAGTCCGCTCCGCGCCGTCTTCGCGAAGAGAATTGCGCTCTTTCTGCAGCCGGTGCCAAATGCTCTCGCCCGAATGAAGTTAACACCTTGCAGATAACAGCTGTTATTTTAAGAACGCACCGGATACGTTTACATCGACGCGCGGCAGCGATAAAATGACCCGAGGAGAAGACTAAACTTACCGGCGTATAGCTGCTGATGTTTCGGGGAGGTTTGACGCACTTTCGCCGTCCGTACTGAAGCCTGGTGAATCGAAGTCGTCTTCCATGTCTGTGGTGCTACCATCATCCAGAGGTTTCCGCTCATATTAATCGGAATCCGTCGAAATTCGCCGTTTGTGTGGAGCCCCTGCGAGCGGCGTCGACGCAAAGTCTGAAACAACGAGCGCTCACCTACTCGACTGCGAACGAGCTTTAAAAATCTTCCCGCGGTGGAAAAAACAAACTCGCAAACAAAACTGATAAAAAACATGTTATTTTATGCTTTGTATTGCGTTAGCTGTCCAGAACTGCTCAGAGAGTGCCAAAACTTGATCTTGAAGTCATCGATAACATACTATCGATGGGAATGGGTGCAGTCACGAAAGTGTTAAAGGAGTCATGACACAAAAATTTTCACCCCGCCTTTTTTTGCTGCAATGTGTTGCTGGGGGCCTGTTAGTCATAACACGGCACATTGTTTGCTGCAGCGCACAACAGATAATTAATTACAAGCTCCTCATTACTGACACAGCCTCAGTTTCGGTTTGACAGAGCTCCAAAAACGACAAGCCGCCGGGTGCAACTATCACCACCTAGCGAGTGAAACGCTCGGTTACGTGAGCACACAGAACAGTGACGCATTTCCGCGTGGTCTGTCGTCGTTGGGCTCATCGTCGTCGGGCTCATCGTCGTCGGGCTCATCGTCGTCGGGCTCATCGTCGTCTGATGGCGACGATTTTCTTGCGGCTGGGATGGAAGGAATTTTCGACGTGGCGAATCACTTCAGGTTTGACCCGCTGGCGAGGAGCGATTTGTTGGGAAGCGCGTCAAAACAGAAATGGCGGCTACGACGTCATCATAACTTGTACCGGCTGCAACGGTTACGTAGGGGAAGTAGGGGGGTCACCTCGGGTCACCTCCGAGGGTGTCAATGTACCTGGTGTGGCCTATAATGCTGGATCGCGCTTGCGAACTTCAAAACTCGTATAAAATACCTTCCAAGCTTTATTCGCTGTCGATATTTTGCAGATGGTACACGCACGTACACTGGAATCGATCCAGCACGCTATCTTGGCCGCGAAATTTTGTGTCAGTACCCCTTTAAGAGACTACTGCAACAACCGAAGAGTGGCGCTGCCAACGCAGAAGCCGATTTTTTAATAATTTTTTTAAAAATAAAAGCCGGCGCGTTTAGTGTGGTGGCACCCGTGAGCAGCTGGATGAGGTTTGAAGGGATGGGGGGAAGGGCACACCCGCGCATGCGCCCGCGGTGGCAAGGGCGGGCTCGAGGGGTGCAGGCCCGCCCCACCCCCCTTGCGCACACCTGCAAGCACAAACGAGCGCTCACTCTCACCTCGCAGTTGCGGGGGCTTCGAGCATGCCATGCGCGACCCCACTGCTTTGCGCTCCATCGTCTTCGGGGCAACCGCAGAAGTTCATGCGGCTCCTGCTCGTGCCAAAATGACAAAATTCAGGGCAAAATCCCCAGGTTGTCAGCGGCGAAAGTTCGTTATATCAAGGGTGTCTCCCGCTGCCACTTTGTTACACAGGGGTCGCAAGTACATTTGCTTCTATGGAGTAATGGCGGGGAATAGAAAAACTTCGTAATACTATCAAGGAATTTGTTGTATTGAGGGTCATTATAGACAGGTTTAACTGTAATGATATTGTGGTTTTGGCATGTGAAACCTCAGAATTTAATTTCTAACAACTACACAAGGCATGTGGTGACTGTGGTAGACATGCTAATCACAGCTCATCAACAGTGGTGTTTTGATATAAAGAGAGTGCTGTTGGCAAGAAGAATTTACTGTGAGGGTCGTGGTTATTTGACATTTGTCGTTCATGCCGTGACAGAAACTTATCTTTGATTTTGCATCACAGCACTTTCCTGAGTAGTGCATGCTTGCATGTGTCTTGATGCATTAATCAGTTCATGAAGTCTTCAATGGGTAGTGTTATTCAATTCTGGATGATGTTTCTTATATCCATTTCATTGTCAAAACAAACTACGACTGGGTAGGTGTGGTGGGCCACCTTTTATGTGATGTCTGTCAAAGTCTACAGTCACTTTTAACCTTAATTTTCTTCTTTATGTTGTTTTATTTGACTATTCATAGACTTTTTGCCATCATGAGACCATGTCTCAAATCCTTGTGACTTCTTTGTACTCCAGGACTATCTTCTACTATCAGCAAACTCTGAAAATAGGACCAGAATGCCAAGAATGTCACTTGTCATGCCTGCAGGAACGTTCAATGGTGAGTCTTTTCATTTCACGATGCTTTATTTTGTGCTGCCTCCCAATGTTTAATTTGCGATGCATAAAAAAAAAATTTTATGCATATTGAAATTTACACCTTTTCTTTAAGGCATAGTCGCCAACCGATGTTTTTATTTTATACAGAAGGCGCTGCAAAAAACATTTGAGTATATAATAGGAAAGTCCAAGAAAACTAATTCCAGTAGCAAAAAAAAATAATAAAAGAAAGTAATAACAATAATTAGTTTTGTAGAACTTGAGAATTGACAGCAACGCTTTCGTTTTGTGCACAGAAGCTGTCACAAAAATGTTTATGTAGGTAAGAGGGCAGTATGTAAAACTAAAGTAATTACAATAACATAAAAAATCAATTTTGTTGAATCTGTGATCTGGTGACCATGACTCAATGGGCGAAGTCCTGTTCACAGCAGTTGTACATCACCTGTAAAGCTGAAAGAAATGCAGGTCTGACGCACTGTTGACCAGAATCTAGAGTGACTCAGTAAACCTATTGCACCCATTTTGCCACTGCGGCTTGCCATCATAACTTCATGTTCTGCCCAGAGTTGTAGAATGCCGATGTTACGTTCACCAACCTGAACCAGTTACGCTCCACTCGGTTGGATGAACACACAACATCAGTGATTCCACTCCTGCGCCAACTGCGCCAAAGTGCGCCAAATTGTATGTACTGCGCCATCCTGATAATATCGACGAAAATTGCGCCAAACTGCGCCAAAGCCTCGGGTTTGGGGGCGTCTATCACTGGCAATCGCACGGCCGGCGCGTCAGAACATGTGCAGCTTGATCTTGGGGCTGCCAAAGTCGCAACCATGGACCAAGAATTATTCCGCTGAATAAAAGCGCTCGCGCGTGCGTCCCGAATAAGCCACGATGCCATGCACGGTGCTGACGCAGCTTCTGTTCTGCAAGTCGGCTCGACAGCAAAACGAGCTCTCCGCAGAGGCTCGTGACGTCTAGGCCTCTCGGTAGCGAGAAAGTGCGACGGCGATTCATCGGCGGACGTCGTCTGTTCTAGAAACGCTGCTGATAGCTCGTTTCAAGCGTCGCACGGCACTTAAGGAAAGCGATGTTCAGTAATAACTACATGTGTGCTGCTAAAATGTCTGTCACTTCTGTTTCCGGATATCGCGGAATGAAATCTGGGATCGCTAGCAGTATATATATGGAACAATATCGAATTTTCCTTGCTTCGCGTTTATGGAAGAGCACGCGAACGGTGGAAACGCGTTCACACTTTCCTCAGATATACTTTATCCATGAATCTTCATTCGGAAGAGCTTTTTCGTAATTGCTTATACCAGCACGTCCGAGTTTAATCACTCTGCGGTAAATACCCCCTAAAAGGCCCTGCCCTTTCGAGCTCACGTGCTAAGGTTCCAATTCGAATTTCTTGCTTGCTTTTTAAAAATGTCATCTCATTTATAAAAGCATATATCCTGGTCGGAGCAGCCGCAAATACGCAGCTGTCAGTAGCGGGCCCGTCGCTGACGGTCCACAGTGAAGCGGCTACCCCATGTTACACGTCCGCCCCTCGCTTTCGGGGGTCAATAGCTGACGGGTAAAAAAACTCAGTTTCGCTTAAGGGCGAAGCAATGAATGCGATACCAACAAATTGTATTGTTAAACGAAGTAAGGCTAGCAGCTAACTCTTTTGGATTCAATCTCGCGTAACTCAACAAAACACTGGTTTAAGGGAATATGGCCGCTCCAGGAAACGAAGCGTTTTCTTTCTCTGAGTTCTCTAAACGCGAAGTAAGCGTTGAGAGCACAGCAAGTTTACAAGCCGTCTCCTGATGCCTCGGGATGGCGCGCGCGCAAGCGCCCTTCGAACGATGCGGTCCCCTCCCCTCCCCCCGCTCCCCTGGCGTCCTTTCATGCTCCTTACGAAAGACGGGCGGGGCGTTTCCTCTCTGTTTGATGAGCAATCGACGGCAGGTCCGCACGCGGGAAGATGTTATCTCATGCGCTGTCCGTGCGACGGAGACAGACGGCCGTCTAGCTTAATCTCCGCTTCAGCCGCGTTCGTCGCCGCGCTCGCGAGCATTTACCCGCGACTAGAATGCGCGTGGTGATGCTATTAATTTGGTCTTTTTACAGAAAATACGGCAATGGCGACGGCAAAAATCCGCGGAGAGCGTCCATATAATTGTTATCACAATAATCAATAAACATTTTAAAAAAGGTGAGGAGCCATATGATAAGCGAAGATGTTTCGCGCATGGCAAGGAGGTGACATGGTGGAGGACAGTTTGGTATGTAAGGCCAGGTTGTTAACGTTAAATACGCAATATTAATGCGAAAGCATCAGATGCTTTATCAAACACGAAAATTGACCGTCGGCGGCGTCAATCGATTGATGCAAAAAATAATCATGTGATGGCGTCATCATCACGTCATAGATCGTCAAAACTTGTGACGTCATCATGGCGTCATATATCGTGATGTCACGTGATGACGCCATCACGACATCGCCGCTTTACACTGCTTCCGTAATCGGTGCGCCGATCATGGAGCTAGCGCAAAACCAGGTGAGGTGCAGATAGCTTGCAGAGAGGGAGGGGGAGGATCAACCCGTCGATCGAGAAGAAAAAGAACCTGGCTTTCGCCTTGGAGTTTTCTTAGGGGAATGCATTAGGGACAGTGTGGCTCTTTGGCATTGAGGCACTGCTGTACATCACGGCGTTTGTCTACAATGTCTGCTGATAACCACATAGTTGTATTTAGAGTGTTATTTCATAAATTGCAATTTTATTGATCTGGTATTCTGTTTATTTGCTAGTGTCGAAAATAATCGACGAAGAGGTTAATTCAGAACACTCAACTGCATGAGCCCTTATTTTTTCATTAGCGAGTGAAGTATGGAGTTCTCCTGAGATGATTTTTTCCATGAGATTTGCAATGAATCGAAATATTTCTAGCCTTCATAAGAGCCCCATAGTAATATTCCGGTGCTTGAATGTTATTGCAATATGCTTCCGTAGTGCACTCCAGGATGTAAAATTCACTGCTCCAGAGTGCTCCCAGATGCAAAATTATCTGCTCCAAAGTGCACCAAGATGAAAATTTTGCTGCTCCAAAGTGCTCCAAAACAGAAATTTTGCTGCTCCAAAAATTGCTCCAAATCAGAAGTCCTCGGTAGCATCACTGCAACATTGAAAACAATTGCATGCCACAAAAATGAAACAGCATTAGTCTTAAAATTGCATGAAAGCAAGGTGACAACCTGAATTGCGGCTATTTTTCTCATGGTGGCCATGTGTTCCGTTTACAACGTTGCATGCGAATGTCTGAAGAATTTAGCAAGACCCGGTACAGCGTTACAAATTTTGGTTGCCACTATGCACTGGTTCAATAAAAGTCTGTTTTATCGCAATAGTTGGCAATGGTGCGGCGGGTAACTGCGAGCAGCTCCAAAAATTCGGTTGGCTCTTTAAAACTTGTAGCAGTGGGCTCATTGAAAAAATTTTCATTTGCACTAAAAATGCTTATTAGTTCCGATTGCCTTCATGCTGAAAATTGATCCTATTCTTTAGAAAGCCTGGAGTAGCCTTTTTTTACTTTGAAATCATGAAGAGCTAGCTCTGTGACATCCTGAAACAAGTGGCAACGTGTTTCTCTCCAATCGTGATCACAAACAAGCAATTAAGATCGCTTGCAAGGTAAGCGAGAGCTCATTGCATTTAGTACTACTGCCTCTACGGCTGCTCATGCTGGTCACTGGACACATGGTTGTAACAAGAACACCAGATCAGGCACTGGTGCATGGTGTAGGTGGCATGAAGTACGATACTACGCTGGTTGTAGAGTGTGCAGTATGTGCTAAGAGACTTGTGTGCGTGCTCTTACTAGCAACTTTTCAGTTGCTAGTAAGTGCTTCGTCCTGTGTCCTTTCTGAGTCTTCGTACTTATCGCGCTTGTTTCATCATGAACCTATACCAACACGCCCAACTGGCAGTCATCCTAAATGTTATCTCATGCGCTGTCCGTGCGACGGAGACAGACGGCCGGCTAGCTTAATCTCCGCTTCAGCCGCGCTCGCGAGATTTTACTTGCGGCTAAAATACGCGTGGTGATGTTATTAATTTGGTCTTTATACAGAAAATTACGGCAATGGCGACGGCAAAAATTCGCGGAGAGCGTCCATATAATTGTTATCACAGTAAACATATAAAAAAAGTCGAAGAACCATTTCACTCTGTGAAGTGGATGATAAGTGAAGCTGTTTCGCACATGGCAAGGAGATGACATGGTGGAGGACAGTTTGGTATGTAAGGCCAGGTAGTTAACGTTCAATACGCAATATTAATGCGAAAGCATAAGATGCTTTATCAAACACGAAAATTGACTGTCGGCGGCGTCAATCGATTGATGCAAAATATAATCATGTGATGGCGTCATCATCACGTCATAGATCGTCAAAACTTGTGACGTCATCATGGCATCATATATCGTGATGTCACGTGATGACGCCATCACATGACATCGTCGCTTTACACTGCTTCCGTGATCGGTGCGCCGATCATGGAGCTAGCGCAAAACCAGGTGAGGTGCAGAAAGCTTGCAGAGAAGGAGGGGGAGGATCAACCCGTCGATTGAGAAGGAAAAGAATCTGGCTTTCGTCTTGGAGTTTTCTTAGGGGAATGCATTAGGGACAGTGTGGCTCTTTGGCATTGAGGCACTGCTGTACATCACGGCGTTTGTCTACAATGTGTGCTGATAACCACATAGATGTATTTAGAGTGTTATTTCATAAAGTGCAATTTTATTGATCTGGTATTCTGTTTATTTGCTAGTGCCAAAAATAATCGCTGAAGAGGTAAATTCAGAACACTCAACTGCATGAGCCCTTATTTTTTCATTAGCGAGTGAAGTATGCAGTTCTCCTGAGATGATTTTTTCCATGATATTTGCAATGAATCGAAATATTTCTAGCCTTCATAAGAGCCCCATAGTAATATTCCGGTACTTGAATGTTATTGCAATATGCTTCCAATAGTGCACTCCAAGATGTAAAATTCGCTGCTCCAGAGTGCTCCCAGATGAAAAATTATCTGCTCCATAGTGCTCCAAGATAAAAATTTTGCTGCTCCAAAGTGCTCCAAAACAGAAATATTGCTGCTCCAAAAATTGCTCCAAATGAGAAGTCCTCGGTAGCATCACTGAGTAAAGTAATTCGTCATTACTGTGGCCTCCGCGAATAGCACCTGCGACGCGTTACACGTCCGTCCCATTCGGCATGTTTTCAATAGAAGTTCAATTTTGTCAATGCCTTAACACACCGTGAGGTGGCGACCTTAGTGCAAGTGTCGCAAAAGCGTCGGCCTCGCTTATAGCATCACGCTAATCCAAACCAAAAATAGCTCTGCAACGCGCGCTTGCCTCACCTGGCTAAACACCGCGTTCCCCGCTCACGCGCTCGCCCCGAGAAAAACCGCGGAAGGGCTACCGGGGCGGCACGACGCGCTTTGCGTTTCCCTCTAGTCCGGCCGTGGCGTTCAGTCACATTTTGACAGGTCGCAGGATGGCGACCAAGTTCTGCATCCAATATGCGACGCTCTTCTGGCTATCGCACCTCGTTCTCTGATTACGCTTTCACCGTTAACTACTACAGCTACCTCAAAAGTTTGTTTAATCATTTAACATCGACGTTAGTCGTCGAGATGGAGATCAAAGTGGGTGCATCCACGTTAAACAGTGCTATAGCTGCCAGACATCAATATACATTGTGCAAACTCTCTTATATCAATGTACAGTAAACATTCAGTTGCTTCTGTAAGGGTACCCTTTACTTTCGTGTTATTCAGATTCCTATGACGGAGGGATCAACCATTGTTTTTTTACTACTGCAGCCTATTTGTTAGTTCACTTCATCAGTTATTATACAGAGTAACAGTAGAAAGGATCATCCTTTGCATAGGCAACACGTCTTTCTACAAAGCAGCACCTGACATAGTTGCACAAATTTATCTGCATATAGAAAACCAGGGCTGATGTGTTGGCATGTGAATTGGTAAGCAGAGGTTAGTATGTGGCACTTGTGTTGCAATCCCCCTAGCTGCATAAAAATGAAGTTCATTGTATTTCTTTTAAACTGAATGTACTTATTTATGGCATTTTTTTCAAATACAGTAAAGCCTTTGTAACTTGGAAGATTAGAGAACCCAGAACGTCTGTCTGGTCTCCTTGCATTAGCTATTTAAATGCCACGATGAATCCAATAAGAAAGTTGTCAATTTTCACCTAAGCTGAGCATTTCGTGGTGTCTGAAGTGTGTGCATGAATAAAAGTTGTCACACCAATGACGATGCTTTAGTTCTCCTAGCACACTACGCTTTTGGAGCATTGGCATATAGAGTAGACAGTAGGTAGACTGGAACGTTTATGCCTTTAGTACTTATGGTGAAATAACTTCAGGCTGCCTGGTTGTTCTCCATTCACATGGCGCAATTCAAGTGTCTTTCTTGCCCGTTGTCGTATTTGTATGTATTTGTGTGTACATGAAATACATTCAAGGAAGCCTAAATAATCTAAGAAAAAATTGTTGATGTATGGGACATACTTTGTCAGCTGCTGCTGTACAGCAGTTTCTTTGTGTGTATCTGCTGTGGAGTCGTTTTGTGGTAAGCTCATCGACATCTTTGTTAGCATCATAATGAAATTCATCCAGTGGTCTTTGCGTGCTTTGTGCCACATGTTGATAATTGCTTACCTCTTTCTTCTTGTGCACATTTCAGAATCTACACACATGGTAAAGGAACATGTACCGATGGTGCAAATTGACTGTGAGGTCATGAGTACGAAAATAATGTATGTCAAGGAATCGGTCATTCCACCCCACTTGAGGCAGCAGTATCCCCGCAATGCTACTCAGCCAAAGACTACTGGAACTAATGTGAATGTTGCGGCAGTGCGGACGAATGTGACGAGGCAAGAACCAAGTTCCTACTCGCGAAACATGTCCAACCACTCAAGACAGCAGCGCCTTCCACTACGAAACCATACTAGGCGGAATGGCCAGTAGTACCGTCCAACCACTGTGGAGTGGCATTTGGCATCTTAACTTATTTGAATGGCTCACTGAATGCAACAGCGCCAGGCCAAGACTCCGTAACTGTTCTTGCTTGGTGCTTGCTCACAAACTCTGTGTGTCCTTTCCTTTCTGCCTGGGAAATAACATAGAGAAGAAAAGAATTCTGTGTGCACACATATGTGCATGACTGAAAATATCAGCTGCTTGGCAGTGTGGTAGTGAACTGGGGCACTGTGATTTGCAACTTTAATAGCATTGAGGTTGCATGCCTTGCGTAGCTTGCCTATGGGGTTTCTGCTTTATGTCTCTTTTTTTACATTTTTTTTATTAGGTGGAAAGCACTAATGGCTGTGGTTTGTGCTGTGTCACTTTTATTATTTTTATGAATTGGCTCACCCTCTCAAATCTGCAGAATTTAGAAATTTTTGCCATGTGTAACCAGTTGCAGTGGTTGGTTTTGGCTGGCAGGCATGTTACAGTACTCGAATACTGGTTTGTTTTAGTTATTCTTGCCATTTATGCCTTTCACTGAAGTATGTTGAACCCTATTGCTTTCTGCAAAGCATGTCTACAGCAATGACTTGACACAACACAGAATGTTGCTGCATTAGCCTACCGACAGCTTACATTACTGGCTACAGTTTGTGAGCTGCACATTCTGTAGTGGAATGTCATTTGATTTGGAAGAGGGAATGTTTGCATTTGAGGGTCTCAGTGCATGTCAATTTTTTTCATGAAATTTGTCCACAAAGTCTGCAACCTGCTACAATCACCATTTTGAAAAGCAGGCTGGTCAAGTGTCCAACTTATATTTCGGTACCGATTTCATGGTTTGTTCTGTTTGCATTAATGTATGATTCAGGCCTTGTATAGCATGAAAAGCTGCCCTTGCTAAGCAAGAAACAGGTACACAGCTTCATTGCAATTCGACGTAATTCACTATATGAAACCTGATTCTCATTTTATAGGTATATGTGTGTAATAATGGTCAGTTTTCGGTATTTAATGCCGCGCTATTATTCCTGTTTATAAAGCAAGCAAACGAAATCTGGTGCCACAAGATACGTGATTCGTCAAGTTGTGCCTTTGGACAGGCAAGCAGCTATGTACAGAGAAGTGGACTGTAGTTGTGTTATCAGTGCTGTAATGTGACATGATAAAAAACATTTTCTAGCTTGAAGGGCATGGAATTGAATCGCATTGCCAACATGCAGCATTTTTGTGCATGTTGCCAGCTGCGAGTGATGATTTATAGTCTGTGTTGTATGTAAGCGATGCATACCTTGAACACATTCCAGGATGGATGTCTCCCTTGTTGAAGGGTTTGTTTTTTCACAGCAATATGTGGTATGGGTAATTTCAAAGCCTTGCCATCCAGCGCTTTCGGTTTGTGATGCCTGGGAGTCGATTGCTATGCCACACTATTCTGCAGTTGTCGATTACTGGAACTCCTGCTTTGTTCCTTACCACTCTTTTTCATGCAGTGCTTACACCTGATGGCAACACTGATGCCTTCCAAAAAGGCAGAAATCCTGTAAAACAGATTATGTACATATGTAAATATTTATACTTGCACTGTCATTCGACGTGGTTATTTTCCTGCCGTTTTACTGTCATTCGACGTGGTTATTTTTCTGCCGGTTTACTGTCATTTGACGTGGTTATTTTTCTGCCGGTTTGGTGTAATATGTTGCTGTAAACTCATTCTGTCCTCACTCAGATCATATATTCGTGCTACAGAATTTGAAAATGTTGCAGAAGGATCTTCACCATAGAGACCAAGAGTATGCTTACATTTGGCATTTTGACACTGTGCATTGGTCAATACACTGTTTTTTTTTAAAGAAAATATATAGATAGATATACATATGCACACAGTTATATATGTTTACATCAAGGTGTTTTTATACAAGACACTCTTTTCTGTTACATGGAAAATATTTGTGAGGTTTCCACTCAAGCAAGAGGGGGTAGAAAAAGAAAATAAAATGAAGTCATCATGTTTGCTAAATCTTGGCTTCTGTGAAGCTTTAAATATTAATCATAATTTAATAATAGTAGATATAGGAAAATTTTATTACCAGTGAGGATGAAGTAATGTGCTGGATTTATCGCTCGTGTGCCTGTATGTATGTGTGTGTGTGTGTGTTCATTTGGTGGGCTTTGTTATAGCTTAGGCAGTACAAGAATATTCATTGGCAGTTATATAATGCATATGCAGGCAGTGTGACTGTGTTATAAAACCTTGTTGCCTTGCATTTATCCTACTGCACTTTAATTGTCAAATGTAAATAGTGTGGTTAATTAACTATAAACAGTAACAAAATAGTTCATTGCAAGCCTAGCTGTGCAGTTATTGTGAATTACATTGGTGTTAGCTGTGCCCTAGTTAAAGCACACTTCTTAATTCATTCAAACTCATTTCATAAAATTAGCATTGATTAGTGCTGCAATTGTTTTAAAGCTGTGCATCACAGGTTAAACTGACAACAGTGTGTGCACTGTGTATTTCTTGTTTGACTGCTGATGAGATTGCAGGTGACAATAAGGGCTGTTATTAGGGCATCTACACTCATTCCGAGACACCTGTGCTTTGAGATTGCACTAAACGTTTACTTGGCATTAGACTTTTTTTTTCTTTTGCTGTTGATATCTTGCCATATTCTGCAATGTATGTACTTCAGTTGCACTGCGGTATTTATTCTTTGACACTTTATTTTCCTTGTGTGCGTGTGCATGCATGTGCAATGACTTTTCCTAGTCCTGTGTTGTATGAAACTCTTTCTACACACAAAATAAAGTTGCATACCTTAGTATGGGTAGCTTGTCACTCATTTTTGTAAACCTCCAAAAGAAATATTTCTTCATATATATGAAGCTGTGTAGTAATGGAGTATTTCCCCTGACGTCACGCCATTGAATGGAGAAACACTTTTGTTGTTTAATATTTCAGTTTTTGAAGTCACGATAACTTTTATAGCGCTCAAGAAGAACCAGGACAGAAAACGGCGACGCGGAAACTGTGCTAATTTCCAACATATGTTTTATTTTCAGTGGTACATATATATATAGAAAACAGACAGCAAAGCATGTAGGTGCATTTGTACAGGTTTAGAACATTCAAAGCAGCAATGGTGCATGTGTATATAGAAAGTTAAGATATAATGTTGAATATAGCAAACATTATAGCAAAAAAAAAAATGTAGCTGCGTTATAAAAGTTCACATGGATTACCAAGATGCACAGGGGCGGATTCAGGATTTTTTCCTAGAGGGTGGGGCGTCTGCTTTTCGGAGGACCTGATAAGTCCTCTTATTGGGGTTATACATTCAATAATTAAGGGGGGTTCAGGACCTCTGGTTCCCCTTCTCCAAATCCGGCAATGAACATGCTCAAGCTTATGCTTTTGAAGTAATTTTACCGAGTACTTGTACTTGATTAATACTTGATTGTTTACCAGAAGACATGTGCACCCTTTGTGGGTGTGCTGTCCCCATCATTTCCCCTGAACTGGTGGTGTTGAGGTTAAGGAGCAGTGCTCGAAGATCTGTGACAGTAAGGGAGGGTGAAGACAGGTTGTCGAACCAAAAAGTACCAACTTCTGTCTAGGTTCAGGTTTGGCACGTTCCATTTCGTTAAGGTTTGGAGAAATGAAAAGTTAAATGTTTTCTGAACTGCGTTGGCTCAGTAAACTTATCTTTGACATGTACAGTGCTATTGATTTAAATGTGCTAACCTGAAACACTGCAGGCAGCACTCCCCGAGTGACTGCACTCAGTAAGCTTACCAGGACTTCTGTTTTGTACCTTTCCATTCCATTCCCTTTTACTTTCCAATTCTTATGTACATCCAGAAGCTTTGTCAGGATGTGGAAGAAGTCAATTGGCAGACTGGTAACAGCGATCTATGTTTTACATAAATATCAGTAAAATTTAGTAAAAATAGCTTCAGAAAACATGCTTATGAACACGACCATCTTATGAGCGCCGTGTTGCATGGCAAGCACGTGAGGTCTTTGAACTGCTTTGCTCTGAACTGCTAAGAGAGATTCTTTTCAGTTGAGGTTCAGTTTGAGTAGGTGTGTTCTGAGAATATTAATTTGGGTTTGGGTTCAGTCATGGCCACAATCCTAGTTGTACAATTTTCGGTTTGGGTTTGGCTTGACACCATGGGTGGAAATGTGAAAGTTAGGTCTTAAGCCCTGACTTTAAGCCCTGGATTTAGGGCACTGTGGATATGAAGGCCAAGAGTACATTTTGGATGGCATTAATGGCCACCTACTGTGGTGTCGACTTTGTGGCATGGGAATGACTGAGCAGAAGGCTTGAGCAAGACCATGGCCTCCGGCAAGACTAAGCAAAGATTTTCGGCTACTGCTAATAAATAGCTCACCAATGAGCTCACACATTGTCTAAGCTCGCACATGCAAAGCTATAATTCTCCGTTTGCTCATGGAGAGGCGCAGGTTTTATGTACAGTCACGGACAACTGAAACGCGAACTGGACAGGACTAACTAAAACACGTTTTTTTTTTTTTTTTCTCGCCAGTATTCGTAGTGTCAGTGGTGCCAGCATGACGTCCTGTTGCACTATCTTAGTGCGGGGCCCAAACAAACGCATATTACTACTGATGCGAAATTTCGCTCTAGAGTTACATCGCTTGCAGAAGCTACTTTGTAGTACGTTCGTGTTTAGTTTGTGGTAGTTCTGTAAGACACAAGGGCTAAAATTTCAGAGTATTACTGACTTTTACGAAGAAGTGGAACTGGCTGGATAACATGCGCAGCTTATGCCCAGATGAATGCACAGAAAGTGCTTCAAACTCGTGTGACCAACGTGTTTCCCTAATGTCGCGGAAGAAAGAAATATACAGTGCGAGTCCATGCATTCCAACATGCATTCTAGAGTGGTCCAACATGGGTCCAACCACTCACAGGTCGTGCCATCGCCTCCTATATTGTCGTGCTCCAAACTTCGAATACGTCAACGCGGCTTGGCCAGCGTAACGGCCGACACGGCTTTTTAAAAATGGCGAATCGGTGCAACTTTACGATTCACTTGTTTGGAAGGTCTCTTCATTGGCTAAGTTATACGATACGAAACTCAAACGCCGTCCCTGGATGCTGCAGCTCATTTCAAAGTGTACCGTTGGTGCGTAAAGCTTTTACACGGGCTTGACAGCTTGCAGACACTGGCAATCTTGAAGGAAGCTGTTAGTGGTCTTGCTCGAAGTATGTTATTGGACTGCTGCTAATGCAAAATAAGACCCTGATGTTTTTATATGTGAAATAGTAATATGACTAAGAAATGTGTTACTGCAAGTAGCGAAAGCTGAGCAGGTGACAAGGTGTATCGCCTGAGCGTTTATGTAAACCACCTGACGATGATTAAAAATTTGTTCCATTTACTTGGCATTTATGCTGCCGTTAAAACGCAGCTGCTAGCGTGCGTTCATTGTACAGAGCAAGTCAAGAAATACGACAGGGCCGTCGTAGGGGTCCACTACGTATTTTGCGGGGGGGGGGGGGTTGTTCAGTATACTTTATGTATGTTCATGCGTGCCTTTGTATGTGTGCGTGTATATATGCGCATGCAAAATCGAAAAAATTGGATAATGGGGTGGGAAGGGGCCCTTTCCCGCCTAGGCCAATGCCTTATGAAAAGTGGGTTTGTTGAATTGGCCATCAATCTGGCACATCACTTCAGCCAAGGTTATAGGACAACGACCTTTAGGCAACACAGATGCTCAACTTCATGGGAGCAAAATATAATTTTTATAAGGCACTAAACCCCTTGAGTGCAACCATCCATACAAACACAAACAAAAAAGCATGAACACGCACGCTTGTGCAAACTTGCCCATTTAATTTTGTGACCAAGACAACTTCTTGGCTCTTAGCATCCCTCGCTACCATCATATATATATATATATATATGGGTATAACACAATGGAGGCTTTGTCAACAGTGATATAAATATTTATTTCCCAACAGTTTCGGGAGGGGTCCTCTCTTCGTCAGGGAGGTGAGTTAAACTAACGTCAAAGTTTGAACTTGCTTCTTGCCGTGTCCCTCTCGCCTTCAAAGATATTTCCGAGAGAGTGAGAGAAAAATAAGAAAAACGAAAGAGAAAAAAAAAGAAAAATGACCAAGTTAAAAAAAATGGGAAGGGGGAGGGGGGGAAAATAAATTAGTGATAAACAAAACGAAATAAAACTGTACATGGCCAAAAGTTATTAAAATTCCACATCTGGTTATGATCTCGTGTGTGCCGGTTCTTGTTGGGCACCAGGCCACCCAAAATTGTTGCTGCGGCGGGCAGGACGAGCCTGTGCCGCCGCATATATATATGAAGAAAAACAAGACACACGTAAAAAATAGAATGGTTGTTTCGGCCGTGGGACTGGCCTTTGTTGGAAGGTTATTCTGATTAAGGCCAGTCCCACGGTTACATTCTGTTTTCGACATTTGCCTTGTTTTTCTTCATAATCTTTGCCGGAGTCCAAGTAGTAGTTTTCTGCAATTATATATATGTAATGAATTTTTAATTTAAGGCAAATTATTTTCGACCTAGCTCTCTACTGCTGTGGTACATCTATTCATTGTAATCCATTGCTCGCTGACGTTTTGAACAACCCACATAGTCATGGAGCTCTTTCTCTGTATTTGGCCTTTCCCAAAGAACAAGAAACATGCATCAGGGTCACAAGTACGCATGTGTGTTTGCTTGCTGTCATGTTTGTGTAAGGGTGCTAAAACAAGTAGTAATAATAGTTTGCAGCCATTCAGACATCAGCTGCCCATACAGTGGCATGCATGGCTAGACAGAAAGGTTAAGGTCCTTGCGCTGATGTGCCTGTTAGCTCGTTGTTGCGTGACACTGAGATATTATAAAACAGCCAAATACAGGCTGCACACCCAGAAAATGAGCAGAAATATATGTAAAAAATATGCAAGTTACAAGCACACGTGAATACATATCCTGGGGGTGCATTTTCACTTGTGAACAGATTGAAATGTTAACAGCCTATTTAGTGTGAGATGCAGATGCTTTGCCAATGTCATGGGAATCATCTCTCACCTGTTGTTGAGACATATTGTCCTCCAGCGAAAAATATAAAAAGCAGGTAGAATAAGTCTCCCGAACGTTCATCGTCACGTGAAGTTCCTTTACTCCCTCACAAGCCAGGTGCTCGTGGTACTTCAACTCATCAGCAGGTGCTGCTAGTCCCTCAGCTAACAACCTTCATGCTGCCGCTCATGAGCATTGGATCATACTTCCAAGCGAGGGCGTCGCCACTGTTCTGCTCGCTACAAATGAAGGCTTATGTGCACATGTCAAGTTAGAAAAAGACTAAAAAAGCGTGCATTTCAATACTAATATAGAGGCCATTAATCGTGTAAACCAATGAAAGGTCATGAGATGGGACTCTTCTGCATCTTAGCTTTTTTGCCGCATGGGGTGCCAAAAGTCATTTTTCATGACTTTAGTGAGGAATTAAAAATATAAATCCACATTTAATGAGAGAAACGGGGCTCATTTTAACCAATACGATAGACAATATTTCCATTAGTGGGGTTGTCACAATTCATATTATGAGCTGTTGTCTGCCCCTTTAAAGTAGTTTATGATACTTGCGCATTTAGTTATGTTGAGCCCCACTAATGCATTGCTGAAGCTAGAAATTGTCATCTCGACGAGCTTCCTTTGAAAAACATTGCCAGTATGTGTAATGACCAGATTTTTGGTTGGCTTCCTCATTGCAACAATAATGTTGAATTGCATAATGCCTCTAAAAAACTATGTATCATAAGTAAGAACCCTGATGACTGAAGCTAACCTTTTTCTTCAAGCACAGTTTTCCTAGAGATGAGTCAGTGTTATTTACTTTCTGCCTTCATTAGATGGCAGCCATCTTGTTTCATTTTGTCTACAATGTAATAAGGCACACCTTGGTGGCACATAAATGAATTTTCTTAAGTTTAATTTACTCCTGTGACTTGTGTCTAAGTAATTTCTGAGATTTCTGAAGTGCTTGATGCTTTTTGACTGTTGGTGTGTTAGCCTGTACAGAACTCTCAGGAATGGACCTACTGTAAAGGCTGGTTCACACCGGCGACTAGCACCGGTCGCGCGACTAAGTTAGTCGCAAAGCGACTGGTCGCAAACGGTCGCAAATGGCCGTTTTGGTCGCAAAGCGACTGCTTTGGCTCAGTCGCTCGCTGCTCGATTTTCAGTCACGCGACTGCAGTCGCAAACCTCTGAACCAATCAGATGCGCAGGAACAGGACATCAGCCTATTTTACGGGGCAAGGGCAATGCAAGCTGTATACGAGCAGACGTGAATTCTCTATGGCGGCGTATATAGGTCGCACGCAGGTGTGAACATCGGTCGCTTTGAGTCGCTTTTTGACCGCCAGTCGCAAACGGTCGCGCGACCGTTGCTAGTCGCCGGTTTGAACGAGCCTTAAATGTTGGTGGGTTCAAATGGAAAAAAATTGTATAGTAATAATATTAACTTTTTCTTTTTCAAATTGTACAGCGACGTTTTGGTGGTGATTCAAGCAATAATAGAGCAGAACAAAGTCGGGAAAGAACATCACGTGGACTGCCTAAGAAGTTTCCAGTTGCAGGTGTGAGGCATGTTGTCCTGGTGGCATCTGGGAAAGGTGGTGTTGGGAAATCCACCACTGCAGGTGATGCAACTAACTAATTAGAGTCCTTGCTCATGCATGTTCATGATTAAATGGTTACAAAAGTGTGTATTATTATTTGCAGTCAACTTGGCTTTGGCCCTTTCTTTGCATGAAAAGGTAAGTTTAAACTTGTTACTTTAACCTGCTTGCATGTCGGCTATTGTAAATGCAAAAATACAAAAAAACATTGCGGACACATCACATACAGAAGTTCATGGCATTTCGTAAAGTAGCCAACACTACCAGAAGGCGAAGCAACACACACACACACTGCTTTTAGGGTAGTTGTATCATTCACATCTCTCCACTCAATTAAGTATGAATGTGTTTCCATGCCATACTTGGGGAAGTATGCCTCAGTTTGTGAATTGTACTGCATGTGCCCATGAACCATTATCTTCCATAGTAGAAGGATGGAAGAGGACTTTATGTGTCAGTCTCACTATTGTTAGTGAACCTTTTTGAATAAAGTATAATTTATTACAACTAGTGACCATCTTTCATGTTGAGAGTATAAGTTCTGCTGTGCCATGAAGATGTAATGCTGCATCAGCTGTAAATAATATTTTTGCGAATTTGCTTTGTACGCCCATGTTTCTGGCCTTTTGCAAATTTTCTGCATCGGTTAGTCAATGGTGTAATCTTGTAGAGCGCTGTGGAGGTCATTGTCATTAATGAAGCACTAATGCTTGCATTTACTGTGAACATGACACTTGAACTTCAGGAAGTTGATAGTAGCATGGTGATATACTGACATCGGTAAATACATGTGCTTTTTTCTTTGCCAGTGGCCCTCATTTCCACTGATGCAAATGCAAATGGATATAGTTCCGTCTCAGTTTCATTTAAATTGTCTAGAGCAGGGGTCTCAAGCTCACTTCAGCTAGTGGGCTGCAGTCACGAAATGTAGTGTCTTGCTAGGGCCAGGACAGTGAAGAAGATTAGAGCAGGGGGTGGGAGGGGGAAGGGGCAGAGTTGGAACAGAACGCAGCTAACATTGCCATTTGAAAAAAAAAAAGGTCTTTCCCATATCATATATGGCTCGTTTCTGAAGGGGATTTGGCGTCAAGAAATCTGGACGCTGATTCTGAAGCAAAGCTTTTTGTCCCACGATTATGTTTCACCACATGGTGACCTATTGGGTACCTCACGAAAAAGGTGCATGAGTGCGTCACGAAATAGTGTCTGTGTAGCTCATGAGCATACTTATCAAAGAAAATAAAAAAAAATGCATATGACGAAGTCAGTCATGTGTGGGCCGGGCCGCTAGTGAGAGGTCCGTGGGCCATATGCTGCCCGCGGGCCGCATATGTCTGACCCCTGGTCCAGAGTAAAATGAGTGATTTCATGTGAACCTTGCAATAAAAAAATGCTTTGAATATGTTTGTTCACGTTTTTCTCTGAGTAAGCTTGGGTCATGTCTTTTAGTTGGCTGTGATTATAGTAACAAAACCACAGATTGTTATTTGCATTTGTTCTTTTTTTAATTTGTGGCATTAAATGCAAAAAAAATAGAAACGAAGTGTGTGTATGCAATACATGCCTGCACAACAGCAACTCTTTCAAAGGGAGTCGGGTCATTCCACACCAAACGTCCCAGCCATTATGGCCACCATCTCAAATGTATTCGAAAAAAACCGTGTTGATTTACTGCATTGAAAAGAGTGGCCAGAATATTTTGGAGAGAAAAATATATTTTGAAAAGGTTTATCGTTACATTTTTGTTTTAAAGAAGAAAATAATTTTTCAAGTTCCCCATTGACAGCTATCTTCCCTTTTCTTCATACGGCAGCTTCCTCACTGAAGATCCCCATTGCTATCAATGGGAAACTTCAGTAATTGTTTTCTTGCTTGAAACAGAAAAGAATGATAAAACTTGCCATATAAGAGGAGCTGTTTATTTGCTTTCAATTGAGGTATAAAACTCATTTTTAATTGAAGCACCACGTGGTGTATATGCGTCTCAGTATGGACCAAAATGAAGATTTTTGTCAAATTTGTGATTTTTTTCTTCAGATTTACAAATTTCAGTGGTTGGAAAATATTTTAAATGCAAAATGTACCTTCCGTAGAGTAATTATTCATTACTCAGATATTCATACATAGTGCAATATTACAGGAGAAAAAAATGCAAACATAGAACATTTTGGCAAAATTTCTGGAGGCATATATGGTAGAAAAATTGCAGTATTATTGAGCTTTGAACGCCTTATACAAATGCCTTTGCTTAATATGCAAACCAAATTTGGTACTGGAACAAGAAATGATAATCTCTGAATAAATTTTCTGACGAACGTCACTTAGACGACATTCTGCAAAATTCGGAAGGCTGCCACGTGACCAAAATATTTATCTCCGAAATATTCTAGCAATTGACTGTTTTCAGTGGAATAAATCAGCACAATATTTTTGTATACATTTGAGATGATCGCCAAAATGGCTGGGGCATTTGGCATGAAATTACCCAATTCTAACAAATGACTTGTATAAATGGCTGACAGTGTGAAAGTGACATTATTCTAACTTATGACTAATGCTAAAGAAAGCAGCTATGTGTGCAAGCTAGGGCAGTGCCCACCGACCATCAGTAGTGATAAGAAGTATGATGGTCGCAACATTATGGTGACAGAATGCTCGTTGGCTTTATGCATCTCGTGGTCTATAACCAATGTGTACAATGGCATTGGGTCCCCCTGACAAGGTCCTGTTAAGAATACTTGGTGTTGGGCTAGCTGGTTCATACAATACAATGGAAATCAATGGCACATAAATGTGAATATGATGACTAAAGTAGAGATGAGTAAGTAGGGCATTGCTCCTTTCCTACTGCTTCATTTACTAGTCTCGACATCTCTTTTTTACTGTAGTGTTAATCATATTCAAGCGAACAACACACGGGTAAGGCTATGTAAAAAATTTGCTTTATTGCCATTTAAGTTTACAGTAGTCCGATTCACAGAGTCTCTTGACGATGGTCTGCCTCAGTGGTACAGTGGTTATAGTGCTCGGCTGGTGACCCGAAAGTCGTGGGTTCGATCCCGGGTGTGGTGGTCACATTTTGATGGAGGCAAAATACTAGGGGCCCGTGTATTGTGTGATGTCCGTGTACGTGCGATGTCAGTGCAACACTAAATGGTCGAAGTTTCCGGAGCCCTCCACTAAGGCATGCCTCATCATCATATCGTGGTTTTGGCATGTAAAACCCTAGATATTATTATTATTATTATCTCTTGACGATGGGGAAGTGGCAAAATTGATTAATCAAATTGAATATGGATGTTCAAGAAAAATGAATTCTGACTATATTTTATTTCTAAACAAAGTAAAACATAAAGATCACAAGGAATTCATATCGCAGAAAATACTTTAGTATAGTTCCAGCAGAAAAAGGCTAGCACATGTGACCGTTTAGGCCAATGGTCGCTTGTGGTAATCATTTTCCGTGGTGATTGTACATTGTTCTATGCACACATTTTATACCATTTACAACTCTGTGTTGTGTTAAGGGATAAACACCAAAATTAGAAGCAACAAAAAGGTAATTGTATCGGCTGCACCCTGATGGTGACAGTAGCTAAACAAACATGTTTGCATGTCGTCATAGTATACTGCTGTATTTGTTGAAGGAGCTCGTGCAATTCTTCAGCTCTACATGCTATTGTGCAGTAAACTGTGATCCAAACGTGATGAGGTTTGCCAAGTAATATATCAATTGTCTAACTTGAGACACCAAGTTCATAGATTGTCTAAGGTGACTTGTTTAATGACTTTAATGACTTCGAATTGTTATTTAAAAATAATGTGCACATGCATTTGCTTGGTACTTGTGCATCAGTGCAACAACCACAGTTCTCGTGCAGAGTGGAATTATTTAGAAATCACTCCACTTGAATGTAGGAAAGAAGTTGAAATTTCTAAGGGCTCGTTTTTATTTGTTATACACAATATTAATGAGCACTAACAGACAATAATGCCAAGGAAAGTATAGGGGATGTTATTAGCAGTAAATATAATGTAAAGGTGATGAAAGAAAAGTGGACGAAAAGATGGCTTGCCGCGGGCAGGGACCGAACCTGTGACCTTCGAATAACGCGTCCGATGCTCTACCAACTGAGCTACCGTGGCCGCCATCCCCCCGTCCACTTTATGGGGTATATATGTGTATTTATTTCAACGCGGGAGTGTCAGTCAGCGCCGCCAGTAGCCATGACGGTGAGTGTGGAACACTCTTTTTCTGCCTGTTGGCGTCACGTGGCACGTGAACTTATTACGAGCTGGCAGCTGACCAATAATCCCTCATATACTACCTGAAGCATCAAGTCTGCCGGAACGAGACCCTCGCTATGAATGAAGGAAAGAAGTTGAAATTTTTAAGGGCTCGTTTTTATTGGTTATACACTTGAATGTGTTTTTTCCTTTGTGGACTGCAACTACTGTTATCTATTATAGTATTCGAACAGGAATGAATATTTGACAACTTTGACAAAAAGCGAATTTAATTGTACTCAAATTCAATAGTAGACGCTATTTTACTCGTCCTCAGAATTTGAAAAATCTGAATTATCGAATGAGTAAAATATGCTTACCAATTTCTATCTCGGTTCTTGTGTTCAAATAAGTGCTAGTGGTCTTTGATCCTTCGAGTTCTTGAAATCCCCCTGCTTGTGTATAATGACATATGCTTACAGAAATGATTGATGTTGGCCAGACTACTTTCGATTTTATGACAACCAAAAAAAAGGTGTTTTACCAAAAAGCAACACTGGCTTGTCACTTTTAAGGTGAGCATGCCGTTTAGTGGTAAAGAATAATACATTTCTGCTTTTGCTATAGTTTCCTAGGTTGGACAGCATGAGCAGATCTCAAAGATCATGCCGGTAGCAAAGTTCAGAGTGATGATAGGTGCATCGTGAGTAAGGATGATGAAAAGTGAGGGCAATGCCATGAGGACATCTTATTGCCAATATTTACACTATTTTATGTCTCATTCAAGTACTTTTGTTGAAAAAGATTCACAAAAAAGAGGCCTTTTAATACTAAACGGAACTCACTTTCAAGAAATGTGCCACAAGGGCCCTTCAAGTTGCTTAGATTATAGGAGCACAGCTGTCTCAAAAGAAAATCATGGGGTAGGAAGTGTTACTTGAAGAAATCGCCGGCTAGTCACTGGGGCGAAACTCGCTGCTGGTGGTTCATGTGGCCATCTAAAAGCCGTTGCTGAAAGGGGGGAAGGGTCAGGGAAAATTAGCATGGGGTATTTGATGGTATTGCTTGATAATTTTAGTGGTAAGGGTTGCTTCATTTCCGGGCCGCATCTAGAGTTATTGTCATCTATGCAGTTTTTTTTTTCTCTTATCGCTAGGGTTGTGTGAATACGTAAGATATTCAAATAATGATTTGAATAGTGTGCTATTCGATTCGATATTTGAACTGTATAGTCATTGTCTGTAAGTATGATTATTTTTTAAATAAATTTTTCTTTTTGGTCCTAGTATAGGCATAAAATGTGAAAACTCGCATAGTGTAGCGGGCTACGTCACTCTGGGAGCCAACCTTTAGTGGCTAAATTGCAATACATTGCACTGCTTGAGGAGTGCTATGTAGGCAAAAGAAATGCTTATCTTTTTTATTTCTGACTGCTCCAGTTACGCTTTTAATGAACAATGCTTCATAAGTGAAATGTAACGACAGAAACTTATTAATGTCGTGAATATTAGATGTGAACATTCTTTGTAATAATTCTGAAAATGACTGTTTGTTATTCAAAAACAACTATTTGAAAGGTATTCAATGTTTGACTAATTAAATTCAGTAAAAAAGAAATGCTGTTCACACACCACTGCTCTTTGTAGAGCTTACTATGTTTGCTCGACTAGTGTGGCAATGGTTAGTGCACATATATTAAGAAATGCCTGTGTACTACTTGGATTTAGGTTTTACATATAAAGAACTGCAGTTGGTCAAAGTTAATGCATAGGCCCCTCCACTACTGTATCTCTAATAGCCTGCTCAACTGCTTGTGGAGACTGAACTCCATCAAATGTTATTTGTTGGTTCATTTACTTATCTGGGTGATGCAGACAATCTTGTACGTAGGCACACTATTGTTGTTTAGGTACTTTTTCCATTCTTCTCATTGTTTCAGTCACACGATCTTTCATTTGCTACTCAATTATGAGGTAAAAAAAAAGGAAGAAAAAAAAAAGGATGTTGTGTAAGAGAACGCGTGATCTAAATCATGGGGTTCTTTATGATGTTTTCAGCCATGAGCATGTAAACGGGGAAATGAAATTAATAGACTAAACATTGCTCGCAGGCATAGACTTAAACATACAAAAGTAGAACAACACTGACACGAACAATGTGCCTGCTAACCCAAGAAGATGGCCTATAGAAAATGGATAGGGTTTAGTGTTTTCCGTTTATACAAACAAAAAAATGCAAAAACGTACACCAAATTTAAATTTTTTCGGAAATTCAGTTTTAACCAGGAACGTTGAGCAAAAACAAGTTTACCAAACAGATAACACTATAGTTGCTATGCAGCTGCAAGCCTACGGGCCTTTTGATGCTAGCAATCTCGTGAGATTAGCTAGCAATCTCGTGAGATTAGCTAGCAATCTCGTGAGATTAAGGTCATGCTTCAGCCTGCCACCTAAGTAATGCTACATATTTTTTTTATTTGTCATTACGACGAAAGCATGAAGCAAAGGAGGGGAATTGGGGTACACTAATGGGTCTCGGAGGTCTAGGTTTCGACCTTTGCATTTGTCATACTGTGACTGTTGTGGCAGATGAACTGCGTGAAGATACTACATTTTTTTAACATTTTGAATTGTTTGTTAGTAACGGAAGAACAATATTATGCAGATTGTATTATTGAGCAATGATGCTTGCTTTATTCTATGTTTGTTGCCTGTGAGTGCAGCTTGGCTGATTGAATAAGGCTAGTGCTTGGTTGCAGTACTTGAAGCAAAACATTTTATACAAATCTTGGGTCTTGGTTTCTTTAGAAGCCAACTGTGGGGCTTCTTGATGCAGATGTGTATGGACCCTCCATTCCACGCATGATGAACCTGAGTGGTGAACCAGAATTGACACAACGTGCGTTGAAAGCTGTTTTCTTTTTTTGTGCATGCCAAAACCAGAAAGCAGTTTCTGATTGCAGTGTCAGTGTTTAGCACTGGTAGTTGCCATTTTCTTTCCTGTTCAAGATATTGGCTGGGTGCATCAACTTCCTGCTTACATATATTTCAGGCTTACAGCCTTTATTGATGTTTCTGTTGTATGAACTTGATCATATGGAATGTTCACATAGCCTTCGTAAGTTCGGCTATGTTGCATTAGTGCTGCTTTGTCATTTTACTGCACTTAATGGCTGAGTGCTTCGTTTGGTGAAGTCCCATGCTACTGCATGTGGTTTTAAGCCTCACTTCTTGGGAACAAACATTTTAAGCAGGAGTGGTAACACATTTTGCATTGGAACAATTGCTCAGGAAGACTATGTTATGAAAAGAAACGAACTGTTGCACTAGCGAGCTGAAGTAAACACCACACGCTTCAGAATTTGAATTCTTGAGCACCTACCTTTGATGTGTATGTGCCGTAGTGTCACATTGTTCTATACTTTTGTGCAGTGGACTACTTTTGCAGTGGTGTACTTTTGTGCACTTGGAAGTTGCACTTGTATTCGATACCTCTTGCCATGCCTGTGGCCATCCTTTCTTTATGCTAATTCTCCTCACCAGCTGCTTTATATTGAATTTTTCAGCAGTGGACAAGTGACTAGTTTTTATTTTTTCCACAGAAAACCTCATGAAGCCACTCGTTAATTATGGGATTAAGTGGTGAGTCAGTTTATATTGTGTAAGGTACTTCGTTAGAAGCATGCAACGACATCATGTACTATCAGTGAAATGTTACAGCTGTTACAGCACTGCAGAACTTTTGTTGCAGCTGAGTAGGGAGAGCACATTTTGATCACCACATATGATGAAGCATAAAATGGATCATCATATGTTGCACCATAAAGCATTAATGTTAATTGATGGTACATGATGCCAAATGTCTCATGTGGTCTAGAATTTCACTCTGTGCAACATTTCATGCTGCATGAGTGAAAGTGTGCGAGCGAAAGGTTGTGTATATAGTTAGCATGTTGACAGAGTCCGGTGATAAATTTATCCCATTTATTGGACACTAGTGCATATCTGCACTTGCCTTGCCTTTCCTTGTTGTCTGCTTCTCAAGCTTTTGTGGTGTTTTGACTTAAGTTACTTGTTGGCTTCAATGTCTACATCTTTGCTGGCAATGAACTACATACATTATACTATTTAATTTCTGAAGATGTCAAACTAGCAACTAGCTCGACTCCTTTCGTGGCAAGGATGAGCATTGTTCCTGCATTTCCTCCAAAATATGCCAGTGAAGAGTGTGACTCTTCGAGGGATTTTCTTTTATTTTTGTCTACGAATGGCACACAGCGGTAGTTTATTACTCTGGTGCGAGTTGCGCTTTAAAATAACACCAGCTTTTGAGAAAGCTGATATATTGAGGGTGGAGTCAGCAGAAGCATGGTGGAAGTCTGCAACAGAAGTTTTTTTAAAAAGGTGCCATGGGGTGAGGTGCCCATTGCGACTATGGCTGCCTTCTTTAATGCCTGTATCGTGGTTTTTGTGGATGTTGTATTACTGCAAGCAGACCACTAGACCTACAGTAATGAAATCAGTTGTACAAAAAGTTGCAGTTCTGGCTCAAGGGTAAAGCATTGATAATAATAGCAGTATGTATCAGGTAACTACACAGGGTAAGGTTCATGTTTTTTTGGCCATATATATTGCAGTAAAACGTTTGCTTACTAATTGAAACATGGTGTCAAGTGCGCGCAAGCAAACACGAACAAATTTTGCTTGATAACCGTGAACACGCGCTCTCGCAATGCTGGCATGATGAACAGCACAAACAGAGGTGAGTGAAAGCATTGTGACCTTTACACAAGGTTCTTAAGTGACACGTGCAAAGGCGACACAGGGCATCTTGCATGTGTCGCCTTCACGCTTGTCACCTCAGAGCATGCTAGACCAACACAGCCAGTTTTCAATCTTAACTGCAACACCAGACATGTTAGAAGACAGCACACATGATGCAATACAAAATCCTTCTCAGCTCTCCGTTTCACACTTTTCCTCGCGCCCATAGTGCACTGCGTGGGGTGTGAAAGAATGTTATTGCACTTCCATTTCACATAGAGCATTACAGCAGTGGCGAATGTTCACCTGAAGAGTCTGTAAATTGCTGTAGCAATAAAATTCAAGAAATTTTGATGGTATTATGAAAAAAAAAGTTGGCATGGAAAAGCAAATGATTAAAAGCTTTCATTGCATTAATTTCTGCATCTATCATTTTTGATGTTTGAATGCCACAGCATGTCCATGGGGTTTTTGGTCGACGACAAGGTGCCTATTGTGTGGCGAGGACTTATGGTCATGTCTGCAATTGAGAAACTGCTTAGGCAGGTATGTTTTCAAATTGTCTTGGTTTACTGTGTTCTGTATAGTAAACACAGTCAACTTCTTGCTACACTCTGCAACTCTGTTGTGTTTGTAGGCAGAAAGACAAAGAACTTCATTGAGGTCCTGAGGGACTAGCCGGGGGGGTACCCGTTGGGGCCCCCGGCTCAGTGCTGGCTGCTCCCATGTTGGTAATGGGAGGCCATGCCTCTCCGCTTTCACGGGCCCTCTGGACGGCCATTGACTGTATAATGCAGATTTTGTTTTTTTGCATCTTGCATTCAACGTAGTATTATATGTCATCATCACTGCAGTGGCGTTGCCAGGGGGTGGCACACCGGGCCTGTGCCACCCGGAATTTTTTTCTACCATGGGATAGAGAGCACAAATGGACACTCGGCCACGCTTACCTGCCCAGACCCCATGCCGAATCAAGGGTCTGCCCCCCCCCGCCCCCATGTACGTGCACCTATGCAGGTGCACCATAGGTGACGCTATGCAGGTGCACCTGCATAGCGTCAGGGGTTGCGTCTAGGTGGTGTTGGGTTGCATGAATGTAGTCTTTGTGTCCTGTCCTTCCATGATGCAACAAATTTTTCACTAATGTTTTGCATGCTGGGGCACAAATGAGCAAAGAGTGGGAGCTATTAAATGAAAACGGACAGGCAAAACCATAGCAAAATGCCAACTGTGGTGCTGACAATGCAGACTGTGCAATATGTGCCCTTAAAGGGACATTGAAGGCATAACAATTTATGGCAGAGTGAAAGCTCAATGTTTCAAAATGTCTAAAACATCGCTATTATACACAGCAATGCTTTAGTAATTGAGAAATTAAGATAAATGTAGGACACAATTTGCGCCACCAGTGGTACATTCTGGAACACAAGCCTGATGACGCAGTAGGGCCTCAGTGCAATTAATCACAAGTACTCAAACTGGCCATGACAGAAAAGCACATCTCAGTGCATTTCAAGATAGAATAAAATGCAAGTGGTCCATTTCAGTCTGATACATGCAAAAAAGGACTTCTTGACGTTACCCTTGAGAATTACGCAAGTTCTGTTTTTGCCAGGCTGTGCTCTGCTAAAGCCCCTTGCTCCGTTGCGCCGCAGTTCCGGCTGTTGGGTGGCAAAGCGAGTAAAGGGCGGGCATGGCTATGTCTAAAGGCCGTTTTCGGAGGCGGGCGGCTTGAATTGTGCTAATGGTATGCGTACCACTAAAACGTGATTTTCATTCAACTGAGCATTTCGTTGGCACGGAACAAGTACTACAAGGTTTCTAGAACTCTATTTCAAGAACCTACATCGACTTATATATTTCTTTAGTTCCCTTTAAAGATGAGAAAATAAATATAGAGTGCTCAGGTTTACGTTTTGATAAATGTGCACCTGTGAGGCTGCTGCGTTCCATGGCTGTCAGCATGTTCTGTTACAAGCTTGTCTTGTGAATAAAATAATGGCTGCATGTAATTGATTGCAGAAAGAAAATTACTAACTTGCAGTGACCATTACCAAGTAAAGAAAGTAATTAATCAATTACAAGGATACCATCACCATGATTACAAGTCATCGCTTACAGGTAGTTGATTACATACATATCCAGTGGCATTATTCTTGCTCTTGTAGCCATGAAAGGTATGGTGCAGCATTCACTAGGTCACTGGATTACATAGGTTGTGGATGAGTGCTGCCTGTTTGTATGACGTTATAAATGCTCATGTCTTTAGCGGGTGAGCCCAATATCCTTCATTGCATAGTACAGTGATTTTTGGCTTTAGGAGCAATATGGACCCTTTCATTGACCTGGGAAAGTGAGGGGGACTGCACGAACTGTGCAAAAGGGTGCTGATAAAAAATGTAGAATTAGAAGCCTTGATAAGAGAGAATGCTGCTGCTTTTGCAAAAAGTTACTGTTTGGTTATATACCTGCGTGTGATTTGGTAGATGGGGACAAATTGCAGTGTCTGATACAGGCACCGAAAAGAAAAAGTCACGCCATATCCACGAAGTGAATGATGATTAAGGAGCTGGCTCGTAGATAATCGGGTAAACCGTGAATGCTACGTACAATTCCTCTATTGTCATGTACAGACGTCACACGTTGTTATAGTAGCGATTGTGGTCAGATTGTTGTGGAACCACAAGCAGTCGCAGACCTTGCAGCTGCGGCCGAACGTGTGGTCGAGGAAATTGCGCTTGAAGCGCGCATCGGCGCCGCCAACTTCAGGTAGCGACCGCTTTCGGTGCTTGGCCGCTGCATCCCGTCCCCGTACCTCTTCGAGGTTCTCTTGCCGCCACTTCTGCACTGCTTCGACTTCGCCGGCTTGTATCTCGGGGTCCGCACGACGCTGACGTCTCTCTGCGTCCTCGCGAGCTCTCACCGTAGGGTCTTGGCGGCGAGCCCGCGCTGCTGCTGCCTTGCGAGCCCTCCGCTCCACCGCCTTGTCTTCTTCATTCATGTTATTAGTATCGAAGCGGAGTGGAGCGAGCGTCGCATGCTACAGTTGGCTATGCTATATGTGGTTTTGCCTGCGTTAATATCATCATCAAAGTGCTCGTAGAACAAGAGGAAGAAGACTTCTCTTTCCCGCGAGCTGCGCGTGTAGCTGTCGCCTCTGGAACTAAGGTTACGCTTACGGCGCGGGACTTTGCCCAGCTTAAGAACCTGGTGAGCCAGCTCCTAAAAAGAAGAGGCCTTCTCACTGAGAAGGGAAGGCTTGCTTACATGCTGGTAATTATTGCAAAGCCCAAACTGTCCAAAGACTTACTGAGAACCGCTATCAACAGTATATATCTACTGATGAATTTTCTATTTCTATTTTGTGTCCATTTGGTCTAGTGTAATTGATGCCAAGTATATCGTTGATGCCAAGTACATTGATGCCAAGTACGTATATCTGAAGGCTGACATGGCAGTTGACCTCAAATGTGGTCAGATAAGAACAAAGAAAGATTGCTTTCACTTGGCATTATCTGCCATCTTCTCACTTAGCCAAATAACAGCTTCACTTCCTTTCTTTGCACAGGTCCAAAAAAGGGGGAAGAATGATTCTTTGTGGAAATACTATACTCCGTTTCACACATCAGGTGCAACGCTGTGGAAGCTATGCAAGAAGTTCGGTCAGCCAGTCAGCAAAATGTATAACTCCGCGCGTCTCGTGGTCGGCTTTTGTCGTTGTAAACACTTGCATGAGCCTAGCATGAGCCTGCGCGGGTTGCATCGCGGCGGGCTGCAAATGAAATACCAAAAAATGAGAGCAAGTAGACACTGAGTGATCCAGTTGCATAATAACAGATGTATAACAGCTTTTGTTTATTTGTATGGCACAGAACGTGCCTTACAAATACTGCTCACTGTAAAAACGAAAAATAAAAGTATGTTCTGACCGATAAGAACATTAAACCATTTCTCAATCCGAACGCATTTACTACAAGAAATCTCACTAACCTCCAGAGCGGCAGGAAGGGGAAGGTGGAAGCTTGTGATGAAAAAATCCGCAAACAGGCGGTGGGTGCTCGAGCCAACGTTTCGACAAGTGGACTTGTCGAAACGTCGGCTCGAGCACCCACCCCCTGTTTGCGGATTTTTTCATAGCCTCCACAGCGTTGCACCAGATGTGTGTAACGGAGTACAGGTCAGGGAAGGACCTTCATCCAAGGAAAAGGAAAACTCGTGCCCGGCATGCTCGCAGACGTTAAGGCTTTTGAGCTGAAACTCAACATTTTCCAACAGCAGTCTAGTGAACCTAGTCTTTGTCACGTCCCTTGCTGCAAAAGTTTTGGGAGAGATACGAGCACACCACTTCCCACAGAAAAACTCTTGTCAAATATTACGGGGTTTAAAGAAGGAGTTCGAAGTTAGGTTCTTGGATCTTAAAACATTCGTGTAGCATACGGTTCTTTCAGAATCCTTTTAAGGTGGGAATATGTACCAGTTGGAACCGGCTGATCTGCAGACAGACGATGAGCTCAAACACACAAATGATGCGCAAGACACAGTGGAGTTTTAAGCTGGCTTCACAGACTCAACGTTTTCGAGTTTGAAGAAACTAGCTGCAGCTATGATAACAGTGTTCGGCAATACATGTCTGTGAACATACTTTCTCGAGAATGAAGTTCACCAAATCAAACTTGCATCCCCGACTAACCGATGAACACCTCCATGAACTTCTGCGTCTGTCGGTGAGCAACCTTGATGTAGATACTTGCGAGTTTGCTAAGAATGTTCAGCACCAAAATTCGCATTAAAAGAGTTTTCTTGCTCTTTGCTCGTAACCTACATTTGTAAATTGCAACCTTTGGACATGCGTGCTGAAAATAAATAGGATTTCTATTCCAATTTTGTGCATTATTGTCAGTTCGTGAACCCCCCCCCCCTTCCCCATGCTTTGCCGTGCGGCCCCCGCCGTGTCGGCTTCATGCAAGTCGGCCCTCTGCCTCAAAAGGTTGAAGACCCCTGGTCTAAAGGAATGAGATAGGGGGGCAGACTAAGGAATGGTTGACTATGGGAGGTATGACGTAAACATCTTGCCTTCAAGGGTTTAGGCTTCTGGGTTACCTTGCTGACATTGCATTGGCAGATTAAGTGGACATGTCATGGAGCAACACTAAAAGTTTTGATCTCATACATATTTTCATTGGCATTTCTGTGCCTTCGGCATGCTTTTGAAAACAAAAATGAAAGTCTTGCACCTGTTGTGTTGATTGACTAATAAATATTTCAGGTAGCATGGGGACCACTAGACTATCTTGTTGTTGATATGCCACCAGGAACAGGAGACACGCAGCTTTCCATCTCCCAGAACATTCCAGTGTCAGGTGGTGCTTTTGGATATCTTCGCTTTGTTTTTAATCATTAGTAGTGAAGATAAAAGAAAATTAGGCTCTTCTTTCTTTTGAATTCGTGATCTGATACTACTACGTACAGTCAGCTGCATGTTGGTGCATCAGTAGATTTTGCGGCAAATTTTAGGCACAAACATTTTGACAGCGGTTCTAGTCTTAGTGACCATGCCTTCAGCACTAAACAGCTTCAGTTCTTCAGTTGCAGCACATGGGTTAGAGCAATTAGTCAATGAGTTAAGTAACATTAAATAGTTAATTATTGAATCTAATGTTCTAAAGTTGTTTCATTGTGGATTTACACCAGTGTGAGTTAAGTGCTGCCGCAAAAAAAAAAAAAAATATTGTTTTCATCATGTGGCTTTTAAATTATTTGTATGCTTTGAAGACACTGTAACAGCCAGTACATTTCATACTCATACACAATTAGCACATACCTCAATTACAGTGGATGGCTGTGTTTGAGGCATGTGCTTTAGTTTATGTGTGTGCTACTACTTAGGTAGGTGTGACATAGCTTCATTTTTTCAGCCGTTAACCTGACTTCGCTTAGCATTGGCATACCTGCTAGTGAGAAAGCTCTAAATTGTATGTTGAACTTTTAGTGCCAAATTGAAGATATCAAACAGAAGAGCTCAAAAACTTGTCATAGTTTAGGGTCCATGAACTACTGAATGCCAAGATCCAGAGAATTTATGCTGTTATATGGTATTTCTTTATCAATGCAGGGGTGGTCGTAGTGACAACACCTCAGGAAATTGCACTTATCGATGCACGCAAGGGCGCTGAGATGTTTCGCAAGGTCAGCGTGCCTATTCTTGGGCTGGTGCAGAATATGAGTCGGCTTGCCTGCCCAAGCTGTGGCCATGAGTCTCACATATTTGGCAAAGATGGTGCCACCGAGCTTGCCAGGGAGATGGCGCTTGATATTTTGGGTATGTTCTTATTTGGCATGCCTTTGCCCTACTCTGCATGGTTAAAACAATCAATCTTGACAGGCCACTACCTCCTAGAGGCAGCACACAGAATGCATGCATGCTAGTAGTTGTGTAATCATGGTTGGAAAAGCAGTAATCTGTAGTTGAATGTCTTTATAGCAAAAGTGCTTGGGACCTCCAAAGTCTTTACTTATATATAGGTCACTTCATTGTAAAGATTGCATATTGCACCGCTCTCAACAGAGCAACCTAAGCACAATTAAGGAGACTGAAACTTTGATATTTAACCTGAATTCAAGATATACTTAATGAAAAAAGCAGCGAATTTTCTTCTACCACTTATGCCAATGGAATGTGTGACTGCAGCAAACCTTGCAACATTGAGGTTCATGGCTACTTGTCAACGTGTTTGGGAACTTGGGCCTGTGTTGCATTGCGGTGGGGAGAGGCCATTTTGGGGGGAGTTAACACCAGCCATTTCAATTAACTTGTTTCTTGCAGTAGCAGCTACGTATGTGGGCACCAGGGGCGTAGCCAGGGGGGGGGGGGGGTTGGGGGGTTCAGACCCCCCCCCCGAAATTTTTCAATTTTGCTTGCGTATATATACATGCACACATACAAACACATGCACGAACATACAAAAAGTATGGTTGAAACCCCCCCCCCCCCCCCGAAAAAAATTTCTGGCTATGCCCCTGGTGGGCACGTACATGTGCTGTTAAAGGGACACTAAAGAGCAAAACGATTTTTCTCATATTAGTAAAGTACTCTTTCACGATACCAAAAACACCACGTTTGCTGCGAGGAGACGCTTAGTAAGTGAGAAAACACGCAAAAACAAAATGTGGGTGGCGACGCCACCTTGAAGTTTCCGCACCATTCGCCGTGACGTCACATGTTTTGACGGCACCTACTAGGGACTACGTAGTTCCTAATCGGTAAAAATGAAGTACATTGTCTTCTGAGGGGGCCATAGACTTAACATATCACGTTTGGGGTAATTTTGTTGATCCAATGGCGCCAAAATACGATAAATACACTTTGAAATCCGTGACATCACGCGGGGAGATTACGGCTCAAAATATAAAAATGAAACTTTGAACTTGATTTTCTTCTCTATTAATAAACCTATGATGGTGAAATTAACGACACTGGAGTTCTCAGAGCACAATTTATCGATCTAAACCGATTTATTGTTTCTCTTTAGTCTCCCTTTAACTCCAATATACCGGAACACAGGCCACCACTCTCAGAGGCTACGTAGCACAGACTATGCACCATGCTTAGCCCTTCATGGTCGAAAACTAAAGAAAACAAAGCTTAAGTAGAAGAAGTTTGCTGACTATTTTAGAGATGGTGCATAATGCAGCGAGAAAACGCGTCCGTGAATCAACCACAAAAGAATTTGTCGAGCCGTACCCGACCATGGACCACTGCAGCCGTGTTGCGTTGTCGGGATGGGCCTGACAATGGACCGCAAAGGGTCAAGCTGAAAGCGGGAGGTTTGACAATCTTAGCTTGGTTACAGTATGTATCTGCTTTTCGTCTGCACTTGGTTTCAGTGATGTGAATATAACCCCTGAGCAGCACTGGAGAACAATGTGTTATTTTTAAAGACGATAGTCTTTCTTGGGGAACTTAAACGCAGAAGTTTTGGTCTGTCTGTCTGTCTTTCTGTTTGTCTGTCTGTCACCTGATTCAGCCACTCGGCCAAAGTTTAACCACTTGCGGAACGCCCAGCCATCTTGAACTGGTACCGCCGTTCATACTTGTGAACATTGTCGATCAAAAAGCAAATGTTACGCATATCTGAGGTGCAACATCAATGCATAAGTATTAGGTGGTGTGTTCCTTTACTAGAAACTACATAGATACGTAATTCTAAAGACCCTAGTGTTTCTTAGGCTTCATGGAAAATGCTAGCGTTTTTTGGGCTGCGCTGAAAATGCGAGGCTATGAGCCAGATGCAGCGATTCAACATAGAGGAGGAGGACTCATGTAGTACGGCCAGCAGAGGACTGGACTATCGACGACATTTGCAGCAAAGCACACAGATACACGGCCAATTTTTTTTCTTACCTTAATGAAAGCTTGATTTCATTGAAGTTTTGTTTACTTTGCTTTGGATTCTATAGCTTCAACTCTTTCGGGGCCGCGTATAGAAGAGGCAATGGGGAAGGGTGTCAGAAGATTTTTTTTATTAAATCAAGTCCTAGAGCTATATTTCTGTAACGTATATTTAAAATGAACCTAATGAAATGGTCTTTCATACAGATTAAAATATTACACAAAGATTATACATACTAATAATAAGAAATGTTCTGTTGAACATTTACTGCAAGAACATAAAAAATGTTGGAATAAATATGGATACTTGAGCGAAAATACTACAGTAAAAAAAATCCAGGATATACAAAACATGGCTCATGGCCTCATTTCTTACTTTGAAAAGTTTGGCAAACATATCTACAACACTTTTTGGTGTGCTTCAAAACATGTGCAGTACTCATGCCCCATGGCACTTGTGCTACCCAACGACACAGTTCTGCGCAGTAGTAAAACACAAATGTGCTTTACAGGTACTGGAAAAAAGCATTCGTTTTCAGCTTGGCTTTCTTCTGCTTATAACAGAGCTTGCAATTCTTGAGCCTGTCAACTTTTTCTAGCTTGTGGAGCGCGTGCTTTGTGGCGGTGGAGCCGTGCAGGCTGGCCTGGCATCATCAAGATTGAGAAGTTGATGGATGACATATTCTCTAAAGGCTTGTTTAGACTCTATCAAACAGAAATAAAACAATGTGAACAAACAGCAAGCCTCTTTGGCTACTCGCGAGAGAAGCGAATGTGAAAATATGCTCGAAGCTAAGTCAGGTTGATCTTCGTCCGAATCACTCTCCGAAATAAAATCTGAGCTGTCAAAGTCATCTTCGGATTCCTCCCTGCTTGACTCATCAAAAAAATCTGCTGCCGAAGCAGCAGAATCACGCGATTCACGTCGGTTTCTTTGCGCGGCCTGATGTGAGCCTGACACCATGGTCCGCTACGTTCGCTGCCGAAGCTGCCCACAAATCTCTCTCTCCTGTATTGCTGCTTTCCGGGAAAATGGCAAACTATGCCGAAACCGAAAGTCTAGTGATAAAAACTACACGTTAGGTAGCCATACACGTAAAAATGCGCGAAAATTTGAACTTGGCAGCGCACGGAAAGCCATCGATCATATGTGATCAATGCTCCAATGGTGCGGTCCCGAAAGAGTTAACTCGAGTCGATTGCTTCAAAACTGTTCACGTTTAATTGAGGCAGTATTTCGTGCCTTCCTATGTCAAAAATGAATCCCGCCTGTCTGGGGATTTCCTATTGCTTACTGAGTGCTACAGACAAGTAGGAGTCATTTTACAATGTTGATGTGAGTGTTACACTACCAGATTGTGCCAGCTTCTTTAAAATCTATTTTTTTTTGTAGGAACGTTTGGTAGGAACATAGTATATCTGGATTGAAATGCCTGATGCTTTAATCTACAATTTTTTCTAAGATGTAAGGGGAATCCTCTCATAAAATCTGGAGTCCATTATTGTGCTATGCAATGATAAATTGCAAACTTCTGAGTTCCGAGTATTCCTATTGGAACAAAAACAAAAAACAAGAAGCTCAGTGCCCCAGTCAGTCATTACTACTGGCAGCACCACCATTGCATATACTGCTGATGTCTGAAACTGAGGTTGGTCACAAGCTGCTTTTGTAGCCATGCCTATTTGCAACTCAGAAAGAAATAGACAACAAAAAGTAACAATTAAACTCGTGATGCTCCAATAACAAGATCCTTTAACAGTGAAACAGTTGTTAAAAAATTCTGGGAATTTTGGTGTTTTTTTTCTGAAAAATGTTTGCCACAGACAGAATTAAAGGGGTACTGACACAAAATTTCGCGGCCGAGATAGCCTGCTGGATCGATTTCCGTGTACGTGCGTGTACCATCTGCGAAATATCGACAGCGAATATAGCTTGGAAGGTATTTTATATGAATATTGAAGTTCGCGTGCGCGATCCAGCATTATAGGGCGCACCTATTGCATTGACACCCTCGGAGGTGACCCGAGGTGACCCCCCTACTTCCCCTACGTAACCGTTGTAGCCGGTACAACAAGTTGTGATGACGTCGTAGCCGCCATTTTTGTTTTGACGCGCTCGCCGCTGCGCTGTTGGTGTCTCAAGGAAATCGTCGCCAACAGACGACGATGAGGAGGACGACGACATCGCGCAGCACGTGCGGCAAGCGTGCGAATGCGAGGAGACGACGCGAACAGCGCGGAAGTGCGTCACACTTCTGCGTGCTGACGTGATCGAGCGCTGCAGCCGCTAGGTGGTGATAGTTGCACCCGGAGGCTTGTCGTTTTTGAAACCAAAACTGACACTGGTCGGTAATGAGGAGCCTGTAATTAATTATCTGTCGCGCGCTGCAGCAAACGATGTGCCGTGTTATGACTAACAGGCCCCCAGCAACACATTGCAGCAAAAAAACGCGAGGCCAAAATTTTTGTGTCAGTACCCCTTTAATATAAGTCAGGTTGCATTTCTGTACCAGTTTTTCCTTCGTTGTTTGCACTAAAAATTAGCAACTAATTTGTTCTATCCAAAGCTATCTGAATATAAATATGTATTCATAGTGGCGTTCGTGCATAAATCCTAGAATGAAGTTTAGGATGCCTCTTTCCTATGCTATTTACATATATTATATATTTATACAATAATCACAAAGGAGATAACCTTGATTACACCTGATGTTTATCAATAAACTTCTCTATTCTGTAACCCGGCAGCTATTCAGGTGTCGGCACCAAATTTTACGTTTTGCTGCCCAACTCTTGTTTATCAATTTATATGTGTATAATTATCTATATAAAAAAAACACTTACTTAGGTACTGTTTTGGCATGCTAAATGTATGTGCATAAACTGGTCATATAGAAATTGGGATGGTGAATCATGTTTTCTGTTCTTTAGGTGATGTTCCTCTTGACATAGAGATAAGGGAGAGTTCTGACAATGGTCAGCCAATTGTGGTGTCTAATGGAAACTCTCCTCAGGCAAGTGGAGTGATGTTTGTACTTTGAACGCTTACATTATAGTAATTCTATGGTAGAATTAGAAGACATGAGAAAAGATAAATATTAGGCTGAACTTTCTCTCAAACAGCAGAAGTGTCAAGGGTGTTCCACATCATTGAAATGGCCAAGGCCAAATAATGTACAGTGTATTTTGCATACCTAGAGCCAAATTAAAAAAAAAAAAAAGAGTCATACCATCTAAACCATTGAGACAGTTAACTAATTGTTTGTAGCCATATTGAATTACTTCGACTATTTCTGAAAGTTCCGCTACCTAGCTAATTAGTTCTTTTAATTATGCAAAAGTTAAAATATTTGTATTAGGGTGCAAGCCACATTAGAATAGTTGTTGAACACTTGCTCAGGAACACTTAATAATGTCATTTCTGTAAAGCCGAAGGCATGCAGGTCCTTAAAAACCCTTGAAAATCCTGAAATTGAACAGCAGATTTTCAAGCACCTAGAAATTTTAGAATTCTCTTCCTTCCTTGAAAACCCTTAAATTCGTTGACAAATGCTGTTTAATATTTGCTATGTTACCTGCTTTTATGGTAGATAAACATTCATCTGGCATACTCCCTATTTTAAAAACAATACACGCATGTGAATGCACGCCCTGCTTCATACGACTCTTGAAGCACTCGAAACTGCACCATGAACGGTTCCAAGATATGTATTGGCATTCAATGATGGCTTTCTATCATTCACTTCATTTCTCCAGCCGTCACTCTGCACTCTCTTATTTTCTTTTTCTGAACTTGCCTCCTTATGACTTGACTCCGCCTCCAACACTTGTGCTGCTGTTTCTCCTCCATCTCTGTCGAGGGAACAGCGCACGAAGGGAAGTTGCTGATGCTCAGTTTATATCTGCCAATTTAATGAGTAGCTCAATGAATGTAGATTCAGTAAGATGGAACATTGGACAAGTGTCATTGGGTGAATGAACGAGTGTCACCTTGTGTCCCCATCTTTTTCTTTTTGTCCGTGCTAGTCTTGCTGTGGCTGTGATGAAACTCAATGTATATCCACTGTCTTCTTGTAGCCGGAGCTGAAAAAAATTTTGTGTGGGGGCCAGATACCAAAAATAAGAAGTTGGGATCAAAACTTCTGACCGTGCTGCTAATGCTCAGCAATTGGCTCCCATACAGTGTTTTATTGTTCATTTTTGTACACAAGCACGTTGACTGTGCATAGACAGTGGATATTCACTGAACAGCCACTCATACTAGCATGACTCTAATTCATATGCAATTCAATTCATATTAAAGCTGCAATCAAAAGAGGTGAGAAAGGCGTTTGGAATATATTAGTTCATTTGGAGTAGTTATTAAGGTCCATTATATCGGCCTTTGGGGTCATCTTGATGAATCATAGATATGTGCTGAATATCCCTGGTGCAACAATTTCCAAAAGCAGGTAGTTGTTTGACTGTATTACAAAGCATCACATTTTCTTTAGAAGTTTGGTCCCGCTGCAGTGGGCCATCCTGCTTAGTCATTTTATGTGAAATTTGCATTTGAAGTACCTTTGAGCACTGTCTCAGCTGCAGATGCACACATGCAGTGAAGTCTCCTCTCAATTGTGTTATTCTACCACTCGTTTTCAACCATAACAGTGAAACCATGGCTTCTGTGTTATGTCAAAGCCCGAAGCTCATCTTTGGCACAGACTTCTGGTTTTTACAAAAAAGTAATTTTTTTTAATAGTAGCAGCATTTTTTTTATGGCTTGCACTCCTCATGAAGGGAGGAAGGTAAAAATAATAGTAGAGCTGTGTGGACCTTTTTGAAACTTATTTCAATGTGATGACGGGCAGACGTGCAGGGCAGGGCATTTCACTGCCAGGCACCAGGTCACACTGTTGAATTCCAGCTGTGCTGATTGCATTTAAATGGGGCCGTAATAGATAACGTGAAACGTGCATTGAGTTTAAAAACCAGGTGGTAAAAATCAGTCTGGAGTCCCCCACTGCAGCATGCCTCGTAATCAGATTGTGGTTTTGTTATGTAAAACCCCAGAACTAATTTGTTTTAAATCATTTTAAAACTTGTTCATTTCTCAGTGCTTGTTTAAATGCACCACTTTTATGGCTGTCATTTGTTGTATTTATCTCTCTTTTAACTCAACTTTTCTGCCTATCTGTCTTACTTGAAATTCATTAACACAATTTGTTCTCCTTTTTTACAGGCTCAAGTCTACAAGGACATGGCCCAAAAAATTATCCAAAAGTTACCAGTTTGAGCACACTTATGACTAGTCAGTGCATTGAGCATACTATTACCACTGGGCCAATAAGTACAAATGTACAATGCTTGTACAGGGCACTTAGAACTTATAGCATATTTTTTATGTGTTAACTGTAACTGGCGCCATAATTCTGCTGTGGCAGCTGCTTGATTTTTTCTACTTGTATGACATCTTGGTATCAGCGTGTTATAGGGAGTATTTTGAATGGCTGAAGCGTTTTCCGAAGTTGCCTCGTAGCAAAGCCCGCTTGCAAGCATTTTGGTGTCTGAGAAAGGGAAGTAGCGGCACGAGTAAGGATGAGCCAAGGAGTAGGAAAGCAAAACAGCTTACTTTGTGCGAGCAGGCAGGAAAAAGAAGGACACTTAAGTGGCTGAACTTGGTTATTTGCAAGTCTTTTCATGCTGCTAGGGAAGTTCCTAGATCTCTAGGTAGGATCATTGGCTGCAGCTGTACACAATTCCACCATGCGAATTAGACGGCCACAGTCACAGGGCCCGCAGCTGGGAGCTGCTCCCAAAGATGAGGTGACATGGTTGCACTCTTCCTTATAGCTAGGTCAAATTTTGAGCACAGTTAGATCATTCAGGGAAGCAGCTCAAGGGGGAGTGGTGTCTGTCAGACACACACCCATTTTGAAGGAGACTCATAACAGGAGTTGCATACCTATCCTGTTAAAGGGACACTAAAGGCAAATAACAATTTATGTCAGAGTGAAAGCCCAATGTATGACAACTTCTAAAACAGCAATATTATCAACAGCAGTGCCCTACTTACCGAGAAATTAAGCTAAATGTATCGCATAATGAGCGCCACGAGTGGGACATTTTCGAAGTGATCCCGATGACGTAGGGAAGTCGGCCTACAATAAATCACTGGTAATCAAACTAACAGCAGTAAAAAAAGAACATTCCGAGCATCAAAAGACATAATAAAATGCTGTTTGTTCGTTTCCGCTTGATTCATGGAAAACAAAACCTCCGTGGCGTTGCCATGGGGAACGGCGCGCGTGGTTCAAAGGTTCCGTTTTCGCCGAACTGTGCCTCGCCCGTCTCAGTGGTAGTTTCGGGATCGCGTACTGCCGTGCGTGTTTTGCGCACTCGTGAAAGTCGCTCTGACAGAAAGTTCGACAAAATGCCGCATGCGTGTGATATTGCCGGATGCCCGAATGGTGCACAACGCCAGTGCTGCAGCAAGGAAACCGTGTGTCTTTTCACTGGGTGCCGCGGAATGAACCCTTACGCTCGAAGTGGCTTAGAGTCATGCCATTGCGCCAGTGTGCTAAACAGTCAAAACCTCTGCGTGTGTGCTCGCTGCACTTTCGTACTGAGGATTACGAGACCAACCGCAACTTGGTGACGGCTTTGAATGTGCCCATCCGAGCAAGTCTTTGCCGCAGCGCCGTTGTTGCTACTGTGGGTCCCGCTACTTCCGCTGGGCTGCTACTAGTGTCGGCGGCCGCGCAGTAAAAGCGGGCAACGTTGGGCACAGCAGCAGTGACGTATGAGAGTCGTATTTTCAGGCGGGAGATTTGAAGCGCGCTAACGCGATGCGGACCACTAAAAACGTGATTTTATTTCAAAATAAGCACTTCCTTGGCACAAAATCAGCGCTACGAGGTTTCTGGGCCGCTATTTCAACAATCAACGTCGACTTAATATTTGCCTTTAGTGTCCCTTTAAGTAATGCTGTGTATTAATATGCTGGGGCTTGCATTGGGTTAAGATGCAAGCTAAATAGAGTATAGAAGAGAATCATTGTGGCTAATATACATGACTTTGCCAGATGAACAGGTTGAAACAAGGTCTGCATTTTTTACGGCGAAAGCTGTTATGAGATCATTTCACCGGCCGTTTTTGGCGCCGTAGTTGTCCGCCGACGCCGGTGTCCGTAACCAGTATCGCTCGAAATAAGAAAAAAAAAAAAAACGAAGAAACAAATTCCAGGATGGAACGAGGTTCGAACCCGGGCCCTCTGCGTGGGAGCCCAGTATTCAACCTCTGAGCCATGCCGGTGCTTGAAACTGATTTTCAAAAAGGTCCTATACAGGCTTCATGTCGGGAAGGAGCCACATTAGCATATGAAATCTAGGGTTTGACGAAAACTCGTCTGGCGAGGAAAAATCATGGTCGATGAAAACGTACACTCGCCAAAATAAATAAAGCAACAACAGAATTGACGTTTCGGCGCCCAGTACGGGTGCCTTGTTCACAATGAACGAATGCATGCTGGTCTTTATTATATATGCGTCGAAAGGCGCAACGCGCTTGCGTATACCTCAGGGAGTGGACCCCGTGTCCGATTTATCGTGTTAGTAGTTGATTGTATGCAAAAAGATTCGATGAGCAGGCGGGATGATAACTTTTTCTCTTTTTCGATGATGGAAGCCGATTGCCAATCAAGACAGTGTCCAGTTTTTTCACTATGTTCTGCCAGAGCGTTTGAAATCGTGTGCCCTTTGGCTACATCATTACGGTGCTGCTGCAGTCTTCTTTTAAAGTTTCCAGTCTCGCCTATGTAGCACACCTGGCAGTCTTGGCACGGAATTTTGTAGACGACGCCAGGGTATCTTTCCTTTTCAAGACGGCCTTTCACTCGAACGAGTTGTTGTTTCAGCTTGCTTGAGGGGATGTGGCAGACTTGCACTTCATAATCTTGAAATATTCTTGAAAGGGACTCGCTCACGCCTCGTGCATAGGGGAGTGAAGCCCGCTTCCTCGTTGTCGTTGCCCTGGCAGAGGGGTCAGCTGCGCGCCTTTCTTCAGTTTTTATAAAACGACTGGGGTAGCCATTGCCGATCAGGTCCTGCGTCACTCTCTTCAACTCAGCTCTGCGTGCGTCGGAAGTAGAACACAATCGGTATGCGCGGTTAAATAGTGTCGATGCAACAGATCGTTTTTGTCCAATGGGATGTGCCGAATCGAAGTGGAGATATTTCCCTGTATGCGTAGGCTTTCGATAAACGCTTGTTGAAAGGCCGGATGCAGTACGTGTGACGTCAACGTCCAGGAAAGCCAAGCGGCCGTTGACTTCTTCTTCAACGGTGAACTCAATTGTGCTCTGGACTGAGTTCAAGTGTTCCAGAAAAGGGACGACGTCTTCACGGCGGATAATGGAAAAACAATCGTCTACGTACCGCAGGAACAATTTCGGTGCAGGCTGGACTGTTGCGAGGGCTTCCTCCTCAAGGGCTTCCAATGCGATATTGGCACAAGACACTGACACCGACGCTCCCATTGCCGTTCCGAACACTTGCTTGTAGAAGGAACCATTAAACGAAAAATATGTGTTGCGCAGGCAGAAATCCAAAAGACGGCACACATCGTCGGCCTCCAACGGGGTGCGCGCAGGCAGCGAGTCGTCGTTCTTCAATGCTGATCTGCAGCAGTCAACAGCATAGTCTACTGGTATGCGTGTGAACATAGACTTGACGTCAAAAGATACCATGATTTCCTCGCTGTCTAAGGTCACGTTCCGGATCTTGTCAACAAAGTCAACGGAGTCCTTTACGTACGTCGACGTTCGTCCTACGAGGGGGCGGAGCACATCATGAAGATAGCCAGAAAGACTGTGCAACGGGGAGCGCGTATAGTCTACAATCGGCCGCAGCGGGACGTTGGGTTTGTGAACCTTGGGAGGCCGTATATTGCAGGAGCCGAACCGGTGTGGCACAACAGCCTGTTATACAGATGCTTCTTTTCGGGCGGCACAAACTTGAAGTTCTCTGCCGGTTCGGCTCCTGCAATATACGGCCTGCCCAAGGTTCACAAACCCAACGTCCCGCTGCGGCCGATTGTAGACTATACGCGCTCCCCGTTGCACAGTCTTTCTGGCTATCTTCATGATGTGATCCGCCCCCTCGTAGGACGAACGTCGACGTACGTAAAGGACTCCGTTGACTTTGTTGACAAGATCCGGAACGTGACCTTAGACAGCGAGGAAATCATGGTATCTTTTGATGTCAAGTCTATGTTCACACGCATACCAGTAGACTATGCTGTTTACTGCTGCAGATCAGCATTGAAGAACGACGACTCGCTGCCTGCGCGCACCCCGTTGGAGGCCGACGATGTGTGCCGTCTTTTGGATTTCTGCCTGCGCAACACATATTTTTCGTTTAATGGTTCCTTCTACAAGCAAGTGTTCGGAACGGCAATGGGAGCGTCGGTGTCAGTGTCTTGTGCCAATATCGCATTGGAAGCCCTTGAGGAGGAAGCCCTCGCAACAGTCCAGCCTGCACCGAAATTGTTCCTGCGGTACGTAGACGATTGTTTTTCCATTATCCGCCGTGAAGACGTCGTCCCTTTTCTGGAACACTTGAACTCAGTCCAGAGCACAATTGAGTTCACCGTTGAAGAAGAAGTCAACGGCCGCTTGGCTTTCCTGGACGTTGACGTCACACGTACTGCATCCGGCCTTTCAACAAGCGTTTATCGAAAGCCTACGCATACAGGGAAATATCTCCACTTCGATTCGGCACATCCCATTGGACAAAAACGATCTGTTGCATCGACACTATTTAACCGCGCATACAGATTGTGTTCTACTTCCGACGCACGCAGAGCTGAGTTGAAGAGAGTGACGCAGGACCTGATCGGCAATGGCTACCCCAGTCGTTTTATAAAAACTGAAGAAAGGCGCGCAGCTGACCCCTCTGCCAGGGCAACGACAACGAGGAAGCGGGCTTCACTCCCCTATGCACGAGGCGTGAGCGAGTCCCTTTCAAGAATATTTGAAGATTATGAAGTGCAAGTCTGCCACATCCCCTCAAGCAAGCTGAAACAACAACTCGTTCGAGTGAAAGACCGTCTTGAAAAGGAAAGATACCCTGGCGTCGTCTACAAAATTCCGTGCCAAGACTGCCAGGTGTGCTACATAGGCGAGACTGGAAACTTTAAAAGAAGACTGCAGCAGCACCGTAATGATGTAGCCAAAGGGCACACGATTTCAAACGCTCTGGCAGAACATAGTGAAAAAACTGGACACTGTCTTGATTGGCAATCGGCTTCCATCATCGAAAAAGAGAAAAAGTTATCATCCCGCCTGCTCATCGAATCTTTTTGCATACAATCAACTACTAACACGATAAATCGGACACGGGGTCCACTCCCTGAGGTATACGCAAGCGCGTTGCGCCTTTCGACGCATATATAATAAAGACCAGCATGCATTCGTTCATTGTGAACAAGGCACCCGTACTGGGCGCCGAAACGTCAATTCTGTTGTTGCTTTATTTATTTTGGCGAGTGTACGTTTTCATCGACCACATTAGCATATGCAATATAGCGTGGTAGAAGAGTAAAATAAGCACCAAGCGTCGCACAACGCGAATTCTGTAACCAGGCGTCACACAATGCGAATTGCGCAACGAGTAGGTTGTTGAATGCTTCGAACCCATTACAAAGGGCTCTGCCATAATTATGCATCGTCATCAGGCACAGCATCAACAAAGTGCGCATAATGCCTTACATGCATTTAGCAGGTACCAACGCTCTCCGTAGAATGACGAAAAATGGCACAGTGCCTGCTGCCCTACTTCTAAAAATTACAATGATTTATAGTGTAGTGGGTTCCTTGTAAGTACACTTGTATTGGTTGCCAAGGAAGCCCATAAGCGCATGATCCACTTCCTCGGGGCCTCAGTAAAATTACAATGATTTATAGCGTAGTGGGTTCCTAGCAAGTGCACTTGTATTGGTTTCCAAGGAAGCCCATAAGCGCATGATCCATTTCCTCAGGGTCTCAGTAAAGTTCTTCGCCCCCCCCCCCCCGTCTCTTTCCCACGTCAACGTATGTTATACAGCATGACGGGAGAGTGAAATAGCGACCGGGCGTCACCCAATGCAAATTACATCACTGGTGGGCTGTTTAAAGATTCCAACCCATTACAAAGGGCTGAGCCATAATTCTTCATCGTCATCAGTCGTCACGTCAACAAAGTGCACATAATGCCTTACAGACGTGTAGGTGGTGCCTCGCTTCTCCGCAGAATGACGAATAATGGCGTAGCAGATGCTTACCAACTTCACAAAAATTGTGATTTACGGCGTAGTGGGTACCTTTCTAGTGTACTTGTATTGTAGCCCCAAGAGAGCTTAACGGGATCTAGAAACGCCGCTCTTCCAGCTTTCGCTGTGACTGTGCTGCGGTTTCAGCGCAGGCCTGTCGTTTTTTTCCTATGGTTTCTTTGACTTCACCAGGGACTATTTTTTGATACATCAAACAAGAATTTTATGAAATTGGTTCATCTTAACTTAATATTCTAATCTGCATTGTGAATGTAAATCCTAAAGATGAGCTGGTGTGCTTAACCTTTGATGTGCTTTGGACGAGCTGAGGCTCACTTTGTCCATCCCTGTTTTCTAGGCAATTTGAACGACCTGAGCAAGTCCTTTTAATTGTTCCTTTGCTGCACGGATGGCCACAAGATTTCAGGTTACAGAAGCCACACTTATTGGGCTCTTTGTATTTTACTGCACAGATGACGGCACTTTTTCGGCGCTCAAAGGCTGCGCCTATTCAGTCTCTGTGTTCTACCGCAGCACTTCGTCAGTCCTCAAAGGCAGCATTTTTAAATTGTCCAAACATAACTTTGCAGTAATAACTGACCTTGAAGCACTGTAACAAAAAAGAGCATTTTCTTTGTTTCCTGCTGTGCTATTTGTGGCAGTGACAAATTAAGATAAAATGAAATTTGTCCGCTTGATGTACCTAGGAACTTGGATGAAAATACTTTAGGAGTGTTTTGTAAAAAGGGAAGTTTGAAGAATATATAGGTATGCCATAAAAAAAGAAGCAAAATAAGGTCGCCTATGGTCAGAAAAATCAAGCCAAAGCTACATGAGAGCAGTAAGAGGCACTTTGGTGGAGAGTTCTGGATGAGTGTTGACGAGCTCAATTATTTACCATGCAACTGTCTGCTTGATATGTGGTTGTTGTTGCATTGCTACCCCATGAAAAGGCAGCTTCTGCAGCTAGGAATTTAACCTGTGACATCATGCTCAGCACCAGAAAATTGCAGCCACTGAGCCACCACAATGGCAAAAAAGCTCATGTGGTTTCATTAAGTCGCATATTTCTTATAGTTGTTCCTACTGTTTAATAGCTACTAGGATGAAGCAATGCGTAATTGTGACAGCCTATTTTTTATAGACTCATTTCTACAAAAGTCACAATTAATAAAAAAAGCTTCACTTTTGTAGACATATTTGCTTTACACGTGTGCCTTTTTTTGTCTTGTTTTCTTTGGTTCTCTGTACACACTTACAATATCACCATTATACCAGTTGTGGAGAGCATAAGAGGAAAAAAAATTTCTCCAGTAACATGTTGGTGAACATCACAAGTAAAGTATAAACAATGGCAAACTCTAGTAGTTATGATAGACTTTCAGATCCTTAAGTTTAGGAGACTTCTAGAATTAAAGACGACTGTTATCGAGTGTACCCACAAACTGTGAACATTAAGGTGGGCAGGTATATTTTGCGTATGCATGGTAAAAGTATTAATGTTGCGCTTAAAAAAAAGTCACAGTTTCGCCGCAAGGGCGAAGCACTGAATGCGATAGCAAGAAACTGTAATGCTATACGAAATGAGGCTCGCCAATGGATGCTCTCAGTTTGAACAGCGCTCCTGTTGCAAAGGCGGCCGAAGCAGCAAAGGAAACTAACGTGCTTCAAGTGTCGAGCTGTGACACTCGATAGTTCGCGCTCATCTTCTGTTTGTTCGTTTAGCGGCGTCCCTTGAGCTCAAGTGATTTCGTACGCTCCGTAACATCAGCGCGGACATCACTGTGAAAGCTCGGAACATCCCTCCTCCCCTCACCACGAGTAACCGCGTGAGCAGACAGCGGAAGGGCACGGTTCTCCCTGCGCAGAAGAAGCGAGCGAGCTGGCCGACGACTTTTAAAGGCGCCCGGTGCGCTCCTCGCGCCATCTCGCTGGTAACGAAGAAACGCTTATAAGCGCCTGCCGTCTCGGAGTACTGCCAGCGGTAGCTACTTGAAGGATCTGCGTTTTGTGGCGTAGTGGTTACCACCACGCGCTGCGGAGCGAGAGGTCGCTGGTTCGATTCCGCGCTTCGGAAGCATTTTCCTGAATTATTTTTTCTTTGGGACTTTTATATGTATATATACATACATATACGGTGAATGACGGCGGCGACGGCAAAAACCAGCGGAGACTGTCCTTCCTATCTTCCACGTGGGTTAACATTAATTTTCGCTCCATTGAACTGCCAGCTCATCTGACATGACCTAACCATGAGGAAGGTGCTAATGATGCTCTGTTTTACAGTAGGTGCTGTTCATAGGCGTATTCGCAGAGTAGAGAGATGTCCTCTCTAACATATTGGTTTGTATGTATATTGGCGGCGAGGAGTTACGGAGTCGCCCTCTATCGGACGCGCCTCGATTGCGTGCTAGGTAGGATACCGCTGGCGCGCGCCCCATAGGTTTTGCTGTCGGCGCTCTAAATAATCACCTCGCGGAAGCCCTCCGGGACATTTCTGCAGGTACTTTCGAAAAGAAATATGTTCTTTCCTGTCAAAAGAATAATTTTCGATGAACAGAAAGCACAAGGTAGTCTACAGTCGCTGCCTCTCTGCAGAAAACCGAGCACTCTCTTCACGCGGTCACCGCGTTGGATACACCTGAACCGGCTTCTTGCGTGAAAGGTAGTCACTCGATGAGTGCAAAATATGTGAAATATCTCGTTGGAGTAGAATGCCTGTATAACCAAACAGAGCATAACAGAAAGAAGACTCAAGCCAGCGATCGCACGGGTTCGCGACGACTGACGGTGCCTCTGCATGTATGAGCGTCTGCATGTATCCTCGTACTGATGGTTTCGCTTTTGCTGCGAGCGCGTTTTGGCACCGCGCTGTGAACTTTAGGCCGCAGAATATGAGAATTTGTGAGTACACAAACAACTACTGTTGCGCGGACGCTTTCAGAGCAGTTCAAAAACAATTTCGTTACAACTACGGCTTCGGTGCGCATGGAAACTTTGTGATGTGCCGTCCCGATGATTCAGTTGTTTTTTTTTTTTTCGGTCTAAATTCGTGTACGTTTCAATGTCATTTGACAAGTTGTCTAGCACAACGTATTGATCAGTCTTCTCAGCGGGCAAATGCCGCTTCTTCTGTTTCTTTATTCAGTGCATTCGTTTCGTTTGGTGCTCACACAAAACGTGAGCAAATGCGACGCCTTTTTTTAATGCTCCTTATAATTATCGTTCCATTTGCATTCCAGTGAACTTGCCGCTCTCTGTCATCAACAAATTCATAGACCAAAGCTTCATCACTTTGAGAGTGCTGGTGGAAGGAGAAGCAGTCTACGAGACCGAGCATGTAGTAGCATGCAACGCCAATGAAAAGAAAGAAAATACAGTAACGTTCGCCGGACTTGTTCTGCAAACGTCGGCTGTGAACTAGTACCCACGTGAACTTGAAATAGCGGTGAATAAAATATAAGTTATTGCAGCAACCAGCAGCCGCAGAACAAGATAGTAAATATTTGACGAGTACCCCAGCAATTTTGGCAGCAGTGTCTTGTTTAACGCCAACAGGGTGGCACCTTTCCCGCGTATAAATGAGGCTCCAAGAAAATACATGGGGATGGAGAGACCCAACGTCAGTTTGAGAGTGACACAAATAAATTTGGGACATATTGTTTCCGTCAGGCGAACGCAAGCTTGACTGAAAAAATGTTATTGCCAACATAAATGCAGCACACAGCCGCAGCATTTGACTCGCTATGTACGTCCACTAGCAACTAGCAAACGTCGCGTTGCTTATGAAGGCGAAAGCCAGATGCCTCTTCAAACGGGAAGACTCACTGTCGCGGCGTCAAGACGAGTGACGAAAAAAATAATCGTCACGTGATGAGGTCAACATATGACGTCACAGACCTCATAAATTTGTAACTTCATTATGACATCACCATGACGTGACAACGTGATGTCACATGATGACGTATTCACACGACATGGTCCCTTTGCATTGCCTCCGTGATCGGTGATGGCGTTATCATATGACGTCATCATGGCGTCACAGATCGCCAATATGTAGCGTCATTATGACGTCACATGATGACATATTCAACGTCATGGTCGCTTTGCATTGCCTCCGTGATCGGTCACGGAGGCCGTGCAAAACCGCGTTAGGTGCAGAACGCTTTTGGAGGGGGGCGCGGTAGAATCAATACATCGACTGACAAGAAGATGGCTTTCGCTTTCTAGTCATCTTTGGCGAATGCATGAGGGACCCTTGTGTTTTTTAGTTCAACGTATCTAAACAATGACTTGCCCATCTGCAGCCGATTTTGTGGATGCTGAGCACGGGGCCGACGATCAAGAGGTCGCACGGGAGTTTTCTGAGATGGTATCGCACGTGGTAAAAGGGAGCGCCTTTTCCCTCCTGTGACAGATAAACATCATTTGCCGGCGGGAAGCGCGCGTGAGCCATCGTCTCAGTGCGCGCTGTCTGCTATTCGCTGAACCTCCCAGACCCGACGCAGTAACGAAAGTCTTCGTCGCGGAAGTGCTTGTTGCACACAAGACTCGTAGCCGATGGCTACTAGCCGGTTCTTAGCTTTACAACCCATGCTTCACGCAGTTTCTTGTCCCGCGGTTACCGGTGCAGGCTGACACTGGGCTCCGTTGCGTAAGCCAGGCACTGCGGCACCGAGTGGTAGAGCCCCATGTTCGCCTTCGGAGGCAGCAACTCTATTAAAATGGTTTCAATTGAGCAGAAAATGCGAGAAAACTTCCGTATTTGAACAGACCGCAGCGCATGTGGTACTTGAAACTCGTTTTCAAAGCACGCGGCAGCGCTCTACAAGCAGCCGACGCGGCCGCCGAGACCACGTGATCCTGCCAAGCACGTCACGCCGACGGTGGCGCCGGCATTTCCAGTGGTGGGCCTCGAGGCCAATACAGGGTGTCTCAGGCAATACATATATTTTATAAAACTACCATGTCATTAAGGCAACTGTCGTTTGCACAGACGAACTCTACATCGAGCTGGAAATACTTTGTCACTGGAGAAGTCACTATGAAACGACTAATTAAATAAATTATTGTTGACCTATTAATTGTCAGCTTAAGGGTATGTTTGTATGGAAGAGTTGCAGGGCGTCGCAAAAATTGGCATTCCCATTTTTTATGCATTCAAGTCGCACGTAATTTGAAATATTCATAATGAAATTTAAAGCCCTAAGCGCGCCAAAACGCAGAAAAGGCGGCCGCTGTGTTACGTCAGACGTGAACGCTTCGTGACGATAAGTGACGAAATGTGAATGAAGACGCATTGAGGCAATATATTGGGGAAAGCGGCAGGTCATCTCGCACAGGGGCGTAGCCAGGGGGGGGGGGTTCAACCCCCCCCCCCCGAAATTTTTCAATTTTGTTTGCGTATGTATACACGCACACATACAAACGCACGCACGCACATACATGAAGTATGATTGAACCCCCCCCGCCCCGAAAAAAATTCCTGGCTACGCCCCTGATCTCGCATGCACCAGTGAATCTCCTTATGTTTACGTATGATGTTTGGTGCTTATCTATTTCTATCGTTCTGCACGCAAGAAAACCGCAATTTCCATATTTACTTTCACGGTACAAACTCATGGACAGCCTCCGCGGCACTTCTTTTTGCAGACTGTACGACAGGCGAAAGATACTTTGCGCGTATGTATAGTTTAGGGAGAAAAAGACAAGCAGTGCATAGAGAGAAAAAAATAAAGAGAGAGACAAAATTATAGAAAGAAAGAGGAAGCGGGAAATATAGAGAGAGAAAAAAAAGAAAGAGAAGAAAGAAAAAAAAGATTAGAGAGAAAGAAATAGATAAAGGAAGAAAAAAGATAGGAAAAAAAAACGGAGAGAAAGACAGAGAAAAATGAAGAGAAACGAAGAAGGCCGCCCAGCTCCGCTGTTCCTTCAGGCTTGGCACCACTAGTGCGAAGCTGTATTAAGTTTGAAGAGCGGAGTTCTTTAAGCTTTTCGTAGCGCCGGGTTGTACGAACAGATACTATCATCATCACGAATCGGTTCGCGCTCTCTTTGTCCTCTTCTACCTCTCAGTCCTCTTCATCTTCTGCTTCACCCCCAAAGCACGTGCGCCGATTTCTACGGCGCGGGATGGAATAGCTCACATGTGAGAGAACGAGTACAGATAGACAGAGAGAAAAATTCTTGGCGAGGCGGGATTTGATCCCGCGTACCCACGATCCGAAGGCAACAGGGGCGGCGCCAGGATTTTTTTACTGGGGGGGGCACCCACGACAAGTGGTTTCCTTCAGGGGGGCAGGGAGGCTGGGAGCATGTGCATTGTATTTTGACTATGCTTGCTCTTGAGGGGGGCAAAGGGGGGGCAGGCGGAAATTTTGGGGGGGCTCCAGCCCCCCCAAACCCCCCACTGGCGCCGCCCCTGGAAGGCAAGCGTCCTAACCATTCGGCTATCCAGGCACATTAGCATAGCACATCCTTGTATAGACCTTTTTGCTGGAGAGAAAAAAACACCGCCATGCGGGCTTCGCGCGGGAGTACAAAGGCTGACGTCACCGCCTCGGCAGTGCATTTTTGGGGGTCACGCCTATTTAGCGCAGCCCAGAGGAGTATGGCGGCGCCCAGGGAGCCGTCTGTGAAAAGGTCTAAGGTGGCGGGAAAGGGAAGTGAGGGTGAGGAAAAGGGAAAGGAGGAGGGGAGAGAATAAAGCATAGCATAGAAAGAGAGGAATGGAGAGGAAGAAAGGGAAGAAAGACAGAAAGGGAAAGAATCAAAGAAAAAAGCATACCATAGGAAGAAAGAAATAGAAAGAAAGGGGAGAATACGAAAGAGAAAGTAAGAGAGAAAGAAATAAAGAGGTAGAAATAGGAAGCAAGAAATACAGAGAGCGAGAAAAAATAGAAATAAACACAGACAAAAAAAAAGACATCGAAAAAACAGAGAGACAAAAAGAAACAGAGAAAGAAAGAGAAACAAAGAAGGCCGCCGAGCTCCGCATTTCAGGCTTGGCACCTCTAGTGCGAAGCTGCCTTAATTTCTTTTGTTAGTTGTTCTTTTCTAATATACTTTAGCAGCGGCAATGTCGGTCCGCTTCGACGCAGAGTTCCTGTGCGAAGGGAACAGGTGCCTCACTGTCGCAGCATTTTCATTAGAAATCGATATTGCCTAAAAAAAAGAAAGAAAGAAAACACCCTGTATATTCAGAGAGAGATGAATCTTGAGGAAGTGGAAAAAAGTTACTATATACATGTTCATACATATAGAGGGTGCAGACCCCCCTCCCCCCTGAAATAAAATCCTGACTGGGCCCTGGTGTGATCAGCAGATACGCTACTGAAGCTGTGTTGCTGTTTTCCTTGGCTTACATACATGGGAACCTGAACATATTGTTGCTTGGTTTCAGGTATACCCTGAAAGGCGTTTAGGGAAAAGGTTAAGAAGACGACGTTCTTGTGCATGCTGTGGTGTGATTTCTGGCTGAGTCAGTGCTGTCATTTCCACGTAACATTTTAGTGGAGGTGCGGGGACCTCTATAAAGCGAACTTCTCACTATATATCGATCACGCAAAACACGCTGACAGATGCTCATGTAACGTAGTTCCCTTGTCTAACTGGACATTGGATACATTGAACTTGAGGCATTTGCTGCATTTCCATATAACAGCCATAAAGCAAAATGGACAGGATCAGGTCTACACCATCAACACAGCAAATTAGACGAGTTAGCATATGTTGACGTTTTTGGGGCATAGGTGCAGCAGTAGCACAACATATACGCCAAAGATGTTTATTGTGTAGACCTGGCGTATACAGTGTACGTATTTCAGGAAATGTGTCCGAAAATCCTCAAAAATAAGGGAAATCGAATATTTGCTCGTTGCCTTTATGATTACTTTTTGTGTAGCGGCAGACATCTTAAGATGACTAGAGACATCAATTACGGCATTAATTAAAGAAATTAAATTTTTAATTAGCGGAGACAGGCGGTCGGGTCGAATGGGAGAATTGAAGTCTTTCCTGCGAAGAACCCATTGTCGCTTTTAAGATTTCAAAAAAAAAAAAAAAAAACGGCCTCTGGTAATTATTGCGAAGTAATGAAACTCGATCGACCAAATTCACCGGCGAAGCGGAAATCAAAGTGCGGTTTAGCGCAACTAGCGGACGAGCAGAATGACGTCATCGTTCACGACAACGATTGCAGTGGTGTTAGTTCCTTTGTATTCGTTAACGTATGTGCGTCATGCGTGCCATAATCAGAAGCACAACTTGCACACTCGCGAAACAAAGTCGATTGATGGTTGATGTAATGGCTCTCATTCAGTACAGAATTCCGGACGTTTCAGAAGAGTACGGCATAGCGGTTTTTCGCGTGTCGGTTTCGTCGGCGAAATTTGTCAGATTTCATCACTCTGCTAAAGTTATCAGCGACCACTTTTTGGAAATCTCTAAACGGCAATGGGCTCTTCGCAGGATAGTGCTTTAATTCTCCCATTTGACCCGACCGCCTCTATCCACTAATGAAAAATTTAATTTCTTTAATTAATGCCGTAATTGATGTTTGTGGTCGATGTCTGCCTCCGCAGGAAAAGTAACTATGAAAGCAGCGAGCAAATATCGCACTTAATTTATTGTTAAGGGTTTTTGGACACATTTCGCCTGTACGCAAGGTCTACACAAAATTACGCACTGAAAGCAGCATTGTCACAGTGATGCTGCGTTCGAGGCACTGGTAAAATTTAATGCGTGCTACGTGTAGCTTTGTCCTATTATATCTTTTTTCTTGCTTGTTCGCGCATGCGTATATATGATCACGATGACGACATGCTGCTTACAGTTTGGCTTCAAATACACACTGAAACATTAAGTTCGCGCATACATCATGACGATGAAACACTGCTTACGGTTTCACTTCAAATGCACTCTGAAACAATAAGTTATTTTACATGTTAACGGTAACAAGTTGCGTCAGGTCGTATCAGTATTCACGTTGCAGTACGAACTAGAGTTAAGCGTTTAGTAGAGTGTGGACCACCATCTAGTTGAGTCGTATATGACAAATGCGAGGCATCGGATGCACTATCGAACGTACAGCCGGTACAGCCCCGAGCAAAAACTTTGAGACCACGACACCAGCAAAAAAAAGAGAAAGCTAAAGAAAAACGCCAGGCCTGCGCGGAAAGCGCAGCACAGTCACAGCGAAAGCTGGAAGAGCGGCATTTCTAGGGTCTGTTATAAACTGTCTTATGGCTAGAGGTGTGCGCCGCCGCGCCGCGCCGCCGCCGAAGTCCCAAGAGAGATCACGCCGCCGCCGCCGCCGCTCAATAATTGCGGCGCGCCGCCGTTGGTCTTTTCTTTTAATTCGAATGGGGAATCTGAAAATAAAATACAGCACTTCGCCGGAGGAGCACTTCCCGATGTGTCCATGTAATGAACAGCCCATTTCAGCGGCCGCTGAATAGCGGGAGCTCGGCGAGAGATCGTGTTCCCTGTTTCCAGTTCTTGTTCTGCAGCGCCGTCATGACATCACGAAGCTTTCAAACACTCTCGACGCAAATGATAGGGACGGAATGTGCTTCAATGCAACGATCGCAGCCCTCAGAGATCCGATTTTCGGTGCACATGTCTTTTGATCGTGTTAGCCATCGATTTAGGTCTAATGCGGCCGCTCGTGTAACGCAGCTGTAAGGTCGGTACGCATTCCCTGCATTGTTCTCAAGCATCTGTGACACATTCATATGCAAATTCAGACTTGAAAAGTTCCTGTTTCTGTGCATTTCGTCCACTCTCTTCTTACGCTAGGAATGTGCTGGTGGGTTCGGTGCGGCGACGTGGTCAAGAGCGAGGTAACATCAAGGCTCACCGCTTTTTCGAATCACTGAATGCGCTCTGCCGAATTGGACTCTGGACATCTCCTTTGGATGAACGCATCGAGAATAGCTCCCCAGAGGTTGTAGTATCTTTTTCTTCTCCAGAAGAACTTTCACGAGTATTGCCTGACCTTATAACGCTGTCGCGTCCTTCAGCCTTAAAGGGCGACGACCCAAGTCGCTGGATAGCATATTCTTGGAGTATTGGACCTAGTACACTGTGCATAAATAAATAAAATAGATTAGTAATATATATATCTCGGTGCGTTAGTACACTTTTTCCTTTCGTTCTTACTCGAGTAAATCGATAAATAAATACAGAAGTAAAGAGAATGGCAAACTTAGCTGAGGCTATTTATATAGCTGCGCTAGTTAGTAGGCATTCATGTTAAGAAGACATGACGTGGAAACACGGACATAAGAGAAAAGTCGAGAGAGGGAACGGCTATCTCTCACGTAGACCACTACTCGCACTTGATTGATAGGTATGGCCTCTTACGTGGGAATGCGCAGGTAAATATTTGTGTCTACCTTCGGTTCCGCCGCTGTATGATTTTTCAGTTGTTAGCGGCGTTTCTGGTGTCTTGACTACTTTCCTGTGTTTGTGTTTGCACGCCCTGCTTTTATAAAGCGCCCCTAGCAGCCTCTAAAAATACAAAAAAAAACAACGAGCGCGTTATTCTCTCTTGGCGTTTCTTGTCTATTGGTGCTTTTCGTGATGCCAGAACAGTGATTCACGTGACATCATCTGGGTACATACTCTCGACTGGTCCATATACGAGAAATAACAGTTCTGAATTGTCTCCCATACTGCTTTGTTACGCAGACGCCCACCCGCTCTTGCTTCTCTCGCACGACTATCGTGCGCGATTAACTGATTTCGCTCCATTTTGTGCGTTTGCGACCGCGCATGCAGAGATAACAGACTGTAGCCGACAAGCGCAAAATCATGGTAGGTTCAACGCTTAGTGCTGACATTGTACGCGTGCTTTATGAAGAAATAAGTGCGAGGAGATGTCCCCTGTAAGAAGTGTATTGAAGGCAAGAACGAAACCAATGGAAAAGGCGCCGGATTATATGATTCTTCCAACGGACGCACTCTTTACAGCGGAGGCGATGCAGCTTTTCAGGAAAAAGGCGAGCGCATGACGGTTTTTTGTATATTTTTTATTGCGTTAGCGATTGTATGGACACTCAGGACAGGTTTTCACCGTCGCCGTCATGTTCCGTATAAACTCTAAATCGATAACATCGCTCCGCGCATTGTGTGTTCCTCCCGCGAGTAAAAGCTGGCGAGCGTTGGCAAGGAACATGGCTAAAGCAGAGATGAAACAAGCTGGCCATCTCCGTCACACGGAATAACATCAACCCGCGTGCGAGGCCTGCCGTCGATTGTTTTTCAAGCAGAAGGAAACGTCCCGCCCGTCATTTGCTGGGCGAAGGAGCAGGAAGGGATGTCTGAGGAGAGGGACTGCGTTCTCGAGCAGCAGTTGTGAACTTTGACTAATAGGGCGCTGTCGAGAGCGCTGGCACGCGCGCTGTTTCGGCAGACATCCCCCAGCGAACGGCTCGTATACCTTCTACGCGCTGTGAGCTCACTGCTTCGCGCTCGGACCACTGATACGACAAACTGGCCGAAAACCACTTCTCTCCCGGGAGCACCGTATTGCCATACACCAGCGTTTTGTAGAGTTAAGTGAGATCGGAGCTAAAAAAGTTAGCTCTCGCTCATGTAACATTACGGCTTGCACTTATCGCATTCACTGCTTCGCCCTCTCCCCCCCGCGCCGCGCCGCCGCCGGCCCGATGAACCCCGCGCCGTTCACGCGCCGCCGCCGGAGGTGGAAACACGGGCGCTCCGCCTCCGGTGATTTTGGGTCCGGCGCACATGTCTAACTTGTGGCTACTAATACAAGTACACTAGCAACGTACCCACTACGCCACAAATCAATTTTTTTGAAGTTGGGAAGCACCCACCACGACATTATTCGTCATTTTGTGGAGAAGCGATGTACCAAATGTAAGGCATTATGTGCACTTTGGTGATGCGACGGCTGATGGATAGATGGACAACTTTATTTTAGTCCTTCGGTATGCGCGATTAGCGCGCAGCGGGCCGCTCCCGCGTCGGGACAGAGAGGCCTTGCCCCTCCGCCGCGTCGCGGGCCCGATGGACAGCCCAGAGCTGAGCTTCAAGGTCCGAGCTGCGTACAGCTCGGTCCCACTCTTCCTTGGTGGTCCTGGCTCCCGGTGCCAGGGGCCAACCCCAGAGCATGTGAGCAAGACTGGCTATTTCTTTACAAAAGTGGCACGCATTGTCAAGATGCGCGTCCGGAAAGATTTTGTGCAGGAAGGCCGATCATGACGATGAAGAATTATGGCTGAGCCTTCTGTAATGGGTTGGAAGCTTTAAAGGACCCACTAGTTACGTAATTCGCATTGTGTGACGCCCGGTCGTTACTTAGACTCTCCCACCACACTTTATAACATACGTTAACGTGAGGAAGAGAGAGAGGAGGGGAGAAAACTTTATTGAGACCCTGAGGAAATGAATCATGGGGGCCTTATGGGCTTCCTTGGCAACCAATACAAGTGCACTTGCGAGGAACCCACTACGCTATAAATCATAATTTTTGTGAATTAGGGAAGCAGCCACTATGCAATTTTTCGTCATTCTGCGGAGAACCGTGGTACCCGCTAAACAACTGTAAGGCATTATGTGCACTTTGTTGATGCTGTGGGTGATGATGATGAAGAATTATCGCAGAGCCATTTGTAATGGGTTGGAAGCATTCAACAACCCACTCGTTGCGCAATTCGCATTGTGTGGCGCCTGGTTACACAATTCGCGTTGTGTGACGCTTGGTTGTTGTTTTACTCTTCTACCACGCTACATTACATATGTTAATGTGGTTCCTTCCCGACATGAAGCCTGCATAGGGGTCTTTTTGGAGAGCAGTTTCAAGCACCGGCATGGCTCAGAGGTAGAATACTGGGCTCCCACGCAGAGGGGCCAGGTCGGACCTCGTTCCATCTGGGAAATTTTCTCTCACTTTATTTTTTTTATTTCGAGCGATAGTGGTTACGGACACCGGCGGCGGCGGCGAACTACGGCGCCAAAAAACGGCCCTTGTTGTGATCTCATAACAGCTTTCGCTGAAAAGAAAATTATGGCAGCTCCACTACTGTGAAACCTGAGGAAGTGCCTCGCACGAGCACCCATCGATTCCCGCTTGTAGGGTTCCCACTGCTCCGTTTAACAAAGCGTCAATGACGCCAATGTTTGAGGTAAGCATGTAGGGTTTCCTCCGCACCGAGTAGAATCTTGTTTGGCAGATTCGCAAACTTGGTGTACAACATGTGCGCTACTCTTTGCTGGGCCTTATCGACTTTCTGCTTGTTACGGCAGTTGAGATACGCGTCGTCTGCAGCGAGTTCTGTCAGGTTGTTTCACCCGTCAGATGTAGTCACGTAGCGACGCGCCGACGCAGAGGCGGCGCAGAGGGAGGGGCATTCGCTCGCTCGGCGAGGCGGTGGCGCGCTCTCTTGCGTCCCGCCGGACTCAGCCCCATGTTTCCAAAATGTTTCAGCGATTTTAAGTTAATTATTGCGACTACTTCTTGGCTATTTCTGTTAGTTATATTATTTTAGACCTTGTTTGTTCATTTTAACCCGGGTTTGAGCATTGCTAGCTTTGTTGTGTCCTGTATTGAGCGCTTTACTGTGTGCGATTACTTCTTGGCTATTTCTGTTAATTATATTATTTTAGACCTTGTTCGTTCACTTTAACCCGGGTTTGAGCATTGCTAGCCTTGTTATGGCCTTTATTGAGCGCTTTAGTGTGAGCGTGATCACGCCATATCAGTGACGTAGCCGGGGGGGGGGGGGGAGTGCACACCGGGCCTGTGCCCCCTTCGAAGTTTCTTCTTGCCATGTGTTACAGAGCACGAAATGACACTCGACCACACTTACCTGCCCGGACCCCCCGTAAGATCAAAGGCGTGCCCCCCCCCCCCTCCCCCGGAAAAACATTTCTGCCTATACGCCACTGCGCCACATGAGCTGGATGGACGACAAGCCGGGCCCCTAAAGTGCTCCGCACTTAAAATTTCTCCTACCACAGCCCCACAGCGTAGCATTGCTGTAAAGCATGCATTGCATTGGCAAAACATGTGCACTTAGGCTGGGTGCACCACTCGATTTCAACCAACATACTCAGGCTGCAGGAAAAAAAAAAATACTTGTGGAGCAAGTTGGCCTCTTAACTTTTGCTCGCGACTGTATGTAGGGCGACGTGTATTGTTCTTCGTGGCAATAAAGTACTGCATGCCTAAGAATGACGATGACGGACATAAACATTAAAGGGGCCCTGCAACACTTTTCGAGCATGCTCAAAAAGCGCTGCCGATCGGTAGTCGAGGCTCCCAAGAACACGCGAGCCAAATATTATAGCGATGCGCACGGCCTGGAATTTACAATAAATTCTCAAAGTCAGCTGAAAATCGCTCCCTCTTCTCTCGACAAATGATGTATTAGTCCGCAAAATATGACGCGATTGTCGGCAGTTCCACCATTGGCTGATGTTATAATCACGATAACACCCTCATTATTACTTTCGTTGTTAATTTTGAGTTCAATAAGTAGATAATATGTATGTTTATATTCTGTTATCGCGTTAAAAACACCGAACAAACATTAATATTAGCACTTCCGGTCTCACCGACAGCTCGTCTGCTCGTAGTTGCGTGGTTCCGTTTTCTTCGCCATGCGCAGTGCCGAAAACGTGAATATTTCTGTGCTTTTGACCATCGCCGGTTGCCGTTGAGAGTGGCAGCCGTTCGAGTGTTGCCTCGTCAGCTGGGAACTGCATCGTCGGCACGTTCTCACTACCGACCGAGGCAGCCGTGCAGCATGTCTCCGATAACAGTGCTGGCGTCCGGTAATGGCGGCGCTTCGGGGTCGTCTGCCAGTGCCGTCTTACGAGGCAGTGTATCGGAGTATGGGCCGAAACCGATCTCGGCTGTCATTCGTTCCAAACGAGCGCGCAGGTTTGCTTCCATGGTTGGCAAAGCGATGAAAACACAACGGCGTTCGAGGTGCACACCCATCATTACCAAACCGACGCGCAGTTTTCAAGCACGCGCGATACACAGTGCGATCGGCTCCGCCGTTCGCTGTCTGTTCAGTATGTCATCGAGCCGTACCTCGGCGTATCCTCCCCGTAGTCTCAGGTTCCCGAGAAACCGCGACACAGCAACCAAGCAGACTCGCATTTTCACGGTAGCTGCAGACAGCCGGGGGATGGGTCCGTGCCAGCCCGATGCCCCACGATCCTTTCTTCTAGTCTTTAGTTCTTTGTTGTCAGCCCGCACTCGCTGTGCGCCCGCATTCGAAGAGCAAACAGCATCGAAGTACCGCCACTGGGAGAAGGGTGCACGCAGCTTTGCCGTGTTGAATACGATTCAAGCGCGAGCAGTGCGACGAGGCGGTGTATCGGAGTGTGGGTCGAAACCCATCTCAGCTGTCATTCGTTCCAAACGCGCACGCAAGTTTGCATCCATGGTTGGCAGAGCGATGAAAACACTACGGCAGTTCGAGGTGCACACCCAACATTACCAAACCGACTCGCAGTTTTCAAGCACGCGCGATACACTGTGCGATGGTCTCCGCCGCTCGACGACGACCGCGCGAGCCGACCGGAAGTGGCGCCACAGACCACGTGGTTGCGCCGAGACGCCAGAGAGAAAAAAATGCCGCCGGCGCTGACGTCGCCTCCTCGCACCTCCGCCTTCCCTCCCTCCCTCCCTCCCTCCCTTCACGCCGCACGCAGCTTTCCGCGAGCTCGCTACGTTGAGTTGAGGGAGAAAGCTGCGGAACGTGATCTCTATAATTTGGTAACACCACTTAGACTTGACGGATTCGAAAAATTTTTGCGGCATATGACTCGTGAAGAGTCATACGTCAATAATGAGACTATTCCAATATAACTAAGAAAGGTGTTGCAGGGCCCCTTTAAGCGTCATTACGTGATGATAAAAGTTGGCTGGTTTTGTCTTTCTTATTGCCGGAATCGGATACATTTTCTCTTCTACAAGATACCAAGTATTTCAGTAGAGAACGAAAATACTCGGAATAAGTATTTTGTTACCTTGAAGATATTCTCAAGATATATTTTCTCGTGAAATTCCGAAGAAAGCGCACAACGAAATGGTATACTGCCAGAAACCTTTGTCGACCCGCAAGATGAGTTGTTTCCGAGAGCATTTCTGTTTTTTTTTTAAACATAGCTTGAAATTCTAAGAAGGCGCTCCACGTACAGGTGCACTAGAAGGGACGGCCGTAGAAAAAGTTCGCGAAGAGAGGATGGGGATATTTCAGAACGTGGCTGCGACTTTTTTTTTGGTCTCCTTTTCGCATAGGTACACGGATAGGCTTCTTTCATTTCATTTCATTTCATTTTATTACCTTAAAGACCCCACTAGGGGGTGTTACATAAGGGGTGAATGTAGAGAAATTATACAAAAAATGCTAACCATGTATGTTAATTGCGAGACAGGCAATGTGTTACATTTAGCAAAAATAAACACGGGCAGGTAATGGCGGCAGTTCTGTGGGAAAGGTCGTTCCATTCAGATGATGTCCGTGGAAAGAACGAGGCAGAAAATGTCTTGGTGTGGCTGCGTGGACGGGTGATTTGTAAGGCATGACCGGTGCGATGAGATACGCGGGCTGGAGTGGTGATAAAATCCGGTCGGTCACGTGAGCTGTAATAAAACTTATGGAACAGAGCTAGGGTGGCAATGCGGCGACGAAGTGCAAGAGTTAATAAAGACGATTCTTCTTTCAGTGATGACACACTGACATGGTATGAATATGATGAATGAATAAATCGTACCGCGCGGTTCTGCAGTGCCTCAAGTGAGTTTGTTAAATAAGCCTGACGCGGGCTCCAAATGGCAGCGGCATACTCAAGCTTTGGCCTGATAATAGATTTGTAGGCTAGAAGTTTCAGGCGTTTGGGAGCGTGACGTAAATGACGTTTTAGAAATTCAAGTGATTTGTTAGCACCCGCTATTATGTTAGTGACATGCGCACCCCACGTTAGATCATATGACAATGTTACACCTAGATACTTATAGGATTCGACTTTGTCCAAGTCAACATTACCCAGTGTGTAAGGAAAAGTTAAAGGGTTTTGACAACGTGAGAAAGATAATGATTTGCATTTAGTTGGGTTAAGTGTCATGAGCCAATGGTCACACCATGCTTGAATAGAGTTAAGATCATGTTGAAGTGCTCGCTGCTCAGATGGATTAGTAATAGTACGATAAATGACGCAGTCATCGGCGAACATGCGAATGTGACATGAAACGTGTAAAGCTAAGTCGTTAATGTATATTAGGAACAGTAGAGGACCTAACACCGAACCTTGGGGAACACCGGACGTAACTGGAAGATGATTAGAAACACACTCATTAACAAAAACTGATTGGGAGCGATCCCTCAGAAATGCTGCAATCCAATTAAGAACATTAGGGTTAATGTTTAGGCTAGAAAGTTTAAAAAGAAGGAGCTGATGAGACACTCTATCAAACGCTTTCGCGAAATCTAAAAAGATGGCATCAGTTTGCTGGTTACAGTCTAAGTGTAAATCATGAAGGAAGTTAGCTAGCTGAGTTTCACAGGATAGACCTTTGCGAAAACCGTGCTGTGAAGGATTAAAAAAATTATTTAAGTCTAGGAAGGTCATGATTTGTGAATAAATGACATGTTCGATGATTTTACATGGTATACTTGTTAACGAGATTGGACGATAATTTAATGGTGACTGCTTACTGCCAGATTTATGGATGGGAACGACCTTTCCCACTTTCCAGTCGCCTTCCAGACCTTTCCCACTTTGTGGCCCCGTCGCCTTTCACCATGTCTGGAATGTTCGAAGCGGCCCTGAACGTTTATAGTTCGATGCTGAATAAGAGAGGCATGTCTCTCAATCCGACTGGAGTCGACAGTGCCAGTTTCATCGGGCATGAATTGACCTAACGGGGCACTTTGGTGAAAGCGCGCTCGACGAGAGTGCAGCGGATGTTTGTGTCCGCCATCTAGCTTAGTTTGTGTACCCAGTGTGTAAGGAAAAGTTAAAGGGTTTTGACAACGTGAGAAAGATAATGATTTGCATTTAGTTGGGTTAAGTGTCATGAGCCAATGGTCACACCATGCTTGAATAGAGTTTTAAAGGGACACTAAAGTGAAACATTAAATCAGTTAAGAGACAGATAAATCATTCTTTCAAAACACCATTGTTATAATTCTGCGGTCACAGGTCAATTATTGGAAGAGGAAGTGAAGGTCACGGTTTCCTTTTTGAATTTAGCAAAGAAACTCCAGCAAGTGAACGTCAATGTGACGTCACGAATTTCAGTCTTTCGGCTATTTTGGCTACAGTGGCGCAACGAAATTTTCTAAATAAAAATAATTGGTGGGGTTTAACGTCCCAAAAACGTGATGTGATAATGAGATACGCCGTAGTGGAAGTGGTGGAAGGCTCCAGAAATTTCGACCACCTGGGATTCTTTAACGTGCACCTATATCTAAACGCACGGGCCTCTGTTTCCCCTCCATCGAAATGCGGCCGCCGCGTCCGGGATTCGATTCCGCGACCTTTGGGTCAGCAGTCAAGAGCCATAACAACTAGGCCACCGCTGCAGGCAATGAAATTTTCTGAAACTCGCTGTATTAAAATTTGGGTCCCTCAGCACGCAATGTAGACAATTGCCACCGATAAACGATTGCGCAGGCCCTAGCACACGCCGTCAAAATTTATGACGGCACGGCGAGCCGGTGCGAGAACTCCAAGGTGGCGTCGCCACCTTTATTATCTTTTTTTGGGCGTTTTCTTGCTCACCAAGCGTTTTCTCGCGGTGGTGCTTTGCGTATTGCAAAATTGTATTTTACTAATACGATAAAATTAATTTGCCTCTTTAGTGTCCCTTTAAGGTCGTGAACACCATCGGGTCCTTCGTTTCACCAGTACATAAATTAACGCTGGCCTGGTCACGTTTGTCTGTACGCAAGCCCGGGCAAGCTTAGGCTATTCTACCCGGCTTTAGTGCCTGCTTTTATTCAACAAAGGAATTCTGCCTTTAGGTGGCCTAGTTTTGTACTATTTTGCTAAGGTACTACAATTCCTTTCCAAGTGTTTGAAACACGCAGTTAAAGATAGTCTGCAATGTATTTATGTTACGGCAGAAATACTCCCTTCTCGAAGTATTTCCAAGGTACTAAATTAATCTAAAAATTATTTCAGATAGAGTAAAGTAGTGTGTTTAAGATATATGCACAAGTCTGGGTACATTCTATATGTTTTTAATGCTAAAAGAAATCGGGTGTGCGTTTGATTTCTGCGTAATTAAAGTGCTACAATGTTTACGATCATTTCCACGATAATAACCCATGAAATGCGTGTATGCTACCAAATATTTCGTCGATTTATGGGTGGGTTCGACTGTATAACGCCGCATGCAGTGCTGGTCAGTATCGAAGATACATGTATTTTAGATACTATCTTAGATACTCTGTGGGTATCTTGTATCTGTATCGCGATACGTCTCGAAAGACGAGTATCTGTATCTGTATGTATTTCGATACATTCGATAATGTATCGTGTATCTTAAGATATAAGATACTTCGATCGCAACACAACCGTGCGAAACAATAATCGCTGGCCAAGCTCCGCTTCTCAAGCTGGTACTGGTGCCACTAAGCCATCTGAATAGTCTAAGAACAGTGAAGTAAATTTATTTTTCCGCCAGAGTCCTCCAGTGAGGGCAGAAGATGAGGAAGACAAGCGCGCGGACGTCTACGCCCAGCCGGCGCACCTCTTGCTTTCTCGATTTTTTTCTTTTTAGTTGCGCCAATGCCCTGACAATTGCTCTTAGCCACTGTCCTGCTCCGCGTACTCCACCGCGTGCGGCGTCTATCGCGCGAATTCTGATGTTGCTATAGTGTACGTAGGAACAGCGCGAGCGTAAAGCACGGGACGAAGAAGGAACACATACGACTACACGAGGGCTATCAACTGTTTATTTCCTGCGTTTGCCACTTATAAATATACATCAACCATCAGCAAGAACTAGGAAAGGAAAGGAGAATAGGCGATACTCATAGAGTATTTCATCTTTGTGCTGCCTACCAGCGATCTAAAAGCGCAAGCTCTTTGCCTGATGATGTCAGGGATGCCACACTCACACATGCCAGGGATGCCACACTCACAGAAGAGCAGGTGCGTGAATAGCAGGTTAAGGGAACACCTCTACAATGTCAATGAAAGTAAACAGGAACACCTAAGCATTCAATGTCGGCAATGTGGAACTGTATCTGTGTCACAAGGTAGATCTGCGTCACGCAAGCCCTTGTTTGAACGGAGCGAAGTTATCGGTAGTCACAAAGCCAAGCAGGAAATTATTGAGGCTATGAACATTGCACGTGCGGGTAACAAATGTGTGAGTGTGGCATCCCTGGAAATATCAGGCAAAGAGCTTGCGCTTTTAGATCGCTGGCAGTCAGCACAAAAATGAGATGCTCTATAAATATCGCCTGTTCTCATTTCTTTTCCTGGTTCTTGCTGATGGTTCATGTATATTTATTTATAAGTGGCAAACGCAGGAAATAAACAGCTGATAGTCAGCGCTCGCGTCGTCATATGTGTTCTTTCTCCGTCCCGTGCTTTACGTTCGCGCTGTTCCTACAGTTATGATTCAGCAACTTGCCCAGCCAGCTTCACTACTATAGTGTCGTTATTGAAGATTCTCTTGCGTCTTGCTTCGTAACAAAATGTGATGCGTACAAGAATGGGGTTGCTTTGTGTCTCGTAGATTTTACACATCAGCGATTTGAAGGATATCGTGGATGTAAGTTTGACTTGCATTCAATGAACTAACTTATATGCAAAGAAGGTTCTAACAACTTTAACACCACTGCTACTGATGCTAGATCTAATAGAGCAAACGTTTACCTAACAGAAAATATCTTGGTGTACCGTATTTTCACTTCCTGCTACATTTATTCGATGAAGTTATGAAATCATAATTTGATTATTAGAAAAAGTGCTTTATTAGCGGTCATTTTGCATCCCACACATTACCTAGGCCTCTGTGCTGTTTTTCAGGTCTGGTCACTGCAGTATGTCTTTTGTAATGCGCTCCCAAAATAACATATCTGCTTTATTCTTCTGTCTGCTTTATTTCTACTACTGTTTACACATTTACACGTTGCCAACGCGATTTCGAAAACAAATACATAATTATGTGGGCGTGCCTTGAGTATACAGTACAAAACACTCTGCTTACCGCTTAGGAATCTATTGGCCTGGTGTGCGACCGATTGCGGCGCTGCGAACGGCGCCTGTATGACGTCAGAGCGGGGATTCGCGCGCTTTCGTCTGCTATGTAGGCCCAGCGCCGTGTTGAAACCACCGTAGTGGTAAATCTCAACAAAAAAGCAGTTCAGTTGGTTATCTTGCGTGTGGTGGCTACTGACGCTGTTCGAACAACCGTTGGTCTGCTTTTAGCGTTCATTTAGAAGTGCAACTCTGTTTCGTAGAACTGCGGCCGCTTGTCTCCGCGGCGAGTGCTGCGCAATGGGGAAGTACTGCTCTCAGTGTACTGCGTCCGCTTGTGAAAAAGGCGTTAGCTTTCACAACTATCCTAAGGACCCGAAGCTGAAGAAGTGGATAGTCAAGTTCAGTATGGGAAAGCGCCCCACGCCTTCATCGACAGTGTGCAGCGAGCACTTCGCGGAGAGTGACTTCTGCTACCCACCGTATACGCGCCACTCTTAGTTAAGCTTGTGACCGCGTTTAAGCGCTTCGCCAATACTTAAGCCGTTTATTGCACGCAGGCTATAAGCATAGGCGACGTACACGAGGTGTGGTGCCGTCCCACAACCTGCCGCGAAGGGAGCCGACGACGCGGCCTCCGAATCGCCTCGCAGGAAAGCGCGCCTCGTGAGCTCAGCTGAGCGGCGCAGGATATCTGAGATTACGGCTGCATATGGATGGTGTACATACTTATTTTACTCATGAAGGCAAGCGCACGCCTAGCGGACTGCTTATCATAAATTCATAAGCGAAACCTGTTGCCGCTGTTTAGTGTACATTCTCTATAAGTTTTCACCCGAGGCAGCACAGACACTTTTTTAAAAGCGGAACTTCGCCAGGCTGCGTGGCGTGAAACTCGACCCAGCTTGCCTTTGCCACGTTAATCTATATGGCCCTGTGAGTGGTATAATCAGGGATTAACTGTTTGTTTTGTTATATTTTAATACCCATGCGACGGCCCTCTGCGGTGTTAATATGAACTACGACGTAATATCGTTCTCACTGAACCAACATTACGGGACAAACTGCGACCATGGGCATCGGCAGGGGGGTTTGCAACAAGGCGGCACTTGCGCACTTTGCAGGACGAAAGCATGCAGCGGCGGTGATGCGATCTCTGTTGACGGCCTCGACCGCGCATTCAACAACGTGGCCTGCGTCGTACACCGCTTCGCCCTCGATGAGGCACCGCGACCTTTCACAAGCTTTATCTACATACTTGTAGATGCTGGAGAACGGCACGCTTACTGAAATATCGAAAGAAACACCGAAACTAATTAGTATCGTACGGCGGAAACACGATAACGAGCGAGAATCTCACACATGGTTTCACTTTCTTACCAGCAATGCGGTCGGTGGCATCGGCGCACTCGTCGGCCATCCGGGGGATTTCTTGGCCCTGTCGATTGGGCCACAACTAAAACAAGTTCAAGATTACACTCGAAAACATTCGTTGTAGGCGTTAGTTGACCGTCGCGAGGCTGTTTGTTCGACAAAGTTCCCGCCTGAAGCAGACGATCCGCATACAGGAGCAGCGGCTGCTGCAGCGCGGTTGAGGATTCGAGAAACGCGGAAGGGGATTCGAGAAACGTTGTTTTACTGAATGCCCCGTTTTACTCATGAGCGACCCAACGAGCCGTTTCAGCCAATTTTTTATAGGCACTGAATTTTATATTGTCTCAACAGGTAACTTGACGATACTTCATGCTCATAGCTATTAAGGGTATTGTATTTCTGTATTAATTCAATGCAAATGTTTGATACAAAACCATCTCTCTATTGTATACTTACATTTGTTTTCCTGTTTTAGGCTTGTTAAATATTTTTCGTATTACTAATCGCCACGTAATGGGAGCTATAAGCGGCAATATCGCGAATAGCGGCGGTGTCCTGCGACGCTTTGTGCAACTATACAATACGTCTGAGACGTTTTTGTGTTGCACATGTTCTCTCGTTGAATAAAAATTGCTAAAAGATTGCACGTTAGTGAGTATATGAACAAAGAATCCTTTACGCCAGCAGATAAGTAGAATATGAAAATTCATTGCAGTTTTACGTCATCTTCGTATACACTAGGGGTCTCAAACTCAGCTTATAACCAGCGGGCTGCAGTCACGAAATTTAGTTCCAAGGGCCGGAACAGTGAAGATGGAGGGAGCGGGGTTCGGAGAGAGGTGAATAGAATGACGTTGCCATTTGAAAGGAATCCTTTCCCATATCATATATAGGTCATTTATGAAGGAAATTTGGAGTCAGGTTTCGAGAAACATCGATACCGATGTACACAACGAGTGAAATCTGGACGCGGATTCTGAAATATAAGAGTTTTCGTTCCACGGTTATCTTTCAGCACATGGCGACCACATTTCTTCAAAAAAAGAATGCTTGAGACCAGTCATGTCTGTGTAGCTCACAAACATACCTATGAAGAAAATAAAAAATTACACCATCTCCCGCTAAAGGGGACCATGAGGCGATGCGAAGCCGGAGCACTTGCACGATCGCGTTCCGTTGGCGTTCGTTGGGCATGCTACCGACCTCGCGTCGTGGAACGCGAAGAGGGACGCTACGCGCGTCGTATCTTCCATCTAGCCTGGCCGTTAATTCTCACAGGGCGAGCGGGGAACGCGGTTGACAGGCGGGCGAGAGGGAGGCAGCGTAGGAGAGGAGAGAGAAGGGGAGGGGACGCGCATGCGCTCGAGCTCATCGCGGCGTTGCGCAGGAGAGAATTTCGGCATGTCTAGCCCGCGTTTCAGAGGAAGAGTGGAAAGGGGGAGGGGAGAGGAGAAGTGGAGAGGGGAAGGGGATAGGGAAAGTGGAGAGGGGTATGGGAGAGGGGGAGGGGAGAGTGAAAGTGGAGAGGGGGAGGGGGAGGGGTAGAGGACATGGGGAATGGTGAGGGGGGAGTGGAGAGGAGGTGTGTGGAGAGGGTATGCGCATGCGCAGTAAGGGTGGTCACGCCGCACACCACCACCACCGGATTGAGCTCCGCCTTAAGATACTTCGCATCTAAAACAAATGGGACGAAGACGGTCATGTGTGTGGGCCGGGCCGCTAGCGAAAGGTCTGAAATCCCTAGTGTAAACTATGGGGTACATTTTAGCGCAAACTATGAAAGAAAGCACGGGAAAAGAGTAGGAGAAAGCAGAAAGGTCGAGAGTTATTGGAGTCGTTCCACATTAAGAAGAGAGGCACGAGTTGTATCAGTGATACGTCTGTTTGTCCGTTCCAAAACGAGATGCAACTATTTGATATGAAAGTGTAATTTTTTTTCCCTTACTGGCGCGCGCATGCGCACATGGTTATTTGTTGTTGGCTTCACCTTTTGAATAAACAGCTGAAGTTTAGCGCTCGACCTTTCTTTCACAGTTTGTGCTAAAATGTACCCCGTAGATTTCAACCAACTCGCCCAACAACAAGTCTTACCCCTTGTGTAAACCATGCGTCCCCCCCCTCCCCCTCCCCCCCCCCAAAAAAAAAATATATATATATATATAGTCGCTACCAGCGTTGTTGCTGCTGTACGCCTGTCCGGATATACGTTATTGCACAAGCGTTCTCTTACGGACAAGGTAAAAGTCCACACCGGTATTTGCGCCGTCGTGCGAAGGCTTCTTATTGAGGTTATTGAGATTAAATGGCAACCCGCTAACTGGTCAGTAAGCTGAGCACGAATCCCATCAATTGCAAAAATGACAAGCAAGAACCGCTGTCAGCGAAGTGTATAAAGTGTTGTCCTGTGAAGTTAAAACAAACGCGAATAAGTTGTTCCGGAAGGAAACTAATGTACTTTGAGCAGGAAGGGCAAAACGTTTGAGATACTAACAGACATTTCAATCAAATGAAACAAAATAGGTCACAGTTAAGAAATTTTCAAGCAGACATTTTCGTGCATAGGCGTTTGGTGCTACATTATATGGATCTATAATAACAAATTTGAGAATGTATCGAAGCATCTTAAGATACACTTGCCAAGTATCGTATCGGATACAATTATTGCGGCAGTATCTTGTATCTGTATCTCAAATACTTCTTGCCTGAGTATCTTGTATCGTATCGCGATACAATTTCAAAGTATCTTTGCACAGCCCTGGCCGCATGTAATGGAGCTTGACGAGGAGACAATATATCAGCTCCCTGTTATCTAAGCAAGAAAAGTAGCTTCTCACAGAAGTTGGTCTTTCCTCCAGGAGTCCACTTGATCATTGCCAACTCAAGTGCAGCCCCAAGGATGAAGAACACTGGCATGTGGACGCACGGTACTCGGCGTGTAATTATTTTATTGATCAATTTCTCCTGAGTACGCACACATAGGTATATGGTATCACGAAGAGGGCATCTTTCCACACGCGTAGGACGATGCAGACCACAAAGTTCCACTTCAGCGCTTACAAATGCAGGCTGGAGAGCACTCGTCCCTCACACAAGGTCTTGTTACGTTGACCACGTGCTCGGTGTGCCAGCCCCGGACTACACCATCCCTGCGTCAGGGAGCTATCTCAGGCGATGTCCGCCATTTACAATTTCCGCGCGGTGGAGGCATATATGTGCTGCCGGCATTGGTGAGGTCCTTCGTTCTCGACGCCATCGGGTTACTCAGGCGCACGTTAAATTCGTGCTGCCATCAAATTTTATGCATTGTAGAATTTTATTTTTGTCTGCCGCGACAAGCTGAGGTTGAACAAATGCTTTGTGAGCGGTATTACTGCTCTTTCGTCTAAATCATCGCGTGTGATATACTATAGCTTTCTAGGGTGCCCAGGACTTACCTTTGCATGTCAACTGTTTCAAAGCTTAACATGCTTCAGAAAACAATATGCAAGCTGTGAGGTTACTGCCACTGAAAGGATGCACATGAAAGGAGAGGCATGACAGAAAAAAAAAAAGAGGAACCATTCTACTCTGTGAAGGTGGACGACTGCAGTGAAGCCGTTTAGCACACGACAAAGATTTGACACAGAATTTCGAACCTTAGACGATCACGCACCCTGCATTTAAATCCAACAAAATCTGTGCAACTAATTAAACGTTGGATGTAAGCGTGTGAAACGACGAATGAAAATGTGTATTGAAGCAAGCTTCTTATAGCTTGAAGGTTGCCTCGCGACACTTTGGAATGTTTTGAAGCGTATTCTGAGCGGACAGCGGCATATATATCATGAGGGAAAACTGTTTCTCGAAAATTTAACGCTGGAAACTGAAAGTTCGACACTGGAAGAAAGTTTTCACGCGCGATGCGTCAGTTACGCATTTCTGAAAAAGCGAGTAATTTGACAGAGGTGGGCTAAAACGTCGAGCGGATTCCTTCGCATAAAGTTACGTCACGAAATACATTTAGCGGACCGAGTGGCGGCCTGCCCACGTTATCACCAGCTTCGGGCAGCGGTGTATGTTAAGAATAGAATCGAGTGAAAGGTAGTGTTACGTTACACAGACCTAAGTTTTCATACCCCCCCCCCCCTCTTCTGGTGTAAAGGTCTCCCCTCACTTCAGATGAACACGTTAAGCTCATGAAGCGACACATAATGCGAGTGTCTCTATGACTGGAGTTTGTCCATTTCAGTGCTGTTATGTGACTGGACGTTGTGTAGTGTTATTTGCAGCATATACGGGGTTCCTGTGACTGCATTTTATGTGAAATATAGTGTCATGTGACGGGACATTTTTTTTTTCGTGCTGTTTTGTAAATGGACTTACGTGAACTCTGCCTAGGTGCTCTTTTACGTATTTCTTTTTTCGTTTCGTTGCTGTGATTACCAGGTATTTTGTTATCTGTGAAAAAGAGTAGCCGGAGCTGTACAAAAGTGCTAACATCTCCTAATAATAATAATAAAACAACAACAACCACAACAATGCGTTAAGCTGTCGTCGTCAGTTAGTTTACGTATGCAATGCCGAGAATCATGTTGTTGCCGACATGCTGATTTGTTGCTCGCTTATGTCGTGAATGCGAGAAATGTATATAGCTCTTTTGTCGCGTTTGAATCTTACAAACCCCGTCAGTCGGGAGTTTTCGGTTCTTCCGGGGTTACTGGAGTTGTTGCACTTTTGCCGAACGGTTCCTGGGGTATCAGATGGGATCCCATCAACGTATGCATCCAAATGCTGGTGGCTCACATAACTGCTGTTTGCAGTGATTTATTTAAGGGAATAAAACGCTGAGTGGAGTATGGCGGCTTTTTTTCTTTCTTTTTTTCTTATATGCTGTCGCCTTCGTCAAGCTAAGTTAAACGCGAGTGAAAACGACAGATTTGGTGGTAACATCTTAACGTTTATTACAGTCTCATACGAACAGCGTGACGATATATCAGTCATGCACATCGTCCCTTGAATTTCAACAGTTACAATAATAGCCTACGGGTACCACGAGTTGGACAGAAAGAAAACAACGAGAGTAATTCCACGGATATAGGATTTGACGTGCCCCGAGGCGCAGGGACAAATATGTAACACAGATGGCATCAGAACAACTATTCAGAGTGTTCGAAGCTATGGCCTTTCGTCATCATGCAACATTTTTCGGAATGTACATACTTTAAACCATGATATGTCACGAGTTCAGTAGTTTCTTGGTTTGTCAAGGAAGGGATTCTGCATTAATGGATTGATTCTGCTTTGTCCTGTGGTGTCCGTGCTTTTATCACATGACGCGGGAACATAGCGCCATGCAACTTCACAACACGCAGGCTTGAGCGGTATGTCCGCAACACATTGTGTTAGTGACACCGCCATGTTTTTTTGCCGTCACCGAAACTGAGTTTATACTTTCTCATATCTCAACATGGAGCATGTGTTTCTGCGACTCAGAATATTGAAAATAGGGGATTCGAGATAAAATGTCATCTTTTTTATGCCCCGAACTTCATTGTAGTAGCGGACAACTGGGAGCAGGACGCATGCGTAATCCGGAGGTTGTGGATTCGCGTCCCACTGGCGGCAATTTTTTGTTTTTTTTTGTGCTCTTTCCATCACCGCTTAGTTTATCATTTCTACACTAAGACTAAAAAAGTCACAGTTTCGCCGCAAGGGCGAAGCAATGAATGCGATAGCAAGAAACTAATGCTATACGAAGTGAGGCTCGCCACTGCATACTCTCAGTTTGAACAGCGCTCCTGTTGCAAAGGCGGCCGAAGCAGCGAAGGAAACTAGCGTGATTCAAGTGTCGAGCTGTGACACTTGATAGTTCGCGCTCATCTTCTGTTTGTTCGTTTAGCGGCGTCCCTTGAGCTCGAGTGACTTTCGTACGCTCCGTAACATGAGCGCGGACATCACGGTGAAAGCTTGAAACATCCCTCTTCCCCTCACCACGAGTACCGCGCGAGCAGACAGCGGAAGGGCAAGCTTCTCTCTGCGCAAATATAAGAAGCGAGAGAGCTCGCCGACGACTTTTAAATCCGCCAGTCGCGCTCCTCGCGCCATCTTGCTGGTAATGAAGAAACGCTTATAAGCGCCTGCCGTCTCTGAGTCCTGCCAGCGGTGAAGGGTGTGTATATAACGCTCGCCGTTAGCTACCTGAAGGGTCTGCGCTAGGGGTGTGCGAATATTCGAAAGTTTCGAGTATTCGCCGAATATTACATTCGAAATATTCGTATTCGATTCGAAAATAGTGTATTCGAATAGTTTCGAATATTCGATAACTTCGAATAATCGAAAAATTCGAATATGCGATTCGATTATCATGCATAAAATAACTCGCCTTCCACATTTTGCTGCGTTCGTATAGCTACAAACGTTGCCGAGAGGAGCGATAAACATTGTAAGTACACGGAGGCACGATATCTGCCTGCGACGAGCGCCCCGATACGTATGATTTATTGCTGGTGCATCTCAGACGTGCAGCGCTGTTGGCGATCATGTAACCATACATTTTCAATATTATGCGGCCGTAAGGTGCCGCACTACCACTCGTTCACTATGCGGGACCACTTCTGAAGAAAGACAGTGACCCATGTGACTGGTGGCGGACTGTAGGCACCTTCAGATACCCCCGTCTGGCAAAGCTTTGCCCCATGTACCTCCCTATACCAGCCACTTCTGTTCTAAGCGAGCGTGCCTTTTCAGTGGCAGGGGGGTTGTCTTTGTTAGAAGGGAGCGCCTGCTGCCTGATCATGTGGAGCAACTCATATTTATTCATGATAACATCTAGTCATTACTTTCATTGTGCCGTGATATTCGTTTGTGTTATGATGTGCATTGTGCTAGCCTGGACATTGTGTTCTGGAGATAGCAGTGTATGTTCTGTTGCCAGTCAGGCTGTTAATGTTTTTTTTCCAAATAGCTACATGTTAAATAAAATATTGTTACTGTGGAGGCATTTTACCTTTGATATTCGATATTCGATTCGATATTCGAAGGTGGATATTCGTATTCGATTCGTATTCGAAAAATTTGATATTCGCACATCCCTAGTCTGCGCTTTCTGGCGCAGTGGTTAGCGCCACACGCTGCGGAACGACAGGTCACTGGTTCGATTCCGCGCTTCGGAAGCATTTCTAAATTATTTTCCTTTGAGACTTTGATATATATATATATATATACATATATATATATATATATATATATATATATATATATTGCTATCGCAATAAAAATAATTTCCGTTATGTTTTTCTTGGCTTCGTTAATATATACGTACGACGTATCTGATGTATTACAATACAGAACATGCCCATTCATCGTGTGCAACCGTAACGAACTTCGCCGTGAAAAGCAAGAGAAACAAATTATCAAACGCGTGCCTGGTGTAAGCCACCGCCGCTGATTCATTCAGGCTATGCATCTATCCGGCAAACGCACGAGGTAGTAGAAATGCTTAGAGACAAGTGCGTTTGCAAAATCAACACCATCGATCTGTACAAACGATTTAAAAATTGAGATGATTGACAGGGGTTGATCGTCGCAGTTCGTGCGCGCTGTTTGAACGAACCACGCACGACGATAGGAGAGCTAGAAAAGCCACTGCGGCTAAATAATTGGTATTTCTGCTTTCTACCGCGAAACTAAATTAAGACTGTAGACTGCGAAAGTTATTATATTGGGTATTATGATAGGCCTCAGTCGTGCATTGATGTTTGCTGAACTGAAAGATGCTTGTGATAGATTTATTATGCAGTCGATCGATTTTGTTTGCTCTCGGATGTAATACCCTGCAGAAGAGGACAGTGGTTCATATGTGGACAAAACAATGAGTTTCGTAGCGGCTGTTTAATTTTCAATGGGGAGCAACGCCAAGGTAGAGATTTAGCTGACCGACGGCATGTGTGACAGGCTGTCCTGAGGCACGCCACTGGTGACCTTCCTAGTTTCGGATGAAACGCCATTAATATACTCACGTACAGTTTTTTGTTGAGGGATGTATGAATGAAATGGTTGTAACGACAGCCCTCTTATTCCAAGAAATTTTACTGATCAGCAACTCGTTAATAAAACATTTAAATGCCATAGATAAAGCTTACATATACCAACTGCAAATTTCTTTTATTGACCCGAAGGTCGTGGGATCGAATCCCGGCCACGGCGGCCGCATTTTTGATGGAGGCGAAAATTCTCGAGGCCCGTGTACTCAGATTTACGTGCACGTTAAAACTCCAGCTGGTCGAGATTTCCGGAGCCCTCCACTACGGCATCCTTCATAATCATGTCGTGGTTTTGGGACGTTAAACCCCAACAATTATTATTAACTTTCTTTTCTTCAGTGTTTTCGAGCATGTGTTCCTTTACGTGAAGGAGCTATAGTTGAGAAGATTTATTCTTGAAGAGTCTGAATTACCACTGTGTTCTGAAGCCACGTTATGTATCATATAAATTTAAGAAATCTGTAAATATCACATTAAAAAAAAGAACTGAGTCAGTCATCGCAGAAACACTCGTAGTATTCCCCTACAGACTGCCATCCTTCAACGCGTTGACGTGAGTACGCTGGCTTGTACTAACATAGAGAGCTAACAGTAAGCGAATATAGTGCTATTAGACTCGCGATAAGAACACCGTCTGCTTAAAGGGTCCCTGCAACACTTTTTCAGCATGGTCAAGGCCGTTTCACATGACGCAAAACAGAGCGATTTCGAGGCTGCGAATTCGCTCGCACCAAAAAAAAAAAAAAAAAAAAAAAAGAAAAAAAAAAAACGGCCGATCGCTCTCGCCGCAGCGGTCAGCGGCGAGCAACCAACGTGTTGGAATTTTTTCGCTCTGTTCGCAGCGGCGGAGCGATTTTTCAGTCGAGACCCGTCAAAATTGCGCCGACCCGGCCGAGCCGTCGAAATTGCGCCAACGAGTTTGTTTTGCTTATGGCCGTTGCTGCACATTCTCAAGTGAACTTAGAGTGGAATGTGTTTTTAAATGACGAAACACGCGTGGTCTTCGCTACAGGTGATGAAAAGGTAAGAATATCATAACGCACAGATTGTTACATTACAATCGAAAATTATGCAGTGTCTGCCACAAACAACGGCAGCAAGCAGCTTTGCACGCCGCGCCAGTCGCAGAGCGAAAATCGCAGACCATTCGCAGTTCATGTGAAAGGAAACCGCCATTAGCGACGGCTGCGAACAGAGCGAATAGAGTGAACCGAGCGATTTTCTTCGCTGCAATCGCGGCATGTGAAACAGCCTTCAGGAAGCGCTGCCGATAGGTAGTCGAGGCTCCTGAGAACATATGAGCCAAACATTATGGCGCAGCCCGTGGCCTGGAATTTACGATTCTCAAAATCAGCTAGAAATCGCTTCCTATTCTGTCGACAAATGATGCCATGAACCCAAAGTCAACGGCCATTGGCTGATTTGAGCATCGTGAGCTGCATAATTACCGCGGTCGCCGCGGGATGCTGCGACGTGCCCGCGCGAATTCGCTCGCGATCACTCTCAAAATAAACCGCGCGTTCGAAGAAAGAAAGAAAGAAAGAAAGAAAGAAAGAAAGAAAGAAAGAAAGAAAGAAAGAAAGAAAGAAAGAAAAGGAACAGCTGCTCAAGCTCGTGACGCGCGCTGACGAACGGACGTAGCTTCTTGCCCCCTTGTCATCCCCCCCTGCGTAGCTTTCAGCCCGCTGCCTGGTCCGAAATGAGAGGGAAAGCGCTTAAAAAGCGCGCGACAAATCCCTGTACTTCCGCTCGTATACTTGACAGATTCTAAAAAAAAAAAATTGCGGCAGTCGAATCGTACGGCATTAAACTCCTTAACTGAAGCCATTCAATGATTACTTGGAAAAGTGTTGCAGGTTCCCTTTAAGACACAAGACAACTTTGCGCATTCACAATCTGCGGTAAACTGCGCATATGTCGTCCATTTGGCAACTTTGTCGGTATAGGATAGTCACAATACCATTTTTTTTTTTCGTTGAATAATCTTTATGTCATGTTTTTAGCATTGTTCTGCTTGTATCAAGGAGCAACGTGGGCCTTCATGTCCGCAAGCTGTATTCTTGTATTGTGACGCCCACTCGCTAACTGACTTTAAAAAATACATGCATCGTCGGCGAGTTTGGCTGCACACCTATGGGGGCAATGTAAACAAAATCTGCGTCGGGTTGAAGGCACAAATTAGAGCGACATTTTTGCAGGGAAGAAAGCTTTCGTAAGCTTAGAAATGACGTAAAAGCAGGACGTAATTGCCACCGGGGCCACGAAGTCACCACCTTCCGTGACGTAACGCATCTCGTTTATAATTGGTGAACTGTAGTCAACCAGTGATAAAAAGTTGTGTTGCGTTCAAACGCGAAGTGAAATGCAATTCATCCACTTTTAATTGGATTTCCCCGTAGAAGAAACCACCGATGCTGGTCTTCCACACCGCTCCGCGAGTGTTGTATCATGTGGTGCGCTCTCTGTGCGACCTCGAGTATATAAAATCACGCAGTGAGGCCCATCGCAGGGCTTGGCCTCGGAGCCTTTTGACGTATCTTAGAATGCGTAAGTGACCCTATTACTTGCGGACAATTTCGGCGGAATACTGTGCGGCACCTCCGGTAGCGATTTGTTTTTGCATCGGAACCATGTGCTCGTATATAGCAGAATACTTTATTTTTCTGTAGCCCCATTCTACATCTACGCAATGTTCGCCTCTCTTATCTCTTTGGGAGACCTGCCCACACTAGAAAATTCATTTTCGCTAGCACGTGCCAACGAAAAAGAGTAGGGGCCATGGCATTTGCGTACACTGTTTGCAAATCAGACTTGAGGTATACGAGGAAATGCACAGAGGACAGTGCAGACGGGCACATATTTGTTTGGTCCACCGCGTTCCAGCTTTGGTACGGATTATATCCGCTCTAGGAATAAGGACTACAAGCTTTAACCTAAGGACTATTATTTAAGTCATTTTTACTTTCACGAAGAGCTTTGCCCGAAACCACACAGACACATACAAAAAAAAAAAGGCAGAAGTTGATGGGAAAGATGGAAGCCTGAAGAAAGGAAAAATTCGTGAACACGAGGGTGTCGCTGTGCAGCCGACGTTTCGACAAGCGGACTTGTCGCAGCCTTGAAGACGACAAGTCCGCTTGTCGAAACGTCGGCTGTACAGCGACACCCTCGTGTTTACGAATTTTTCATCACATACATATACACTCACACAAAGTTACCATGTCGAGTTTCGGTAACTCTCAATTAAATAAGCAGACTGCGCGACGTCGTTTGAAATTAACAAGTAAGAACGGATATAGCTGATAGAAAGTCAATTTAGAGTGATGGACGGGTCTTTAGAAAATTTAGACAGCATTGCACGCCATTGATATTTCTTCACGTGTACCTCTAAGCTGTTAATCTCAAGACATAAAGGATAATTTTACATCCATAAGGCTACCTCTTTCTTAAAAGTCAATTTTGAATGCACTGTTCTGGCGTCCTCTAGTCGCTTACACTCTCGTTCTTGCACACGGTTGTAAATTATCTTGCTGCAGGGCTTCATACAAAGAAAAATAAATGCACCTCTCATCCTCTGTGTTTTTTCTGAACAGCAGTTATGAACTGAAAATGTCAGTTGGTTAGTTTGCAACAGCCACCATCGATGCATGCGGGGTTAAAAGACCTGGGAGAAGCTTTTTAAAAATAAGTGAATTCTCAGGTTTCACATGCCAAAACTAGTAGACGATTATCAGGCCCACTCCGTATAGTTGAGAACGCCAGTTTAAATATTACCCATTTGGCGTTCTTTGACGTGTCGTTCTTGTTCTTTGACCGTGCCTTTACTGCGCCTTTGATTTCCTGAATTGTGACTCATCCCCTTTAGCTCAATGCAAGATTCTACCTAAAAAAGTAAATATAAATCGCAGAAGCCTGAAAAGGAGTTGTAGTTATAACAGAAAATGGGCTGAGTGTCTGCCTGTTCGTTCGCTCGTTTGTTCTTCTTCGCTGCTCGCCTCAAGTAATCTTTCATATTGAAGGAGTTTCTTGCATGTCGGGGGCTCCCCAACTACACTTGAGGTTCCAAACAAACACGCGTATTGCATGTATACAGAATAGCGCGATGATAACTTTTGCCGAATATCACTGCGGTATACGCGCCGCAGGGCACAAACATAGAGAGGTACGGATAACGGCGCTTCTTTTCGAATCCTTTGCTATCCTCGCCTCCATCCACGGTGATGCCAGCGGAGCATTCCGCGACAACCACGGTGCGGGAGATGCCTGGTTGGGTGTATACGGGTGAAGTTGATTCTGGAACGACCACACGTTGAGTTTGTCGTTGCGTGCGCTGTTTCATTGGTGTCGATGTGCGACGTCAAGATGATCGCACCGAAATGGTCCATTCGCCTGGCGGAGCTTTCGAGACTGAAACGCAATGCATTGATTACGGTGCAGCACCAACTTCGCCGGATCACGTAGCACAGCGGCAGACGAAGATCGAAAGGGGGCCTTGTTTCTATATAACTAAAAAAAAGGAAAAGTCTAGCCTTCAAGACGTAGGATCCAGTTATCTTTGCCAGGTGATGGGGGAGGAAGGAAACACCGGTTGGGAAGGGAAGCGAGGGCAAAGGAGAAGACGCGCAGCGGCCGTGTATACATCCTTGTTTGTATCTTCGATACCTAGGCATCTCTTCAAATAAGTGCTGCAACAGCCTAATTACCACATATTAGTTATGTAACTGAGACTGTAAATAATATTTCTGCACTCAGAGTTCCATGCAACTTTGGGAATTGAAGCACTTTAAAATATGGGCAGGTGACCATGCTCATATAGTATAGCCCGCATACGTATTGCCGGTTCAGGACTGTTCTCACTTGTTGAGCTAACTTAATCGAATAGTAACTGGGTTCTCAATTTATTTTCTGGTGTGTAGAACATAGGCAAGCACATTGCAATTAAGAGACACCTCGGAGACACGCACACAACGATATTTGCTTTATTATTGTAATTAATGCAACGTATATCTTTACTTCTGTCTGCTTTGTTCACTGCGCTCACGCAAGTGCGCTCCCTAGAGGCCTAGACACTGCATGCTCTATACACAATGCTTGTCTCCGGGTGACAGTTACACTCGTGTAATGCGCGGCACTCACTTCTTGGAGTGCAAACCTTGGTATTTGAGAATACGTGTCCTGAGCGCAAGGGTGGCTGCCGCCACTCGAACTGCACCGATATGTAGACGCGTTCGGGTCGCGCTGTTTACGTGTATTGAGTAGCGAGAATGTCTAAACATCTCGAGTTGCACAATGCTGTGGAACGACAGAGAACCCCTCCGTCGCACCGACCCACTAGCGCAAGATGGCGCAGCGAGAAACCGTTTTCGACGCTAATAGCGTCAGTCAAGCCCACAGCGGCAGTGGCACAAGCGGTCTCGCTGCCATCCATCGTTGACTTGGCGTCGCTGCGGCCACTGGTCTCGGTGACACGGTGTCTGCCACCCCCTACTCTTGGCCGGGCTGCGGCAGCCCTTCCCCCTCCGGGCAGTTCCTGGCTGGTGGCGGCAGCGGGTACAGGACCTCGGTCACCGGCATCCCTTCCCAGTTGCCCTGCAAGCGCGTTTGGGTTATAGAGGGCGCACTCTTCACACTGGTTGCATCACAGCGTCGCGCATATTTGGCGCACTCGCAATTGGTGCATAGCTCAGCTTTGCTGAACTGAATAACGCAGCAGATTCGACTTCCGGATGCAGTGTCCGAACTGCGCTGGATGCAGAATGCAAAAGCCTCTGTGTGCTACTATGTCGATGCGTGCGTTTTGGTCAAACGTATCATACAGACTGCCACTGCACTGTGCCCACTATTGCTTGTAAGTGTCGATCTGGAACGTAACTTCATTAGTTTTACCTTTGATGTGGCCTGACGGGATAGCCATCTTTTTTCCACGGGCCTTGACTCGTATGAACATCCGTGTAAGCAGAATCGCTTTTTGCTGTTTACCACGCGCTGACTTTGGCGTTGATGCACTAGGCTAGGGGTCTCAAGCTCACCTTAGCTGGCGGGCCGCAGTCACGAAAGTTAGTCCCGCAAGGGCCGAGACAGGGGGGTGGGGGGTGGTAGGGAGTTTGTATAAAATGTCAGCTAACGTTGCCATTTAAGAGGCCTTTCCCATGTCTCATATATATGGGGGTAAATTATATATGGGGGTCATTTCTAAAGGGGAGTTATTTGGCTTCAGGATTCGAGAAACGTAACGATAGCAATAGTTTTCGTTCCACGGTTATGTTTCAGCGAATGGTGACCGCATGGCTTGCCTCACGAAGAAAAATGCTTGCGACCAGTCACATTTGTGTAGCTTACTTGAATGAAGTGTTAGTAATCGCAGTAGGCGAGAAAATAATGCAAGTCTGAGAACTCTTTCCTTGTGAAGCACGAAACAACTGCTAAAGTTTTAAACAAGCTCGCTTAAACACTCCGCCGCAACATTGCCCTATAAGTTTCTTTCTGGTGCGGGCAGCTGTTCATTGCGGGTTGGAAGCTCATGGATTGCTTATTGAGGAAAAAGAAGAAAGCCACAGATTCGCCGCAAGGGCGAAGCAATGAATGAGGGGATTCGAGATAAAATGTCATCTTTTTTATGCCCCGAACTTCATTGTAGTAGCGGACAACTGGGAGCAGGACGCATGCGTAATCCGGAGGTTGTGGATTCGCGTCCCACTGGCGGCAATTTTTTGTTTTTTTTTGTGCTCTTTCCATCACCGCTTAGTTTATCATTTCTACACTAAGACTAAAAAAGTCACAGTTTCGCCGCAAGGGCGAAGCAATGAATGCGATAGCAAGAAACTAATGCTATACGAAGTGAGGCTTGCCAATGGATACTCTCAGTTTGAACAGTGCTCCTGTTGCAAAGGCGGCCGAAGCAGCGAAGGAAACTAGCGTGCTTCAAGTGTCGAGCTGTGACATTTGATAGTTAGCACTCATCTTCTGTTTATTCGTTTAGCGGCGTCCCTTGAGCTCGAGTTACTTTCGTACGCTCCGTAACATGAGCGCGGACATCACGGTGAAAGCTTAAAACATTCCTCTTCCCCTGACCACGAGAAAACCGCGCGAGCAGACAGCGGAAGGGCAAGGTTCTCCGTGCGCATATATAAGAAGAAGCTCGCGAGCGCGCCGACGACTTTTAAATGCGCCCGTCGCGCTCCTAGCGCCATCTCGCTGGTAACAAAGAAACGCTTACAAGCGCCTGTCGTCTCTGAGTCCGTCCAGCGGTAAAGGGTGTGTATATAACGCTCGCCGTTAGCTACGTGAGGGATCTGCGTTTCGTGGCGTAGTGGTTAGCGCCACTCGCTGCGAAGCAAGAGGTCCCTGGTTCGATTTCCCGCTTCGGAAGCGTTTTTCTGAATTATTTTTCTTTGGGGCCTTTATATATATATATATATACATACTTATACATATACGGTGCATGACGGCGTCGACGGCGACGGCAAAATCCAGCCGAGACTGTCCATATAATTGCTATCGCAATAAAAAGCTATGGGACGAAGACAGCCATGTGCGGGTCGGGCCGCTGGCGAAAGGTCGGCGGCTCGCGTGTTTGAGGTCTCTGCACTAGGCAAAACCTTCGAGGATGTTCATGCACAGTGACCTGGACCCTTAAAATGGGCGAACCAGGCCGTTGTAACGCAGTCTTCCAGGTTACATTGGTCAAGCGTTCATGTGTGCTCTACAACATCAGCGTACGCTTCGTGTTTTGAGATTTTTCACTTCCACCCATCCACATACATGCGATGGCACCAACCGGAAACAGAACCTCGCGCTAAGCGACAGAGCTAGCAGTCATTGCATGTAGAGTCGGCGTCGGCAGAGAAGATGCACGGAATTCTGCAGGTTCGTTTTTCCACTCATCCTGCTCGTTCCAAGCAGGAGTAATAATCTGACCATGCTCTACACTGTAGACTTCGGCCATTTTGTCAAGTTTCACACAGCGCCGTGTTTCATCGGTCGCTACTTTCCCCCTCTGTTTTCCTCCTCATGCTTCCGCTGCACCTTCCTCCACTTCCCTCTCGTTCTCTTCGCTGTCACTCTCATTCAATCTCCGCTGCGCTCCGCGCTCACTCTCTTTCATCCTCTCCTGAGCCAATCGCTCACTCGGTTACACCCAGGAGCGTAGCCAGGGGGGGGATTGGGGGGGTTCAAACCCCCCCCGAAATTTTTCAGTTTTGCTTGCGTATATATACACGCGCACATACAAACGCACTCACGAACATACATAAAGTATGATTGAACCCCCCCCCCCCCCCGAAAAAATTTTCCGGCTATGACCCTGGTTACACCGATGACGCGAAACGCACGAACAGTCGTTAAGAGCAGTGCTCTAAAACATTTTCTTTCTCCCACGGCCACGAGCACGGGGTCAGCCATCTTGTCCATGCCATTTTTAATACATAGCCTGCATGTTTACGTGTTTAAGCATGCATTGACTTGTGCATCGATGGAGGCGCAGTTCTTAAGATGCGGCGACACAGATAATTGATTTTACTTTCGTATCGTTAGGCTGTCTCTTCGCCACGCCACGCCGCGCCGCCGTTATTACGACGACGAGTGCGGTGCAAAGATAACATAACTGAACGCTACAGGGCACTTTTATAGTCTTTCCTGAAACATGACGGTGTTTCCGCGCATTAATAAGTATAAGGGATCGTACTTAACTGACACATCCGTGAATAAGTGCAGTTTTATGCCAATTTAGGTGAACATTGCCGATTGCCTGTGTAATTTATACAATAGCTCGAACGATTCACATTAGCTTTTTATTACTCTAAGAATTTCTGTTGTTTAGGAGTGTATTACTGTGTGCCTGTACTGTGGGCAGCAAGCTGCAAAATGTGTTTTAAGGTGATTCTTTGTCCATATAAGTATCATTATTATTGAGTGACCAACTACCACGCAAGAGTGACCGACTGTTTCTATGTGTGCTATGCTACCACGCAAGAGTGACCGACTGATTCTATGTGTGCTGTGTCGTGCTATCTTTTTATCTTTCTCTCTCTCTCTCGCTCTTTCCTCTTCATCTTTAAATCTCCCCCACCCTGTCCCCATGTGTAGGGTAGCAAACCGGTTGTCCTATACTGGTTAACCTCCCTGCCTTTCCTTCTCTACTATTTCTTCTCTCTTTCCACCTCCATTTTGATTAGCTTTCTGTTATTACTGCGTACCCTAATGGTCCTAGCTTTGCAAGCACGCGGGTCAGCATGCTTGTACGACTGAACAAAGAAACAGCCAACGCAGGTACGACACGCGGAAGACTCAAGTCGATTCTGAGAAAGAACTCAATTTGGTATGTATGTTTATGCTGTCACGTACGGAGCTACGGGAAGATTACTGGCTTGTCGATACAGTGTGTTTATCTGCGACACTCGGACAGGAAACGGCGAATGTCCCAGATAATGAAGGCTCAGTGCGGAAGGCTGAAGTCTAACGCAAGCAGCGATGCTTCACATGCAAACTCTTATTCATTGTCGAACGAGATTGTTAACGTAATGACGTCTTTTCCGTAGAAAAAGAACACAAGAACAAGATGAAGAAAAAGCATTCATAAGCCGGATAGCGCTGATCTCTGATCCTTATGTGCACTTCCTTCACTATTTATTTTTTTTTGTGAATGACAAGTTTTACGGGAATCGAAGAAAACGTCGTACTATACGGCGCCTTAGCGCTGAAGCAGTGTAACACAGACAACACCGCCTGCGCATGACGCTCGTCGTCAGTTTTGTAAAAGAAGTATGCGAGAACATACATGGAAAAACCAGGATTATACGGATAAAAAAGAACATGTACTTGCATTTATCACAGAAAGCTCTTGATGAGTTTCGAAAAGATTACCCATGGAGATATTTGTCGAATTCTTTTATTGCGATAGCAATTATATGGACAGTCTCGGCTAGAAAATGTCCGTCCCCGTCGCCGTCATTCACCGTATATGTATAAGTATGTATATATATATAGAAAGGCCACAAAGAAAAATAATTAAGAAATTCTTTCCGACGCGCGGAATCGAACGAGCGACCTCTCACTTTACATCCCGCCGCGTTAGACATTAGGCCACGACAGCACCATCTCTCAGCCTGCTAACGGCGAGCTATTTATATACACCATGTAATTCAGAATGCTTTCTTAGTGGCCACATAGATGGCGCGACGTGCGCGCGTGTTGCGAGCTTTAAATATCGTCGCCCCGCCCCTGCGATCGCCGTTGCTGTTCGCTCTACAGGGCGTCGTCGCTTTCGTGCGCCTATCTCAAGGAAAGAAGGGGCGGCCGGTGGGGTGCTTCGCTTCGCTCGCTGCAGCCGCCGCGTTTGCGAAAGGAGCGCGCTGTTCAAACAGAAATAAGTAACAACCGTGACAATTAGTTCGCGCTCGTCTTTTGTGTACCTGTTCGTTTGTTTCGTGCGTCCTGCTTTATGTTTGAGCAGTGCGCTTCAAGTGTCGAGCTTTGACGCATTAGTTCGCGCTCGTCCTGTGTGCGTTCTTTTCGTGCGTCCTTTGGGCTGGAGCGATGCGCTGGCAATTTCGAGCTGCTTTCCGTTCTTCGCGTTACATTACAATTTATTGCTATCGCAATCATCGCTTCGCCGTTGCGGCGAAACTGTGCCTTTTTTTTTTAATGAGCATATATCTCAACTATACTGAAGATTGACGCTGCAAAGCTTATTGCTTTCTTCTCAAAAGAGCTGAAAAAAAAAACAGCTTTGCAGGGGAAACTGCTTTTTGAGAAAATAGTTCGCTTTTTGTCTGTGTGTGTCATAATGTCATAATGTCGAATGAGCGCTTTTTAGCCCTGGGCTAAGCAGGAAGAGAACGATTTTCGCCCAAACACGCCCTGCTTTCAAATCCACCGGCAAAAGTTTGCTGATTGGGACTTTAACTGACGCCCCTCAACATTATGAAATTTATTTGTGTACCAATGATCTCCACGGATCTTATACTGCAGCTAGCAGCAGTTATGAGATAAGAAAAGGGGCTAATTGTGCTTGTTTATTAGTTCGTGACTCAACTTTACTTTGACACCGACCTGACGTAAAGAGAGAAATGCATCGCACTTGGGGCTAACAACAAACGCCAGCTGTTTTCTGCCGGACTCATTTCGTGTACCGCGGTGTTAGTGTCTGCCCGTGCACGGCCGTTATGGTCGAGGCATACATATAATTCCCAAGATATTGCTGTACGTGAGCAGTGTGACGCACTTTTTCTTCGCTCCAGTGGTTGTTCTGCGTTGCTCTGCGTGAACTTTCAGTGAGATTTGCGGTTTCATTACTACGTACGCACGCAAAGGCAGGACAAAAGCCGCACCGAATTCACTGACAATGATTTTTATCGTATGTGCTTATTGCCAGTGGATGGCCTTGCTGCGTTCAAGCTGCATGCTTACGCAGACATTGGGGCGATGAGGTGAAACTTTTAGCGTCATGAAGGAGTTTCAAGGAATACTTCCGGTGTAGCGGTGCATTTTTTTGAAGTTTTGCATGAATGTCACGGGGTGACTTGCATAAGGCCACGCGGGATTCTCCTAATGCATAGAGTATGAAGCTTACAATTACGGTTCCCGTGAATTGAGTTACGTGAATCAATGATCCTAAGAAGGGGGGGGGGGGTGAATGTTTTTGTCTATTTCTTTACATTATTACGACTGTTTATGGAGCGTCCAGGATGAGGATGACCAGCGAAGTTAATACTGGCCCTATCTGTCGGTATACAGGGTGTTGCAAAAAATGTGTCCGAAAATCCTCAAAAATAAGGGAAATGCGATATTCGCTCGCTGCCTTCACAATTACCTTTTCTGTTTTCTCTGCCGGGAGGCATCACTTACTGAAACAATTAAGGAAATTAGTTAACTTTTTAATTAGAGCAGACAGGCGGCCGGGTCAAATGAGAGAATTGGAGCCCTTCCTGAAAAGAGCCCTTTGCCGCTTGAAGGAACGAAGAAAACATGAGGGAGAAGGCAGGGATGTTAACCAGACACATGCCCGGTTTGCTACCCTATGCCGGGGGAAAGGGAAACGGGAATATAAAGATGAACAAGAGAGAGAAGAGATTTCCAAAAATCAGCGGCTTGTAATTTTGACAGAGTGATGAAATCTGACCAATCTTGCCGGCGAAACCGAAACCGAAACGCGGAAGAGTGCTACTGCCATATTATTCCGAAGCATCCAGAATGAGCGAGCGTCGTTACATCAACCATCGATCGACTTCGATTCGTGGGTGTGCGGGCTGCATTTGGGATTGTAGCACGCATGGTGCACCTGCGTTAACGAATGCAGAAGTACTAACATCACTGCAATCGTTGTCGTGAACTGTCACCTCACTCTGGTCGTCTGCTGTTTGCGCTCATGGGCTCTTCGCTTTCGGTTTCGCCGGTGAATTTGGTCGAATTTCATTACTATGCAATAAATAGGCAGTTTTAGAATAGCGTACGCAAAGATAGCGGTCACTGCGGTCGCCCGCTATTTCCGTCACCTAACGGGGGCCCGCAAGAGGATAGCATACGAGGCATGCGCAGTGTCGACAAACGCTAACGCAAAGCTTCGTGTACGCTATTCTAAACCTCCCTATTTACCAGGGGCCGCTTTTTCCAAATTTCGAAGCGGCAATGGGCTTTTCGCAGAAAGAACTTCAATTCTCCCACATGACCCGACCGCCTTTTCCCATTAACTGAGAAGTTAATTAATTTAGTATTTTTAATTGCTGCGGTAATTGATGTCTCTAGTCATCTTTAGAAGTCTACCACTACAGAAAAAGTAATTATGAAGGCAACGAGCAAATGCTGCGTTTCTCCTCTTTTTGAGGATTTTCGGACTAATTTCTTGAAACACCTTGCATACGCCAGGCATACACAATCAATATCTTTGGCGTATATGTTGTGCTACTGCTGCAGCTATATTTCACTCTGTATAACGCCTGTATACACTACTGCTAATTCGGGGCAGTCAGAAACGTCGTTCAGGCACTCGCAAACTGCATGAGCCAGCGTAACGTGTCGGCTTACGGGAAATCTGTCCCCCGACGACTTGTTGCACTGCATCGAGAGTGGCATCGTCTGGTAGAGCCGGTCCAGCAGAAGCACGTTGTGGCGCGTCCATGGGATTGATTTGTAGTTGTCGCTGATCCCTTTCTCATCGCTCGTGGGTGCGTCGTGGTAGCTGCGCAGAACACCGTCGAATAAGGTTGTAAGCATACAACGATCCAGGGAAATCGAGCATGCGGTTGACGCTGGTGGCACATTCGCGCAGAGCTATTTTCCCCCAGCTATTTTGCTGGGACAGTTGTAAGACGAGAGACCCGTGTGCCGTAGCAGACAAATGTAATAACTTAATGAAAGAATTTAAATAGAGGTGAATATTCGTTTTAATATTTAAAAGGTAATTATAACTGAGTGTACAGAAGAAGCACATGAATTAGATAAGACGAAAAATTTTTGAACAGGGGGAGTGGGGGGGGGGGGAGGGGAGTGCACAAGTGGACTTGTCTTTGCCAAGGCAACAACTGCCTTCCTTAGCGGCGTGTGTGTGTACGTTCTGCTCACCCTCCCCCAACCGAAATAGTGGAGGAGGAGGAGAAGAGAGCAAGCGCGAAAAACCTCTTCAAGCCTCCATCTTCACCTGAACTTCTGTCTCGTACGAATATTAGACAAGTAGGTTAGTTTTTTCCCTTGTGACATACGCGGCACCATTTATGTAAGACGTTAACATCGCATGTTTGGAATCCGAATTACGTACGCATATATGCTAACTTTAGCACTGTTGCACTTTTTCTGTTTACGTAAACTAGATTATTAGTGTTAAATTGTGTATTTTAATGGAACCCTTTATTCGAAGCTCTTTCGCTAAATACTCGTGCTGTTTTTTTTTTGTTCGAGGCGGTACAATATCTTAGTATTTGATTATACTTAAAATAATTATGGCACATTGTCTTTCTTTCCCTTTGTGTTTTATCATGGTGAGGTGGCGTTGTAGGCAGTGTATAAGATTTGGAGAACTTGTGTAAAACCAACATTTTTTCCCCATCGCTCAGTACGACAACATCCAAGCACCTACTTGACCAACGTTACTGCAGCGCAGCGGTCATTTAGGTGGATTTCAAGTCCGATGTCTCCTTATATCATTTTTAAAATCCAGCTTATGCGTAACGCAAAACTTAGGCTGCAGGTGATTATGCAGCTGCTGTGTGACAGGCTTTGTGCATTTCGGGCTCGATGACTCGTTTTAAGGGTCCAGCCTGAGGGTTAATCGACTGCGGGCACTACTACTGCCAACAGATGTGAGCAGCAAAATGACGAAGTGCCGCCTACTCGGTTTGAAGTGATGAAAAAGTCGTTGAGCAGGGAATGTCGCCGTAGCCAACACCACCAGTTCTCGATCACACGGGTAATTGAAACTGACAATAGTAAAAAAAAGGAAAGCAGTGTAGGGCACTTGTTTTATTCATTGAAATACAAAGGGGATAAAATGAAAGGAAATGAAAGAGGAAGAAGGATTAACATGACGCAGTTAAGATAAAATACCACGGCCTCCACTCACTCACTCACTCACTCACTCACTCACTCACTCACTCACTCACTCACTCACTCACTCACTCACTCACTCACTCACTCACTCACTCACTCACTCACTCACTCACTCACTCACTCACTCACTCACTCACTCACTCACTCACTCACTCACTCACTCACTCACTCACTCACTCACTCACTCACTCACTCACTCACTCACTCACTCACTCACTCACTCACTCGCTCGCTCGCTCACTCTCACCATGTGTTCGCGTAATGTATTTTACGCAAACACATGGTTTCTGATAACGTGCATCACAATCACGGCCCGTACCGCAATGGTAGCGGCAACGCTTGCGACGTGAAGTAAGTCGTCCACGTAGTATACTATATTCCGTATCAGACATCAGGTGCAACGCTGCGGAAGCTATGCAAGACGTTCGGTCAGCAAAATGCGTAAGTCCGCGCGTCTCGCGCTTAGATTCCTTCGTATTAAGCGTGGCCTCTGCGATTAGCTCCGGCTGCGCGCTGCCGGAATTCTCATCGCGGAGGCCATTGTACGAAAACAAAGAGACGCTTAGCGATCCAGAACAACCTATTGACAAGCGTATAAATAATGGGGTTTGTTTATTTCTAAGGCACAAAGCGTCTTCATTTATTACTCAGACTGAAAAAACAAAGATCACTTTACGGGTGGTAAAATCTTGGAAACTACTTCTTGGAGCGAACGCATCTACTGCAGGGAAGTCTCGCTAGCTTCCATAGCGTTGCACCTCATGTATGAAACGGAGTACACGTATAGTATACGTCTCGAACCGTTTTACTGATGTTGCCCTATTTCGCGGGCTGATCAGCCGGAGAAAATGAGCACGCAATTAGTACGTTGTTGAAAATATAGCGCATTTAGGTGCCGTTTGAACGTGCCTACATTTTCCTCACTGATAGTTTGATAATGAAGTGACTACTTGTCAATTTACAAGTATACATTTTCCTCACTGACAGTTTGATAATGAAGTGACTACTTGTCAAGTTACAAATATAATTATCGCTAATAATCTAAATCTTATTAAGGTGGTGGTGGTGGTGATGTTGCAGCAGGCGGGGTTAGTCTGGCCTGCATGGCCGGCAATTGTTCCGCCTGAGCATCTCCTGAATTGGAAGTGTCTGTCACCACGTGTTGGACAGGCCAGTGTCTGTAGGGAAGACCAGCAAAATTCGTTGCACGCGAAAAAATCAGCAGTGGCTATTCCAGTGTACTGGGAAAATATGTGTTTGCTTCGCGTAGTGCCGTTCCTTTTTCTTTAAATCGTGCTGCGTGATAGTTGGGACACCCTGTATATACTGTATACAGCGTTGGTTATCACGGTTCTGTTGACGAGATGAATCTGTCGCAAGTTCGCAACTCGAGTATTCACAAGTGGCTAAACCTGTCACTCGTTGCCATTTTTTTACATGAACGAAAGCGAATATCGCACAAAGCCGCGTTGGTTATTGTCACACACACAAAAAAAGAGTAACGAAGATAACGGGATGAGCGAATTCGCACGTGGCGTTGCACTTGAGCGAGCTCAAAGAGGGAACGACGCTTGACAGCGCACGCATTCGCGTTTTGAGGCATTGCGAAAACATTAAAAAAATAGAAAGAGGCCGAAGACTACACTATGTAAGTGTAGCAGACATTGCAGACCGCCCAGTATACAAAAGGTACGCTCCCAAGGCACTATACTCGTAAAAAGAACGTAGCTCCTACTTACAGGTTCATATACTTGAAGTATGCCTGGAGGAAGCTGGTCTCTATGGAGCTTTTACAGACTTCCAAGTCCGTCTTGGGAAAGTAGTGGATGTACGACACACACATTTCCTCGCGAATACCGAAGCCGCCCTGCAAAATAGGCATGGGTCAGTTGTGAAGATCAAGCGTAGATGGAAGAAAAGGGCATGCAGAAACGATTTAACACCGATCGTAAAAGTGCTGGCACTTAGAGGAAGGTGCTTGTAACATCTTCCTTTAAGTGGCCAACTAGAGGCGCTTGCGAAGCCACAAAGCGAAAAGCAATGGTTATCTCGATGTACTAACACAATGTGTCCTATTATAAATGAATACGAAAAATACGAAGTTATTTTTCACGCACTGTTCTGCCATTCACTGAATTTCTGCGTTTGTATTATTCCCTTTGTCCAATAAGACAAGCCAGTACGGAAATTTTGGGGGAATCAATGTTTGAAGAACTCTACAGCTCTAGAGAAGGGTGTCGACTTGGACTTGTTGGTTTGTCATTCTCGTAAACTGTTGCGCGTGAGAGACGTAGACGGGGAACACAAAAAGACACACACGGAGCGCACACTGTCAACAAATTTTATTAGCAGAGCGACGTGACCTTATATGCCTGGCAAAACTCAATGCGCATGACAGACATACCAACAACACGGTCCACTCAATATACACGTGTTGCGCCACACAGATACGCGATTTCCTTGTCGGAAAGTGAGATGGACGCTTGGCTGACGCATTTTAACGCGATAGCGTTAAAGAGCTCGTGTCGCAGAAATTCCGCCGTCGGCGTCGGCACTGTTGGTTGTGAGCGAAAAATCATCATCTTGTCCGTGACCGAAAAATCGAAAAAGCTGCAAATAAAATAAATAATATGAATGTTGGGTCCGAGTGAGAATAGAACCCAGGTCGTCTGCGTGGCAAGCAGGTGTTCTACCACACAGCCACGCCTCTGCTTGGAGCTGCACTGAAAGTAACTTCCATGCCTCCCAAAAATACGCGTGTGTCACAGTACGAGATGTAATATCGCAGTAATATTGCGTGGTACAAGCGTACGTTGCCATCGGGCGTCTCACCATGTCAATATCCTAACGACTTGGTGGTTTAAAGACAGCCACCCATTACAAAAGGCACACACATTACTGCGCGTATTCCCTTCAGACCACGTAGTGGGTGCATCTCTACTTCGAAAAAGTTTCTGGTTTAAAGCATGCTACCCATTACATAAGGCACACACCTTAGTGTGCGCATTCTGTTAAACACTCGTAGTGTTTGAAGTGCGCACTAGGGGCAGGATATCGCTATCGCGTTCAACTCTTAAAAGCGAAGCTTAAGTGGCCCCCAATTTTTCTTTTAGGCCCGAGATCTTGTGAGCCTCGATAATGAGACGCGACATTTCGTTATTACTGTTTGCGATTATGTTACACTTGTGAAACTCCGGAATACAGGCACAACTATTGCGATGAATTGCAAGCCATCCCCCCGTCTTGTTTTTTACATTGTTGGCGTGTCTTTTTGTGTTCCCCGTCTACGTCTTTCACGCGCAACAGTTTACGAGACCTACAGCTCTTTTCACACGACTGACCAAATCGCGATTCGAGCCCGCGGATTGCGTACTACTGGCATTCATTTCGGTAGCGCAAAAAATAAGGACACAGACACAAGAGAGGACACCTAGACTGGACGGGCGCTAGCAGAACGGGCTCAGTTTTGCACATTATGCCACCATACGTCACTCGTTCCCGCGGTCCTCCTTCGGTCCGCGCGGAGCGATTCGCGAAACGACGGAGGCCTAAATCACGGTTGGGATCCTCGGGCAGAAATGCCGAAATCCTCCCTTGTAGCGCGATTTCTCCCCTCTCGTGTGAATCGGCTGCTGCTGAGCGATCCGAATCACGTCACATGTCACGTGACTCATTCGTCCGCGATCACGTCCGTCGTGTGAATACAGCTCACCAAGTTTGCATAGAGGGAGAGATGGAAATGCATGGAAGCTAACTAGACGCAAGTCCAATTTACTGAATATCGTAGGTACAGCGCAACATCAGCAAAAAAAAAAAAAAAAACGACACACAGGAAAGAGCGTCGTACCCGCTTGCCAAAGCCTCCTACAGAAAGTAAAGCGCCAAAACACGGGACCAAAGGGAAAACAAAATGATCAAAGACCATTGCATGTCATACCCTATGTACATAGGGTGTCTCACAGCTTAAAGGAAATAGCAACCAGATACGATATTAATTTGTTGTTTTCCGCTCCGTGCAAGCTCTCAAAAGTGTGTGTCCTAAATTGCAAGAAGACTGGTCGACCATGCAACATTCGTCATGAGCACAGCTTCACAGAATGCCAATCAAATGTTGTCTATGAGATACCGCTAACCTGTGGAAAATTATATATAGGTCAAATAGGGCAATGTTTTAATGATCGAGCTAAGCAACATGCGTACAACGTTTAGAATGGGTATGGTAACCATATGGCTATACATTGCAACGAGTGCAAGTGCAGTCCTATATTCCATAAGACAAGGTTTTTTAAAAAAGCAAAAATGAAACATGAAAGAGAAATTATAGAAGCCTTTTTTTTATCGGCAAGGCCTCGGATCAGTGCGTTAGTACACTTTCACTTCACCTATCCGATAGAGAGTAATCTTTTCTTAGTTAGCATAGTCATACATAGTCTCACACGTGTTATCGCGCATGCACACGGGTCCTGCGCCATGTATAAAAGCGGCCGGAGCACCTTCAATAAACTTTAGTTGAAAGTCAGCGCTCTTTCCTGTGTGTCGTTTTCTTTCTACTGATGTTGCGCTGTACCTACGATATGCAGCATGAACCAACTCGCCCAAATCAAGCTCTTGTTGCTCCAGTTTACAACCCTGCATTCAAACATTCAGCGAGGTGTCAATCAGTTCGCCAAAAACTTACCAGTGTAACATTTGTTCTTTCAAGCGTGTTATAGGTGCAGTTGATCACCAAGGCGTCGCCCTGCGTAGCGAGAGTGAAAAGGCAAGACATCCACGCGGCGTCAAACGCAATATCACAGCCACAAAATTCGTTTGTTCAATATAGGTGTACCTTAAGAATTACACGTTATCCGAGCTTGTTCGAGCCAGGCATGGTATGCAGGTACATGGTTAGATGTCTGACAGACTCAGAAACCGTTTTTCTTAACCGGCGATTGCTGCAGGAGGTATTTTTCTTCAGTGAGATGCTAGACGTAGTTTTTATATAGATGGCGTATTCTATAGCCAGTTTTTGTCGTACACGTTTGAGTTCGAGAGCTGTGCTCAGTGGGATGGTTTTCAGCTGCAGAGTGAGAACGAGGGATTCGCCCCTAAAATGTTACAAGCTGCATTCGTATACCGCGCGTAGTTTGGTGCCACAGCGTGCAAGGAGGCATTTTGTGGGAAAACGGCATATGGAATTTTCCTAAAATTTGACAAGAATATTCATCCCCTCTGACTCACCCCAACCCCCACCTCGAAGAGTGTACCAGTCTGAGGATTCTTACTAATTAGGGATGGGTCTTGAACCATTCGTAGCTCTGTGCGGGATAACCGAAGTACTTCAACACAGTAACGCTACCTCGTTGCCCTACAAAAGATGACCGATCTCCGGCTCACGGCAACACTGTACCATGGGTTGTTTTGCAAATAACGATGATGTAGCAAGGTAAAGGATAGTGGCAAGGTTTGTGGTTCCAGACCCTTACGCTTCTGCTTTATTTGCAGCTTTTGAGCGATGTCCACCATCTTGTATGGGTCATATGAAATAAGTGAAGCGCACTTGCAGAACATTGAATACGGCCCCCTACATACCTTTCGAGCAATTGCTCTAAAACAACCAATAAGCTGGCGCACATTCAATATTTACCGAATTAGTTGTCATCGCGCGTTCATTGATGTCTGGCGCCGCTACTAAAGCGCTGATGACAAAAAAAAAAAAAAGCAAACACTACTTTCGAGCTGTTCGCAACATTTTTCTCGCATATGGCTTTTGTTTTCATTTGTAGACGGCTCGAGAAGCGGCAAGCGTTGTACCCCAAGCAACTTCCAGTCACTTCATTTATAAGTCTCTAACACCGAAGCGGAAAGCGTGTTTTTAAGTTGCCTACTCAGAGTAAGAAAAGCCCCATTTGCGTTTTCAGATAAAAGGGAAGCGCATAAAATTTAAGGGTACCTGTTTAAATCTTTTGTGTAGCTTAGAAAGACATTTATTTGAACTGGTTGGCAAAACACAGGGAGAAAAGTGTTGAAAATCTGCGGGCTACTCGCCAGGGCTTTTCTTACCCGCCAGTGCTACTAGGCTACATCGGTTGATAAAACCGGAAGCTGTCCAGGGCCTGTGTTTGCAAGCAGTGAACTGGTCTATAGTTTGACGCATGCATTGAAAATCAATGATTTCAAAAGCCCTCATGTAAATACCGGCATGAGCTGTAGCCTCCTCTTGAGCAGCCTAATCTCCTGGAAGTGGGTGCTGAAGTGGTCGTCGCGAGCCATCTCGGGCAGCTCGGCGCCCCCGCGAACATGGCGGACCCTGATCCGTTCGCCGGTTAGGTGCGTGTGCAGCTGAGCGGCGACCAGCGTGATGCCGGAGGTGGGTAAAGCCTGCGGGCCATCGGTCAGCATGCAGAGGACGTTACTGATGAGCGCAATCAGAATCGGCACCGTGCACGGCGCTTTTAAGAACGTATTTCTTGCATACAATAATCACTGCATGCATGACAGGATTGCAGGCGGTGTTCGATCAACGGGATACTTAACGCCGAAGTAGTCTAGGCTGACAAAGTGTATGTTAACTAAACAGCCAGTTTTCGTTGACTTCGTAGCGGCAAGTTGATTATTGCAAGAGAAGGTCAAAGTTGCACTTTTCGAATTTCCTGACATGTTTGTTTCTACATTTTTTATACATGTATTCACAGGATGTCCTCCTGACAGTTTTTACTTTGGGACCTCCTTCTGTATAATATCAAGCTTCTACTTACACTTTACTTTATTGAATATTGAATGTTGAATAAACCTCGAATAAACCTCGAAAAAAAACCATAGCGCTGGTAGGTCAGTTTGACGTCGCAAATTACAAAGCATCTTTTCGTATTTGGGTTGTTATTACTATAGTAAATGTTCTTAAAATTTCCTGTGGTTAGTCTCCGACTCCTTTAAAAAAAGCAGTGAAGTCCACCTTCACAAATAAACTCTTAACTAAGCTCGATCACAAGCCAACAGAATCCATACACGTTACGGCCAACTTGGTGTGGGAAATTCAGGCCGACGCAGCCGCTCGCCTTTCATTTTAACACGAAAGTGTTTTATGCCGGGGTCCACTATGGCTCTACTGACGCATTTCGGTCACGGATATGACCGTTGTAAAATACAAAGACTAACATATGGCAAAGAAAAAAACTAGAAGAAAAAGATCCGTCACCGGGAGTCGAACTTACGACCCCTCGATTCCCAGCGCGCAGCGCGAAACGACTCCACCACAGACGGCACGTTCTTCGACACACTAACGGCGTGCTATTTATATACACCATTTGCCGGTGGCTGTACTCAGAGATCGCGGTACATCAGCGTGTTTTCGTTATCACTAGCGAGATGGCGCGAAGAGCTCGAACGGCGCGCGTCGCCTCACGCGTTTGGATGAGCGTGCGCCTCTGCAGGGCGTGGTCGCTCCTGCGCGCGCGCTTATCTTGTACGTCTTGCGCTGTCACCGCAAGTTTGCGCTGAAGTTACAGAGAGCACGAAGGTCACTTCGCTCACTGCAGCGGCCGCTTTTGCGAAAGGAGCGCGCTGCTCACAAACAAATAAGTTACAACTGTGGCAGTTCGCGCTCATCCTGTGTATACTTGTGCGTTCGTTTCGTGCGTCCTCCTTTGTATTTGACCAGCGCGCTTTAACTGTCGAGCTGTGACAGTTGTTAGTTCGCGCTCATCCTGTGTATGTTCGTTCCGAGCGTCCTTTCTGCTTGAGCAGCGCGTTACAAGTTTCCAGCTGCTTGCCGTTTTTCACGTGACATTACAACTTGTTGCTATAGCATTCATTCCTTCGCCCTCGGGGCGAAACAATCCACAACAAACGCTCAACTACGTCTGTGAAGACACGTTTTACTTTCGTGTTATATACCGATTCCTATGACAGAGGGATCAACCATGTTTTTTGGCCTTTTCTGGCTTACCAAGCGTCTTTTTTCGGTATAGTGTCGGCATGTTGTGTGCGCCAGCTCTTTGTCTGAAAGATTTACGCTTTGAAAACAAAATGGTTCGATAATTTATTACCACAGAGTATTGGTAACCCTATAATACAACGTTTGGCGGTTTCTTTCTATGAGTCGCTGATCGAGTTGGGTCTCCTCGGTCATCGCCATCTCGCAAAAAAAAAAAGTGTGTTCCTTTAAAAGAGAGAGAGAGAGAGCAGTTGCGTAAAGTGTTGTACGGCTCTGCAGAATAGTGCAGTGGCGGAACTTGGAGCTGTACTAGTTTGTTGATGGCTCAAAGGTCCCGTCAGGCTAACGAATAAACAAGCGCAAACGAGCATTATGCTATCCATTTAGCAGGCTTAATCTCTGAAATATTTCGAGTGAGTCGGCAGTAAAAAAATTAAAGCATACTGCGGCCACTGCAGCTTCCTCCGCTCGGAACAAGCAATGTATTCTGATAACCAATCAACGTTAAACACATTTGCATATGAATTAACGTTTTCATTCGGCATGACGACGGTCGAGCTTCTTCTTTGTACTTTGTTACTCTGCTGTGGCCACCACGGCACAGACTTGTGTCTACTATATAACTTGCGTTCAAGTTTCACCACACTGATACAGATAGTATCCTTCACACACAGTTTGCACCTTCAGAGACTATGACAGGTTATTGATACGTGCCAAACGCATGGCAGTTTTTTGGCTTATTGTCTATAACACTCATGCACAGTCAGTTCATATTGTGCGAATAAAAACATGTAGCTTGCGAATCTGAACCGTGTGTTGCAAGAGTCCATCTCTTTGTTCCACGCTTGTTGGCGCCATGTCGTTTTCGTTCGTGTTGTTAAAATGCCCTTCCAGGAAACGATAATCAGCGTTAGGTTCCTGTAGGCGCTGCAGAGGCGCAACTCCTTGCAACGTCGTAAAACCCTGCTTAGGATCTTGCTTAGAACGTGCAAATGGTTGTGCATGATTTATGTAGCATGCTCTACTAAGCTTGCGATTTCCTATAGCAAAGTGTCCGAGGAAAAAAGCGGCCGTTTTCTTTGATGTTAACTATAGTAAAATGGGCGGGTCGTGTGAGTCAATCACGAAAGGGCGCGTACGTTCTGCGCTTCAAAATAACGTGGAACTGGGGTGGAAGTTGCAGCTGGTATCAACCATTCATGCGAACAACGCGCATGCTTCTGCGCAGTAAATTGAGTGTCTCCGTGACAGAGACATCTCCTACTCTCTCCATGGCGTCAGCGTATACGCCGCGTAATTGTGCTACATTATTTGAAAACGGAGTAAAGCGCTCCCTGGAGCGTCGTCATAATGACCACCGGACTGTTGTGTGCGCATGTAAGCACCTTCTCATAGGGTGGAGCAACATGCACTTTGCACCCGTGCCAGCGTACAGAGGACGCGTTCTTCGTTGAAAAGGCGTATAGATTGCACATGCATACCACACGCGTGCACTCCGAGATGCAGTATCCGATTAGGTGAAATCCCGGCTGCCGCGGTGGGATGGCCATCTTGTCTGTGTACTCGAGCCCGATCTCCAGAATTCCCACGTCGAATGGGCGCAGCTCTCCCGTGTAGTAGATGGTGATGCCCGAACTGTCCACGTAGTCAGTGCGCAGCGACGGGTTGTTGTAGTGAACCTCGAGCATCACGTACGCCGAATAGTCGCTCCCACCGGCGGAAAGGCCGGCCTCTTCCGGATACGCCAGTGGCTGCGAAGTGGTCGCCGCGGAAGTCAAGTATATGGCAAGCAGGTACGGTTCACAAAGCTCGCGGTAACGACGGCATGCAGGTCAGATTGCCACCGTCAATGTTCGGCGGCAGACTTACGTTTCCGAAAAGAGTGAGGCATGTCCAGAGCGCACGTTCGCACCAAAGGTGAACTGGCTGAGTGTTTTCGATTTAGCTCTGACTTCTGATACAAGAGGATATAGTGTACTTACACCGATACTGAGACTCGCGAAAAATTCAAGCTTTAGCTGTGTTAGCGCTGTCGGCGTAGCGAGGCCTTATCATGCCTTCTTACTGCTGCAGATAGCGAGCTGACACGTCTGGATGACAGGCGTTTTACGCGATCGCCATCGGAATTCACTATGTAGACACGGTCAGCAGGGGCGTAGCCAGAAATTTTTTTCGGGGGGGGGGGGGTTCAACCATACTTTATGTATGTTCGTGCGTGCGTTTGTATGTGTGCGTGCATATATACGCAAGCAAATTTGAAAAATTTCGGGGGGGGGTTCAACCCCCCCCCCCTTGGCTACGCCCCTGACGGTCAGATTTACATACGGGCAGCGTTAGCTCTCTCGTACCAATCGTTATTTCTTTCTACTGTGTTCGTACGGCCGCTTACATATATCTTTCAAAGACATCCAGCAACCAGAAAAAAAAAAGAGAGAGAGAGAGAGATAATAGACGCAGGAACGAGTACGTTACAAAGACATGGAAACGAACCTTGTGGTGAACAAAAACACAGTAGCAAGCTATAAGACACGAGACGTTGCCGGGATACTCGTTGCATGTGCCAGAAGCACTGCGAAATAGGCAAGTCGGCTACGAGTTTACCTTGATTCGTTCGTGGTTTATCCGCTGGTTTAGCATTTCAAACCAACACAAATGACGTGTGTGAATTCTAGCAACTCTGAATGACCGCTTTAGTTTTTATTCAGCCAAAAAGTTCTATTTATCGCGGAATTAAAGCACAAAAGCTGAATGGTGGCCACGAAAATTCGTTCAACACGGAATATCGCCGCAGCCAACGTTTCGACAAGAGTGCTTGTGTTCGTCCCTTTGTCGAAACCTTGGCTCCAGCGACATTCATTGCTCAACGAGCTTTCCACACTTCAAACATTTGCATTCCTTTCAATGTCCGTAATGCTTCAGCAAATGCCACATAATATAAAACAGGCTCTAGCCGCTCTACTCAAAAGCGTCAAAAAATGTTTGTCGCGAAAGTCTTACTGCATAGTTGCTATGTTACCGATTCCACTTGAGTTGCGCGTGATATATGTCTCATATGTGGGACAGTGCCGTGTATCGGGAACAACTTTTTTGTGATGTATACGGTATGTTCTGCTACTCAGAGTAATCAACTGCAACCATTATGCTTGCATATGCTTCAGACGCCGTAATGGAATTAAGATCGCTTGCCTATGGCCTGATTTTCTAAACAGAAACGAAGGTTGGAATTTCCATGTAGTGTTTGCAGTGTCAAGAGTGTTTGTTCGCCACAACCTCAAACGTCGTCATCATCATATGCACACGCACATACACACGCACGCAGGCGCGCACACACACCGTGTCGTCCATGGACCCATGTTGCCTATGTTCGAGTTGCAAGTATGAACACCGCACTTTTCAACTCGTACGAGATGAGGATTTAGGTGATCTAACGTAACGGCATTTGTAGGTGACATTCAAACCCATAACTTTGTTAGGCGTTGCTTTCGATCAATAGACCAGGACGAAATATCTGACACCGGCTGAATTTAGGCGCGAAAGGCGTACTTACCGGAGCCCCCATGGCCCAGGCGGCTATGACCCTTTTACAGCGGTCCAGTGGCTGGGGCCTGTCGGGGCTGTTGCACGGTCCGTTCCACGAGGGCAGTACCTCATCAACCGGTGCCTCGCAGTGGAACAGCTCCATGTGGTGGACCAGCGCCTCGCTTCCCTTTTGGATGTTGGCTTCGTACTGTTGCAGCGGATGCATGAACGGAGAACACCGAAGCGCCCATAGCTGCTAAGCTCTATACGTCGCGGCACATAGTAGGAAGGAAGGTGTGGATAGAAACTCTTTTATGTGAAAATAACTTACCAGGGTGCTCTGGGCTAGCTGGTGATCCATTGTAGAGTGCGAATGTTAAACGTGGACGTAGGCAAAATAGGGACAAGCGCACTTTGTCTATGTAGCGCTTGTCCCCCTTTTGTCTTCGTCTCCGTTTAAGCTTCGTGCGGTAGACTTACAATGACTAACTGCTTGTTTCGTATTGAACTCAATTTTTGTTTAACAGCGAAGCTGTTTAGCAAATCGTTCCTCGTCAGTCGATAGCAGAAAACTGTCATCATCTTAACGGGTATGTGCCACTGTGCGGCTACCCGAGAACGAGTACTGATATAAAGAAAGAGAAAAATTCTTCCCGAAAAAAAATTTCTTCACGAGGCGGGTGTAAGTGTTGCTCTGCAGTCTTCTGAGTATGGCGCTGTCCTCCAACGTTGCATGACTACCTCTGCCCAATTTGCGGCGTACCTGACACCTTGGCCCACATGATCCTCGCGTGCCCATGCAGTATACAGACAGACACAACGCCTTCGCCGAATGCATGTAACGCCGCTCAAGAAAACGAGGATCTTCTCGAAACGTGGGAGGCTAAGCTCGCCTCAGAGGACCTGGACCAACAACGACGTCTTGTCGCCAGGGCCAAAGAGACAGCGAAGGTCAGAGGGTTCCTGGAATGAGGAGACCTCCCACCAAGGGTAGACGCGAGACTAGCACCGCGACACCGTTTCGAGCAATAAACGTTTATTCCTCCTCCTCCTCACGAGGCGGTATTCGAACCCGCGTACCCTCGATCCGAAGGCGAGCATTCTAAACACTCGGCTATCCAGGCACGCTAGCAGAGCATAGCATAGCCTTGTATAGTATAGTGTAGCAAGGGGGTGGGAAAAAGAGGTGAGCGTGAGGAGGAGAGATGTGATGGGAAGGAGGAGGGGAGAGAGTAAAACGTAGCACAGAAAGAATGAGAAAGAGAGGAATAGAGAGAAAGAAACGCAGAAAGAAAAAGAAAGAGACAGAGAGAACATCAACGAAAGAGAGAGAAAGAAGTAGAGAGAGCAAAAAAAGATTGAAAGATACCAAGAAAGAGGAAGCAAGCATCGCGTCGTCTAGAGACCAGATACCTCACCACCTGGCCAAGCCGCGCATGCGCAGTAGCTGATCCACGCCCACCGACGGAGATATCGCGAGCAACGTCCGCTTTATAGTGCACAGCCTGGCTGCATACTCCCGCGGAGGAAGCCACGCATCTCGAAGCTAGACGTGTCGGTCGACTGGGAGCACGAGCGGCGACGAGTCCGTGCTTCGCTGTACCAAGCTTTGCGCAACTTAGTGCAAACTGCCCGCAATTTTTTCAGCATGGTCAAAAAACTCTACCAATCGGTAGTCGAGGCTCCTGAGAACACGCGAGCCAAACATTATAGAGCAGCACGTGGCCTGTAATGTACAATTATTTCTCAAAGTCATCTAGAAAGCGTTCCCTCTTGTCTCGACAAATGATGCCATAGACCCAAATGACCACGCCATAAACACGAAGTCCACGGCCATTGCCTGATTTCAGCATCGTGAGCTCCATAGTTACCGTGGCCGCCGCAGGATGACGCCACGTGCCCGCGTGTCTGTTCGCGATCGACTGAAAGTAAGCAGCGCGTATGAAGAAAAACCGGTATTACACGAAAGTGAAACGTGTCGTCACAGAAGTAGTTTATTATTTATAGTGCATTGGTATCTGAGAGCTTGTACAATGTCTACTGTTGTTTGGCACACCGCTTGATGTGGGCGCACCGCACTCACGTTGACGCCTAGTGGCACATCTCCATACCGACGACTAACGCCCATGATCATGATTTAAAGGGGTCATGAAGCACCCCTTGGGCTTGTTGAAAAAACATCCTGCGGAAAGCTGAAACGGCTATGAACTGCTCAGCGAAATATTGCAGTCGTGCGCGTCGCGTAAAGGCTACAAGCGGAACGCGAAGTTACTGTTTTCTCAGGCGCCCTCTTTCCAAACAGAGGCTGGTTTTCACTCTCGTCGGTGGGCGGGGCGTCTGCCGGTTGACGTCGCGATCTGCATCGCCGCGTCGTAAAAGACATAGCATCCTCATTGGCCGATAGCCGACATAAATCGAGAGCGGCGTTCGGATCAGATGCGCTTCTTGCCACGAGGCGCCGCCACTTGCCGGCGCAGCACTGCTCAGTACACGGTAGCCGCACTCGCGCTCGCGAATCACAACGGGAGAGCGATCGCGTTTCATGACGCGCGCTGACGTAACTTCTCTCCCCCGTGCCATCCCTCCCTGTGTAGCTTCGAGTGCGCTCGTCGGCACGAGAAAAGAGAGAAAGCGCTGAGAGCGTGCGTCAAACCCCCGTAACTCCACTCATTCTTGACGAATTCGAGAAATTTTTCGGCAATCGATTCGGGAGGCAGTAAACTCCGATACTGAGGTCATTAGATAATTACTTGGAAAAGTGGTTTATGACCCCTTTAACCCTTGCAGTAGCTGAAGTTCTTAACGTATACGTAGACACCGCATATGGTGAATCCCGCGCAGGTGGCATCAACAAGCACATTAATAAACACTGTCACTGAATATGCACTCCTTCACAGCGTCGTGAAATGCGAAGAGAAACGCTAGGCGCGTCATGTCTTCCCTTTAACCTGACCGTTACTTCTCACAGGGCGAGCGGGGAACGCGGTGCGACCGGTGCGACAGCCAGGCGAGCGTCGGAGAGCTATTTTTAGATATGGATGGATGCTATGAGCGAGGCTTGGGCTCAAGCCGCCATCTCACGATGTGTTAAAGCGTTGACGAAATTAAACTTGTATTGGCAACGCGCCGAATGGTACGGTCGTAGCAACGGCGCGTTTTTTTTTTCGAGCCTGGTGGCACAGATGTCACCACGCCGTTATAAACGGGACGCTCATAGCATCCGTCAATCCATCGAAGAGCACTGCGAGAGGAAAGTGTGAAAGATAAAAGGCGCGTTCATGTAGCCTCTGTAATGTGTTTGGCGGTAGCTCAATGGGCTAAACGCCCGCCAGCCATCGTCGCGGACCGAGAGGTCATAAGTTCGACTCCCGTCAACGGAACCTTTTCTTAGTTGTTTTTCTCTGCCATCTGATAGCATTCATTTTGCTGACGTACTTCCGTGACGGAAATACGTCATGAAAGTCTTGGTGGACCCCGGCATAAAACACTTTCGTGTTAAAAACGAAAAGAGAGCGCTCAAGGTCGTGACGCACGCTGATGAAGGGACGCATCTTCTTGCCCCCTTGTCATCTCCTTCCCTGCGTAGCTTTCGGCGCGCTCGCTGGCGCGAAAGGAGAGATAAAGCACTTTAAGCGTGCCACGAATCCCTGTAACTCCGCTCGCACTTGAAGGATTTAAAAAAACTTTTGCGACAGTCGATTCGTGAGGCAATAAGCTCTTTTAATGAAGCCATTCGACGATTACTTGGAAAAGTATTGCAGGGCTCCTTTAACGTTGCGCTAATGCATTTTGCTCCCGCAAAAGTGCATCCGTTGCTACAGGGATCGAACCTGTGACCTCAAGCTAGACAGGGGAATGCCACAGCCACTAACCTATTGTGGTGGGTAACATTCGAAATAACAAATAGGTGCCTTACCCTCACGATGTGCTTCTTATAGCCGAAGTCGCTTGGAAGCTTGAGCAGTCGACACCAGTATGTTGTTTCTTGCCCTGGAACTTTTACCTACAATGGTAAAGAAGCCGCTTCAGCCAAAGAAATCGATAGTCATCAGTGTGGTATGAGGAATTCTAATCACATTTTCAATAGCCAGACGTGTACGAAGCTGACCAGATGTTGGTCCTAGCTCATGTTTTTTTAAAGCTTTTTGTGGCAGGAAGTTGACTGATAGGAGCAAATTATTATTTAAATGTAGAATCCTACATAAATATATGTAAGTGAGAGGACTCAGCGCAAAAAGTGCATACTATTTAGGGTCAGATTTAGACTTGCTCATGTAGTTATCTCAATATATTAAGGGATAAAAATCTCATTCGTATCAATAAATTTAAGTGTATACAAGATGAAATAGAAACATTTTAAATTAAAATTTATGGCGTGTAATGCCGAAGCTTTATCATTAACAACGCAATACAAAGTTTACAACCTTCAGTTAAAAAACGCGAAAGTCAGAACAACATTGACAATCACGGCAATGAAATGACTTTCGGGCCTGCTCTTTTGTCGCCAGAAGCCACGATAAATGGGTAAGATTAATCATTGAGGCCAAGAAAATCATCGAAGAAGCTTGCGATAAGTGTATTAGCGTTGCTTCAATTTCACTAACATCTAAGTTGTTTTACTTGAATGCGACTGCGCACTGATGATTCGTGACAGCGCGGGGTCATAGTATATATATATATAAATATATATATACACATATATATATATATATATATATATATATATATATATATATATATATATATATATATATATATATATATATATATATATATATATATATATAATATATATATATACATATATATATATATATATATACGTATACTGTGCTCATTTCGTAATAAACATTGTTGGAAGTGGCGCTCAGTGTGTGTGTACTCTCCCTTTTGTACATTGTCGTCGCGCCTTACACTTCAAATATGCTGAACCAACACGCCCAGTCTGCCATTCTTACATGAGAAAAGGGGTTACTTTGATTGTGCTGGCATATACTTCAAGCATAACTACCCTTTTTATGCGAGTGTACTTGAACCAAAGTGGCTTAATTGGCAGGCAATTAACTAATTAACTGTTAATGAATAATCACACTTCTTTGCCTCTTGGGTAATTAAGTCATAGATGCCGCTCCGGGGGCGTCCCGCAGTGTGTAGTGACGCACCGCCAGAACCAAAAAGTGAAAGAAACTGAAAACGCGACATGGAAGGTCTTGAGGTCTCGTGATGCCGCTGCAGTCGCCTAATGTGACATATCCTGCTACCGCCAAAGAATCTGCAGCGGCCATAGAAGCCTTTATACCCTATGAACAGGCTCGCTCCGGCAACACCAGCGCCGGCACGAGGCCTCTCACTAAGCAACGGCGACAGTGAGCATTTTTTTATTTGCCAGGCAGTCCTTTGTTCAATATTGTGGCTGTCTGTGTGGCTGAATGCCTTGAGCTGACCTGACTCAGTTAAATTGCGCGTAAGATAATCCTAGTCGAGGCTGAATGTTTCTAGTCTGGGTCTATTGCTTCTGGTAAAATTTCGTTTGCGACCGCGCTTAAACGGACGTCATGACATGCAATGACGGCGATAGGCATATGAAGCACCATGGAATGAAGTCGCAAGTAAAACATAGGGGAAGTAGGTGTAGTTCTGAACTGAAATGTAGAAGCCACAAGGAAAAAGGAACTAAGCATGGAAATATAACTTGCCGCCGGTTGGTGCCGAACCACACGTTTATCGCATTATAGGCGTACGAGGCTTTATACGGAATGAAGTTATGGCGGCCGGCATCCCTCTTCCAGCACATTGATTGGGTTTTTGTGTACGTCTACTAGGTCTGGTCAAATATATGTTCCTCCAAAGAATATTTCGTTTGGTGCCGGCTTAAATAGCCAGGAGGAATACCCTTTGTACGGCAAAAAAAGAAATAAAAGAAAAAGTCACAGTTTCGCCGCAACGGCGAAGCAATGAATGCGATAGCACTAAATTGTAATGTAACGCGAAGAATGGAAAGCAGCTCGAATTTGCCAGCGTGTCGCTCGAGCCCAAAGGACGCACGAAAAGAACGCACACAGGACGAGCGCGAACTAATGCGTCACAGCTCGACACTTTGAAGCGCACTGCTCAAACATAAAGCAGGACGCACGAAACGAACGAACAGGTACACACAAGACGAGCGCGAACTAATTGTCACAGTTGTTACTTATTTCTGTTTGAACAGCGCGCTCCTTTCGCAAACGCGGCCGCTGCAGCGAGCGAAGCGAAGCACCCCACCGGCCACCCCTTCTTTCCTCGAGATAAGCGCACGAAAGCGACCACGCCCTGTAGAGCGAAGAGCAACGGCGATCGCAGGAGCGGCGCGCGCACGTCGCGCCACCTATGTAGCCACTAAGAAAGCATGCTGAATTACGTGGTGTATATAAATAGCGCGCCGTTAGCAGGCTGAAAGACGGTGCTGTCGTGGCCTAACGTCTAATGCGACGGGCTGCAAATCGAGAGGTCGCCCGTTCGATTCCGCGCGTCGGAAAGAATTTCTGAGTTATTTTTCTTTATGACTTTTCTATATACATACATACTTATACATATACGGTGAATGACGGCGACAGGGACGGACATTTTCCAGCCGAGACTGTCCATATAATTGCTATCGCAATAAAACTCTACCGATGCAAACGACATGGCGAACAGTGAAGACGACAGGACAGGTTATACGAACAGGCCAGATGCACCTACGTCGTCGATGCTGCTCGCCGAGCTGAACATATTATCCTAGCTTAGAAATTCTAAATTCGAGACTATAACCAGAGTGAGTGCTCTCGCCTTAAAAAAAAAAAACGAACAAAACTTCAGTGTTCCTACACGTGTCGGTCGACGGGGAGTACGAGCGGCGACGGGCCCGTGCTTCGCTGCGCCAAGCTTTGAGCGACTTTGGAAACTAGAGGTACTGTATATGCTACTACTGTATATGCTATCTTTAGGTAGTAGAGTTGCGCATCTGTCTTCCAAACGCCGCTAGAAGCCATGCATTGCCGAGAAGCTGACTCTCGGGCCAATTTTTGTATTTCTCGAAGCTGCCGCTGCAGCGAACTGAATTAACACTAGTCATCGATAGTCAGTGTTTATCGCCGGTCTTCGACACGCCAGACATGTTAACCAGCGACACGGTAGGCACGTCGCCTGCAAAGACGGAGTGCGACTTCACAGCGTGGCTGTGGTTGCTAGCCAGACCTATGCGCAACTCTGCTACCTAAAGGTAGCATATACAGTAACTCCAGTGCAGACTGTCTGCAATTTTTTTTTTAAAACGTAATAAATGGGCCGCTTACACCCTGAAAGCACAGAAGAGGGTTTATAGGCCCGCCGTAATTGAACACAGGAAAGTAACGTTTGGTGGGCACGTAGTACCCAAGTGTTGGGTTAGGAAGGAGTACACTTACCACATGTAATTCTTAATTATGATTAATTAAGGGTCTCGTTAGACTGTAGAATGTCTGTAGCTTCGCTGCAAATAGAGCTAGCAAGATGGGGTTGCCGTTATTAATATGGTCTCCCAATGGCGCGTTCCGACGACAAGGAAGAAAAGAATGTAAGTGATTTTCAACATTAGTACCGAAGAAATATGCCACGGACGTATTTCTGAGAGGTTAACGCAATGTCCCTTATAGTTTGATAATTTTTAACACCGCAGCTGTTTAAGTCGAGCATTGGTCCGTGACGGGGAAACAGAAATGACCATCATCATGAACCGGTACGCGCTCTCTTCATCCTCTTCTTCTTGTTTATCATCTTCTGCTTCGTTCCCAGAACACGTGCGCCGATTTGCCCGGCGAGCCTTGCAATAACTCTAATAACGAGTACAGAGAGAAAGAGAGAAATTCCTGGCGAAAAAACTTTCTTGACGATATATATATATATATATATATATATATATATATATATATATATATATATATATATATATATATATATATATATATATATATATATATATTATAATAAAGAGCTGAGACACGGCGTGGACAAGAGAAACTGTAATATGACAGTGTAGAACCGTAAGCCTAGCCAGCGCAAAACAGCAACAACGTTCAGCACGCGCCGCTCCTGTGTAGCGCTGACGATACGACTGTGTAGCTAGCTCTTCAGGGTGCACTTCTTCATCATCACATTTTCCCCCTCGCTGAAGACGGAGCCCAGTAGGCGTTCTAAGGTGTCGTAAGGACAAGGGGTTCGTGATATGGCTTAAGGCGATCCACGTGAACAGTTTCGCGGCCTCGGCGACGCAGGTCCGTCGTGGGCGTGAGGGGTTTGATGATGTAGTTAACGGGAGAAGTTTGCTGTAGCACGCGGTAGGGTCCATGGTACCGGCTGACAAACTTCGAGGAGTTACCTGGCGCAGGAGTGGGAGGCACCCAGAGCCAAACAAGAGAGTTGGGCGAAAATTGATTGTGGGGCCGTCCGTCGTCGTGTCGAAATTTCTGTAGCCCCTGTTCCTGAGTTGTAAGGGAGCGGGCTAGTTGCCGACATTCTTCTGCATATCGAGCAGCTTCGGAAACTGGTGTGCCCTCTGAGGAGTCGGGTCGGTAGGGAAGTATGGTGTCGATCGGAGACGATGGTTCTCGGCCATAGAGTAAAAAGAAGGGAGAAAAGCCGGTCGTCGCCTGGGGTGCCGTATTGTAGGCGTACGTGACGTAGGGAAGAATAAGGTCCCAGTTGGTGTGGTTAGAGGCGACATACATAGAAATCATGTCTCCAAGAGTTCGGTTGAAACGCTCGGTCAAGCCGTTTGTTTGAGGGTGATATGCGGTAGTACAGCGGTGAATCACATGACATTCAGCGAGAAGTTCTTGAATAACATCCGCGAGAAAGACGCGCCCTCGGTCGCTCAGGAGTTCACGAGGAGCGCCACGACGTAGAACAAAGCGTTGAAGCAGGAAAGACGCAACGTCACGTGCCGTTGCGGCTGGCAGAGCGGCTGTTTCTGCATATCTCGTGAGGTGGTCTATCGCCACAATAACCCAGCGATTTCCGGCGGATGTGTATGGTAGAGGACCGTAAAGGTCTATTCCAACCCGGTCAAATGGTCGCATTGGGCACGGCAACGGCTGCATTGGTCCAGAAGAGCGGCAAGGATCGGGCTTGCGGCGTTGACACTGTGTGCAAGATCGAATGTACTTTTGTACGAATGTGTACATGCCGCGCCAGTAAAACCGAAGACGTAGTCTGGCATAGGTCTTAAACAGACCAGCGTGTGCGCACTGTGGATCGGCATGAAAAGCAGCACATATGCTGGCGCGGAGTTGCCTGGGTATGACAAGTAGCCATTTGCGGCCGTCAGATTGGTAGTTGCGGCGATAAAGGATGCCATCACGGATGGCGAAGTGAGAGGCTTGTCGGCGTAGTGCTCGAGATGGCGGGTGTGCGAGCGCGTCAGATAGGTAATCCATCAAAGACGCAATCCACGAATCTTTGCGTTGCTCCAAAGCCATGTCGATGGATCCTAATGGCGAACATAAGTTGTCCAGAATGGAGACACTCGCAATGTCAGTGGAAACAGGCGAACGCGAAAGAGCGTCGGCATCGGCATGCTTCTGGCCTGAGCGGTAGATAACCCGGATGTCGTACTCTTGGAGCCGCAAAGCCCATCTTGCCAAGCGGCCGGAGGGATCTTTGAGGGAGGACAACCAGCAAAGTGCGTGATGATCGGTAACGACATCGAAGGGTCGACCGTACAGGTAAGGCCGAAATTTTGTAATGGCCCAGATGATCGCTAGGCATTCTTTTTCAGTTACTGAATAATTTGTTTCAGCTCTTGTTAGTGTGCGACTTGCGTACGCAACAACATAGTCTTGGTAGCCGGGCTTTCGTTGGGCGAGGACTGCTCCAAGACCGACACCGCTAGCATCCGTGTGGATTTCTGTGGGAGCACTTGGATCGAAATGACGCAGTATGGGTGGTGTGGTCAGTAGCTGACGTAGCGTCGCAAACGCATGATCGCAAGCCGGGGACCACGCGGACAGATTGGGGTCTCCTTGAAGCAGGTCAGTCAAAGGTGCCATAATCGAGGCGAAATTGCGAATGAATCGGCGGAAGTATGAACAAAGGCCGATGAAACTGCGCAACTCTTTTAAAGACGCAGGCCTCAAGAACTCTTTAACGGCACGTAGCTTAGCGGGATCAGGGAGTACGCCATCTTTCGATACGACATGTCCGAGAATGGTCAGCTTGCGTGCCCCAAAGTGACATTTCTTTAAGTTTAGTTGAAGGCCAGCTTCAGCGAGACATCGTAAAACCTGCTCCAAGCGACGAAGGTGCGTTGGGAAGTCAGGCGCAAATACCACCACATCATCCAAGTAGCACAAGCATGTGTTCCATTTAAGGCCTCGTAGAATAGTGTCCATCATGCGCTCAAATGTCGCAGGCGCATTGCAAAGGCCGAATGGCATCACATTAAATTCATATAAGCCATCCGGTGTGATAAATGCGGTTTTTGGCCGATCATCTGTATCCATAGGTACTTGACAATAACCAGAGCGGAGATCGAGGGAGGAAAAGAACTCGGCACCTTGTAAACAGTCTAGGGCGTCGTCTATCCGGGGCAAAGGATAAACATCCTTTCGCGTTATCTTGTTTAGACGACGATAATCTACGCAAAAGCGTATCGTGCCATCCTTCTTTTTAACTAAAACAACTGGTGATGCCCACGGACTGTCTGACGGTTGAACGACGCCGCGCTTTAGCATGTCACCTACTTGTTCATCAATGACGCGGCGTTCAGTCGACGACACACGGTACGGTCGCTGCCGTAGTGGTGGGTGAGAACCTGCGTCGATCCGGTGGCATACAGTTGATGTTCGGCCTAGACAAGTGCTGTGGCTGTCGAAAGCTGGGCGAAATTTGTCAAGGAGGCATAGAAGGTCACGGCGTTGCTGCGGGTTTAGATCGTCGTCGATGACATGGCTGAAAACGTCACCGGCCGATGCGCCAGTTAAGGGACTACAAAAGAGGGCGTTGACCTCTGATGAACCATCAGGAACGCACGTGATGGTTTCGCAAGGCTCCATTGTGCCGATACATTCACCTCGAAGCAATGTAATCGGGAATGGGAATGGATTGCCCACAGGGACGTCGGTCGTACCACCTTGAAGGGTAAGCAGAGCGGTTGGGAGCGGTGAGAGGTGGCGATGAACGAAAGCAGCGGAAGGCGTGAAGAGCGCGATACCTTCGGAGGCAGCGGAACATGACACAGGTGCCAAGACAGTAGCGTGCGGAGGGATCTGGGTGTCGTCGGTGATGACCAACTTCGCGCAGGAAAGGTGATCGCCGGCAGGTAAAGCATCGGCAAGAGATGAGAAGGCGACTTCTGCACGGGCGCAATCGATGACGGCTTGGTGACGGGACAGAAAATCCCAACCTAAAATAATATCGTGAGAACAGTGCGGAAGTACGATGAACTCGACTGTGTAGGGTACTTCTTCAATGATGAGTCTGGCAGTACACGCCGCAACAGGCTGGACGGGCTGTGCTGTGGCAGTGCGAAGAGACGGACCGTAGAAGGGGGTCGTCACTTTTCGGATTGAGCGGCACAATTTTTCGGCTATGACAGATATCGCGGCACCCGTATCGATGAGAGCAAGAACAGATACACCTTCGAGAACGGCATTAATAACATTCGGCGGCGGAAGAAGAGGGCTTGTACTTTGCGACGATGACGCAGTTCTTGCCTCGGGAACTGCGCCATTTAGTTTTCCGTGTCGGTTGCAGATGGACGTCGACGCATCGGGGAGAGCGAGCGACGACGAGGAGAAGGAGAACGACGGTCAGAAGCTGGTCGAAGGCTTGGTCGCGGAAGGGGCAACTCGCGGTCTGAAGCGTAGAACGCGTGGTTGTAATCAGGTGAGCGGGGGTCGTCGCGTGAATGTAGTGGTCGGCGGCGGCACAGGCGTGCAACGTGTCCGGGTAGACCGCATGAAAAGCAGATTGGCCGGTTGTCGGCTGTGCGCCAAGGATTGGCGACCCGATGGACCGGAGGTCGTGGCGGCATCGTGGCGTAAGCAGGAGTAGACAACGGAGGCGGCACGCGGAACGTCTGTGGTCGTGGTCGTGCTGCTGCTTCGGCGTACGTCAACGGTGCGGTGACTGGTGGCGGCAGCTCTGGTGGAAGAACCTCAGACACTTGGTCTTGTATGAGGCGTTGTAGTGCGGGATTGAGCGGCGTACTTCGCTCCGGCAGGTTGGGGATTAGTGAGAGCTGGCGAGCAACTTCCTCGCGCACAAAAGCTTGAATCTGCGAGAGAAGTACGGGATCTTGCGAGGGAGTTAAGCCGGACAACGATTCCTGATGTTGGACAGGGCGGCGGGTGACGAGGCGTTGCCGGCGGAGCTCGTCATAGCTTTGGCACAGCTCAATGACTTGGGCGACAGTACCCGGGCCCTTCGAAATCAGCATCTGGAAAGCGTCCTCGTCGATGCCCTTCAAGATGTGCTTGATTCTGTCCGCCTCGGCCATGGTCGCATCGACGCGTTTGCACAGGTCGATGACGTCCTCAATATAGCTGGTAAAGGTCTCGCCAGGTTGTTGAGAGCGCGACTGCAGGCGCTGTTCCGCGCGAAGCTTGCGTACAGCAGGACGGCCGAAGACTTCGCTGAACTTAGCCTTGAACGCGGTCCAGGTGGGAACGTCGGATTGATGGTTCCGAAGCCACAAGTGAGCAATGCCGGCGAGGTAAATACCGACAGTGGCCAGTTTCATGGCGTCGTCCCATTTGTTGAGGACACTCACAAGTTCATAGGTAGACAGCCAGTCGTCGACGTCGTGGTCATCAGTGCCGCTGAATATTGGAGGGTCCCGTTGACGAACCGCGCCGGAGCACGCGGTGGCCTGCGGAGCAGGTAGCGGCGGGCTTGTGTGAGTTTCGGTGGTCATGGCGGCAGGTAGAGTCCGGTTGCGCAACTCCAGGATTGTCAGAAGACCTAGCAACCTCCACCAATTATAATAAAGAGCTGAGACACGGCGTGGACAAGAGAAACTGTAATATGACAGTGTAGAACCGTAAGCCTAGCCAGCGCAAAACAGCAACAACGTTCAGCACGCGCCGCTCCTGTGTAGCGCTGACGATACGACTGTGTAGCTAGCTCTTCAGGGTGCACTTCTTCATCATCACAATATATATATATATATATATATATATATATATATATATATATATATATGTATATAATGGAAGAAATATAAATAGAGACAAAGAAGACATAGAAAATGTAGGAGAGAAGAAGAAGGAAAGGGAAAAATAGAAACAAAGAAGGCCACCCAGCTCCGCACTTCCTTCAGGCTTGGCACCACTAGTGCGAAGCTACCTTGATTATTTCTTGAATACTAATTGCAAATGCAGTTAAATCTCGATATAACGAAGTGGGTAAGATTACTTGGTTATGTCTTGGGAAATTTACTTGGTTGTGTCTAAATTTTGTTAAACAGGAATTCGACCTTTTAGGCAAAGTACAGTCGCCGAAGGATTCATTCCTAAAGGAAAGTGCAGCAAGTATGTACGAATAATACGGTAGCACGAAAAAAAAAACTAATTTGAATGATGTAACAAAAACCGGTTTTCTTGAAACCGAGACCCGGCGACAACGGCTTGATGCCACGCTGGGGAATGCCTCTTCACAGCGACCGTACGTCACGCGTAAAGCCGAAAGAAATGCAGGTCCAGCGCACTCTGCTAATATGCAATAAGCGAAGCTAGCGTGCCGATTCTACCGCCGTGGCTTGTCACCAGAACTTCGTGTGTTGCTTAGAGTGGTGCGACGCCGATACTATAGTGTTCACTGAACCGAACTGCTTGCGCTCCACTCTTCCGATGAACACGCAACATCAAAAACCGACGCACGCGACAAAAACAAAGATCTGCAGTCTAAAATTGCACGAAAGCAGAGCCACAAACTGAATTACGACACCTCCGTTTACGGTGGCCACGTTTTACAGCGAGGCTGCCCTAGTCGACCCTGTGCCTGCGTTGGCGTTCACTAGTCACAGGAACAAATAAATAAATAACCAAATAAAACCAAAATAACCAAAAAACCAAATAAAGTAATAGTATGGAGAGCTGGGCGAGTTGGTTTGAGGACATTCTTGGAAACATTCCGGCGCGCACACAAAAGACGAAAACGAAAGGCGAGAAGACAAACGGACGCGAACTCACAACTCAGTTTATTGAAGGAAGTACACGAAATATATAACCCAGGGTAGCTCAAGAGCGCATGTGCGTAAAAAGAATCAAACAAACTAACAAGCAAACCATAAGGAAACAAAAGAAAAACACATCATGACAGTAATTTTGCAGAAGTATCTACAACGTGCAGCAGATTGTAAAAGTGCTACTCAAAAAGGTGAACTCCTTGTCAGTTAGTGCAATCGATGGGTTGCTTACGCATTTATCAGCACACCTTCTAATATGAAAAGCTTCAACTATTTCCCGAGTTATCTTGTCTTTATGATAAAACAAAATGTTAATATCGCACCATACAGGATGACATTGGCAGTTCCTGCAGTTCATGCGCTCTTGAGCTACCCTGGGTTATATATTTCGTGTACTTCCTTCAATAAACTTAGTTGTTAGTTCGTGCCCGTTTGTCTTCTCACCTTTCGTCTTCGTCTTTTGTGTGCGCGCCGAAATGTTTCCAAGAATAACCAAATAAAATTTCTTGGCGAGGCAGGGTTTGAACCCGAGCCTTCGCAGTCCTAAGGCAAGTATGCTAACCCGTTGGCAATACACCCACTCTTGCAGAATATAATTTATGGGAAGCATATGAATGCGTTGTACCGACGATTGCAACACATGCAGAACACTTGCTGTAGGCGCTTCATTTAAATATTTACTCAAAATTATTACAAAGGCATAAACCTAATGGTACTTTCGGTCAAAAATACCGAGAAAGCAATTTGCACTTTCTTTAGAGACTTACGTTAATTGTAATACGCCAAGGTAAGGCACCTGGGTGCATACAAGAGGGTCACAGGGAGCGCACACTTAACAGGATTCCGGCTGCGCCGGCGGCAAACTATGTGACGTGAGGCGTTCGCTAAAACGCCATCGCTTCTTCCGGCAGGTCACGTGATCTCGCTTTGAGCAATCAGGTGTAAGCGCGCGCATTTCAAGTCTATCACAGCATTTACGCCACCACGTGATCTTGCTGGCCAGTTTCATACACTCACACGCTTACAGCTTCGCTGCCCGACGTTTTTCACAGCTTGGAACTAGCTGAATTTTTATGTTTTCCGAAATATATCACGCTCTCCGTCGCGCAGCGTGCGACGGAGTTATCGGATAACTCCATGCGTTGATACCTTGTCATTGAGGAAATTTGCAAACTTGGTGTCGGATGGAAACGGCGGTGGGTCTTCCATGACTTTCAGGAGCTGTGCCCTTTGAAAGCCGTGCTGCGCTCGAGTGAGCCGCAAACCCTCCAGGCGACGCAGCGGTCCTTTGCCCGTCGCGTAGACCAGATGTACCGTGCCGTCCTGCGCCACAGTACGTAAATGTGAAGAAGCCACTGCGGGGCTAACCATGCAGATGAACGACATAGTTCACGACTCGAGAGACAAATGTTCAAGAAGATGTATTCTGCAGACGCTTGAGGAATGGTCTGCCACCGCAATGAATACGTCGTTGCTTTTCCGATGCACCAATGTGTCTTTGCGAGAAGTGACACGATGCATTCGAATTCGCAACGCGCGTTCACACTAGTACATAAACCGTACTTAAACATTCCGAATGCACTAAAATAATTCCACATCTTTTTTGAGCTATTCAGTTGAAGATCACCCGATATTTATATGGAATTCATGCAGAATCCGTAACACGGTATGTGGAATGCAATTGCAATTGTCGGAATGACATACCATGACATAGTTGTTGGCGTTATTTGCTTCTTTTTTTTTTCTCTCGCGAGAAACGTTAGCGACTGGCTCTGTCCATACAGAACAAACTGCTCAACCGCTTGCTGTACGGATAATTACTGCTTGCACGCTGTTACGCGCTTGTGCCGTGTAGTAACTTATTTATGTACTCTATTCCTTTCCTTACCCTCGCGTAGGGTAGCAAACCGGGTATAACCTCGTTAACTTCCCCGTCTTTCCTTTGCCTTTGTCTCTCTATAGCCCGTGACTAATGGGCAAGGAATCATGCTTGATTTGCTATTAAGGACACGGGACAATATTTTTAGCAGAGTACATGACTGCCCGTTGACAAAGTCAAAAGAGGAACACCGCTTTGCAACGACCTTCATCGTGCATGTTTAAGTATGTTATATGCGACGTAAATCAGCGGTCTCAAACGCGCGGCCCGCGGACCTGTTGCTAGCGGCCCGGCCCACACATGACTGTCTTCGTCTGATATTTTTAAAAATCTTAACGCACATCGAAGGGGGACACACACAGGCGCGATGTGTGTTCCCCTTCGTCGTGTCCCGTTTTCGGAAGTATCTGCGCTCAACTCTTACGATATGTCGCACCAACAAGGCCAGAAGTCAGCCCTTGCGAAAGCCAAAACATCTCTTGTGGCAGCCCTTGTAGTAGAATATTTTTCTTTTTTTCTTCTTCAGGAATGTCAAGATGCATCAAGTTTAATTTCAGTTTTACACCACTACTGATGTCTTCACGTCTAGGCCGTGCTACGAAAGGGAACATTTACTTCTCTGAGAACTTAACCGCTGCGCTTACAAGGCCACCAACGCTGCACCCAGCTTTGATGTACTTGTAAATCAACATGCGGAGGAATATTCATAATCATAAGTACTCGTTTGCCTCCATATATACAATTCAAGGCAGCGGAAGTTCAACCTTTTGTTTTGACCACCAGCCCTTCGTAGGATCCTCGGAAGTGAACACGGGACAGTTATTGCCAGGACGAGGCTTTTGTAGCAGAATGCAGCAAGATTTGCCCTTTGTAATTGCTTGGAGTACCTAAATGCAGTAGCAGTCCCACTACTGCTGTTTCTTTTTCTTAGCAATAGTGATATCATCCGCGGTGTCTACCTACTTCGATGACGTAGTCGTGGCTGTCGCAGGTGTCGAACTTGCGAGTAAACAGAAACCTCAGTGTGGAGCCCTTGCGTTTGAGGCTGCCCAGTATGCAGTCGTTCTGCTCATCGACAGCGACATAGCCAGCGTCGTCCGTCCAGCCATCCTGCAAAGGAGCAAAGCGAAGAAGTCATCCAAGAGAAATGATGCGTGCTGTTGGAACGTCTTTGTCAGGGGCAGTATCGCTCCCTTTCTTTTCGAGGGAGTAGCGGAAGCTCCATGAACACAACGCACGCACGCACGACTTTCCGCTCGCTCATCTGCACATTAGGCTGTAATGAAATTTGCCAAAGAGAGCGCTTTTCTAGCATAAAAGCCTTCATATGACAAAAAAGAAAAAGAACCTTCTGTATGACGTCACACACACACACACACACACACACACACACACACACACACACACACACACACACACACACACACACACACACACACACACACATATATAGATATTGTTAGTGGGTCTAATCTACAGCAAAGGAGTAGGAGCGACAACAACAACGGAGTAGAAAGGAAGAGAAGAACGACGTGGAGTATTGGCTGACACTCGCCGTCCAGTGCCTTACGAATAAAGCTCTCTTACAAACCTCGTAACAGAGTGGTGGAGGCGCTGGGTACGTGAGCACCGAACAACGGAATCGCTACACTTTGACCCCCGTCGGAGTCGTCGCCTTGCGGGACTTCCGCCCGCCTCAGCAGCAGACATGCTACTGGGAACTCAAACACCGAGGTCAGTGGCTCCATCGCAACTCTACAAGAAGCCACCCTGCTTTGCCGGGACTGCCAGTGAGGACGTCGGCAAGTGGTTGAAGCAGTACAAAAGGGTGAGCAAACTAAACAGCTGGGACTCAGCAGCTCAGCTGTCACATGTTGTGCTATCGCTCACGAATACTGCGCTCCTGTGGTACGTCAACCACGAAGACACGCTCACGACGTGGGAAATATTTGAAGAGGAACTGAAAAAGTACTTTGGAGATTCAATCACGAAAAAATGCCAGGCTTGCGCGGAAAGCGCAGCACAGTCACAGCGAAAGCTGGAAGAGCGGCATTTCTAGAGCCCGTTCTAAACTCTCTTGGGGCTACTAATACAAGTACACTAGCAAGGTCCCCACTACGCCATAAATCACGATATTTGTGAAATTGGGAAGCACCTACAACGCGATTATTCGTCATTGTGCGCAGAAGCGAGGTTCCAGCTACACATATGTAAGGCATTATGTGCACTTTGTTTACGTGACGACTGATGGCGATGAAGAATTGTGGCTCAGCCCTTTGTAATGGCTTGGAAGGTTTAAACGGCTCACCAGTTACGTAATTCGCATTGTGTGACGCCCGGTTGCTATTTAACTCTCCCACCATGCAATATAACATACATTGACGTGAGAAAGAGAGACAGAGAGAAGGGGGAAGAACTTTATTGAGACCCTGAGGAAATGGATGATGGGATTATGGGCTTCCTTGGCAACCAATGCAAGTGCACCTGCGAGGAACCCACTACGCTATAAATCATCATAATTTCTGTGAAATGGAAATGCTTACGTGACGACTGATAACGATGAAGAATTGTGGCTCAGCTCTTTGTAATGGGCTGGAAGCTTTAAACGGCTCACCAGTTACGTAATTCGCATTGTGTGACGCCCGGTCGCTATTTAACTCTCCCACCATGCAATATAACATACATTGATGTGAGAAAGAGAGACAGAGATAGGGGGGAAGAACTTTGTTGAGACCCTGAGGAAATGGATGATGGGCTCATGGGCTTCCTTGGCAACCAATGCAAGTGCACTTGCGAGGAACCCACTACGCTATAAATCATAATTTCTGTGAAGTAGAGCAGCAGCCACTATGTTATTTTTCGTGATTCAACGGAGAGCCGTGGTACCCGCTAAAAACATGTAAGGCATCATGCGCACTTTGTTGATGTTGTGCCTGATGACGATGAAGAATTATTGCAGAGCCCCTTGTAGTGGGTTGGAAGCATCCAACAGCCCACTCGTTGCGCAATTCGCATTGTGTGACGCCTGGTTACAGAATTCGCGTTGTGTGGTGCGTGGTTAATATTTCACTCTTCTACCACACTAAATTACATATGTTAATGTGGTTCCTTCTGGACATGAGGCCTGTATAGCGTCGTTTTGCAAGGCAGTTCCAAGCACCGGCATGGCTCTGAGGTACAACACTGGGCTCCCACGCAGAGGACCCAGGTTCGAACCCCGTTCCATCCTGGAAATTTTTTCTTATTTCGTTTTTTTTCTTATTTCGAGCGATAGTGGTTACGGACACCGGCGGCGGCGGCGGCGGCGGCGGCAGCGGCGGCGGCGGTGGCGGACAACTACGCCACCAAAAACGGCCGTTGAAATGATCTCATAACAGCTTTCGCTGTAAAAGAAGCGAGCCGAACAGACTCTGTCCCAAAGGGCCCAGCTCCAAGGCGAGACATGTACCATGTACATAGAAGAGATTCTTAAGCTGTGTAGACTCGTGAACCCCAGCATGTCAGAAGAAGATAAGGTGGGTCATCTTCTTAAAGGCATAGCCGAAGATATGTATCAGTTTCTCATTGCCAAGGAAAATCTGATATCTGTGTCCGAGGTAATGCAACACTGCCGCACGTTCGAAGCACTGAAGATGCGTCGTATTGCACCGAAATTCGGCCGCCTGGCTAATGTACCGACCGTGGCCAGCGTCGAAGCTAGCTCACCATTCGACCTTTCATCAACGATACGGCAGATTGTACGGGAGGAACTGCTCCGCTGCCACGAAATCAGCCGTTTCGGTGGTGACGACTCCCGAGGCAATGAGCCCGGACTACCGCCTATGTCTTGGCAACCATCCGTTAACGCAGCAGACGTGGACAATTACCAAGCCGTGCCACAGTCTGGACCCGCAAGCCGACCATGTTTCAACAGCGAGCAGCAGCGCGGCAACACTTCTCCGACGCCGCGGTTGCACCCTACGTATGCAGCGACGAGGGTGTACAGAGACCACGATGATCGGGACGGATATCCAGTGCTTGCCGACCGAACTGAGAGGTTTCAGCAGCATCGCGCATTTCGGCCTCCTCCCCGTGTGTGCTACAGCTGCGGTCTCCCAGGTTACATCTCTAGGTTTTGCGACCGTCGCCGACTGTACCGAGAAGAGCCCTCACCAGCATCCTACCAGGCAAATTATGGACACTTTACCACGTCATGGCCAACACGTCCACCTGCCAGTCGTCGATTCCGTCAAGGTAACTTCCGGAACCCGTCACCAGCCTCTGACCGCAGCTTAACGCCTCCGCCTGCCGCACGTGCTCCGCGATCTCCGTCGCCTCGGCGTCGCCTCCCATCACCACATCCGGAAAACTAGGCAGTGCGGCCGATCGGGGTAAGGTCGCCGGATACTGTGCGATGCCAAACGATATACCTCCGACAGCCTTCATGCTGAAAAACAAAGTTCACGTGTGTGTGAATGGTGTGCCTACTATGGCTCTTGTGGATACTGGAGCAACGATTTCGGTGATGAGCCTTAGTTTCAAAGCTTTGCTAGGACAAAAAGTTATGTTTCACTGGAGCAATACATCGACGTTTTCTAGCGTTAGTGGTGACACGTTGTGCCCGGTTGGTGTTTGCACTGCTGATGTGTGTTTGTGTGGCAAAATATTCAGTACTGAATTCACCGTTATTCCTCGATCTACGCACGATATTATTTTAGGCATAGATTTCTTGCGGGAGTGTGGTGCAACCGTTGACTGTCGAAGTGGGGAGTTATCGGTACACGACGAAGTTATGACCGGACTCATGGAGAGCTCTCCAGGCCGCCAAGAGAGTGCTTTTTGTGTAGCTGAGGATGTCGTCGTGCCCTCACAATGTAGTGTCCGCGTCCCGGTCATTTTCTCTGGCACCGCTCCTGCAACATTTGACGCCGCAACAGAACCCCATTCACTCAGCCTGTATAAAGAAGAATGTTTTGGTGCCGCATTGCATAGTATAAGTAGTTGAAGGACGTTCCGGATTATGGACGATGAATTGTACGGCCCAGCCCATACTTCTACCTTCTGGCATGAAGATTGCGCTCTTCAAGGAAGAAACACCTACTTTCCTGGCTGTACTCGAAGCTGCTGCAGACGAGCCCCTCCATTCCTGCCTTTCGGACTCGAAGCTACTTCAGATGGCGGACAAGTCACTCAGCACGAGCGAGCGCCACACGTTACTGGATGTTTTATCCAAGCACGCAGAAGTGTTCGACTTCTCGCAAAATGGTAAGACGTCCCCAATTCCGACGTCTTGAGTCCGCCATCGAATAAATACAGGGTCAGCGCACCCTATACGACAGAAGCCGTATCGCGTGGCACCCGATGAACGTAAGATAATTGGTGAGCAAGTTGAAGAAATGCTGCAGAAGGGAGTAATCCAGGAGTCCACGAGCCCTTGGGCTGCACCGGTTATTCTCGTCAAAAAGAAAGATGGCAGTTGGCGATTTTGTGTAGATTATCGGCGGCTGAACAGCATTACTAAGAAAGATGTCTACCCGCTTCTGCGTATAGACGATGCGTTGGATTGTCTTCATTCGGCTTCTTACTTTTCTTCTGTCGACCTGAGATCCGGTTATTGGCAAATACCGATGTATAACGAAGACAAAGAAAAAACAGCGTTCGTGACACCCGACGGACTTTTTGAATTCAACGTTATGCCATTCGGCTTGTGTAACGCCTATGTCACCTTCGAACACTTCATGGACACCATTCTGCGAGGTTTAAGATGGTAGATATGCATGTGCTATCTCGACGATGTTATCATCTTTAGTCGTACCTTTGACGAGCACAACGCGCGTCTCGACACTGTCCTCAGCTGCCTAAAGAAGGCTTGTCTTGTGCTTAACTCCAAAAAGTGCCATTTCGGTGAACGCCAAGCTTTGGTGTTGGGACATCTCGTGGATAAAGACGGCGTCAGGCCCGAATCTGCGAAAACGGAGGCTGTTGAAGCATTTGAGCCACCACAGTCTGTGAAAGAACTTCGCAGTTTCTTGGGGTTATGCTCCTACTTTAGGCGATTCATTCCTCGCTTTGTTGACGTCGCTTATCCCTTGACAAGCCTCCTGCACAAGAACGCCCCATTCGAGTGGACGCCCGAGTGTTCTGCTTCCTTTCGACAACTGAAGTTTCTGTTGACGTCGCAGCCGATACTCCGACACTTCAATCCCTCAGCGCCAACGGAGCTCCACACAGACGCGAGTGGTGTAGGTCTTGGTGCTGTTCTTGTTCAGCGCTTAGACAACAAGGAACATGTCATCGCCTACGCAAGTCGGTCTTTAAGCAAACCCGACCGTAACTACACGGTTACAGAACAGGAATGCCTCACTGTTATTTTTGCTGTGCAGCGGTTTCGGTCGTACCTTTACGGGAGAGAGTTTACGATCAGCACCGACCATCACGCTCTTTGCTGGCTCGTCAGTCTTCGTGATCCGTTGGGACGCCTTGCACGATGGGCCCTGCGATTGCAAGAGTACAGCTTCACGGTCTCCTACAAGAGCGGGCGACGGCATGCTGATGCCGATTGCCTTTCCAGGATGCCTCTTCGTGCCAGGGAATGTGACGTTGGCAGTTTTGACCATTTAATTGCAACCGTACATCGGGATTTCCCAGATGTCGCCACCTTCGCAAAAGAACAGCGCGAATATTCAAGTTTAGAGCCACTTTTCTCTGCCGCTAAACAGTCAACAGCGTGCCATTTTTGTGTTCGAGATGGGTTGCTGTATAAGAAGAATTTCTCCGCGACAGGTGCACAGTTTCTTCTCGTGGTGCCAGAAGCCCTCCGCTCTTCTGTTTTGCGCGTCGTGCACGATGACCCAACTTCAGGTCACCTAGGATCCACGCGGACACTCCATCGTGCCAAAGAAAGATTTTACTGGCCTCAAATGCGCAAGACAACGGAGACATACGTAGCCAGCTGTGCCGAGTGCCAAAGTCACAAGAGACCTACTACTGCCCCAGCCGGTTACCTAAAGCCCGTGGTGCCACCCAGCTCACCTTTTGAACAAGTAGGCATCGACCTGATAGGACGGTTCCCACGTTCATCCAAAGGCGACCGTTGGATCATAGTATGCGCCGACTACCTGACTCGATTCTGCGAGACAGCGGCGCTACCCTCTGCAACTGCAAACGCAGTGTCACATTTTGTACTGCATTCGATAATACTTCGCCATGGCCCTCCTCGCGTGATCATTAGTGATCGTGGCCGTCAATTCACAGCTGATATTGTTGAAGAACTTCTACGTCTGTGTGCCTCAAACCTGCGACATTCAACGCCCTATCACCCTCAGACCAATGGCTTGACTGAGCGCACGAATAGAACTCTTGTGAACATGATGTCCATGTACGTTAGCTCGGACCACAAGAACTGGGACGAAGTGCTGCCGTTCGTCACGTACGCATATAATACCGCGCAGCATGAGACTACTGGATACAGCCCGTTTTTCCGCCTTTACGCTCGTCCACCGAGGTACACTTTGGACACTATCTTCGCTTCCTGCAGTCACAACGACGCTTGTATCGCGGAAACCCTCTGCCGGGCGGAGGAGGCTCGGCGCCTCGCCCGATTGCGTACTCTAGCTTCGCAAGAGCACTACAAATCCCGGTATGATAGTCGACACCGTCAGGTCACCTACAATCCTGGTGACCTAGTGTGGTTATGGACTCCGGTGCGGAAACGTGGAATGAGTCAAAAACTCCTCGCTGACTATGTTGGACCGTTTGTTGTGACAGAGCGCCTTAGTGAGTTGAATTAGAGGATTGCACGCCTAACTGCCAGTGGAAGACGGTCATACAAGACCGAAGTCACGCATATAGCACGCCTGAAGCCCTTTACTCAGCGACCCTCCAACTGACTTCTCGCCCAGAGGGCTTCGTCTGCAAGAGGAGCAATGTTAGTAGGTCTAATCTACAGCGAAGGAGTAGCAGCGACAACAACAACGGAGTAGAAAGGAAGAGAACGACGTGCGGTATTGGCTGACACTCGCCGTCCAGTGCCTTACGAATAAAGCTCTTGGAAACCTCGTAACACACACACACACACACACACACACACACACACACACACACACACACACACACACACACACACACACACACACACACACACACACACACACACACACACACACACATATATATATATATATATATATATATATATATATATATATATATATATATATATATATATATATATATATAAGGAGTGCAATAAGCGGCATTCTGAAAAGCTAATCTAAAGGACACTGGTTGATCATCTGATCAATTTCGGCTACTTTGCCGTTGGAAATTAATTGGCGCTATGCTCTAGTATTTCCTGCAACTACATTTCAGAGGCAATCGCTCACTTACCCTCGCACTTGTATGCATGTCCAAAATTCCTCTTTTGCCAGAAAACATTGAAATTTTAGGCTGCCAGCATATTCTGTAAAACGAGCTCTTCTTCAATGGACGGCATCAGGCGACAAATTCTTTCTGAACGGCATTGGCTGTTTATGTGATTCATGGCTGCTCCTGTGCTCTTGAAAATGGTTAGTGAGACGCACACTCACTCACTCACTCACTCACTGTGATGGATTCTTGAAAATGAGCAAGAGACAAGAGTACGTTGCGTCGAAGACAGTAACGTTCTCCAGAAAAAAGGCGAGGCTGTTTTCCGTTTTCTTTTTCTTTATGGAGAAACTCACGAACATAACACACACAACATCGAACACTAATAATAAGACGACACTTTACAACCCACGAAACCAAAGAAGACACATGAACAAGTATAGTCCTAGCATGAATGAGACAGTCTCACCGGTGAGTTCTATGCGCCGACGCGGGACACGTAGACGTGGAAGATATGTTAGCACGGTGCTGCCGTTGTCGCTGGATTTCGGTGAAGAGCAGGGCACCGCTGACGTGGATGCCTCGACGGAGATGGCGTGGAACAAAGACCGTGGACGCCCAAGTCACGCAGTCTTCTACTCGAACGTGTGGGCAAGGGACCACAACCAAACACTCGGGCCTACACCCGACGGTGTTACTGGTGGCTGCGGTAGCTCCCGGCTGGCTCCATGGACTCGCCGTCGAAGTTGAGGCCAAGCGAAGCAGGCCACTCCGACCCTTGAGCTCTGCCAGGCACTCGGGACTACACCCGACCGTGACGCTGACGACCAGCCTCCACGTTCCTTCCGCTCGATCGAACACTGCCCTCGCAACTCCACGCGCACGCTTCTCGCGCCCACCTTCAGCTACGTCATTCCACCCGCCAACTCTTTTCCACTCGAGGCCTCGTGGCACAATCCATCGTCATCTTCGTCTTCGCCCAAGTCTTGCCGCTGCGCTTCTTCCCGTGTCGATCTGTCCATGTCGGCTCCGTCACACCACACACGATATTCGCGCACTTCTCCCATCACACTCACTCACTCACTCACTCACTCACTCACTCACTCACTCACTCACTCACTCACTCACTCACTCACTCACTCACTCACTCACTCACTCACTCACTCACTCACTCACTCACTCACTCACTCACTCCAATCAATCAATCAATCAATCAATCAATCAATCAATCAATCAATCAATCAATCAATCAATCAATCAATAATTAAAAAAATTGACCAAGCTGTGAGAACAATCTTGTAAAGCGTGCTTTACCGCAATAGCGTTCGTCATGAGAAGAAGCCCCTTCGAAAGTAAGGCGTCCGTCATGTCTCGGTTTTATGAGAGTTCCTATGCTCTTGCAAATTATTTAGCGCATTACTGAAGTGTTTCCTGAAACCGTACATCCCTTACGTGTAGAGTGCCAGGAGCACGTGAAATCGCTTTCACGGGCGGAAACCACCGAAAACGATGTTTCGGCGACATTGTGAGCACGTGCATGGAACTGAAAAAGCAGCATTTCGCAGTGAAGCTGCAAGTGGCTAGGATATGTCCAGGGTGGCGATGCGGGCTTGTTGGTTCGTCATACTTGAAAGTCATACTTGTCCGTGTTCTTACGTGCGATGCCTCTTTCAACTAGGGTATGCCCGTCGTCCGGCGGCAAAAACGTGTTTGCCACAGAAGTTGAGCAAACTCCACTGCTCACCACTGGTCAACTAGAAGTGAAGAAGGCAACACAAGGGCGGCAAACATCAGTTACGATCGTTCACAAGGCGCCGAGCGCATGCGGCAAGTCACACAAGACGACACATGTCGCGGCAAAAATACGCATGCTGCTCAGATGGAAAACTTTAAAGGAGCACTCGCTAAATTCAAAAGGTTCTTTCTGGACAGACATTTCGGATTTAGCTGCAGTGTTGTAATCGGCTATGGTTCGAAGTTCCGTGTCAGCTCTCTGTCTCGTGTGCGTTTTGCTGGTTATCCATCTTAACAGAGCCGAATGACTCCTCAATTTTTTTTTATAATTATGCAGATTAAAAAAAAACTATTTCAGAAAAATTAACAAAGCAAAGTGCCATGTATGTTTAACCAAAAGCCGCTAGTATTTCCTCTGCTGGGCATCAGTATGATATGAGCAGATCAATGGAAATACGTCGCCTAACATTGGTCACGAAAGTCAGTGCGCATGTTTTGGTTTTATTGAGATTTGACACAGTTGTTGTTTCATATAATAATAATAATAATAATAATAATAATAATAATAATAATAATAATAATAATAATAATAATAATAATAATAATAATAATAATAATAATAATAATAATAATAATAATATCTCTGTTTTACGTGCCAAAACCATGATGTGATTATAAGGCACTCCGTAGTGGAGTGCTCTAGAAATTTCTATCATCTTGTGTTCTTTAATGTGCACTGACATCGCGCAGTAGATGGGCCTCTAGATATATTTCTAGCGCTGTATGGTTTTATGAACAGGTTTACTACAGTCGATCCGTCAAAGCCTGGAGTAAAACTTTTTCGCACATATCAGTCAGTGAATTAGACGCAGACGATATTTCCGAACGGCTGGTTTCTAACGCAAATTTTAATGTCGTCGGTTTGATGGATACGGACATAATTTTTACAAGAATATGTTTCTTGTACGTTCTTAGCCTTTTAACTTTCATTTCATACATCGTGCGAAACGAAAGTTTCGGGCATTTGTTTCTTACCTTCATCATTCATGTGCGTGCAAACCCGCACGTCTCTAAAAAAAAAAAAAGCTTTTTAGCAAGGACATCTTGCCTCAACTTTCACCCGACGAAGGTCTCTTTGTTGGGTGTAACTTTGGTAAGTATCGTGTGGCTTTCGCGTGTAAATTTTGTTTGTCCATTGCCGGGCATTATAATTCGTGCGACGTCATGAGAACGTGGACGCACTGGCGGAAAGGCTACCAGAGACGTGACTATGGAGTAACCGTACCCGAAGAGGACAGAAAAAAAAAGAAAAACAGCCGCACATTCTTTGTTCTCGGGCTCCGCTTTATTAAATTTTCTCTCGCCGCCAAAAATTCCTGCCGGTCCACTGCCAAAGGCGCTGGTTCCCTGCGCCGTATCCCGTGATTTCTTTTTCTCTTGTATCACGAGCTCTTGCGACGTCCGTGCATAATTTAGGTCGGTTCTCTTCGAAGGGAAACTAACGCGTTTTTATTGGCCGGTCTGCCCTCTTGAAGTAGTCGCTGCCGTCACATTTTCGTTCTTTTTTCCTTGTCGTCCTCCGAGCTTGTCATAATCATCGTAGTGCTCGCACAAAGGAACACCGGTGAGGTCGTGAAGTGAAAGACAAGAATGTACGCGGCCTAAAGACGTCGGCGTGTCCACAGGGCAGCCAATGAGCTCAAAGCAACGCCCGTGACACCTCGTGAAGGTGCCAGAAACGTCGATATAGTAGATGCCGGAGAAGATCGCGCCACTCCTGCTGTATATACTATAGATGTCCCCCGGAGGTTTCTATATTAACTGAGGTGATGGCGGCCGACTCGCTCTTCTTTCGTACCTGCGCAGCCCAGCCCGTTAACGCTATTCATTTCTAACTCTTCGATGGTGAAGTGTATTTTTTTATGCATTCCACTTCATTCTTTTTGTCAGAAAAAAATTCCACGCGGAATCTCCTCTGCCGAACGAAGAATAAATACGAGCTACGCCCCAAGAACCACAGCGCGCCGTAGCCATTCATCTGCGCAAGAGAGTCGTGCTAGGTAGCTTCCATTGTAACCGCAAGTACCGCTTCGCTGCTCAATACTGAGCGTATTAGTAAATAAAATTTCGCCGTCCCTACTTCAACTATTACGTTTCCCCCGAGCAATGATGCCGTAATTTTGCTGTAATTTGCCAGAAAGTTCAATTTTTCGACCGAAAACCAGCGACACCAACATGTGTCTGTATTGGAAAATCCCATACCTGCAATGCACGTAAGGCGCTTGACGTCACGAAAATGAGAAAATGCAATTGGATGCAAATTGAAAATACTTGAAAAGCAAATGCAAATTGAAAAAGGCATGAAAATGCTTATTTATTTAAAAAGATAAAGTGTTCTAAGGGCGCGCGTCTGAAGTAATGCAAACCACTTTAGTAATTTCTACAGGCCAGCCCGGGAGCTGATGGCGTGCTCAAATTCTGATCAGAAATCGATGAATCTATTTGCACCTTCCAGAAACTATAGGTGGCGCAGTACAAGTTCAACCTATGTGGTGGGAGGGCCAAGAAAACACCCACGTTTCAAGAAACAGGTGGCTTACGAGTCTTTAATGTCGCTGGACGCGGTGTCTCTGCACGTTAGTCTACGTTCAATCTCTGCTTGCAAATAAGGATCGCTGTAAAAATAATAAAAAGATAAACCTGCCGCATATAATCAATGTTGAAGTTTGGAGTGAAAGTCGTGGTGTAAACAAAGACGAACTTAAATCTTTGGCGTCCTTTGGAGTATCTGCAGTGTAATATGTCTGCACTTGGAGACTGAGCATGAGGAGCGAACGGAGCTGTCACTGGCAGCCCTTGGATGACAGACTTTGCTAATCTGTTTGGCGTCATGACAGGCTGGTATTTGCCAGTATGAGCAGCCGGTCTAGAGTAAGTGCTTTTTTTATGAATACGGGCTTAGTCTAGTATAGTGCCAAGTAAGAACATTCGCGCGAGACGATCAGCTGCACTGTCTGACAAGCGTTGTCTGAATTCACAATAGGTGCGATTAGTCCTTCTGCATGCTCTAGGCTGATATTGGAAAAGTGGGCCACTTTAGGGTCGCTTAAATGAACAGAATGTTGAGCTAGTCGATAGGGATCCATCGTGGAAGAAGGTGGGGCGTTCACTCATGGACAGCAGAGAGGAGAACCAGACAATACAAACGCCGACTAACAACTGAAAGTGCACGTCACTTTGTTCATGACACAATTCTCTCGTCTTAACCACATATTTTAAAAGAAATAGGGTTCCTCTTCAGTCGCAGTTACCAAGATTTGAACTCATTCTCAACAGCGTATCACACTTAACAAACAACAAGAGAATAAAATGGAAGGAGAAACACCAAATGCGGCGCAGCATTTGCCCTGTATCTAACGCGGCTCCAGAATACTCACTGCTCACGACATTTCATCACTCACATGATTCCCGATCAGCAGCCTATAGCGCACCACTTCTACCGTTTTTAAACAACAACAACAAAAAAAAACAACTAATCTGCACCAATATTGCCCGACTTTCGCACTGTATACCACACTAAAAATGTGGTCATTTTTCGTCAAATGTTTGCCGCAATTTTGAGCAGCGCTGAATTGTTGTGAGAACTGCATAAGCCAGGAACCCACCGCCGTTGCATAGCTTCGAACATCCACGCGGCGGCACCAGCGTATCTGGAAAGTGCCGACATATGGTCGGCGAAGCTGCTATGCAAGCTCGGTGACGCCGGAAGCATACGATACAGATACTAGGCTCCTTCAAGGCTTCTTTTATTTTTTTGCATTTTTACCTGGCTGCGTTTATTGATCCTCGCTTTACCCCCGCCACGGTGGTCTAGTGGTTATGGCGCTCGACTGCTGACCCGAAGGTCGCGGGATCGAATCCCGGCCGCGGCTGCTGCATTTCCGATGGAGGCGGAAATGTTTGAGGCCTGTGTACTTAGATTTAGGTGCACGGTAAAGAACCCCAGGTGGTCAAAATTTCCGGAGCCCTCCACTACGGCGTCTCTCATAATCATATCGTGGTTTTGGGACGTTAAACCCCAGATATTATTATTATTATCCTCGCTTTTCTTCTTTATCCTGACAACCGTCGGAGCTGTCAGCCGCCGTGACACTATTAAACCTATTAAGCTCTGGCGTGACACGGCGTATTTCCATTATCAAAAAAGTACGGCAGGAATGAACGACGTGGGCGGTCGAGTTGATATTTTCGTTGCCGATTAGGTAGATGTGTACTTCATCGCCAACACCTTCTTTCTCCTTCGGATATCCGATAGTCGACGGTTTTGCGCAGTATCAGCACTGCCCTGCTGTACGCGGTGTATGTAATAATAATAATAAAATCACATGGTCCCTTGTGCATTCACCTAAGACGACTCGAAGGCGAAAGCCATCTTCTTTTTCTTCTCAATCGATGTATTAGGGAGCGTACATGAACGGCCGGTCATGTAGGCTCCCTAGATCTATTTATCCTGCCCCGCCACCATCCGAAAGCTTTGTGCACCGCGCGTGGTTTCGCACTGCCTCCGTGATCAGCCCACCTTTGACCAAGCTACGATGTCATGTGATGATGGTGTAGGTTTATGCCACAGGAGCGAAGGAACGAGACGTCTGAACCATAATCGACGCCAGAAGTGGACACGAGCCGTGGCTTCACGTGCCACTACCAAGCGCCGTCATTATTTTCGTCTCTGGAGGTCACGCGCTCTCCGGTTTTGTTCGCCGCCCATAGGAGGGCGCTACAACGGCATGTGGCGTTACGTTACATGGCGTCACGCCAAAATGTGTGACGTCATGATAACGCCACAAATCTTTGCGATCTGTGACGTCATGATGACGTCATGTGGTGACGTCATCACTTGATGATGATTTTTTGCACCACTCATCCCCGACGCCGCAGGACGCGAGACGCCGACGTTCAAATTTCGTGTTTAGTGAGGCATATAAGGCTTTCGCCTTAATAATTGTTGGGGTTTAACGTCCCAAAACCACGATATGATTATGAGGGACGCCGTAGTGGAGGGCTGCGGAAATTTAGACGAACTGGGGCTCTTTAACGTGCACCTATATCTAAGTACACGGACCTCAAAGCATTTTCGCCTCCATCGAAAATGTGGCCGCCGCGCGCGGTATTCGATCCCGCGACCTTCCAGTCACCAGTCGAGCACCATAACCACTAAACTACCGTGGGGGGGGGGAGGGGTCGCATTGTACGTCTCTCCTGGCAATTGGGATCATTGCAGCAACGTCTGGTTCACGAACTTCCCCTTCGCGATGAATTCCCCGAAGCATTCTGCGATTTCCACAAAGCAGTCTATAGCGTTGTTAAAGAATTTTCTTGATTCTTCAAGCAACCAAGGCATTGCTCAAATTCCTAAGGACAACAGACTTACACGAACGGCTGTAGACTCTTAATGATGACGCATACCGCACAAGACTGCCGCTCTGCGCTGTGAAGTTATGTGTGTGCGTGTGTGTTCCCCTCTCTTTCTTTACTCTTCTTTCAATCTCCCCCATCCCTCCCCCCTGTGCAGGGTAGCATACCGGTTATGCCAAACTGGTTGACATCCCTGTCTTTCCTCTCTCCCGTTTTCCTTCCTTCCCTTTTTGATTCTAAAGCCAAATAAGAGCAGTTTCCTTGATGAAGAGAACAATTTTTTTACTTTAACCATGAAGTTCCACTGGTTGCACTCACTCCTCCGATTGTAGTGGGTGAATCGTGAAATGAATATTGTCGCTTGGTTGTGACTGCGAGGAAAGCAGACGCAGCCGGTAAAGATCAAATTCTTGATTGGGCGAACTTGTGCACAGAAAAAGAATGTCACTCGAGGTGCAATGATATCAATGCGCACAGTCGTCGGAAGTCGAATAATCTGGTCAGCGGTAAGGCTCGTCGGCATTTTTGCACGTGGCATCGAAGATTCCAGCCTTATCGTTGGTGGCCTCATTAGTCCCAGAATAAGCTATACTGTTCGCGTTGTGCGCTCAAAAGCTTACCAGAACAACCTACAATAAGCGAGAATGTCCGACATTTTGTCGCGGCGCGCGCAAGGCAGTGGTTGTACGTGTAACGGGTCGGTTTCGTGAAAGTGGGAAAAAAAAAGCGCGCGCGGCAATATTGCTAATGCTTACAAAGGTACGCGCTATCCAGCCTCACTTTCCGCTCGTGCTGAATTGAGATAACCAAACAAAGGGAGATGCAATTGGAAGAAAGGAAACCTCCTGCCGATTGCAGCCGACCCCACAGCTCTTGTATGACGCGTACGATACTCTATACACCACTTTCTTGGTCATTATGCACAACATCTGACCCCGAGGATTTATATTTGCGTCTCGTTCAAAATGGGCGGCGACATAGAGTCACCTAGCTTGCTTTAGCTAATCAGGTACTACTTAATGGTCCATAATTGGGCCTAGCTAGCCTTGATTTTTCTTCTCTCTTCATTTAAACCTTTATCACTTTTAAGTAACGAGATAAACAGGGCTATTTGGCACACGTCCATGGTTGTCCTGCGCTGAGCTTTAGCACTAAAAAAATGGAAGATCACGGGAATAAAAGACAAAGGGCAAGGTTACATTTAGTCCTTTCTTCTCGTGCTCCTTTATCCATGAGAAAGAAATCAGTACAACGCTATCGTGAGCTATATCTCTATATTGTGACCCGCCGTGGTAGCTTACCAGGTCACGCTGATAAGATCATGGACACAGGTTGTATTCCCGGCTACAGCGGTCGCATTTAGAGGGGGGCGAAATGCGAGAGCAATCGCGTGCTTAGATTTAGGTGCGCGTTAAAGAACCCCGGCTGGTCGATACTATTCCGGAGTCCGCGGCTACGGCGTGTCTCACCTCATCTCGTTGTTCTGGCACGTAAAACCCCAACAATTTTCCTTATACCGTATAGTTACACTGGAGTTTTCGCCAGAACTACACGAAGCCATGGCTGTGTAGGTGGAGCATTGTTTCAACCAAACGCGTCAAGTTGCGGGAACTTGAGAACTGGCAAGCAATCGGCCAATTAAACTATAGTATGCTCCCTACGAACATCTAGGTTCCGAGAGTCAAGATCATGGTGCAACGGCAGATATACTTATCTAGGGACCCGACGGTCTCGCTTCTTTCGTTAGTCACACGGATACGAAACTTCGATGTATCGAGGTTTATACGACGGTTTATCGACTGGTTGCTTGCTTTAATGTTCGGCTACTACTTGACGCCTGCGGCTAAAACGATGTTTCACATCCGTCGCTGTGGCTGTGAATGCCAGGGCGCATTCCCAGGAGCACAATGCCACGGGTTCAAATTTTGATCTCGCTATAGAAGCTGCAACATTACAATGAGGTCAAAAAGGAAAAAAAAATGTTTGCCAATGTTCTGGCGTACACTAAATATCTCAAGGCTGTAAATTTTAACATAAATACCTTTACTACAGCGTCTCTCAGCGCATGTGTTGGTTTGCAACGTTATCTCCATCATATGCTGTTGATACCATACGCTTGTTGAGTGCTCCGCACGTTAGCTTAGATGGCAACTGCAACGAAATTTCATATTGGTGAACTTGGTTCAACTGATTATGTATGAGTCATAATGAGTACAGTATATATATACATCACTTAGGCAATCTTGAGTTTCATTAACTGGCTTTCACTTGCAGAGAAGCAGAACAGGCGTGCGCCTGGTGGTTGCCGTCTATGACGCAAATTACAATTACGAACCATGGCGCCGGAGGCTTCAGCTAATCACGGAGGTCATGCTAGAGTCGTGCCAGAGAGCCTCACTGGTTTCGAATGTTACGGATTCAGTGTTTTTGGGAAGCGGTAATGGCGGACAAATGGCGTTTTCTTTGTCTCGCATAAAAAAAAAAAAAATCATCGATATGGTCAAGATATTTGTGACATAGCCGCTCTTATTTCAAACGTAAAATTTCGTATGCTGGCTTTTTTTATTGAGATTATTAATAGGAGAGGTTGGTGCCCTTATGGCGGCATCAGCTACTTTTCGCTTAGCAAAAGAAATATAGAATACTGAAAAAATAAAAAGAGCACTAAATATGTCATACAGTAGAACACAATATGTGCAAACTGGCTTTTCGTTCATTGCCTCTATATGGACCCCTGGTGAGCCATCGATTCATTGTCTCCAGTTAAGAACTGACTCATAATGGCTTCTCTTCAATAAGTCATGATATTATGAGATTTTGTTTTATCGCGCTTAGTTGCTCGGTTGCCATAGTGTCATTGGGGATTACGTAAGGTTGATTTCTTAGAGTTGTTTCACAGCTATCTTGATCAAATCTGCATAAATAGTTTAGGTGCACGTTAAAGAACCCCAGGTGGTCAAAATTTCCGGAGCCCTTCACTACGGCGTCTCTCATAATCATGTCGTGGGATTGGGACGTTAAACCCCAACAATTATTATTATCAGAAATATGCGTAAAAGATGAGTGATGCTACAGCCGTATACCACTTTAGAAGTCCGCGGCATTTCCCCCTCAAAGGCGGATGCATACAAGGCTGCACCAATGGGCGCGCACTCCAGACATAGGTCATGAGCCGGACTGCCGGTGACCCCGCCTTCGGGGAACATTGCCGAGTGCATGAGCGGGACTATTTCTTTAGTCGCGGACGCGATCGGCTGCCGCGCTTCTCTTGTCTGGGCGGGGTCCCTCCGGACTTCTTAAGTTGTATCCAACTATAGTTCATTATTTTTTTGAAAATGTGCCCCGTCGAGACCATCATGCTCTTTCAATTCGTCAGTAAGTAACATTCTTGGAGTTCTTGGTGAGTGCCTAAAAACTTGATATACTACAGTATACAGTTGACACACATATACAGCGATATATGTACATTAGATACAGTACAGGGGAGAAAGGCTCAAGTTTCTCCGCCGACGCCAGCACTTGCCATTCCCCTACCGGAGAAAGCGAGGTTAATCCGCTGGCTACGACCTCTCCGCTCCCCTCGGTTCCCCCATCTGCTGTAGCGCACACGCGTTGCACGCGGCGGCTTTTTCTTTCTTATTTTTTCTTGTGTCTGTGTTTGTATTCACTTAAACTCCGCTCAAGACCGTGCTTGCGAAGCTCGCGCTGCACGTGAAACTTATTGGTAAATAGGAGAAAAAAACAGCGCAAAAGGAGACGAAGCACAAGCGAAGGAACACATAGGATGAGCGCCTGCATGCGAAACGCCTCTTGTTCGTGGTGCCTCGTCTGCGGAAGACTGGTAATTACTGTTGTGTTATTAACTTTCATAACAGCACTAAACACGAAGGGGTTGGTTCCACCCGTAAAATTCTACTGATTCCCAAATAGATGGCACCAAAAAAGCAGACGACAGACATGGCTTACTGAAGTTTGCTGAAAAACACGATAAACAAATTTTGTTGATATGCTAGCAGTGCGTGGTCGGATTTCACGTGTGCAGAGAAAATGAGTATCTGCACTGAGCAGTGAACGTAACCAGACTTCATTCTTGCTTCACAACTGCACTGATCAATCGAGTTGCTGGGCGATACACGTCTGCGTCTTGGTTGCACCGGAACTGAACCAGAAAAGCTGTAGCGCGTTCAACTTCCGTCTTTTGACCAGTATTAAAAATTTACGAAGCTATACACAGTGTGCCGCGAAGCCAACTTACACATTTCAAATTGATAACGAAGCCATTGATGAGGACCTACGGAGGTGCAAGAGCGACTTCAAGAAGCGTTCGCAACAATGCACTGATGTTAAAGGAAGCCGTCTGCCTGATGTAGTTTTCAAGAAATGATCTTTTAATTGGTGGTAAATAAGGGACATACTTGGTCCTATTTATAGACACCTATTTTCTTCCCTGCTTCCGTATATAATCATCATGCGTAAAGTGCAGTGCGCGCGGGAAACGACGGACGATAGATGAGAAGCAAACAGAACTAGCGCTACTCTTTGATTCTGATGACTACTGCCGTGATTCTGTGCACATTTTGAAGGTTTTCCGCGAATGTGGCCGAGGTCTCAATTTTAGAGTAGAAATGATGGAAGAAAAGGCACTTCAGTTCCTTGACCTCAGGATGGAATTCCGTCCCTCTCACGTATGCTGGAGGGACAACCCTCGCTCGTTGAAACCTTTGCTGAATTTCGCCTCCAATCATTCAAAGCTCATTTAGCAAAGCATTGCCTTTTCGTGCATACGCGCAGCCTTGGACAATTCATGCAAACATGACATGACCAAAAGCTTTCAGGAGCAAATCAAGCGGTTGCAACAAGCATCCTTCCCGAATCATGTCGTTGTTCTGGCTTGCGATAAAATGCGCAAATATATCAAGAACCGTCAAGCAAAAAGAAAGAGAAAAAGAGTCACAATCGGGAAAACGAAAAAGAATTGCCGTAATACCTTACGCTCATAAGTTATCGCATGGCATCAAGAATGTTGCCACGCGATATGGTGTAGATGTTGTGTTCTCCTCACCCAGAAAGCTATCTGGTCTATGCGCAAAAGTAAGTAAACGCCTAGGCACTGGCGCACGGGCTGCAGGATGCGGGGTGAAGCATGTGACTAAATTTTTTGAATGTGACGTGGGAATTGTGCATCAAATACCACTGTCTTGTGGCAAAACTTACATAGGGCAGAGCGGAAGGTGTATAAACATCAGATTAAAAGAGCACAAACGTTCACTCACTGAAGACCGACCATCTAGCCTCGCTGACCATTGTCGTGAGTGCAGCTGTTCCCCCCATTTTGACGACACAATAATTCTAACGCATCACAGACAGCAGGTCGCCAGAGAAGTCGTCGAAGCATTCCATATCAGAAGGAAATGAGAGTCGTGTGTCAGCAGGCAGTCGATCGCCTTGAGTGACATTGAATTTGACTATCTGACTAACACTTGTAAAAAATTATTGTATCGAAAGTGCGAGTTGTCCAGTTCTTTTTTGTATTTTTATTTATATTTTTTCGGTGTGTTGTTTTGCCGACATGGTTGTGATAATTCTAGATAATAATTTTATTTCCTTTGCAATAAAATTTCAGTCAGCGCTAGTCCTATTTGCTTCTTCTCTTTCGTCCGTCGTTTCCCGTGCGCGCTGCACTTTACGCATGATGAAGATCTACCAACTCGCTCAAGTTTCTATATTATTCCGTATATAATATACGACTAGTTGAAAAATTTCAACTTACTCTGCGCCATCCTGCATTCACGCTGCTGCCGCTATTCTATATCGTAGGGGACGTACGAGCGAAAGGCGTGTACACATATGTCGTATTTGTGTTGTACGGTGATATATTTTGTCTATTTACGTAGTGCCGATGGAAATGCGTGGTAACCAACAGAGGCGACACAGATTTGTCGCAGAGATATTGTGAGAAACTGCAAAAAGCACATCACCCAGACCAGGACGATGTCGTCTGCTATTACCTACTCAACATCTCCTACAAGGCTGAGTAGGCGCTGCCCTTTCGTTACACTGCAGCTACGAGAGGAGTCCTCAGTCACGCGAATCTTCTTAAAACTCCTCGCGAGGAACGAAACCCGCGAAAGCACGCGCAGTGCGCGTTCAGTTTACCTGGAACTCCAGGCGGCGGGAAGGGTGACTATATTCCAACGTACGTGACAATAAGAGGTCTTGCCGGTTCTCTCTCTGCTGGGCTATCAAGACAGAATGTCTGGTAAGCTTATCAGACATCAGTAAATGACAAGTGCACACACGAACCACCCGAATCGATTGAAGAAGTGATTCGTCAAGCGATGTAGATTTCTACGAGGACGTATGCGAAATCATAAAGACGTACAGAACTCGATCAAGAGTTGGAGAAACTTCGGACTATCAAGAGAAACTTCGGGCTATCCACCGGCGTGCCAAAAGACGATATGGGTTGAAGTTTATTTGCTGCCATTACAGAAACGAGGAGCAGGAGCAAAAGGCTGCAAAGTTCTCACAAAGGGCGTATAACACACTAAGTCTATTTATGACCTAACAAAAGCCGGGCGCACTGAGAAGAACATTCGGCGTTAAAAGAACAAACTTCAAGAACAACGAAGGAAGAGCTTCTGCGACTCGTTAGATCCCTGCAAGCCTTTTTCCCCCGTATGGAGAACTCTTCAAGGCATTCGTTCATATCCACAACAGCGTCATCCCTTCCCTGTCTTGGCATTACATCAACGTTGCACACAGTTTGAAGTTGCTGAATGTTGTGCCAGGAGTGCTGGCGACATCACTGTACTGACCAACCTTTTGCCACACGACGTTTCTGTTGCGCGAGATCAGCATATGGAAGTTCCCTTCTCTATGGAAGAACTTCAAACGGCACTGAACTTGTGCAGGCGCTCGTCGTCCCCGTGTCCCGATGGGGTGACCTATGCTGGCTTAAGTCACCTAGGCCTGAACGCACAACGCTGTCTCCTAGATATCTTCAATTAATCTTGGCATGATGACGTAGTCCCCGACGAGTGGAAGTGCAGCCGCCTGGTGCCTCTGCTGAAGCATAAAAAGTCTCCGTTGCACCTGGCATCATACGGGCCCATCGCACTGGCAAGTTGTGTCGGCAAGGTCACGGAGAGGATGCTGCTGACATGCATGGAGTGGTACCTAGAACATTACAAAATCCACCATGATGCTACGGCTGGCTTTCGACGAGGTCGGTCTTCAGTTGATAGCGTCATTCACCTAGTGATCTCCGTTCAGCAGCAGAAAACTATGAAGCGGCTTTCGGTAGCACTGTTCTTAGACGTAAAAGGCGCCTATGACAACGTGACCCATGAGGCCATTGTCGATGCTCTCAAGGCAGCAGAACTTGGAGGTCACGTCTTTCGATGAATCAGAAGCTACCTCACAAAGCGAGCTATGCTCGTCCTAACAGAAGATGTCCCTCGATAAGCACTTTACCAGTCGTGGTGTCCCACAAAACGGCGTGTTGAGCCCGACTCTTTTCAACCTATATATATATATATATATATAGTTCTGATAGGGCTCACCGAAACGCTGCCACAGACGGCTAATATACCTCCCTAGGCTGATGATATCTGCATCTGGGCGTCCGGCGTGACACGGCCTCAAGGGCGCGCAAGAATACAGAAGGCGGCAACATTGACATCTGCATACCTTCGCCAGCATGGTTTGACTATCTCTACAGAAAAATGCGCAGCAGTGGCATTTACAGGCAAGCCGATGTGCTTTCTACCCATTGTGCATTGAAGACCAATCAGTTGCCTATAAGAGCAGTCATAGATTTCTAGGTGTCATCGTGGACCGCGATCTCACCTGGAGCCCGCATATCTCTTGTTTAAAACAAAGCTCATTTGTATTGATAATTTATTTAAGTTCGTTGCCGGGAAATTATGGGGCCCATCTGTGCGCTCAATGCTGCAGTTATATACAGCCTTTTCTTCTCGGTTTTCTCCGACATAGTCTTCCTGCCCTGTCCAACACGTGCAAGACTAATGTCCGTGCACTACAGAGCGGGCAAGCCCAAACACTTCGGACATGTCTTGGCCTTCCCAGGTGCTCATCGACAGCTGCAACTATCGTTTTTGCACAAGAGCAGCCGGTCACAACTCATATCATTGGGAAGCTGAGAGCGCACATTCGACACGTATAACGGCTACCACCACATCATTTAGTGTGTTTGCCAGCGCGGAAGCCACGTGCTTCGTTCTGTGGTATTGTGGCGAATCACTATGACACATTACCATCTGACTTCAAGCCGGCGATGCGCCCGGCATCTGCGTTGTGGTGTCCCCGTCAACCGGATTGTTAACTACAGTTACTTTCCTTCACAGATGACACGGTAAACAAGAATGCGCGTTATGACACACTACAAGAAAGTTGTTCAACGATCATAAAGAAAAAAAAACACCATAAAAAACAAAGTTCAGTTAGTGATCGTTGTAATTTTAATTTATTTTTCGCTGTTGTTCCTTCACAAAAATTTATCTTCTCATTTATCTGCCTAAATTAAGCCTACAGATCACAGCCGGTGTATTGCTTTGGGATATCAGTCAGTCAGTCAGTCAGTCAGTCAGTCAGTCAGTCAGTCAGTCAGTCAGTCAGTCAGTCAGTCAGTCAGTCAATCAATCAATCAATCAATCAATCAATCAATCAATCAATCAATCAATCAATCAATCAATCAATCAATCAATCAATCAATCAATCAATCAATCAATCAATCAATCAATCAATCAGACACTGCTTGTCTTGACGTTCCGTGTCTCAGAGCTCAAATCAATAGCCCAAGAAACCAAGAAATTCTGTTTAAGAGTAGGTAGAATCCATATGCGTTCGGCATTTGCGTTTCTCCTTTGGTGCTCCTACGTGAAAAAACAGCTATGTCACTCTGCCACAAAGAGATAACTTTTGTGTACACGCGTGCTTTCTACTGACATTTCTCTCGCTCACCTCCAGGTGTGGTCGTCCGTGAGGATCTGCCCAGAGCACGCAGACGTCAGCGAGAGTGATGTCTCCGCGGTCAGAGAAGCCGATGGCGAACCAGTCGTCGGACGGTAGGTCGAGCTTGAGCTCCGCCGTCAGCGATTCGGCTTCATAGTCGACTGTCCAGTAGAGCCGGAACCGGGACTCGGGGTCGAGCACCAAATCGAAATAGCGGGCTGCTTCCGCTGCCACAGCGCAAGCGACGACCAGCCACGACATCCAACGGGGTAGCGCCCGCAGTGCAAGGCTCACTGGTCGTCTCGGAACCTGAGTCATTATTTTCTCGTGGGATGGACGTAATACCTTTCAGCAAGAACGTCGTCCCGGTGGTCGTTCTGCAATGAAAAAATCAAATCTAATGTGTTCACGATCACAGTCGCCCTGGGGGGCAATTTGAAAACGTCCAGATAATGTACGAGGATATTGTTTTAGTTTCGGTTTCATTTACGACGCAGGCGGATTAAGCTTACGCAATATTTGGATTTATTAAATGATAAGTCATTACCTTATCCGCATCTGGGCAATGATAAATAGCATTGTGGTTTTTCGGCCACTGCAAGTGGCCAATATTGGCCACTTGCAGGTCCTTAAGGTTTACAGAAATTTGAATAAACTAGTAGAAAGGGCGAGGTATATATTTTTCACAAGCATGGTGCAGCTCACGGGTAGTCATGCGCTTATAAGTCTGTCGCCTTCATGTACTGCAGAAGAGCTCGTGTGGTATTCTAAGCTTATGGGCTATCAGGCCAGGATCTTGACACAACTGGACAAACTGGACAAAGTGCTGTTAACGCTGCCTTTTCTTCCTTCGAACTGACAGAAATGAGTCTTAGGGCATCACCATTTACAAGTAAACCTAGAATTTTTCCTGAGTAACCGCATCGCAGATGAGTTCCATACCACCAGAACTTGACTTCACGGCGCTATATAGAGTCACTACCGTGAAATACTAGTTAACTATTGTAAGCCTTAAATGAAACGTAGGGGTTGTTAATGAATGGTTGTTACCCCAGGAAAAACGTACCGCGGGTTTGCTCGCAAATCGAAAGATAATTATTAATAAAGGTGGTAATCTCCACTCGAATGATGGTCAAGGTCAAAGACACATTGGAAATAACGAGAAAAGTATGGTAATTGAAAAAGAATGTGCGCCTTTATTACGATGGCAAGTTAGCAGTATACCACCCCATCTGTACGCACTTGGCCCACAAAATAGTACCCTTCATAACATTCCATGCGATTAAATTACGCGGGGATTTCCTACACTTGTGAGCTTACAAAATTACCATTAAACGCTGTACCGCACTGCGTAGACACGCTGTGTAATCGTAGGCTAGCAACCGAGCGCATTGCGTGGGCACACGACGTCACTCTGTACCAACAAGAGAGCGTATTCCAAAGCAATTATTTTTTTACGTCCGAAAATCACGATGTGGTTATGAAGACGCCGTAGTGGAGGGCTCCGGAAATTTCGACCACCTGGGGTTCTTTAACGCGTATCTAAATCTAAGCACACGGGCCTCTAGCATTTTGCCTCCATCGAAATACGGCCGCCGCGACCGGACATCGATCCCGCGACCTTCGGGTCAGCAATCAAGTGCACAACGTTAGATGTATATTCTCAAAACGAAACTCTAGATATAACAAAGCGCTTCACTTTTTATAACTTCATGTCGATAGAATATCATCCATTTGTCACTTCAGTATAACGAAGCGTATTTATCCGTGATTTCAATATAACGAAGTTTCACTGCTGCCGCAGAGGGAAACCGAGGCAATAAATTGAAACTTCTGCTGGTGCAGGTGGTCATATTGTTGTCTCGCATGCGGTTTTTGCGAGCGACTTTTTCAAATCGCGCGCCCCGCGACGGAGAGCGGTCACCGATGCGGATTCTCCTTCCCTTATCCGCCCATACAGCATGTTAACGTTTGGACCGATTCCTCGTTTACACCAATCCACCCCCTTTTTTTTTATCTCGCCTTTCACCCCGCAGTAGCTAGCTCATTATTGGTGTCCGCCATTCTCTAACGCTGTCGTGCCGCGGAATTATGTACAACTGCTGCTGGTTGGCGTGAAAAGCGCGCGCATGCCTACCTTGGAAGAAGAAGCGTACACAAAAAAAATAGTCAAGGAAAGCGGCAGGTCTGGCGTGACAAGGGCTTGCTTTACATGAATGCAGATTCTACTTTCACTCACAGGAACAAAATGAGGTGGGTTGCTTTTGGAGGTATACAAAGTGTACACTCACATGCACACGCAAAAGAGCTAGCAAAAACAAAATACAACCTAAAAACACGACAAAAGATTGCTTTTTTTTAAATAATTCTCACACGCTGCTCGTCAGCCCACGAGTTTCGCGTACGGAGTGCAGTCGGGGCGCGCAGTGATGCCTGGCAAATTGCTTCTCGTATTCACCGTGCGACGAAGCCACAACGCCACGATGCATCGCAAAAGGCGGTCACTTCCAACAACGCCCTTCCCAGTCGGGGTTGTGTTGAATTAGCTCACTTCCATAAAGGCGGCGGTTTTCTTAGCCAGTTTCGCGCCTGACAAAAATGCAGAAGCGAGGGCTGCTTTGCGGGAACGATAGTCGCCACAGCAGCTTAAAAAAGTACCACGTGCCGAAAAATCACTGTCGGGTAGGTGGATTAGTCAGTGGCTCTTGGGAGAAGGGGGTAGGGGGGGCGATGAAGAGGAGATTTGGATCTCGTGTGTTGAATGCTTGGTAATTAGCAACAACGTTTTTACTGTTCGCGGCATGGCCCTTATGCCTAGACAAAGGTAGCTGAACTGCGATTAAGAAAGTGTATTGCATCGCACGCTACACCAAAAATGAAGATGAATACTAAAACATATAAAAAGCAAAAATAAACTATCGAGTTCTGTCCGGCTGTAATTCAAGCAAGACAGAAGTTAAGGGAAGCTAGATGGAGCATTGAACCTATGAAAAATCATTGGACGGGGAATGTAGCCGGAGTCAACGTTTCGACAAGAGGACTTGTCTTCGTCTGATGAAGACAAGTGTCGAAACGATGGTCTGACTATAGGCAGATTAGAGTTGATGAATTTCATGGTGTCGTGGATGGAACGAAAGAAAAATACTCTGTGAAGTTCTACTGTCGTAGCGCTGGCTTGTGCATTCTGGGGATCGAGAATATAAACATGAGGGAGCTAAAAGTGATCGTCTGTCATACGGTAGAGTAGCAGCACCTATATACTATACACATGACAGACATTAGCCTACAGTGAGCCGAAGATGAGGTATTCAAAGTTCACAGTTTCTTCATCGCCGTGTCACGACTTGCTTGTTTCGTTCGTGACAATATAGCGGTAAACACGAGGAGACATTGGAGCTGGTTGTGGATTTGAAGCCCACGTTGAAAATCTCATGTAGCGTGGCGACAACTGAAACAACACCTATTTTCATGGCACGACTACTTTTCAACGCTTCCAAATAGCCTGTGACATTTTCTTTTGGTGGGCATGTTCCTGCTAAGTATGTGCAATGCACAATGCGGGGTCTTTTCTGGCTTTGGAGCGGGACAGCTGAATTTTCAATCTTGTGGAGCGTTTGAAGTTTTTCATACATCTCTAATAATCCGTAGAAGAGCACCAGTGGCTTGAGCAGTACTTTGGTTTGGGCTAGTTGATGAGTAACGCGGGAGACGAATTACAGCTCATGATTACTGAACTGGATACGGAAAGTAGAAGAGTAGGCCTGAAAATTAATATGCATAAAACTAAAGTGATGTGGAACAATCTTGGCAGAGAACAGCGCTTCGCGATAGGTGGCGAGACGCTGGAAGTTGTAAAGGAGTACGTCTACTTAGGACAGCTAGTAACCGCGGAGCCGAACCATGAGAGTGAAATAACTAGAAGAATAAGGATGGGATGGGGCTCATTCGGCAAGCATTATCAAATCATGAATGGTAGTCTACCACTATCTCTCAAGAGGAAGGTATATAACAGCTGCATCTTACCGGTACTTACCTACGGAGCAGAAACCTGGAGACTTACAAAGAGGGTTCAACTTAAATTGAGGACGACGCAGCGAGCGATGGAAAGGAAAATGATAGGTGTAACCTTAAGAGACAGGAAGAGATCAGAGTGGGTCAGGGAACAAACGGGGGTTAAGGATATCATAGTTGAAATTAAGAAGAAGAAATGGATATGGGCCGGCCACGTAGCACGTCGGCAGGATAACCGGTGGTCATTAATGGTAACTGACTGGATTCCAAGAGAGGGCAAACGCGTGAGGGGAAGACAGAAAATTAGGTGGGTAGATGAGATTAAGAAGTTTGCAGGTATAACGTGGCAACAGAAAGCACAGGACCGGGTTGATTGGCGGAACATGGGAGAGGCCTTTGCCCTGCAGTGGGCGTAGACAGGCTGATGATGACTGTTTGGAGAGGGCAGCGCAAAGAAGGACGAAGAAACAGAATGGACGCCACGGGCGTTGACTAACAACTTGAGTTGTTAGTCAGCGCTGCCCTCTCCACATAGTACCAGTGGCTTACCCTACCATGGTTCTGAACAATTCACGAGAAATTCTACCCGCCTTGATAAGGGTTCTCTATAGTTTCATTCGCCTCTATTAGCTTGACCATGTTAAAAGAATTCCGTATAGAGTCAAACCCGAATATATCGAACTCGGGTAAATCGAATTATCCTTTATGTCGCAGTATTTCCGAACACGACAACATGTTAATGTCTATGCGTAGGAAAACAGACGACTACATCGAAAAACAATAGCCGAAACACTTGATATATCTAACATCGGACTGTGCGGTACGCCCGAAGAAGTTGGCCTTCCCTCAAAAAATGTTTTTTTTCTCACGGAAGGGGGTTGGGAGGGCACCGCGCAGAGCGAGTAGAAAGCATCGCTTGCCATCGCGTGCTTTCTCCCATGATTCCTTGTCGCGGCAGTCGTATGGGTCGCCGTTTGCTTCTGAGCTCCCTTTGTTAACGCAATGGCCGCCGTAAAACGGAAGAACCTGGCTGTTCCCCACAAAGCTGGCGATAATTAACGTAGTCGAACGTAGAGAAAGGAAGCCTGACGTCACCGCTGCGTACGGCATCCCATGAAGCACGCTGAGTATGATATTGAAAAATAACGCCGGCATTAGGGCCAAGGCAGACTAGAGGCTTCCGGCGCCCGACGAGCACGCACAGCTGCGTATTAGGACGTTAACGCTTGTCCTGTGCTACGTGTGCTTTTTTTCCTTTCGAAAGTCCGCCCTTAGGCATAATAATCATTGATTCAGAAATACACATGCAAATTCGCTTCGTGTGTGAAGTTCTATGTCCCGTACCGAATTTGCACTCTGCAGTTCAGCAGTAAGATGTTGAGTCACTGTTTGCATCGATACCGTATTTTCTCGCCTACAACCCGCGCCTGCATATAACCCGCATCGTCAACTACAAACCGCGGAAAAATAAAAAAACAACAAAAAATAAAAAGAAAAACCTCTGCGCATTGTCGTAAGCCTCCTTCTTTGCGTTATCGTCAAGCAGTGCCGTGAAGCCAACTTGCGCACCGAAATTTGCATCGAAAATACAGTAAATCCTTTAAAAGTTTTTTACATCGAACTATACGATATATCGAACTAATTCCTGTTTTTTTAGCGAGTTCGAGATATGCGGGTTCGACTGTATCTGTTTTGGGCACTTGGGTAGAACTCGTAAATGTTGAGGCATTGTACGGTCGATACGTGTCCACGTTTTAACAAAATGCCGCAGCAGCCCGTTCCTCCAAGCCATGCGGCATCGCGAGCCGCGCACTCGCCTTCGGACAAAGCTGTCTACAACCTTGCTTCATTAATCGAAACGTACACTCAAGGAATGTGTTTCTGAAACCAAATTCAAAACTTATGCAGAAGTTTTACCGGCGCAATTACCACATCTGCTTTTGATAACGACATGCCATCACCACCAGAACACGGTCACGCAGTAAATAATGTTCTTAGACACTTACAATCTGTGGCGTATGCTTCTCGGCCGGAATACCCTTTGCATGAAGCTATCGAAACGGGATAAGCCAACTTGACGTTGCTCCTTGTATATCGTGTTTGTGAAGGCACTTTTCCTGAGCAGTTGTCGTAAAGCGAGAATAACATTAAAATGTTTTGCGAGTGACTTATTAATCATTGATTCCCGAAGCTTGCCTCAGTGAGGGTCCGCTACACTGGAAGGAGCACAGCGCAATAGAAGACGGGAACAAAGAAGGGCTAGACACACACAGCGCTGTGTGTGTGTGTGTGTGTGTGTGTGTGTTTGTGTGTGTGTGTGTCACCTTTATTTTCCCCCTATTTCTATTGCGCTGTGTTCTTTCCACTGTCTCACCGCCCCGCCACGGTGGTCTAGTGGTTATGGCGCTCGACTGCTGACCCGAAGGTCGAGGGATCGAATCCCCGCTGCGGCGGCTACATTTTCGATGGAGGCGAAAATGTTTGGGGCTCGAGTACTTAGATTTAGGTGCAAGTTAAAGAACCCCAGGTGGGCGAAATTTCCAGAGCTCTCCACTACGGCGTCTCTCATAATCATATCGTGGTTTTGGGACGTTAAACCCGAGATATTATGACTCCAATGTTTTACCAACACGCCCAAGCTTCTCCATGTCGACAGATTTTCTTTGGGCATACGGTGCAAGCTTATCAATACTGAAGTGTTTCACTGCCCCACATATCCGATTTCATCCCGCGTTTTCTGGGTTTTGAAAACCACGTGATGTTGGCAGCATTAGTGATAGAGACGTCAGGTGCAATACAGATAGGCAGCCACTGCCAGATAGTTAAGTACTGTAATAACATTTGTTATGATATTTTTCACTTTGCTTCCTTTTCGCGAGTTATGTGAGGACCTCCACTCTGTATATAGACCATTGCGCTGCTTACAACTATATGGCCTGAACGACTTCCAATTTTAACCACTGATGTAGCCCACTAAGTTTTGCGGGCAATGAAAACAATGACGAGTAGCACAGTGCGGTAAAACAGACGCTCCCAGATTTTCAGATTTGCAACAAATTCTTTTTTCGCATAACCACACTTTTGTAAGAAAACATTGTCCTAAGCTATGCACAAAAATATGAGTATTAGTCTTGAAGCTTTACGCGCCTTTCATTAACTGAAAACGCGCGAAGAGATTTTCCTTAGAGCGAAGCAACTTAGAAACCATCTTTTCGTTCCGGTGTAGTAGGCTGATAAAGCACGTGATCAGAAGTTTCTTGAGGCCGAATCATTGCTGGTGTTATCGCGATCGTGAAACCCCTCTATACTGCGTTGGGATCACCATTCACAACAACAAGGTACACACGTTTGCGTAAGTACGCACGTATTGGAGTGCATGCGCATCTGTATGGCGTAGAAAGAGACAGCGATGTCTGACCCGGCTCTTCACTGGCATCGTCAAGATTTCAACAACTTAGTTTCTACGGAACCTTGGATTTAAAGATCACTCAATCACTGTGCGAGAAATACGAATTGGTACGTATATTATGTCGTTCGCAGGGTCTTTTCCAGTTATTGACGCATATGCTGATGTATGATGGATCGCAGCAGGGGCGTAGCCAGGGGGGGGGGGGTTCAACCCCCCCCGAAGTTTTTCAGTTTTGCTTGCCTATGTATACACGCACACATACAAACGCACGCACGAACATACATAAAGTATGATTGAACCCCCCCCCCCCCCGAAAAAAATTTCTGGCTACGCCCCTGGATCGCAGTACCCATTAGCTTGAGACCGGGAGTGGAATTTATATTGTGTCTTAAAGGAGTCCTGACACAAATATTTTCGCCCCGCGTTTTTTTGCTGCACTGTGTTGCTAGGGGCCTGTTAGTCATAACACGGCACATCGTTTGCTGCAGCGCGCGACAGATAATTAATTACAAGCTCCTCATTACCGACACAGCCTCAGTTTCGGTTTGACAGAGCTCCAAAAAGGACAAGCCGCCGGGTGCAACTATCACCACCTAGCGAGTGAAACGCTCGGTCACGTGAACACACAGAACAGTGACGCATTTCCGCCCAGGCAGCACAGGGAAATCAAGAAGTCATTGCGAGCAGGAAACGCGAAAGCGGTAGTGTCGCCAAACACAAAACTTTCAACACGTGCGCCGCGACCACACACGCACGAGCAGCCACCGAGCAGCCACCGAGCAGACACCAACAGCGCAGCGGCGAGGCGAGCGCGTCAGAACAGAAATAGCGGCTACGACGTCATCATAACTTGTACCGGTTGCAACGGTTACGTAGGGGAAGTAGGGGGGTCACCTTGGGTCACCTCCGAGGGTGTCAATGCACCAGGTGCGGCCTATAATGCTGGATCGCGCTCGCGAACTGCAAAATTCATATAAAATACCTTCCAAGCTTTATTCGCTGTCGATATTTTGCAGATGGTACACGCACGTACACGGGAATCGATCCAGCAGGTTATCTCGGCCGCGAAATTATGTGTCAGTGCCCCTTTAAAGCTTGAGAAGTGTGCATACATAATGGCTTTGTACGGGAGAATTGTGTCAGTTTACCCTGACTGGGAGGCTCAGCTTTGACAGCTGCCGCAGAGAGTTAGCAATAATGCAAGCAGTTCTGAATCGCAAATGTCAGTTAAGTAAGCGGATCTAAAGCTGCTATACAAATAGCTTGAATGACCTGTTATGACGAATGAGATTCAAGCGAAACTGCACCAGTTCACGGCTCACACGAAGCCGCGACCTGCTTCCGCCAGGATTGTTTACTTCGGCGGAATGAATGACAAATGAGTATAGAATCGAACCAAGAGAACCTCTGAAAAATGAATACCCAGATACCGCATTAAAGGGGCCATGACACCCAATGGTCGATCATAATCTGTATTATGCGGGTTAATCCTTGCGCATTCACAAACAAGCTGGCGAAATTTTAGCGCATTTGGCCGTGCACTGAATTTATAAATGAATATTTTTTTGAACATGCCTGAGAGTCGGGCAACACTGACGCACTCGCAATCCATGACGTAACAAGCTGCTTGCTTTGCGAGCGTATGCATTCCGTCCAACGATTTTCGTTCCATGGTCATATGCGCGTGCAGTCGAGTATTTAAGCTTGCCATTGAAAGTGAACGATTCGCAGAGGCTGAAACTTTGATAGAAGACGACGGCTCCGCTCCATGCAGCACATGGCGTCACACACGCCATGGCAAAATGGCGGTCGCTGGTGGTGGGCGGGGTAAATAGCCGCCGACTTCTAGGGCTCATGTTGCACTGAATACTCTTTTACAGTTCATTTTTCATAAGCGTGCAGGCACAATAGACCCTCCACTTCTGTTTTTTTTTTTCGCTGAAAACCGCAAATTGTTGGGTGACCGTGTCATGGCCCCTTTAAAATGACTAAAAATGAAGTTATGCGACTTTTCGTGCCTTAACCATGATGTGATTATGAGGAAGGCCGTAGTGGGCGACTGCAGATAAGTTTCGATCACTTGGTGCTTTTTAGCGTGCACGGGCGCTTTCGGATTTTGTCCGCATTGAAGTGCGGTCGCCAGATATAGAAGCTAAGCCTTTGGATCTTGCAGTGCAATGCCATAACCGATGCGTCCAATTGAAGGTCCGCAGGCTGTAGCTGTTTCGTGGGAAGAACCACCAGCCGAAGACGATAGCGATCGCCGAATACGGCAGGCCAATGAGTCACAGTTATTATCAAAAAAGAAATTTTGTAAATACGGTGCCGCGGGCCAGGTTAACAGATATCCGCTTCTTTAGAGACAGCCTGAAATTGGAGGCGTATGAAAATAGTCTTATAGCATATGCTGGAAGCAAGCAGCAAAGAAAAATTTTACTGTTCCTGTGGTAGCGCCGTATCGTCATAGCCTATCCCGGCATATCATTTATGGTACAGCGATACAGCGCAGTGAATTGAACCTGTGATTCTGATATTTTAGCAATGTAAAAGTAATCCTTCAGTTCACACGATACGAAATATACACCACATATAAGAAGGACCATGAGTTTTCGTAACTTCAGACTGAGTAACGGAAATATAGAATGTGTGTTTCTCAGCTGTTCGTAGCTTTTGCATTTCATGAATATTCACCGATAGCTGTGAGTGCAAAGTTCCGCGAGAGGCTAAACACTACAAATTAATGCCCACTTAAAGAATATCTAAATGGAAGGAATTTTAAGCCAAATTCGCAAGACGTTTCGTTCGTAAGAGCTTTTCGTTATATTTTGGTGGCATTCATAACATCGCGCTCGCTATCATGATTGAGTAGCGTCTGTTTTTCGAGCCGCCCCTGTTCTTATGAATACGAATAGAAATTGTAATCTCAAAGGTTTTCATTGGGGCAGAACCGCTTGTCAACACGTTAGTTATCCAAATTTCCCTGTGCCCATTATTAGTTAGGGCGTCCTCCTTGGACGAATGACTTTGCGGTTATACTGGTTTCACGTTCTTCTGAAGTGAGCGACAAGCTTCACAAAGTTTGACCGAAAGAACTGCTCTTCGTTGGCTGTCATCTTCACTGTCCTGGCATCTTTAAAAACCGTTTTACCAGGCGATCGCCGTTGTAAATCTGGGTTCTTATTATTTGATTCGTCAACAACTTAAGCAACACATCCTTGCTTGAGGGAACATATTTTTAAATATATGAAACGACCGAAGCAGGAAAACACGTGTGTCTTTATCTCGCGCAACTTTGTTCTTATAATGTGCCACTTTTTTTGTACGGGTCCATCTAGCCCTTGTGTCAAAACATTAAGGGCCACTTCGCTCCACATTGCCGGTCTCATCATGGCCGCTTACAGTTTCGTGTTGCCCCTAGGGTACGTTACAGGTTAATACAAATAAAGAGTGTCATTTTTACGCTATACACATGCTATAAATTCTGGGTTATTCAAGCCCCAACAATTATTATGATTATGAGGCACGCCGTAGTTGAAGACTCCAGATTAAGTTCGACCATTTGTAGTTCTCTAACGTGTGCCTGCATGAATATAAGCACGTGAGCGTTTCTACGTTTCACCTCCATTAAAATTCGGCCATCTGGGTCGAACCCACAACCACGAGCGCAAGAGCACAATTTTACAGCCACTGGGCTACCGCGGCGATCGACGTGTTCTTGACGTTTGCAGACTTTGCAGTGTTATCACTGCAGAAGGATAAGTCTTCGCGATCTGAGCTATCGTATGTGTTGCAACTAGATATGAGGAGAGCGTGGGGGCTTGAGTTATTCAGAACCACACGTTCTCCTTATATCTTCACATAATGACAACTTTAGTTGCGCTCAGAGTAGGTACCTGTCTTAATGAGTACGTCTGATTTCGATATCATATACGGGAGTGGGGGTTTCACGAGCTTACACTGCGTCTGCAAACCTTCCCGTGTCCTTGCACGGGATTAAGGCTCAATGCTGCAGTAGTAGTATGAGGGTTAACATGCTTAGTGTGTATTGCTTTAAATTACGTTATTTCACTCGCACTCTGAGGTGGCCTGCTGAATCAGGTTCAGATCGCAGCATCCTGCATAACCTGTCCTATTTTTCGCGCGCAGCTTCCCCTCCTAGCACTGACTCCTTGTCCCTTACCCCTTGTCAAAATTCTAGCTTTACTTCTGCTGACTCAGGTGAGCGTAATCGCCTTTATCGTTTTTTTTAATAATAGTTATACTAAGAGCTTTTAAGACCCACAGAATGGGGAATCAAGCCAGATTAAGTCCTGCAGCTTAAAGCGATGAATATATTCAAAATTTCGTCGTTAATGAGGAGGAGGTAGCGCTGCCATCGCAGAGAGAGAGGGTGAGAGAGGAAAATCAACTGTTAAGGAAGGCCTACCGTGGAAATAGCGGTTTCTCTTCACTCTTGGCCTCGGAGTTTTCCTTGCGCCTCTTCCAGTCTGTGCTCGCTCGCCAACTGCCTCTCACAGCCGAGCAGCCGAGCCCACGGGTCGGACTACCCAGATCGGAGTGCGGGAAGCTTGTGAAGGGGAGTACGCCGCGTCGCTTGGCACGACGTCGTGTATAGCCGTATATGAGGCTATAGAGAGTGCAGCGATTAGTGCGGGAGGAGAACAGTGCCGCGGGCCTTTTTGGGAGCGTAAGACACGCGGGACGCCAATGAACGGGGATCAGAGGCGGGGCCCCGAACCTTCTCCGTTCCAATGGGGAGAGTCCAATGCGGACAGCGGTGACATCGGAGGAGGATCTGCCCTTTGTTTGGGCTTGGCCACCCTATACAGTGCCGCCATCCCCCCCTATTCCTCTACTGGCACAGAGGCCAAGCGATGCGGGCGTAAACGACAAACAATAAAGAAAATATAAGCAATGCCGCAGAAAACTGGCAATGGAATGAAAGGATTATAGCTGGCGTACGCAGTTCATAAACCCGTACATGAATGACCCCATCTGATTCTAGGCGGCCCCCTCCCCGTTTTCCTCCACTTCTTCCCGCACCTTATGAATGCGCCCGCAGCGCGCAATATGAACCGCCTCGTCGTAGTTCCCCATATGAGGCCCGGTTGAATTCCTTTGTCGTCCTGCGCTCTAAGGGCACGCTGGAGCAAAATGAAGGAGCCGAAAGAGAGAGAAAAAAAAGACAAATGCGACGATATTGGAGTAGAAAAGAAGAAGCGGGATGATAAACTTTGCGTCGCTGCTTTGGAAGCCTGAAATGATCGCTGGGCTTGTTTCTTTGAGTCTAAACGCAAATTGAGTTCATACCCGGATGAGGAACTGGCGCGTTTGGAAATGTGATGGCGTAAACCGGCGATAATTTGTTGAAGAAATGTCGTCGGTGCGCGCGGGAATTTTCCAGCCGCCGTATGCAGTGGAACGGCGTGGAACATTTGCTCTCGAAATTGAGCGTCGCATGCCAGGGGTGTCAGTAGAAGGTCGCGTAGAAAGGCGCAATCTTTCAGCGGATGAGATACAGTTTGCCCATCGTATACCCTCAGAAAACACCTTCCGTTGTTAGGAAGGTACTCTTGGCGATAGAAAACATTCAAGTGATTGCGAATTCGCACGTGTTTATTGAAGTGTCACCGGCACAAAAATTATAACGACAGATATACAAAAAAAAAAGGCTGTCTGCACAGGCACTGACTATCAACTGAAGTTTTTGTTGAAAGGAGCTGCTTTTGGGGTAGTCAATGCACAAGGTGAAGGCAAGCAAGGTGAATTGCAAGTCAATTCGCCTTCGAGTCGTCTTAGGCGTTGCATAAGGGACCCGGTGAGTCTTTAAGAGGGTGAAAGCGAACGCATGCGCGTGCGTTATAAAAATACCTTTTTTTTTCCTGCATGCTTACTCTCTTCAAAAAAGAACAAAAAAAAAAAGGGGAAGATCTCACGCATTGCGGGAACCGATTTCATGCGAAGCAGTCAGCGAGTAGTAGCCTATGCCGCATTCTTGGCTTTGAGCCAAGCGTTATACGAGGTGGATCAACGTCTTTGTGTAAATTGAGTAGTTTTGCGCAAACCGCAGGCTTTCCAGGCACGTCGACTACCCTGGCGTGTAAAGGGTAACTCATGGTCCGACGTAACAGCCATCTTCTTCTTCCTTTTCTTCTCAGTCAGCGTATTGATCCCCACAGCCCGCCTCCGAAAGCTTTCTGAACATAATGTGGTTTTCCACTGCCCCCAGGATCAGAGGCATTACAAACTTTTTTCACAGCCTCCATGATCGGTCCGCCTTGACCAAGCGGCAATGTCCTGCGATGACGTTCCAATCTGACGTCATGCTGGTACGTCATAAATGACGTCACCATGACATCACAAATTTTGGCAATATTTGACGTCACGATGACCTCACAGGGTGACGTCATTGATGGCGTCATATCATGGGACTTGGTACGCCGACTGCACACACACACACACACACACATTCACTTGTGTATTACGTGACTTTTGACCGACCTTAATTACTTACTTTTATTTTTGCGTCATTCGTGTTGACGCCGACGCCGGTCTCGCGAAATAACGTCAAGTCCCGCCAAATCTCGAAGACGCCGACGCCGACAGTCAATTTTCGCGTTTGATGAGGCATGTAAGGCTTTCGCCTAAATAATATACCAACAAACACATTCTTGATATCGCATTTTACATAGTGTTGCCGTTGCACGGGGCGTGAGTAGCTGGTACTTCGCACACATGACAGTTTCTCTGAGGGAAGTTGTTCGCAACTTCCCTTTGTGTTGTTTCAACCGACGTACCAGCAAGAATTGTAAAGATACATTATCTCGATCATGTACGCTGTCCTTGTCGGTAAATGGCGCAGTTGCCAGAAAATTACGGGAGACCTCGTGAAAAAAAACGTCATCTAGCTGCGGTTAAAAGTGAAGCCCGGTTTAAGTACATAATTAAATCGGGTTTTAAGAGTCTCGCTCACATCGCCTCTAGCTTTATCTCTTTCCCTTTCTTTCAAAGCACTCTTCAAGCGCTAATGAGAATCTAGCTCAACAGTCGGCACTGAAGAATGCAGCATCACTGGTTGAAGCTTCGTAAAAGCGCACGTCGGTGACTGCAGGATTCAAAGAGGCCTGTCACCAAGCTCCTAAATGCCTTTGCTATCGGTGCTCCCTGTATTTGCGAACGAATCCCAGCTGCGATGGTTGAGAGTTTGAATGATTTATACAGGCACAACGAAGCATCGATCCCGCTTGATGCGGTGGGTATATGAAGAACGCCAAGATTTATTATGCCCGAGGTTCCCCAGAAATATTCGGGAAGCAAGGGCCAAGGCGTGATCAGCGATGCTTCCTGTCTCGAGATTAAGCCGCACCGGAACAATGCAAGGGTGACGTGCAAAACGGGGGACGGGAAAGGAGTGGCAAGGATTGCAAAAACAAATCCCGTGGAGATTAGTGCGTATCTTTTGTTCATAGCGCCGTAGGACACTGTAGCTCTTGCGTGGCTTACATTGCAAATAAACTAAACGAAGCATCGATAGCACAGCGAGGAAGAACAAAATATTGTGTGGCTAGCGTTGTTTTAAGCTGTAGCAAACAACACGAAGAAAATGACCTACTAGTGGCTCGGTTAAATTTCGATCGATAGATCGATCGATCGATCTATCGATCGTCACCATGAATGAATGAATGAATGAATGAATGAATGAATGAATGAATGAATGAATGAATCGTGATTCGGCTCACGCAGCACATGTCTTTTATTTGTAGCTGTTCGGGTACATTTCACTTTTGCATCGTAGTTGTACTTTCGCTACGTCTATGCCGTGTCTTTTATAATTTAATTAAAGTTTATGTATAGCAGCAAAGAGGGAATGAAAGTTAGCATATTCGTGGCTCTCCTAGTATGTAAAGAAATCACGTTACTGCTTCTTAGGAAGTTAACTTCTTCGAATGAGCGCGCACAGCTTTTTTGCTGAGAGCATTTCATTAGAATGTTTTTCGAAATTCATTGGACCAAACAACGGCAGGACTGGACTGGAGCGAGAACTCAAGCACCGAGCGAACATCGAGGCGGCCCCGTACTTTACTTAAGAGCTGTCTTTCATGGAGACTTGGTGCCAAACACCCGTCACGGTGGTCTTGTGATTATGGTGCTCGACTGCTGACCCGAAGGTCGCTGGATCGAATGTTGGCCACGGCGGCCGCATTTTCGATGGAGGTGAAATGCTCGAGGCCCATGTGCCTAGATTTAGGCGCACGTTAAAGATGGTCAAAGATTTTCGGAGCCCTCCACTACCGCGTCCCTCATAATCATATCGTGGTTTCGGGATGTAAAACCCCCACAATTATTGTTATTATTGCTGACAGGCAGCTATAATTTCGAGTGTGCGCCACCAGAAGTGCCTGCCCACACGATGACGACGTCAGTTCGAAACTACGACTGCAGTGACCACTCGTCTAGTCTACACGCATTCATAATCGAGGCCACGTGGGCGCGTGCGCACTGAGACTTACATGACAACAATGTGCGCAGCGTCGCAGTACACGTGAGCGGGATGTTTCCGCAGTAGAAGGGCTTTTTAGATGCGAAGTATCTTATGGCGGAGTTCAATCCGGTGGTGATGGTGGTGTGCGGCGTGACCACACTTACTGCGCATGCGTATACCCTCTCCACTCACCCTCTCCTCTCCCTCTCTGCACTTCTCTCCCCTACCCCTCTCCATTTCCCCTCTCCCCTCCCCCTTTCCACTCTGCCTCTGAAACGCGGACTAGACATGCCGAAATTCTCTCCTGCGCAACGCCGCGATGCTCACCAGCGCATGCGCGTCCCCTCCCGCTCTCTCTCCTCTCCTACGCTGCCCCCCTCTCGCACGCCTGCCGACTGCGTTCCCCGCTCGCCCTGTGAGAATTAACGGCCAGGCTAGAGGGAAGACAAGACGCGCGTAGCGTTCCACGACGCGAGGTCGGTAGCATGCCCAAAGAACGCCAACGGAACGCGATCGTGCAAGTGCTCCGGCTTGGCATCGCCTCATGGTCCCCTTTCGCGGGAAATGGTGTAATTTTTTTCTTGCGCTTTTCTGGGGTCATTTCTGCGTACTCACATGATATTTAATTGTTGCTTAAACATGGTGACTGAAGCAATCGACATACCTAATACCGTGTCAGTAATACACAAAAGAACTTAAAAGCTTGAGTGCATATACATATACAGCAGACTGTTGCAACACCACCATGGTTAAAAATGCGCGCCTCTCTATATATATACCGAGGGAACACTGATGCACGTGGAAGCTGGACAGATTCAAGCAAACTCAACCACGTGCATCAGTGTTCCCTCGGTAGCGTTGAATGATAGGGAAATAGGCTTTCTAAATAGTTAAAGCGCGGAACATATCAGTTCTGATAAGTAACCTTCCTGTTGGCCTTGTCCTTCTTGTGATAAGGTGGTTGCACATGCGCGATTCCGTGCTCTCGTGTGAGAAAAATTTCCAATAAACTGCAGTTGTAAGGGTCATACTTTCCATACTTTCATACTTTCAACGAAGCGGCTACGGATGGCGCTGAGCGTCCAATCAGAAGCCTGTAAAATCCCGGGAAATCGTCGGAAGAGTGGCATAGTGCTATCAACATTAAAATATTTTGACAATTTCGATCCAGAAAGATAGACGGCAGAAAGGAGCGCGAGGCAGGCGGCAGAAAGAGGAAAGAAGGGCCACCTTCTCGACATTAGAGTACCCACACCCATAGGCGCCTCCCTCCTTCGCACCTGTAATGGGAGCGTTGTAATGATTGCAAAACTGAAACACACACACACACACACACACACACACACACACACACACACACACACACACACACACACACACACACACACACACACGCACACGCACGCACACACACGCACGCACACACACACACTTTCACACATACAAACACACAAAAGGCGCTCTGTGTATGTGTATGACTCTCCCTCTGTACTTTGTCGTGGTCGCGCCTTACACTTCAAAATATGTTGAGCTGTCAAGCCCAGTCAGCCATTCTTCAGCCTCCCTTTGGTTCCTCCCCTTTCTGTAGGTATAGAGGAGAAGTAGACTTTTCTTAGAATGGAACATCACGGGTAGACTAGGTCACTATAATCACGGGTCTTCGGCCGCCATTACCAGCAAGAAATGCATTGCCATAACCCTGCACATTAAACAATAATGGGACAAGTCTGATTGAGTAAAGGTATAGGGAAGACTTGGCGCCCCCCCATCCCCTAAGGCATTAGGGGGGGGGGGGGGTCCTTCTTGTGCGCACGCCTATTCCGACAACGCCGAGCGGCTTGTGCATGCGTCCATAACTCTCTCGCTCAAAGTGCGAAGCCCTGAAGAGAAAGCGCAGGTGGCGTCTCGTTTGAAATTTCGGACGTTTTCAGGACACTTATGCCTGTTTCACATGCGAGCGACCGAGCGGCGGGGCCCGCGGCGATCGAGCGGCAGCAGGACGCTCGGACGCGGCTTCGTTTCACATGCACCGCTTTTGCGCGGCGCGCGCCTCTGCGAAGCGCAGTGATGGTTGTGGGAAGCGCCCGTTATCCGCGGGTTTCCTTTCTCCGGGCTCGCTTGTTTTGGTGCGCTTAGGTTGCAAGTTTCACCAGCCTTTTACTTCGGTGATCGATTTTCACGCGCCTAGACCTTGAATGATGAAAATGTGCAGTGTATCAGAGTGCAATTAAACAACTTCAGTAGTCACGTTTATTTCTGTTCCAGCTTTCTTTTTTTACCACGCAAGTCATGTTGCACGCACATACACTTGGCCATGGAAAAGCAAAAGAAAGAATTGGCTTTTGTGTTTTTAAGCTTTCACGGGGCTTTCGGTGGCTTTTGCTCTCGAATGCCGCGAGGCGTTGGTGCGCCGTCTGGGCCGGCAACCAGATGCAAGCGGCCCAGTCGACGATATTGCGTGTTTGTGAAGGAGCTCGTCCCTCTTTTTGCCCATGGGCATTCCAGTAAAGAGGCGGCGGCACTTGTCGTCATCGGGGTCCGTGACCATTCAAAAAAAGAAAACAGCAAACTTTTCGAACGTGCTGGGCCAGAGTGGTAAACAAGAAAAAACAGCAGCATGTGCTGCGAGCTACAAGTGCGGAGTGCCGTAGGGTCCCCCTGACCGGACCTATGTTGGTGCCACGATTCGATAAAAATGCAAAAGAACAAAATGACACGTGCAAACGATTTGTCTGCTTTGACGGAAGCGCCGTAGAGGACAACAAAAGGAAAAGAACGGCACTTCTACACTGCCAGCTCGTTGCTGCGGATGTCGTCTGCTAGCAAACCGAGTTCCTCCCGGCGCGCGCGCGCCCGTTCCTCAACTCCACCCCTGCAGTCACGTGCTCCGCACGTCACTGCTCTCCCATTGGTTGATCATTGGTTGACCTTGGGCAGACGCTCTGCCGCTAGCGAATTTTTCCAACTCCGGCGATCTCGATCGCTGGCGTTGCGAGCGTCCACTGGTCGCTCTAAAAAACCTGTTTTTGGGCTTCCGCGACGGCAGCCGCTCTGCTCTTGGAGCAAAATCGCTGCATGTGAAACAGGCTTTAGCCGTTTGGTTCGTTTCAGACGCGACCGTCACCGCGTGATTTACAGCCCCGTTAGTTCGGAATGCTCAAATCAATAGAGAGGGCACCATCAAAATTTCTCCCGTGCTGGGAGGTGGAAATTCGCGTCACACAATCTAATCTGCATGCATACTGAGACACGCGCCCCGTGCGCACTTCGCTGCGTTGCCACTAAGAGGGCGCAGCGGGCACATACAGATGCGCGACAAATTGAGGACAAATGGATACACGCCACGTAGTACACGACCATTTTCAGCGGTGTCATTAAGGTGTGTCGTAAGTTCCTGAAATGCCAATCTCGTTTATGTCGACATTCACGTAAATATACCTTCAGCAGAAAATTTTCCGATGATTGATAGTTACGTTTCAAATCAAATTCAAGGGCCCGACGCAGGTTACCTGACAGATCGTCCTTTGGCCTGGCAGGTGGTCCTGTGGTTATGGCTGTGGCGTGGTTGTCGCTTGACACGAAATTCATGCTGCTATAATTCCTTGCTTCTTGATTGCATGGCGCTAGGCCACTACATAGGGTGAACAATATTGCGCAATATCACATTTAGCCCGTGTTCGTCTTGTTGCAGCGGCGACGCGCTCGGGTTAGCCATCCTGGCTTTGCTGCCTTGCGAGCTGTCCGCGCCTGTGTGCTGACGAAAGGCTGTCTTGCGGTCCTTTGACTTGTAATTAAGACTCATCTTGTCACCTGTGGAAAAATTTCGTAAAATGGGAGGACCTCTTTGAATCTTTACATAACCATTTCGGCTGCCTGCTTCAGGATCGCCATGTCATAGTTTCGCAGTACAGTGAAACTTTACTTGAACAAACTTCAAGAGACGCCAGGAAAAACTTGGTTAAAGCGAAAGTTCTCTGAACTGAAATAGCTATGTTGCAACTTGTTATAAGGAGCTAAACATCAATTGTTGAAATGGAATTTGAACCCTTTTATTTGCAATGTTGCTTATTTGAATGTGAATTTCTGCTTATTTAACATGTTTTGAAAAATGCAGTAACCTTTTGCTACATTTCTACACTTAGGACTGCAGTGGTCATGAATTGAGACAGTGTCCAAGCTCCTTCTCCGGCACAATACTTTCGAAGTTATTTAGCTGAAATTCTTGGTGCTTCCTCTACAAGAGTTACTTCTTCATTTTCCTCTTCCTGAGATAGAACGCACTCTACAATCTCTTCTGTACACAGAGTGGCGCATGTCTCAACGCGGGAGTCACAGGTGTCATAATCCTCAAAACGCAAAGCGCTGTCTGTATCCAGTCTTTCAGACAATTTCTAATCAACACGACGTGAGCGAGGCATTGGATGGTGCCACAAAATATGCTGGCAGAACTTAAACGCGCTCTGCACTAGTTTCGTTAAACTGAAATGTGTTAGCATTGGATTCAATGGCTCTTGGTCGGTGGATTTAAAGAAGTCCGTGCAACTGAATAGTTCGTTTAACTGACGTTTGTTCAAGTGGTATTTTACTGTATAGCCAAATAGAGCGTCCCTTAGTGAGGAGAGTAGTTAAAGCTCCACCATGCATGGAGAGTTCCTGGAAGAAATAAGCAACCTGTTGGGAGGAGAAAGGAGTTATATCGATTTATTCAACACGCGAGTGCTGCAGACGAGCCCACACAAGTCAGGCGTCCTTTTAGTCCAGAAGACAGCTTCGCTGACCGTCATGAGTCGCTCGTGCAAACGCATCAATCACACTAGCAATTAGGCGTATATGGTACGCCCCCGTTCTGCCTCCGAACGGACCAGTCTCTCTCTATAAACCGAGCCACCAGAGCGGTACCCTTTTACACACGAGTTGTACAGATCCGGAATATTATTGAGCACAAATTCATTCAGCTCTGACGACATGCCGGCTCTGACGACATTCATCTCTGACGACATTCAGCTCTACCTTGTCCTAGGTGGCCGCCTGCCACCTGAAGTTGGTGTACGCGTCAGAAAATTCGCGTGAAAAGCTGACCAGCGCCTATCCGTTGCGGAAGTCTTCCTGCGTCGTCAGCGGTCAGACGGCTGTTACCACTTGCCACACGTCGCGTGAAGGCGACTTCCAAAATCGGCCCTTGCCAGATCCACGGCGCAGTCAGGAAGATCATGCCGTCTCCATTAGTGTTCGGTCCGAAATGGAAATGATCGGCATCTGCGGTGATCAGGCAGATATAGATCATACCGTCATCGTCCACGTAGAACCTGTGGCAATTAGCGACCGTGGTCATCAGGTGCAGGCGGACCATGCCGTCTTCGTCTACGTGCAACCATTGACGTTTGGCGTCTGTGGTCATGAGGCGCAGGCAGATCATACTGTTCTTGTTCACGTGGAACCACTGACGTTGGGCGTCCGTCGTCATCAGGTGCCGACAGATCATGCCGTCTTCGTCCACGTGCAACCACTGGCGTTTGGCGTCCGTGGTCATGAGGCGCAGGCAGATCACACTGTTCTTGTTCACGTGGAACCACTGACGTTGGGCGTCCGTGGTCATCAGGTGCAGGCAGATCATGCCGCCTTCGTCCACGTGCAACCACTGGCGTTTGGCGTCCGTGGTCATCAGGCGCAGGCAGATCATACTGTTCTTGTTCACGTGGAACCACTGACGTTGGGCGTCCGTGGTCATCAGGTGCCGACAGATCATGCCGTCTTCGTCCACGTGCAACCACTCGCGTTTGGCGTCCGTGGTCATCAGGCGCAGGCAGATCATACTGTTCTTGTTCACGTGGAACCACTGACGTTGGGCGTCCGTGGTCATCAGGTGCCGACAGATCATGCCGTCTTCGTCCACGTGCAACCACTGGCGTTTGGCGTCCGTGGTCATCAGGCGCAGGCAGATCATACTGTTCTTGTTCACGTGGAACCACTGACGTTGGGCGTCCGTGGTCATCAGGTGCAGGCAGATCATGCCGTCTTCGTCCACGTGCAACCACTGGCGTTTGGCGTCCGTGGTCATGAGGCGCAGGCTGCTCATACTGTTCTTGTTCACGTGGAACCACTGACGTTGGGCGTCCGTGGACATCAGGTGCAGGCAGATCATGCCATCTTCGTCCACGCCCAACCACTGACGTTTAGCGTCCGTGGTCATGAGGCGCAGGCTGCTCATACTGTTCTTGTTCACGTGGAACCACTGACGTTGAGCGTCCGTGGACATCAGGTGCAGGCAGATCATACCGTTCTTGTTCACGTGGAACCACCGACGTTCGGTACCCGTAGCCTTCAGGCGCTGGTAGATCATGCCATCCTCCTTGACTTGGAACCACTGGTTTTTGGTGTCCGTGGTCATGAGACGCAGATAGATCATGCCGTGCTCATTCACGTAGCACCAGTGACGTTGGGCGTCCGTGGTCATCAAGCGCTGGCAGATCGTGCCGTCCTCATTCACGGGGAAACACTGACGGTAGGCGTCCGTGGTCATCAGGCGCTGGTAGATCATGCCAACCTCAGTCACGTGGCACCACTTATGTTTGGTGTCCGTGGTCATGAGGCGCACGCATATCATGCCGTCCTCATACACGTAGCACCACTGACGTTGGGCGTCCGCGGTCATCAGGCGTTGGCAGATCATGCCGTCCTCGTTCATGTCGAAGTGGAGATGTTCAAGGCCTGTGACTCTCAGGCGCAGACAGATCATGCCATCCTCGTTTAGTTTCGCTCTCAACCAGAGACGTTCAACGTTGGTAGTAATCAGCCGGAAAGAAATCAGGTACTCGTTCATGAACTGTCTGAACTGGACACGTACAGCGTCGTTAGTTATCAGCTTTACACGTAGGTACTGTGCCGCGAAGTTCCTTGGATGCTTGAGAAGTATCGAGGACGCAAGTGAGAGGGACATCCTTGCCATTAGGTGTGATGATGACTCTCTGGACCTCTGGCTTGGCGTATCCGGGGTGCCACGTTTGGTCTTCAGCAGGAGGAGGGCGACGGCGCCTCGTTGTTTTCTTCGCGAGACGTCGGTTCTCAAAAGGTGATGTCCGGCGTGAACTACGCTTAGACTCAGCTTGTGGAATCTTCGCGAAAGCGGGCCATAGATTCGGTCACTTCGGGACGATGATCTCGCCATTTTCCGTCAACGGAGCTCGTACCGAAGCCGCGTGCACGTGATGCCACTTGAGCGCTCGCGAATTTTCTTCATTTTCATCTTTGTCGCCTGCTCTGGGCTTCACTTGTTCTGAGGAAGACAATGAAGTTTGTTGGTTGTTCAACCTAGCAGGCTGTAACATATAGGCTCGTTATTTGGTTGACGCCTTCATTAATGTATTATTCATTCGTGACTTATGTCATGGCATCACTGTACAGGTGTGTTTCGCAACGAAGATGAAAAGACATCATATTTTATTCAGTCGTCGACAATTCGAAAACTCTCTGAAAACAGTATCACCTTCTAGGATCTATGAAATACCTCGACTAAAAGTTTTGTTGCCTTTGTCGACTTCGAATCCTTGGCACAACAACGGTGTGGTTTCCTTATTGCTAAAAATATTCCACGTTTAATTTAATTATTCAACTTAATGTGTGTTTTCTCGAAAGCTTTCTTTCAAATTTTAACAATATTTGCTACAGTCACGTTTCAATACCTCAGCACTTTACCTCTTTCCTAAAATTTATATTTGTGCTATAGAGCATCGCTCAATTCTCTTAAGTTGTCATGTGCTGCTGATAGGATGGACTAAGTACAGCAGGTTAAATGGCGCATCGCACTTTAGCGGATCATTCAGTAATAGTATCGATAAGGAGGCGCCAACAATATACTGTTAGGCGCTCTTATTAATTAATAATTAATTAATTAACTTATTTATCTATTTAAATGTGATCCGGTTTCACCTACAAAAGAAACTGTTAGCACCGCTCGGCGCAGGCCGCGCAGCAATGTTTGGGAAGCTTCGCGATTGTTTCAGATCGCTCCCTTAAGATTACGCGCAGGGCGTGACTATAACTCGGCGAGAACTTATGTTGGCATTGAAGCGAAGGCTACGGAGGTGGGGCATCCGCGCATTTGTGTTACTACGCAAGTAGTTCGGCATCTTGCAGCCGATTTCAGTTCCAGTTTCGGTTTCGCTTGCTCGCATCGCTAGAGCGTTTAGCACCACCTCTACATGCAGAATGGGAACATCAGTGTGCGTAGAAGCATGTACCTACTGTACTGTATATTGTCACAGGGTTGTTACGTTGGCGAAGGCAGCAGTGGGTGTGTCTAAGATGAAACTCTTTATTTGGCCAAACTTGTGGGCGGGAAACGAGTCAGTCAGAGCGTCGTCCGTCAATAATTCTGACAAGTCGTAAAGAGTGTCGGCTTTTATACATGTTCTATCGAATGTTCCAGTGTTATCGCTGGTGGCCACGTGATCTCTGACTATTCGCGTACCGCGTGCAATCTTAACAGAAAGATCTAAAACAATCGTGGCGCTTCTGGAACATCGCATCGCGGTCTGCGCGGAGGATTCCAAACAGTCTTTGCGGGTGAAGACCGAAGACAACAAAATAAGACACATGAGAATATGATGAACACCACCAAGCGCACACCGCAGCCTTAATAAGGTGTTTGCTCGATTGTAACGCGAGGGGCGACTTTAGTAGCAAAAATTTGGAGAAAAAGCTCGCATTGTATTTGAATATATGCGGAACGCAAGTACCATGATGCCGCTGAATTGGGTTTGGATTTAAAGAGAGCTCACGCTTAATTAAAAAGAGACTGACGCAGATTATTTTATCAAGCTTCGCTGGTCACACACCTTCACAAAGCATAACAGCCACCGATGTTTTTCCATCTGTACATGCACTATGTAACAGGTATTGTCCATAATACCGATTGTCACTGGTAGAAAAAAATAAAGCATAAGAAATTGTTCTTATCTTTTATTGTATTGCATCCAGGCGTGATTTGAAACAGCCTGAAAGCAAAAGGCAAGTAATTATATTTTACAGCACAAGAAGGCACATTGCAAACAAAAAGACCAAAAGTTCTTGTTGCTCTAAATCAGGATTTTCCAGACGTTTCGGTAACAAATCAGTCTTGTCCAATTCACAAATCACTTTACATTTTTTCAAATTAATCATTACGTCGGACAACAAAAGCATTTCCACATAGGCTTTCAAGCGCAAATAAGAAAGCTTTTCCGCAGTGGGGAATACAATATTTTTGGGCACTCAGTGTCAACCTATACTTTTGCGCTTATGGTACAGAACGTGATAACCATAACAACTTTTTGCTGACACTGATTACACTAATGCACTTGCGACATAGAACATGATAACCATTTGCTGGTACTCGATGTCAACATGACATTTTACACGCGTGAGTCATGACACAGAACATAACCATAACAACGTTCAGTTGGAAATGCATGGTAACTGAGATTTCGCTGTTGTTACCATAGGTCGGAAAAAAAAAAAAAACTGGAGCTCACTTACTCAAAAATATTTTGCTTAGAGAGCTCACTGTGACTCAGACTCACGAAATTTCCCTCATCAGGACTACCTAAACCTTTTCTCGACCACTCACTCGAGCTCAAACTTTTTTTTTATTTAAATAGAAAAGAAAAGACCATCAGAAGGTAGGCTATATTAGAGCCGGCTGTCTCACCAAGAAGAAAGAGGCCATAACAAGAAAAATGAAAACAAACAAAAAATAGAAAAAGAAAAACAATCAGCTGAACTATGCACATATGCAACATGCGTCGTACAACTTCGCACTTGCAGAGTCCAAGTGCAGAGTCTAGCACATAGAGGGTTGTGTCGCATATAAAGTTCCAACAGGCGAAAGGAACGTTTACTGTTTAATAGACACAGTAAACAGTAAACGTTCCTTTCTCCTGTTGGAACTTTATATTTGGCGCAGTCGTCGACAGCAACCTGATGTGGATATTTCTACCTCGCTAGACGGGACGGTCGCCACGTCATCACCGGCTATGCGCTGGACGGTGAGGACTTTGTTGAGGCATCGCAGCATCTGACCACAACTGAAATGACGGATACCATCACCAGCACAGCATACGCACCGATGAGCGACGTCACCGAAAGAGGTACTGTAACAAGCGACGTGAAAGCGGAAGAGTTTGAATTGTGGAAGGGACTAAGCATTGCGAGCAACACGGAAAGAGATGCAGATGCGAGGCAATCGCCGTCGATGAGAGCCATAGTAAAAGCATTAGACCAGCTAACTGATATACAGCACAACTATATGGAGCAACAACAAGCAATTTTGAAGACAATAACAGCTAAGGCACTACGTCAAGATATAGTGAAGCCAGATGTGTTCGATGGTAGTACTGCTGGCGCGGATGTGTGGCTAGAACTTTATCAGTCTGCCTGCAAACAGAATAGCTGGGTAAATGACTCAGATCGTATAACAAACATGCGATCATACCTGTCTGGGAACGCTAAGAAGTGGTATGACCTACGTGTCCTGCACCACCTTGAAGATTCGTGGGAAACGTGGAAAGAGAGTTTTTTGCAAGCCTTCCAAATGAACCCAGTTCATTTATGGGATCAAGCTATCTCTTACAAGCAGGGAGATAGCAATTTGCTGGACTACTATTTTGAGAAGAGGCGCTTACTGCAACTAGCGGATCACACGCTCCCCGATTCATGCATCGTGCTACTAGTCATACAAACAATGACAAAAGGGTGCCGGAGACAAGTACAGAATATGTCACCGTCAACTTCAGATGAGCTTCTTCACTGCTTAAAATACGTCTCATGTGAGACCTGGTCCGATGTGACTCCAATACACGAGGCGACACATAAATCGAGGTCACTTGACGAATACGGCAACTACACTACTAGCGTGGCATCTTGCATACCAGGCGAATGTGAACTAGCCAACAGCATGACATGGAAATTTACTAGCAAGGAAATCCCGATTCTGCCGGAGATGGTGTTTCTTATGAAATCAAACATTTTGTCCGTACCCATGACTGTAAATAATTGCAAGGTGTCAGCGATCGTGGACACTGGAGCATCAGTTAGCTTGATCAACGAGCAGCGAGTGGACAAAAATCTCATTTTCACAGGAAGATGAAGTCTGCAATGGCTGAAACCTGTGTCTATTAAACAGTAAACGTTCCTTTCTCCTGTTGGAACTTTATATCGCATAACACCTCGGATGCAGTCCACACAGCCAGTCTCCCATACAAGGACATATGACATGACTAGAAAGTATTCTCAATAATGTAGTGCTATGAAAGTAAAGAATCATGGCAATCGTAAGTCTTTACAATTACAAAATCCAAAAGAGCACTCATAGCCCATGTTTTATTGTCAGTATTTGGCCATGGTCCAAACCTTGCAAAGTGAGAGCGGTCGTTTGTCAAGTCTCTTGAGTAGGTTAGTAAGTCGAACACGATGTTCTTCATATTTCGGGCATTCTATAAGGATATGCTCCACTGATGCATCAGAATTATCACAATGATTGCTGGTATTGCTGGGCAGAATAACCATTTCTAATAAACAAATCTAAACAGGCAAGAGTAGGAACACATTGACAACAAGGAAAGCCAGAGTAGAATAACTCAGTAAATGAGTAAATGAAACACAAAAATGAGTAGTGGTATTACAATTTCAGGTCCGATTGCAACAGAAATGAAACAAGGCAGCAAGCGCCATTGACATGAGATCAGAAAGAAAAGGGAACCTTATTTTTATCATTTCAAGTCCCAGCTAAGCAATGTGGTTCTCACTGATGCAGCACATAAAGTTAACATTCACGACCAAGATAATCACATCCCAACCACAGTGACGGTACAGTGCTTACAGTGCGTGGCTGCTGACACAAAAGACCCATGTTTGAGCGTGTCGCATTTCAATGAACGTGAAATGCCAGATGCCCGTGCACTTATATTTGGGTGCACATTAAAGGGATACTGAACAAAATTTTCGCCGCCGAGATAAATGGCCCAATTGAGAGATTGGGTGCTGAAATTTGTTGAAACAACCTTCATTTCAGCCAGAGACTTGCAGAAAATAATGGATTTAATGCATTTTTCACAAAATGGCGCGTCTAGCAGCCGCGCCGCGAACTAGAGAGGAAGTGACGCGCAACTCGGCGGATACCGACTCGCCAACCGTGCGCGCTGCAAAATCATGTCCAGGAATTCGGGACATCGACAACTAGCGCCATCTGTTGCGTTGGCTGCTGAGTGGCAGCGTCACTGAATGGGAAACGACGTTTAAACATTTATTGTAGTGCAACGCTTCGATATACGCTTAAATCACTTCGTCCATATAATCTGGGAGTCATCATCTCACAGTGCAAGAAGTTTTGCTTTATTCCCATAAACTTCCTGGGTTCGAGAACCACTTTTATGTGCTATGTGAAACTCCATAGGAGAGAATTTAAAAATATATATAAAAACAATGCGCCCTCACCTGCTTAAATCACTGAAGTGAATCAGTCTGGAATATTCAGTCTTCGTACCTGTGAAGTTTGGCTGATGTTGGCGAAGTTTCTGGGGTTCGACGGGAACTTTTGTGAAAAGGTGCATTGCAGCAAAACCACCTTATAGGGGTGCATGCGCTTCATAGTGTTTTCGGTAGCCCCAAAGCACGTGAAAATGTCAGTGTTTTTATACAAGTTTGTCTTTCTTGAAGCTGCTCATGATATGGAGGGTATGAATACTGTGGAGTTCTTCAGTTGATAATTAGCAATGAGAAATCGTAGGTTAATTAGAGCAGATGATCGAAAACGATAATAGCTCATCGTAATTCAAAGCAAGTAAGAATTAACATAAGACATTGATACGCATCGAATCTTCCTCTATTCAGTATATCTAATCAAATGTACTAATGAATCTAACAGTTTATTTAAAACTTATTGGTGAAAGCGGTCAGTATAGAAGGACATGTATAATATATATATTTACAGATAGTACTGCAACGTACACCATTGATACTAGATGGCTATCGCATGTAACTAGCAGCAGCTACTGTTATAGCTAATTTCGAATCAAAGGTATAAAAGATATGGTAATCGTACTCTGGAATTATTAATACTTACACTTAGTGTTAAATAGGAAAGGGGTAATTAAGAATCAACTAATCGGAGGATGGCGTGTATCACATGGAGTAGAGGCGAAGAGGATGAAAGATATAAGAATCTTAAGTTGCTAGTTAGTCATTAGGAGTATTTTAGCTTAATTAGATGCAAGAATCTCAAGTTGTTATTGGTGATTAGGGATCCTTTAGCTTAATTATTATGGATAATTAAGAAAATTGACAATGACGTACCCGCAAGTATTCGCACTGACTGAGGTTTACTCAGCAACATTATGCACATTTGCACTCTGAAAATATAAGTCATCACTTGTAACGATGAAATCGCCAATTTTAAGCTCATAATAGAAGGCTTTCAGTATAAAAGCATACGTACTACATGAAATGTATACGGTATTCAATGTATGAAATTACGATCAGAGATAGATAATAACACGCAATTGTCTTTAGTGGTAGTGGTCGATGGTTAGCAGTCAGGGATGATTTTGGGGGAACATCTATGGAACCGAGTGATTAAATGTGACAAATGAAATTTTGTGCAACAGAAACATATTTTATAGTTTATTAGTGATCGTTGTAGGCAATTATCAAGTGTGGGTAGATGATCAATAAATTAATAGGACGATATCATTGTAATGCATCAAATGAAAGCAAGAGGGAGAGGCTGAATAAATTTAGAATGTTTTGCTAATTGGCAATTTAGGGCTCTGCAGCACAATTAAAATATTTATTTTTACAGCAGAGCTCTTATGCTCAACCTTTGTCTGACTCGCGATGTAGACAAACAATCATCATGTCGGCGTGTTCAGCATAACTGTGCCTAGTTAAGCCAAGTGAATCATAGGCAATTCTTATTAAGCCTAGTTGAGCAGGGCAAAGCCTAATTAACCAGGCATAATTAACTCATAATTAGCCATGATTAGGGACGAGTTGAAATTCTTGTTGCATAGTCATGCCACGCTCGGCAAGATGTGCCGAGCAATTGCTAATTAAGACTAAATAATACTGAGCTAATTAGCCCTAATTATGCTAATTTGTTCATTACGCTTAGATTGACTTCGAATGGAAGCTACTTGAGGCCGAGCCTCGAATGTGCAAGTTAGGCTAATTAAGCTAATTAAGTTATAATTAAGGCTACTCTGACTTGGGATGCAAGCTAATCGAGACCAAGTCTCCAATGTTCCACTAAGACCTATTAGGCTATTGCATGTCGGTGGGCTCGTTGGTTTTAGCATTGTAACGAAAAACAGCACATGAATACAGGGACGGAAGGAGTACACACAGGGGCGTTGTGTGTGTGCCCCTTCCGTCCCTGTCTTGTCGCGCTGTTTTAGGGGCGGAGCTCCTTATAGCATCACCTGGTCGGTCGTCGCTCCGCCCGGCGTTACCGCACCGTCGCGTCTCCCGTATCATGGAATAGATGGCGCTGTCCCATAGAGATATGCAAACTGCAGTTGGGTGACGATATAGTAGATGACGCTGTCCCATAGAGATGTGTGCAATATGGCGGTTTTGTGAATGTACGCTAGATGGCGTTATAGGTGCCGCTGCTGGGTCATATCAGAAAGGAAAGGTGGGAGTGTAGGAATGCTAATTCACCGCGGCGCCAAAAGGGTTAGAGTGAAACAGACGTGTTCAGAGCACCTCTGGGTTTTGGGCACAGTAGGTGGAAAGAAAACGTGGCTAGGGGTTGCCTACTTGTGGACGGGAAATAACTGCAGAGAAAAGAATCAGGAGATAGTGGATTGCATGAGTGAGGATAATAAGGAATTTGGTAATGGGGCCGAAATCATCCTTCTAGGGGACATGAATGCCCACATACACGACCTTGACGGATATTCAGACACCAATGGGAAGTTATTACTAGATCTCTGCGAGCAACATAGTCTGGAGATAGTTAACACAGAGCCTAAATGTGACGGCCAGATCACGTGGGAAGTCGGAAACAAACAGTCAAGTATTGATTATTGTCTCATGTCTGAAGGAATTTATCACAAACTGAGAGAAATGAGAATAGACAAGGAAGGGATTAAAAGCTCGTGTAGTGATCACAAACGAATAACATTACAAATGGGATATAAAACTGGAAATGAGAGCATAGAATCAGTCTGGCACCTCGTATTTAAATGACAAACAAATAATAAATATAGCCACAAGAGTCGAGGAAGAAGTAGGCAAAATACCAGGCAAGGACTGGGAGTACAGTGAGCTATTAGATCTAATGACGAAAGAGATAGGGAGAGAGAAGAAAACTTTTGCTGGAAAGGAAAGAGGAAGCCAAAAAGTTGGTGGAACAAGGAAATCCGGGAAGCGATGGAGAAGCGGCGTGAAGCATCACGGAATCATAGAAGGACAAAAAAGGACAAGCGACCGCAGGACGAAGTCAACGAAATATGGGAAATATATCTAGAGAAAATATCTATTGTACAGAAATTGGTCGAGGCGAAAATTAAAGGCGAAAGTGAACGCTGGGTGACAGAGATTCACGAAAAAAAGGAGGCCGCACCTAGGATATTTTGGAGCCACATAAAGGCGCTAGGTAGGAAGTCTGTCACAACGCAACAACATATTCTCGATGAAGGAGGAACTCAATTGGGAGGGCACGAAGCGCTAGGTTACATTCGAAAGGTAACAGCCGATTCGTTTAAAAAGAGCGTCCAGAGGATTTCCCCGGTGAGTAAAAGTGTGACGGAGAGAGCAACCGAGGAAGAGCTAGTGCTGGAGAATTTCAATTGGAAAAAGGCTGAAGGAAAAATTACAAAGCGCACTGCTGCGGGTTTAGATGGGATTCAGCCTCATTAACGAACTAGGAAATAGCACTAAAGAAGCACTGCTGAAAGCTGTAGAAAAATGCTTAAAGGACAGGCAAATACCGGATAGTTGGCGAAAAGGTAGAATGAACTTAATCTATAAAGGCAAGGGAGAAAAGGATAACATCCGCTCGTATAGACCACTAACCTTTACATCGGTACTATACAGGTTGGCGATGCAAGCAGTAAAAATGAAAATAGAAAAGTGGGCAGAACACAACGATATTTTGGGACAACTCCAGAATGGATTTCGAGTCGACAGGCGGTTAGACGATAACCTCTTTGTTCTCACTCAGTGTATAGAAATATCTAAAATAGAAAATAGGCCCTTGTACATGGCTTTTCTAGACATCACTGGGGCGTACGACAACGTTGATCAGGAAATTTTGTGGGATATAATGAAAGGAATGGGCATAGGCGACGACTGTATACAGCTTTTTAGGGAGATATACCGAGAAAATACAGTTTGCATAGAAGGAATGGAGGAATGAGTAGCAAAGAGAACGTTGAGATTAGCAAGGGGCTCAGACAGGGATGTCCTTTGTCCCCGCTGTTATTCATGCTGTACATGGTGAATATGCAAAAAACGCTAGAAGGTAGCAACTTTGGTTTTAATCTGTCACACAAACAGGGCGGCGTGATGATTGAGCAGAAGCTTCCAGGATTATTTTATGCTGACGATATTGTCTTATTTGCTGACAGTCGAGAGGATATACAGCAGCTGGCGGATATATGCGGAAGGCAAGGGGAAGCTCTAGGACTAGGATTTAGTGCAACAAAATGTGGATTGATGGTATTCAATGACCCTTGTGATCAGGCGGTGTCAATACAGGGCCAAGAAATACCGAGGGTGAGCGAATACAAGTACCTCGGAGTATGGATAAATGAGGGTGACAGGTACATGGAGGTACAGGAAAAAGCCTCAGCAGCAAAAGGAAAGAGGAATGCTGCAATAATGAAGCACAGAGCATTGTGGGGATACAATAGGTACGAGGAGCTTCGTGGTCTGTGGAAAGGTGTAATGGTTCCGGGGCTAACTTTTGGGAACTCAGTGGTGTGCATGAGGGCAGAGGTGCAATCGGGGATGGATATAAATCAAAGGACTGTGGGACGCCTCGCGTTGGGTGCTCACGGGAAGAAGACAAATGAGGCTGTAAAGGGCGATATGGGATGGGCAGGTTTTGAGGCGAGGGAGGCTCAGAGCAAAATAAGGTTCGAAGAAGGAGAGTAGATGAAGGAGAGTAGATGGGCAGAGAAGGTGTTCCGTTACTTATATAGGAAGAGCGTGGACACACAGTGGAGAAAAAGAACTAAGAGGCTCACTAGTAAATATACGGCTGGTAGTGTGTAAGCAGTATGTCAACAAAGACCGTTAAGCGAAAATTCAGAGAGGCGGAGAGGATTTACTGGATGGCAGCTATGGAGAAAAAACCGGTTTTGAGTAAGTACCGAAAGGGCAAAAATGAAATAAGGAGGGAGGCATTTTACGACAATTCAATGGGAAGCGCTTTACTGTTTGAAGCGAGATCGGGTTGCCTTAGAACGGGTAGTTATAAAGCGAGATTCAGTAAAGAAGAGGAACAATGCACGTGCTGCGGGGAAGATCAGGAAACGGCGGAGCATGTTCTGATTGAATGTGGAGACATCCACCCAGGTGTACGTTTGGGCACGAGCCTACATGACGCCTTGGGTATTAGAGACAATGGAAAGCTGAACACACCCGCGATTGAAATAAGTAAGAGATGGTTAGAGTATTGGTGGCAGAAAACTAGAGAGAAAGGACAAAAATAAATATTGGAAAAAAATATGGACATTCTGCCGTAAAGGGCAGAGAACGGAGCTGAAAACTTAAGTCTTTTTTTTCTTCTGGAGTAAAATAGTTTTAATTGAAGTAAAGACACTAGGCCAACGCTAAGAAAAAAAAGAGTAAAGTTTTTTTTTCTTTTTTTTTGTCGAGCCTGGTGGCACACTTGTCACCACCCCGTTATAAAGGGGACGCTCATAGCATCCATCCATCCACTCTCAGATTGGCTGCTGCGCCCGTTATTAGATGCGAAGTATCTTATGGCGGAGTTCAATCCGGTGGTGATGTGCGGCGTGACCACCCTTACTGCGCACGCGCATACCCCCTCCACACACCTCCTCTTCACTCCCCCTCACTATTGCTCTTGTACTTTTCCCCTCTCCCCTTTCTCCTCTCCCCGTTCCCCTCTCCACTCCCCTCTCCCCCTTTCCACACCCCTCTCCCATTTCTCTCTCCACTTCCCCTTCTCCCCTCTCCCCTCCCCCTTTCGACTCTTCCTCTGAAACGCGGGCTAGACATGCCGAAATTCTCTCCTGCGCAACGCCGCGATGAGCACCAGCACATGCGCGTCCCCTCCCCCCTCTCTCTCTCTCTCTCTTTCTTACGCTGCCCCCCTCTCGCACGCGTGTCGACCGCGCGTTCCCCGTTCGCCCTGTGAGAATTAAGTCAGGCTAGAGGGAAGACAAGACGCGCGTAGCGTTCCTCTTCGCGTTCCACGACGCGAGGTCGGTAGCATGCCCAACGAACGCCAACGGAACGCGATCGTGTAAGTACTCCGGCTTCGCATCGCCTCATGGTCCCGTTTAGCGGGAAATGGTGTAATTTCTCTCATTCTCCTTGATCGTCGCCGTACGTGGAGGAGTGCGCTTGCCGGATCGTGCTGCTTGGCGGACCATGGACAACGAGGAGCGCCGCGTGCGGACGGCCGCCGCGTCTCGTGCTCGTCAGCAGGATCCCGAGGTGCGAGCTCGAGAGGCTGTCGCCAAGCGAGTGCTGCAGTAATCAAAGCGGCGTATCGCTTTGATTACTGCTGGGTGAAACCACTGAACATTTCATGAAACATAATAGCCATGATTGCTTCAGGAGCTTCGCCCAAGCTCTTCATCATTTACCCGTGGATATGCTGTAATTTTTTTCCGTTACACTGTTATTAAGCTAATTATTCTAATTAATCTGCTTAAGCAGATTCATTTGGTGTTGTAATTTACCTGTGATTGGCACTTGTGGTTAATTTGGTGTTGTGATTTAGTGGTGTTGTGATTGCCAAGCGACAACCAATCGAACCCTATCAACACCTAGTCTACACTCGTTATTTACAATGTGATCCCGTGAACACTTTGTGTATCGGCGTGTGAATGCACGTGTCGAAACTTGGCTGGTCAAGCCAGGACCAGCCAAGTGTCGACCAGCTCCCCTCTAGCCCAGCTTTGCGCGACTCAGTGCAAGCTGCGCAATTTTTAAAATTAGGTTAGCCCGGAATTCACATTAAGAATGACTTACTATAATGTTGATCTACATTCTCACCTTGGCATGAAGGGCATTATTAATGAATAGCGACGATGAATTCAACATATTTTATTTGTAGGGGTGAAAGCTGTCAGTGTAGGACATAATTAAGTTAGATAGCCAGTATCTCAATCTATGAGATGATTCACGGTCACTGACTAAGTCGGATGAGATGATCTGACGTTTCGGAACCGCATACGGGTTCCTTGTTCACTGAGTAGGACTCGAAGTCGTTGTCAATTATGTAGGCAGAACGTGACGCAACGAGCATGCCTACACGGCAGGCATAGTTCCTGGTGTCCTGTTCATTGTAGCTGGCGTCAACTGAATGATTAGTGATTCCAGAAGCCGGCGTGACGACACGTTCTTTTCCTTGGCGACGATGGCGGCATTATCCCAGTCAATGTTATGATCATGTGCATGCGCATGCTCAGCGATGGCGTTTGTCATGTGATTGTTTTTAGTCACGTCACGTCGGTGCTCTTTGAGGCGCCGAGAAAACTTTCCTGTTTCGCCAATATACACTTCACGGCAATCAGCGCACGGTATCTTATACACGACACCTGGAAACGATTCACTTGGCAGCCTGTCTTTCACATTGAGCTGGTTCCGGAGCTTGCTGGTCAGGACGTGAGCAATGCGCAAATCGTATTTTGAAAATACGCGCGAAAGTGCCTCGCTGATACCTTCGACATAAGGTATGGCCGCACGTGCACAGGTAGTCACGTTGCTCTGTGAACTGGATTGAAGTATCCGCTTCTCAGTTTTCGAGATGAATCGATCAGGATAACCGTTGCGGTTTAGCTCCCGATGGATCGTCCGTAGCTCTTTCTTCAACGCATCATCGTCTGAGCAGACAGGTACGGCGCGTGTCACCAAGGATGACACTACGGACCTCTTGTGGCTGATGGGGTGATGCGAATTAAAACTGAGATAGCGACCTGTGTGTGTGGGCTTCCTGTATACTGAGAAGGCGAGGGCGCTCCCATCCCGGCGCACCTGAACGTCCAAAAAAGGCAGCACGTTGTCATCCTCGTGTTCAACCGTGGACTGTATGTTCACCTGAACAGCTTTTGGTGTAGCGCGAAAGGAAACACGGACACGAGAAGGCACAAAGGAACACCATACAGGGCTACTACCAACAACATGTTTATTTTCAAGAACCAGACCGCTTATATACCGTCAAAATCAGGCAGACAGCTGAACACGTGGCATCACTCAGATAATGCGTAAAAAACCATATGTTCACGTTCTGGGCGTTCAGGCAGTCCAAGAAGCGTTGGATGTCTTGCTTCTTCAAAATGCAGAAGCAGTCATCGACGTACCGGTAAAACACTTTAGGGGCCGGAGTGAACGTTGCCAGGACTTCCTTCCAAGGCTTCCATTACTAGATTGGCTGTGGTGACTGATATTGACGCTCCCATTGCCGTACCAATATCTCAATCTATGCAGTTATAGTACGATGGCGGGAAATAATAGAATATCGTTAATAATTAGGAGCGACATCATTATTTGCAATCAATTACAATTATTCGTTTATTATAGATGCCACTTATCACTGACATGTGCCACAAGAAACATTTACGAGAGATCACGAGTTGGAGTACTGCGTTGAAAACTGCGCGAAAACCGGACGAAGGCTAAGGAAAAAAATTCGGCAGATCTCACGGGTTGTGGGAATCGGTTTCATGCGAAGCAGTCATCTAGTACTTCTATGCTGTATTTTATGGCTTTGAGCCAAGCGTTACGAGGTGGATCGACGTGTTTTTGTAAGTGTAGTAGCTGTGTGCACATCGTGGGCTTACCAGGCACGTCGACAATACTGGCGTTTAAAGGGTAACTTATGATGCGACGGAACGTCAGCCCTCACGTTAGAGTACATACGTCAGTATTATCGAAACCAAGTGCACCTTATGCTGCAATAATGTGAATATAATACGTAACTTTCGTTAATGTGTTCCCCCGGGGCCGGAGAAATGCTTCAATATAGCTTGTTGAATCATAGGAATACAAATGTAAGGTTTATTAGACTGCTATAAAAGCGGAGCCAACACTGGAACGACATACATTAATCTGATATGACGCCTGTATCGTAGGGATACATATGTAGTGTTTATTGCTTTCTTGTAAAATTAGATAGCCAGCACCACAACCACTATGAATGTTGCACCGACATTACGCCTGCATAGTCCGTTTTCCCAAACCAGTTTGTAGCCCTGGCGTGGCTCTGTGGTAGAATGCCTGACTGCCACGCCGAATTGTGCTTGGGTTTGGCTCCTGCTGCGATCCTAATCTTTATTCTTTCCATTTGACAAGTCAACGCTGCCGATGTCGGTTTCTCTTAACGCTTTCGCATTTAAATTGCCAATGTCTGTTCTCGCCGTTCCTGTGTAGATATAAAATGTCTATCAACTGTGGCGCATACCCGTACACCGCGGCCCGTGGTACACGGGTATGTGCCACACGTGTCTGGAGGAAAGTGTTTGACGACGTACGCGACAGGATTTTCACGTTATTCACGTCAAGACCCGACAGTCATATTCGTCAAATCCTCTTACGCTCCCCTGCCAATTTTTGTCTATACCAAGTTAAGGAGGCGATCAAGAGAGCACCCAGACGTAAGCGGATAGATAGATAGATAGATAGATAGATAGATAGATAGATAGATAGATAGATAGATAGATAGATAGATAGATAGATAGATAGATAGATGCTAAGGAAACATCAGAACAGCGTTTGTGTTGTTTGTTACCCTTCGTCCCGTTTTCGCGCTGTTTTCAACACAGTAACAGGTATACCAACTTGCCCTTCAAGATTCTGTAATTTAAAGAAGTAATTAATTGAATTGATAGTCACAGGCAAATAATAAATAAGTGCAGATATACAGTAAAAATTAATTGAGGGATATGATTGCAAAGCATCAGATGATAGCCTAAAGAGAGAGGGTGAATGCATTGGGAGATTCTTGCTAACAAACCTTTTTCAAGCAATCCCAGAACGCCTCGCGGGAGCGTGAAGCACTATGGAAAAAGTGTGTACACCGAGCGATCCAGACGTTCGGACGCCCGCTGCTCGTTGGCGCCGTGGGAGCACGAAACAAAAAGAACACTAGAGAGAATTTGGGCGCTGTGTGTGTTTCCTTCTTGTGTCCCCGTCGTAGTTTCGCGCTGTGTGTTTCAAAAAGAACACGTAGAATATTCTTACATCGTAAAACAATTCACATATCCGAACGCATCTGTATGTATCTCTACGCATGAAATGTGAAAGGAATAACGCAGTCAGTGTAGGTATTGCCGAGCACTTAAACGGCATATGCGTTACCGCGTGCCGATGCCGTCAAGACATTCTGTTGTCATCAATATGAGCCGAGCACCGAATTAATGTTTAGTGCACGAATACTTGTAATGTACTAATGTAAATGCAACGCACTGAATCGCCATAGACACATTTCCGTTTGAGCATTTGGTATCGTGAATACTTTTGCGCTTGCTCGCTGAGTTTAGCCGCTATGGCCTATTTAAAAGGCAATTTCAGAGTTGCAGGTCATCTTGCTCACGACTATACATATCTGCGGCATAATTCACCTGCTAGCCAACACGCGAAAGCAAAACCAGCGTTTCTAAAATGCAACAACTGCAGTTAGTATCAACGAAGGATGGTAAAAGTTTATCGTTTGACGCATATATGACCCGAGCGACGCGCACGCGGTCTATCTATACTTTATTTCAGTATACTTTGTACTTCAATGTATACTTTATTTTAGTAAACTCGGGCTATACTCTCTCGAGTACTCTGAATATCACAACCTCACCTTGCGCTGGTTGACAGTGTCGATGGACGTTGATCCCAAATGGATCCGCGAACAGCATAGACCGCTCCTGAGCTTCATCTAGGAAGCCGAATTGTGTTGTTTTACTTAATTTATGGTGTAGGGGCAGGGGACATTGTCCGGCTCGCACGTGACTAACTTCGTCCCATGTTTCTATTAGTCATCTCTAGAACGGACGAAGCCTCAAAGCGGTGAAGCGAAAACTGGGCACAGGCAAGAACCAGATGTATGTAATAAGGGACAAGGAAGGCAAAGACACTAACACAAGGGCAGGATAGCTTAAATAGCTGAGGAGTTTTACGGAGATCTGTACACAACCAGGAAGATAATGTAAGAAGTAGTAGTAGCCCAGAGGAATCGGACATCCCAGCGGTAACGACAGGGTAAATAAAGAAATCCTTGGAGGGAAAAAGAGGCGAAGCCCCTGGTGAGGATCACGTAACATTAGATCTGTTGAAAGAGTGGACAGAATGTGTTTTAAAAACTGGTCACCCTGTGTACGAAATGTCTCTTAACGTTGAGGGTGTCAGAATCTTGGAAGAATACTAAGATCATCTTAATCCATAAAAAATGGGACGTCAAGGACTTGAAAAATTGCAGACCGATCAGCTTACTGTCCGTTGTCTACAAGCTGCTTACAAAGATAGTAGCTAATACAATTAGGGCAACATTAGAATTCAGTCAACCAAAGGACCAAGCAGGATTCCGTACAGGCTACTCGACAATAGACCACATTGACACTATCAATCAGGCGATAGAGAAATGCGCGGAATATAACCAACCCCTATATATAGCCTTCGTAGATTACGAGAAGGCATTTGATTCGGTCGAGTATCAGCAGTTACGCAGGCGCTACGGAATCAGGGCGTCGACGAACCATATTCAAAAATACTGAAATAAATCTTAGGTTTAGGCGCTCGTTAAAGAGCCTCAGGTGGTCAATAATTCCGGAGCCCTCCACGACGGCGTCCCTCATAATCATATCGTGATTTCGGGACGTTAAAGCTCAACAATTATTATTATTATTATTATTATTATTATTATTATTATTATTATTATTATTATTATTATTATTATTATTATTATCATTATTATTATTATTATTATTATTATTATTATTATTATTATTATTATTATTATTATTATTATTAACAACACTTGATACTGGTAGAGTGTTGGTTTATGTAAATTGAATTACCAAAAATGAAAGCTCGAACCCCTTATATTCAACCTGGTTGAATGTTTTCTCCGCAGTGCATTGCATGGTTTAAACCGCACTCGTCTTAAGCGTCTAGTCGTGTTTTCGATTTCTCATCTTGCAATATGACAAAAAAAAAAAAAGACCAGGAGAAGCCATTTCTTGACTTGTATCCCGCGAAAATGCACACTGCGGTGTAGCTTTTCGCATGCGACAGCAGCACCAGAAGACGGCCTAGCGAGCAAAGCAAGCAAAAGTAGAGGAATATCATAACCTTCTCCCTTTATATATGGTTTCTTTATCCTGCGAAAAGAGCATCTGTAATTCCGAAGTGTCCACGTGCGCATTCACGTGGCTAATTGCGAATTATTAAAATAAGCAGATGACAGAACATGCACAACATTAATTTAGGCAAAACTCGGTATGTGACACTATCGCGTTAATGACGAAGCGTGTGTACGGGGTTGTTTTTCACGTATTATTTCTGTTGTCGCCGAGCGGCCTATGTAAATAATAATAATTTGAAGGATTTTACGTGCCATAACCACATTGTCATTATGAGGCAAGCCGCAGTGGGGAATTCTGTAATAGGTTTAAACACCTGGGGTTCTTGAACGTGCACCTACATCAAAGCAAGCGGGTGTCCTACATCAAAGCCATACGGCCGCCATGGCAGGCAATCAAACCCGCTACCTCGCGCTTAAAAGTGTCACACTTTATCTGCCAATCGCTCTCACGGCGCATACACATTATGTCGGTGGCGCTGTAATAAAATTTATTTAGCTGACGCTAAGGAGACCACAGTAGCCTATGCTCCGGAGGGACATAAATAATTAAACTACTTTAACGTCCTTAGTCAATTGCATTGGTCGTCCCACCCTCGCCCTGAAGCATTTTTAACCTCGCCCGTTGTTGCACAGCCTCCGGGTATTGGCCCACTCGAGTTTTTGTACCAATGGTGTTCGCGCCGCAAGCCGGATTTTTAAAATCACGAGCCATACAACGCTCTCGCCTTAATGAATGATAGCTACTTAGCACCATCTGACGGTGCGAAGTGTTTATTGACATTATTGTATGATTGAGACGATGATAATGAGGAATGCGAGGAAACCGAAGAATTTCATCATCTAAGATTTCTGACCAATTCGCGGCCAGTAGATTAGCAGGTGAACATCGTGTCTACCAAGTATGAAAATAATAAAAGGTAGTCCGTGCATCTCAGAGGGGGCCACACTTCTTGCGAGATGTGAGTCGCGCACTACAGCACACTGCTTTTAGCGTCATTGATTACAGCACGTGACTTCAGTTAACCTCCCACTGCGAGACGCTCAATAGACCCTTTTCATAATTGTAAAGCTAGCTTTCCTGCCATGCAGTTTGCCCAAGTAATGGCGGCTAGTCACTTACTGCAAACAGCGTGTTCTAGCGCATTTTGCTTGCACTATGACGTGGAAAATGTAGACTCGGCTCTCTTGACATAAATACGCATAATAGACAAGCCTCAGCACGTGCAACTAGGACCTCGTCTCCACTCTAAGCAAGAGAGGTGCCGCCATTAGTTGTTCAAATATGCAGCGCAGAGAAGCGCACTTGCGGATTATGAAAAGGGTCTCGGTTACTCTAAAGGCGCCGCGAAGAAAAACAGAATGAAGGTGGCGCTCGTCATGTAAGCAAAACAGGGCACATTGCCTACGATACGTAAGGGAAGGCAGGGAAAGAACTTCGCTTGCAGAGTTCCTTCCCTGCATTGCCTTGGCAAACGTAAGGCCAGCGTTAATAACAATATCTGGGGCTTTACGTCCCAAAACCCCGATATGATTATAAGCGACGCCGTAGTGGAGGGCTCCGGAAATTTCGACCATCTGGTGCTTTTACCATGCACTGATATTGCAGAGTACACGGGCCTCTATAGCATTTCGCCTCCATCGAAATGCGACAGCCGCGGCCGGGATCGAATCCGCGACCTTCGGGTCAGCAGCCCAGCACCATAATCACTGCTCCACCGCAGCGGACAAGACCCGCGTTGACAGCAACGTTTACCTTCTGGCGGCGCGGTAACAGGGCAGTTAAATGCCTTCTTACTCTTGCAATAGTGAACAGCGAACAAAAAAACAAAGAAAAAAAGACATTCGTGAAAGGTTGCTCAGCTTGCCCCAAACATCGCCTGGCGAGGTGCTACGTTGTCTTACGGTAAACAAACACGCGACACAGAGAATAAAAATAACACGGCTTTTCGAGACCTTTCCAGGTCCCTTGCTCACATAAATAAAACATTGCAGCTCGTAATCAATATATTAAACGGGTCCTGACGAGGAGCCTTTTAGCGAGCTTTACCATGTAAAAATAGAAACGCGCTATTCTGTCCCGAATAAAGCTGGCCGCAAGAGCCGGGTTCCAAGCCGCGACCTCCTACAATTCTGCAGACCAGCATAGGCAGTCAAACAAGAAGGCGAGTTTCTCGATACTTTATGTGAATCTAATCTGTTTCATTACTCTTTCAACAACACTTAGCAGAGAGGGAAACGCGGCCTGTGTAGCATGTCATGCGTAAGTCAATGCACTTTCCGGCGTTCAGTTGTGTTAATTAGAAACAAAAAGTGCGCTGTTAAAACTAAAGCGACTTTATTAAAATCATTCTTTTTAAGAAGATCATCGAACAATATTCTGCTTGCAAAGGTATTCTTCCTTTACTGCTGCTGCTTATTGAGCTTTAAGAAAAAGGTCTGTGGCAGCGAATATAACACGGCCAGGCGTCTTCACATAATAGCGCGAAATATTGATTTTATAAATTGAGGCCAACAAAAATTAGGGACGGCAAGATTCCGCACATTCGGGAACCCGCGATCGTCATCACCGCCTCCCACGCTTGCATTATTTTCTGGAAGTTAATTTTTTCACATTACAAAAACGACAGCGCTGAAGGACGCGTTCATGCTTTAAGAAACCCGTCGGAGCCAACGATATCATCGGACAAAATATATTGAAGAGGCAGGGGATGAAAAGAAGGGCAGCACGCTCTTTCGAGAGTTCGTAGTTATCAAGCACAGCCAAGCGACTTGTATGTGTGCACCCTTTCAGTGCAACAGAACTGCTGACTCACAGTCGAGCAGTCAACCCGGCCGCTCGTCGCATGCGTTGCGGTTATCACTCGGCGACTGAGGTTCGCGCTCGCTGGTTGTCGCGGATATCGTCGTCGTGCTTTTTTTATGTATTGTGGTTTTCTCAATCCGCGCGATTACGGCAAGCGTCATCGCGCGAATTTTGAACGTTGAAGGTCCGTACGCCACGTGGTCTGAAAAACGGTGAACTACACTCGGCGACAACTTATCTTGGCCTTGGAGCGAAAGCTACAGAGGCGGGGCATCCGCACATTTGTGTTACTACGCAAGTAGTTCGGCATCTTGCAGCCGATTTCAGTTCCAGTTTCGGTTTCGCTTGCTCGCATCGCTAGAGCGTTTAGCACCACGTCTACATACAGAATGAGAACATCAGTGTGCGTAGATGCATCTATACCTACTGTACTGTATATTGTCACAGGGTTGTTACGTTGACGAAGGCAGCAGTGGGCGTGTCGAAGATGAAATTCTTTATTTGGCCGAACTTGTGGGCGGGAAACGAGTCAGTCAGAGCGTCGTCCGTCTATAATTATGACAGTGGTGAAGCGTGTCGGCTATTATACATGTTCTATCGAATGTTCCAGCGTTATCGCTGGTGGCCACGTAATCTCTAGACTATTCGCGTACCGCGCGCAATCATAATGGAAAGATCTAAAACAATCGTGACGCTTCTGGAACATTGCATCGCGGTCTGCGCGGAGCATTCCAAACAGTCTTTGCGCGTGAAGCCCGAAGACAACAAAATAAGACACATGGAAATATGATGAACGCCGCCAAGCGCACACCGCAGCCTGAATACGGTGTTAGCTCGATTGTAAGGCGATCCCGATTGTAACGCGAGGGGCGACTTTTAGTAGCAAAAATTTGGAGAAAAAGCTCGCATTGTGTTCGAATAAATACGGAATGCAAGTACCATGATGCCGCTGAATTGGGTTTAGATTTAAGGAGAGCTCACGCTTAATTAAAAAGAGACTGACGCAGAATATTTTATCAAGCTTCGCTGGTCACACACCTTCATAGAGCGTAGTTTCTCGGCCATGGGTATTTCATTGCGCATGAAGTAGCTGTGCAGCCGCGTCTTGCCGGTGATGCGCTTCTCAGTTTGGCCCGAGAAATTCAATTTCTCGCGCTTCGGGGAGGCTTAACTGTTCGCTCACTCACTTCGGTGAGCTCGGTGACAGTCCGGCACACTGCATTTGCAGACAAGTCACGCTGACGGCGCCTCACTCGAGCGATGACATTGCAGATAACTTGCGTGGTCTGGTTTGATAGCCACTTTCTGTCACATTTAGAGTACAGCTTCTTCGGAGAACGAAACAGCGAGTTTGCGGCCGCACACGGTTCAGGCCAACGGTTCAGGCGGCATCGCAGACACCATGTTTACTGAGACTGAGAGAACAGGCGTGAGAAAAATGTGGTGCAGGCGTGAGAAAAACGTGGTGCTGTCCAAAAAATAAAGACAGAAACAAACTTGAAGTTTACAATAACTTTTTTTTACGAACGGCTTCCCATGCTCGTGCTTTTTTTATAATGAGCAAATCTTTATTTATTCGAGTTAGGCAACTTTTTGAATTAGAAAATAAATATAGGTACTATTTCTTGGCGCGCGCGCATGCAGGCACTTTGGCTCTGTAGCTTCCACAGTGGTGCCAAGAAAAGTTGTCGCCGAGTTTTTTTTTATAGAAGCGATGTCCCGAATTCCTGGGTATGCGCTTACCAATCGACATCGCACGCCGCCACCCGCTGCTGCGCGTCTCTCTCAAAACGTGTTCTCACGGTCGGGAAGGTGTTCTTGAGAGGAGAGGTGGAGAAAGGGAAGTGGCAGGGCAGGAGAGAGCGTGCCAGTTGCCCCCCTCTTGCTGGAGCATTCGACGTCACGGCCTTCGACAAGCGCACTGGCGTGCAGCCGCCGCGCTCTCACAATCCACTAAAAATATGGCCAACTGCTCGAAATTACGTGAAATAAACGCTGTTTATAGGAACAGTCGTGTCGTCCTAGTCGAATGCAAGTGTTTTCGTAGCTTTTTCAAATTTTTGTTCAGTATCCCTTTAAACAACGCCCACAGGTCAAAATCTGTACAACCTCAAGCATAGCATGCCTCATAATCACACCGTGGTTTTGGCACACAAAATCCCAGCAGTCATCACATCACGATGACGTAATCAGAACATGTACGAAGTGAAAGAAAAGAGATCAGCAGATAAAATCACAATGAAGTGAATAAACGATCAAAATGTAAAGAAACAGCAGTGACCGATAGTCCTCAAAAACAATATCACAGTTTCTGGTTAGGTACATGTGCAATCATTTGGTCGAAGCATTGGCAAGACACACATGGAGATGTCACGGCAGTTCATCAATTCCACTCATGTCGGAGCAGCTCGACTCATCTGAAGAACTTGAGTCTGTGCACAAAGAAATGATTAGACTTTCTGTTTGGCTGTCTATAATGTCATCACGCTCCCATGCCTCATACTCAAGCCTCATCACGTGAGTGCAGTCATGGAGCCAGTTCTGTTGGGTCACACTTGCGATTCCTTCCTGCAGCAGCTTCTCTACAGATTCAACATTGAAGTCTGTTCCTTGAAGCAACATAGCCTTTGAATAGCTTCATACAAGCTCTATAGGATTTAGCTCGCAGTGGTAAGGAGGCAAGCGCACAACCTCATGCCCGGCAGCCCTTGCAAGTTTATCAACCTGGTAAGCAAGGAAATATGCTTATTCTGCTTAGCGAGCTGCAGCAGTTCACTTTTCAGTTTGTCATCCGAAAAAGGAATATTTTTCGATATCAACCAGGACTGGATTTCCGCTTTTCTGGGTGATGAATTTGGTAGCTTCTCAACCTGAGCACTATGATACGACGCGTTATCCATCACGATCACACTGCGTGGCTTGATGTTCGGTAGCAGCTGTTCAACAAACCATTTCTGGAAAAGCGAAGCGTCCATTTCTGTATGGTAATCACAAGCACCCTTCTTGGCACGGAAAACTAGGGCGGCTCCATCAACAAAGCCTTCTGCACTTCCAGCATGTAAAACGATTAGGCGTCCTCCTTTACCGCTGGGTGCACGGAAGCCAGTTGAGAGCCCTTGACGAAATGCGTCTTTCCGAGTCAACACGCTGGTATCTGTCCAAACTCTCCCCTTTGTATGGCCGGCGTTTACCCAGGTCTCATCAAAGTAGTAGATGGTCCTGTAAAAGAGAAAGCAGTCTTGTTGTTCTCAGCGCACTTTCCCTGGCAAGAGCCCATTAACAAAGCAGACAGCCTTCATCCGAAGTTATGCCTCTGTTTAAGGGCAAAAAAAGTGCACTGACAAAACCTATGTGAATACATATAACGTACATAAGCTGGAAGAACTCTCTGTGAAAGAAAACTTGTTTCAGGCTGCCAGAAGCGTAGCCAGAGAGCGGCACTCCGGGCCTGTGCCCCCCCCCCCCGAAATTTTCTTTCTTCCACGGAATACAGAGTAGAAAATGACACTCGACCACATAGTCGGACCCGGCCCCAAGCTCAGACGAAAGTGGTGTAAAAAAATTCTGCCTACGCCCCTGCAGGCTGTATATCAAAGCTGATGCAACCACGTCCCCAATCCCCAATTACGTGCGCAGCGTATTCGCTCAATAAAATCTACAATTCAAAAGACCATCACTAGCTATTGCTTTCTCCAAGCCATTGAGACTCCTTGCTCCTACGCGGAAAAACGGCAGTAAGTCTTCTCAAACGATGCCACGGCAAATGCTGCAATACACAACGCTGAGTTAAACCTACACAACATGCAACGGAATCCTCGGCGAATACTACTATTTACCGTACAAGCGTAAACATGAACAGACACCACATCATAATGGGGAATTTCGCTGCGACTTAAGCCACTATTATGTAAGGCTTTCGATCACTCACGTCAATAGCACACGTTTGGCGATCACAAATGCAAAGCACACCTATCGTTTTCGCTAACCAGTTGGTCAACACGCATGCTCACCATTCGCGTCAACATTTTACCAAAAATCACGCGTAGTGAACAGAGAGTTTGCAGAAATAAAAAGAACGTAAGAACTTACCGCCGCTGCCTCCGCATTTCTCGGATGATCCGGAGGTACTTTCGACGCCAAGCAACGATGTCCTCTCTCTCAAGTAACGCGGAATTCCTTGTTCTTTTTCGGAAGGCGAACCCCAAGTCGTTCAGCATTCTTTGGATTGTACGAGTGCTGATGGTCGGCATGTCCATGTCAGGGTCGCTGATCACGCCGTTGCGTAGTTTCTCGGCCGTAGGTATTTCATTGCGCATGAAGTAGCGGTGCACTTTGCGCCGCAGCCGCGTCTTGCCGGTGATGCGCTTCTCAGTTTGGCCCGAGAAATTCAATTTTTTGCGCTTCGGGGAGGCAAGTGGTGCCCGCAGAGCTTCAGCCTTGATACGCTTAACTGTTCGCTCACTCACTCCGGTGAGATCGGCGACAGTCCGGCACACTGCATTTGCAGACAAGTCACGCTGACGGCGCCTCACTCCAGCGATGACATTGCAGATAACTTGCGTGGTCTGGCTTGATAGCCACTTTCTGTCACATTTAGAGAACAGCTTCTTCGGAGAACGAAACGGCGAGTTTGCGGCCGCACACGGTTCAGGCCAACGGTTCAGGCAGCATCGCGAACGCCATGTTTACTGATGGTACATTCGACTGGTCGTTTGAGAGCGCTCTGACTGTGAAACTGTTGAATTCAACAGCTTTAAACCTTTTCAACGAGAAAAAGCAGGTATGCAAGTCATCTTTCTCCTTCCTGATCATGTTTTGACCCGATAATGTTAGTAGCAATGGTTAGTTGCTATTTTGCACACTTTTTTTCAGCGCCTGCGGAGCGCTCGAAAACGACCTGTCGAATGTACCATGAGACTCTGAGTGAGCAGGCGTGAGGAAAATGTGGTGCAGGCGTGAGGAAAACGTGGTGCTGTCCAAGAAATAAAGACAGTAACAAACTTTAAGTTTACAATAACATTTTTTCATGAATGGCTTCCCATGCTCGTTCTCTTTTTTATAATGAAAAAATCTTTATTTATTCGAGCTAGGTAACTTTTCGAATTAGGAAATAAATATAGGTACTATTTCTTGGCGCGCGCGCATGCAGGCACTTTGGCTCTGTAGCTTCCACAGTGGTGCCAAGAAAAGTTGTCGCCGAGTAAAGTCAAGCTTATTCGAGAGCTTACGCGGGCATCAGCGATAACGCTACAAGATTCGATCATGGATATATAAAAGACGACGCGTTCCGCCGATGATCAGATAACCGACGGTCGACGACTGTGATTTTATCTATCAATGTATACGGGTTCTATTGCTTGTGCTTTCACTTTTCATTTCCTGGGCACAAGTTCGCCCAATAAAGAGCTTCGTCTTTAACAGCCCGACTATTTCCTTCTTCACCATCACGAGCACGTGACAATACGACAGGAAAGCAATACGACAGTATGACCATACGACAGAAAAAAGAAAGATAGAAACTTAGACATTAAGAAGTACCTCATTAACATACGCTGAGAATAATGAATTAATACTGGAAAACAATAAATGAGAATCCGAAATAAAGGCATTCAACGTACAATATATTTGCCTTGCTCAGTAAATCGGACTTTGTGGCTGCAGCATGGTGAGTCATCAATGGAGGTGTTAGTGTCAAGCGTCGATTTCACTCTCCTTCACTAGCACTCTTACAGGTGCCCTACTCGCCTCCCCACTCTTTTCTCGAAGAAACGTGGACAATGGGTCAGTACCCGACAGAGGCGCAACCAGAAATTTTTTTCGGGGGGGGGGGGGGGGGTTCGACCATACATGTATGTTCGTGCGTGCGTTTGTATTTGCGCGTGTATATATACGCCAGCAAAACTGAAAAAATTCGGGGGGGGGGGGTTGAACCCCCCCGGCTACGCCCCTGGTACCCGATGCCACGCTGTTTATTTCTTTTTGAAATTTATATCCACTTTTGCTTCTCAGGGTTTTAAACAGCTATAATAATAATGATATAATTGCTGGGAATTAACGTGCCAGAACAACATAATTATGAGTGGGAGACTCCGGATTAATTCTGACCACCTTAGGTTGCTTAACGTGCACCTAAATCTAAGTACACGGGTGTTCTTGCATTTCACTCCCATCGAAATGCGGCCGCCGTCGCCGTGAATGGAAACCGCAACCTCGTGGTTAGCAGCGTAACACCTCTGGCTAATTGAACTTCCTGTTGGGTTAGTTGGAAAGTCGAAATAATGAAGTAATTAGGCGCAGCAAAGCACTCCCTCATTCGCACACACCCACATATGCATATACCAGTGGACTGACATACCCATAGGGCCAATGGGGACGTCTTTCCGCTTCCGGCGACGGTGGCGGTTCCTGGGATGGGCGGTGATTGACTGGATTTTGGATTTCTGCTGGAGGCGAGCCAATCCGAAAGGAAAAAATCCAATATGGCCGCGCCCGTTTGCGGTCGCTTCCTCGCTCGTGGTGCCGCCGGCCCCGCGGCCGCGACGTCGGTTCGAGCGTTTGCGCACTAATTGCTACTGCACTGTCTTCTCTCTTTATTGCCGATGTACGTACGTAATGTGTGTAGTTGTTTTTCTGCTTCGTTGTAGCCTCTGTGGTAGCATGGCGAATGGTGGCGAGCGGCGCCGTCGCAGCTGCATAGCAGCCGCTTTCGTCGCTCGCTCGAGAAGCAAAAAGCGCATATAACTTTCTTCACATGACATTTTATTGAAGGAAACGTAAATTGCTGCACGTTTAGGCAATATTTGGGCTATAATATTGGTAATAATAACAAAAGAAAACGAAAAAATTCGAAATACTGCTGTGGTAAAACCTGAATACAGGAATGCGTACATCGAGCACGCGTACAATATAAATAGGATACGAAAACGCATAGTACAGCATAATACAATCACATAAGCAGGGTAAGCATATAAAGAAGTGCTACATCAGCGTAAATAAGTGTAAACATACGAGTTGTACAGATTATCACTAACAGCATGAAGCGAAACAATCCCGCGCATTGAAATATATCATAACAAAACAAGTTGTTCGAATGGTTGGTTCATACTGTGCAAAAGATAATGACGCAACGCAAGCCGAAGAAAACAAGGGGTATAGGAAAAACACCCTTTCCTGTACTTTTTTTTTATTGCCCTGCGTTGTGTCATTGCCTTTTGCACATACACACACACACATACTTTTGCATATATGTACACAGAAAGTGCACCTAACAGTCATAGCATTTGGCTCATGTAGACGAACCCATGGAGCATAAGCAGATCAATGTCATAATATGCTGCAGTGCTACAGCATATTATTTTGTAAAAGCAGTGAGACAAATCTACCATTTGGCTCAGCTATCCCTGATCATGTTTTCCTCCAGGTAAATGTGTTGCAGGCAAGCTCACGTGATGTGAACAAGACACGCGATGCTTTAATTTTCAAGTAATAAAGGGAGAAAAACGCAACAAAGAATGGTCTAGACTCAGTTTCGGAGGTGACCTTTGAAATTTGTGGAAACATTGTGGTTGTGACTGGTGAACAACAGGAATGATCACAGGTCATTAGTTAAGTTGGAAGTGGTGCGAAATACTCAAGGTAACATGAAATATACACGAAGATAAGCATCTTATCAAAGAAATAAGTAGAGTAAAGTGCAAAGTTGAATGCAGCTTCCCTATTATTTTTCTACCAGGTATCATGTTGGATCCATCACAATGTCAGAAGATTTTCTAAGCAGTACTTAAATTGCAGATGGGGAACGCTGCACAGTTTCATCATAATGTGTCACTAACTAGAACTGCATCGCTTGTCATTCGTTGGTTCAGGAAGTGGAATGTCGGAGTTTGCAGAGTTTAGTTAAACAAGGAACACAGTTGCTCTACACAAACAGTACGTTGTGAATAGTTTCAGTGAATATGGATGCATGCTTCTATTTCAAACTAACATGCATGTCAACCGAGTCGCAGCTTCTGCACAAACCCCTCTGGAATCCTCACAGAGCTGAGCACTTCATCAATGTATCTTTTATGCCTGTGAATAGCTGACACCATCAGTTCTTTGCAGTGGCACAACAGTCATGACCAGAGGTTTGTAATTGAAAAGTGACAGAGCCCCTGGGTGCTGAAAATCTTTTGGACTTGGTGAGCACCTGAATTCATGCATGCTTCAACCTTCGTGGCCCGTCGCAGTGGTCTAGTGGTTACAGTGCTCAACTGCTGGCCCGAACATAGTGGGATTGAATCCCGGCTGCATATCAATGGATGCAATATGCTTGAGGCTCATCTGCCTAGATTTAGGTGCACGTTAAAAAAACGCCAGGTGCTCAAAATATCTGAAGTGCTCCACTACTGCATGCCTCATATTCGTATCATGGTTTTTGGACATAAAACCTCCACATTTTTTATTAATCAACCTATTTTTGCAACGTTCATTGTGAATTAATCACACTGTTGCTGTTTGTAAAGACTGCTTCAGTGTAAAACGAGTCGTCAGTATTATATAAATTTTGGCATTTTTTGGGAGGCTGGATGTTTGATTGCCTTCCAAACCATGTCAAGCAAACAGAAAGAAAGCAGAACGAGCAGGGTTTTCCAGTGCATTTTGGGAAGCGTTGGCATTTCCCAATACTAAAGCAATCCAGAACCTCTGGTTGTAATACTCATGCTGATAGGGGCACACAAGGCTTCAAAAAAAAAGTTAGTCGGTTAAACTTGTATAATACAAAAGTAACGCAGCAGGAGCAAAAGTAGTCAATGCATTACATACAACCACAGCAGAATTATAAATACACATATATAAATATATACCTACATAAAATATACATATATACATAAAAATACGTACATATACACATAAAAAAAGAAATAGTGCAACACATCTAAAAAATGGATAGGAAATGGGTGCAGAAGGCTGCACTAGAAATCCAATTTACATAATCATGTTCTAGAAAGGCACAGGATAAATTTAGCCTGCTACTTTACGTTTTTGCTGGCAGCAGCACTGTGCCTTGACTTCGTTTCTTGTGTGTTTTTGTTTACAAATGTAATGTGCCAATGTAGCCTTGTGCGGCAGAATATTTTAAGAAATTTCTCAGTGCAGCCAACTGAACAGAAAATAGCTTGCCGGATTGGCATCCTTTCCGCCAGATTTTTGCACACATTGGAAAAATGTGCACAATAGTTGATTTCATGTCTGAAGGACGAATCTAATTCCTTTATGTAATTCAGACATGATTCAGAGGTTACTGCAATAGAACCGAGGAGTTTCTCGGGTACACCACTTTCCTTGAGTAGTGCAAAGAATTGGTGTCGTCCATGGAGAGAGCCACCATCCACTTCAAGGAGTGTTCTCTCACATATGCACTCACTAGTCCTCAGTTCAACAAAGCTGTTCACAAGAGTACCAGCGACATGGTACACAACATTTTCATACACCATGTCGGTCGCATCTTGTGAAGATGCCTGCAGATCAGATGAATCAGAGGCCTGCTGCGTGCTGTTGCTTGTGGTTTGTGTGCTGCTAGTTGACAACAATGCAGATGCACTCTCCAAGTTGTTGAGGAAAGCAATTGTTGTCACCTCACAGTTTCCTTGAGAAAGCTTGAAGAGCTTGCCAATCCAAATATGTTTTAGAGCCGCCACGAATTGGTACACATTTGGTGTCTCATTGCAGCCATGTTTTTGACAAATGATTCCAAAAAAGATTTTTAGGGGATCTTGCTGCAATCAACGTGTGAAAAGATGAGTGAAATCAAAGTCCTCTTTTAAATCAGTCCACAGCAACAACAAGGCTTTGATTGTAATCTGCCAACCTTTAACAGTGCGCGGCTGCTTGTCCCGAGGACTACCAAAGTGCCATTGGGCAATCCAACTGATGCATGACTCAAGGGAAGCACGGTGTTCCGACCCATCAATCATTGCATACCGCAACTTATCGTCCTGATTTTTTAGGGTCGAACTGTTCTGGCTGTCAAAAATCTTATCCATTCTTTCTGTGAACAGAGCTGTAAATTTAGCATCAAGAGGAAGCTCTTGAATGGCAATGAGAGTGAGGAGGGCCACAGAGACAGATACACTGAATACTGGTGTGCCATACTTCACTCTTATGTCAGCCACGGCCGCTGGATGAAAAAGCGCACTTTTTATCCAGCGGCCGTGTGTCAGCAAAGGGCATCTTGTAGATATGTTGCTCTTTGAGCTTCCTTGGCAATCTTTTTTAGATGTTCAGTTGGTGTGTTAGAGGCGTGATTTGCAAGTATTTTTGTAAAAGGTTTCAATGTACGCCCAGTCAACAACCTCGGAGCCAATCGTGAGCTTGTGTTTTCTCAAATTATTCCGCGTGCATTTTATCAGGTGTGGGATGTCAAACATCAAGTATAGTTTGCAGTTGTTGACAGTAAAACATGGTTCATGATGAGAATGGATCAGCATTCTTGACAGGCTGACATTGTTTGACCCTTGATCATAGATGACCACTTTTACCAAAAGACCTTTTTTTTTTCAAGCTGCATAATTACATCTAATAGCAGCTTGTGCATTGCAAGGGCTGACGTTGCATTGCGGGACACTGCAAAGGCTACTGGCTGCATCCAAATTCTCGATATGCCAGACACAGCCATCAGAATGGCTGCATTTGCCACACGAGAAGTTCTTGTGTTTCCATCATATGTGTAGCCAATCACTATATCTTTTGATTGATCGTACATCAAATGTCTTTTCAAGGCTATTTAATCGAATAAAAGACAGCATGCTTTGTCTTGCAGAGGCCAAGCTTTAATGATTGGTTCTATTGCATCCATGGCACCTGGAATGATACCAGTTGTCATTGGGATGTCTGCCAGCCAGCACCTGAGTGTCCGCACATGTGGCAAGTGAAGCATTTCTCTGAGGAAGCGTGAATTGAGAGTCATCCATTTGGACCAATGTTTTCTTTTTTTTTTTTGGGGGGGGGGGGGAATGTACCAAGCCTGATTCGTGCTTTAAGCAGTTCAAAAAAGGTCCTTTGACAAATCCGGTTCAAGCTTGTTTAAAACCTCCTGCTGCGTTACTCGCCTCGCCTCGTCCCTTTTTTTCATCTGACCGACTGCCTTGCGGTACCTTTCACTTCGTGAGTGAAGTGTTAGCAGCTTCTTTTTGGTGCGAAGGGTGTGCACAGAGCTGCGTTTTCTTCGCCCACTTTTTTGGCGTTTCTTACATCTGCTCCACGCTGCTGCCCTCCTTGGAAAATTGGAGGCCGCTCGCACCAGGCTCAGCTGAAAAAAAAAGACATGGAAGAATGCGAAGGTATAGGCTTTCATCAGTCTTGTAGAGAAAAAAAAAATCACGATTAAGCTATCAGGGCGCAATCACAGGGCTACTAATATACGGACCACTATGTGCTGCCATGCCATTTTTCATTGGAAGCAATGTGTATTCTGCGACTGAGACAGGAATCATAATTGATTTATACATTCCAAGCATTTTATCTTCAAAGAATCATCCATGATTAAGGAAATATCACAAAGCATTGCAAAAATGAACATTTCATGAAATGCTGAACAGAGGCAATGACATTTACAAAGTGGAGGATTTTGAATTATTCATCTCATAAATAGCTATCCGGGCTGCATAAGCCACATTTGCATGAATGTACACCTTGATTGTGCATCATATTATGCTGGCCTATCTCGCAGAGCTACTCTCATCACAACAAATCGGACAGCACAATTTTCAGTGTGAACCATGTATGTCCATCTGCACCCACCTTATATTTGAAATATAAATAATTGCGTGAACTAAATCACGGGTTGCAGGCCCTGAACTATATGTATGGTTTTGTCAACATTATAGGTTGTGACAATATTACACAGGCTTAGGTGTCCATATCTACTAGGAAAACATCAAGACTACTGGTCCATACTTCCTTATGCAGATGCAGGATGTGTACTTTGCAATAATTCTCTCTCTCACTTTTTGCACTTACCATCACTTGGTGAAACCTGTGACGGTGGTGTGGGCCTTCTTGTGGGTGTGCTTGGTGAAGCGGCTGTTGAAAAAGAAATAAATATGCTATAAAAGGCTGGCAAGCAGGTATTTTAATACCCTCACTTTGCATTGCACGTGTGAATACTGAGCAACAGACTTATGGAGCAATTTTCACATGTGCCTGAGGAAAACTACTCAGTGTTTTCATCTCTATGGAATGAGCTGAACAAAGAAAGCACTGAGTCTATGCATTGATGTAGAAAAAGAAAAGATATCTATACCACGCAACAAAGTTTTCTTGCAGGGAGGTTGGTTTGTTGTGAACTCATACAGAGCTCCACAAACACTAGAGGAGTAAGGACGGAAACAGGACAGAGTACAAACTATTTATACTGTGAGATGCCAAAAGCCATTTTCGCTGCTCTATCTCCCTGTTTCTTCATTTTGCGTTTGTGCAGCATGCTATCAGTTCATCCATACCATGTAAACAGTGCACTCAGACATTCTTACTGGAAAGCATGCAAAATGCTACTCTATGAGTGCAAGCTAACAACATTTTTTTCCCCTAGAGTACATTTCCTGCATTTAAGGTTTACGTACAGCAATTGTTCTCGTAGCACTGGTAATTGAAAAACAGCTGTGGCATTTCTACCTACTGTTCTAATTTCAGAGAACAATCTGCTCGAGTGTGCAGGTGTAGAATACAAAATAGTACCGCTCCTTGTTTTTATTTTTTGCAAGCTATTCGTGCAGTATTACAGTGGCACCACCAACCAAATATTCTGTACCCTTTCATTCCAAGCAGAAAGGTGAAACAGATCCTTGTTCGGTACACCTACCTTCCACACTAGGGGGGCAGTCTCAGCAGCAGGGACGGCAACTCGCTTGCAGTAAACTGGTTGTCTGCAATTAAAGTACTCGAACTTAGTCACCCTACGGTGAAAAAACAGCTGGTAGAGTAAATACACTTGCAAGCTTTTAAAGGCATGGCACTAAGCTTAATAAATGTGCTTGTTTTTAATCTCCACCAAATTATAATTACAGATAATTACATATATCCCGACAATTTTCTCTGAATTAAAACTTGATATATGAAACACAACTCGATCGAGTTCTTGTTTTTCCACTGCTTTTGCGAGTCGAAACGATATTGTAAGCTTATAAGGAATTATGGTGTGTAAACGCTAAGCGCAAACAGCGCATTGAAAAAAAAAATACAGAAAAGTGAAAGGGTGGCGGTGGGGATGGGTCCAGATTAGAGAGGAAAAAAAAAGTGGCCCCGCGCGATAAGCGCGGCCTGTTTCATGAACATCCAAAACCGAGCTTGGCCATGCCTTCGCCCGTTGGAAGCATCACGAGGGAGTAATGAAGAGATAAGCGAAACTGTTTCCGGGAGCTTCCCTAGAGCGAAAAGGGGCAGGTGGGTATCACGCTTGGTTCAAGGTCCCCCGTCGAGCAGCCCGGCAAGGTACGCCGAAGGGAAGGAATGAGGACAATTTACGGCGACAAAAATCCGAGCAGGCGGTCGGTGTGTAAACAGACACACAGATGAGGAACGCGGTGGTTTTCACTTGTGCAACACCGCAGCACACATTCGAATCTGGGGGCAGTGTCCCGAGTTCGCTACTGGGGCCTCCGCAATAACTTTGCGAGCGATACTTTCGTCGGCTGCGAGCACCACCCATAAACTACACGGACGTGATGTATACGCACGCATTAAAGCGCTTAAAAAAACAGCTGCAGCGAGCACAACAACTATCCCACTCCGTTAATGTTACTAGCACGCATAAGTTAAAGTAACACGTAACAAAACACCCTGAAGACACGGTTGCATGACACGGTAATCCGAATTGGTTAGCTTTCATGAGATAGTAGAGGTAACGTCAGGCACTGAGGCACGCACATATTCGCAATGCCCATAGACTGTCGCGCCACCGAGCGGAATCGAGGAGCGTCCTCTCGAGGAGGGTTAGTAGACGACAAAATGGCGGCACTATGCAGTCGCTCCCTTGTTCGGCTGTGCTAGGCTCAGTTAGGGTGGCTAGAATTAGCTCAGTGTTAACGCGTTGGCAAGAAAGGAACACTACGACTTTGCATGTTCCCTGCGTCAGTGAACAAACCGGGCCCTCCGTGACACGAGAAATCTAATTCGTTCTTGCGAGAAGCGAAGTTTTCGTGAAAATACGTGGCACTCGCGCTTTCAATGCTAGCCCACAGTGTACACATACTATCAGCTTCGCGAGGCTTACTGTAGCCACGTAGGTAAGTTAAATGTTATCGTCTGACATATTCAGTTGAAGCTCATCCTGTTTTACTTGTATATATAATTGGTCAGTGTTTCTTGTAGTGCATGAGTCCCATAACACTGTATACGCGGGAGGGAGGTCGCGCGGGCTCGCGATGTGCTCATGTATAACTGAGCGATCTCAAGTTGGCGATACATTAAAATAGGGCCTCTATCCTTTGTCAGCAAAGCGCTGTTAGGAATCGTGCGAGCGACGTTTCAATCATTCGAGGACGCGTCTGCTCGACGCCTTTCGTGGAGCGAACGCTTTCCATCCGCGCCGTCCTTCGCCAGTGTGTTGGTGGTGTTGGGTTTCATAGCCACCGCTGCGCCGCTTGTTTTTGTACGTTTGTTGATAGGTGGCAGCACACTGCAAGCGATTTGCTTGTTGACCGGTCTGAGAGCAAAACGTTCACCGCGCCCAGACGTAAACGTGGTGACGCGGAGTGGCCGAAGTCGTTCGGCGGAGGAAATTCTTCAGATTGCTTTCAGCAGTGATGTTGAAAGAAACCATCTTGACGACGAGGATTTTTCACTGGACGTAGAAGACTGTGAAAGCACCGAGAGATAGCGACGATGAACGACCAGCTGCTAACTCACGACGAGCGAGTTGCACTTCACGTCCCCTCGTGCGTTAATGTTCTTTCACGCTCGTAACTCGTAAGTCACTTTGGTTGTATTTAATGTATAATATCCTTGAGCGAGATCAAAATAAAAGCATAGTTCCTCTTGTGCATTGCATGTATCACAATTATTGTGGATATTATGGAGCGCCACATGCCGCCAACACGCTCGAGCTCCACCAGCGAAGCGAAATGGTTAGAGCGATGGAGCGTGCAATCACGGCCATAATCCACGCCACTCGGCGAACTTCTTCGACGTTGCGAAAAGCACACCTGTGCATTATTTTCGATATTCATGTTTCGATCGTGCTGATCGAACCTGCAACATGCGAGTGAAGTACACACGGCTAGAGTCTCAGCATGGCTGTGACACAAGCGCTACTGAATGGCATGTTAAATGCTTGTGTTCCGTTGAAGACGTAACTCCGCGTTTCCGACTGCGCAAGTAATGACGAAGGGGTATTATCGCAGAACACTTCTATGTTTGCAAGCCATCATCACGCGCAGCAGCGATGGCGCTACTCGCTGGCGGCCTACCACTGCGGCAAATCCGTCAGGCAGGCTCGGTACGCACTACCTCGGAGTGCCGTTCAGCTCATACGTCAATTCTAGTTCATACAGGTTTATGTAGCATGCACAGGATTTCGCAAAGCATCGTTATGCACGGTAACGGAGCTGAAATATAACCTTTCACTTCGCAGCAAATAATTAGGTGGCGAGTACTTAGCACTTTCCATGGTTTGGGAAAGTATTTTAGTCTCATATCCATTTCAGCGCAGCTCATAACTCCATCCGGTGAAAGTGGCATGGTCCGTACGTCCGCACGTCCTATCTGTTCCTATGCTAACAATCGGGTTGACCCTCCTCCTGGCGCCATCTTGAAAAGCACGGCGCGCCACCTATAGTTCGTGGGCATTGCGAATATACTAACGTGAGCAACCATAACTAGCGAACAGCTCCGCTTTTGAGAGGTGACGCCGCGTCGAGCCACAAACTGCAGCCCGCCCACTAATTTTAACTTATTATCGTAACCATTTCTCAAACAGATAGCTGCAGCAACGAATGGCAGCAAGAAAATTCGCTGTTCATTCAGCAGTTTCAAATCATAACGGTCAACGACAGTCAAATCAAAACTTTGCGAACATCTTGGGAAATATATAATAGTGAACGTATAAATACCTGTGGTCAGCAGGGATTCTGAAGAAGTGTTCGCCTTCATTCCCCGAGGAATCGCACCACTTCACGCCGCAATAAAGGTGCGACATCGCTGCTCCTCGCTGCGGTGGTAAAGTTTGCGTTTCTATGCGCTCTCGTGCTTGCGCGTCGTCTGCTTGTGCGCTGCGCAGGCGTGATGGCGGCGGTACCTAGCGGAGCCACGCACAGTCATGTTTACAAAACTTCTTTAAAACTTTGCCTTATAATACTCGTGGCTTGTTATAGTTTAATGCAGAAGCACGTTTTTATTTACTACTGTGTACTACCGTGGCCGCGTTATTTTATTTTAATTAGGCTTACTGAGGCCTTCACTTCCCGCCCGTACCAGGTTCGCTGCAATCGCTTCGACGGTAGCGACGCCCCATGGCCCGGACGCCAAACTGCCATCATGCCTCGGGCCTGCATATACTCAAGACCACACCCACAAAAAGCGCTGTTTGTTGAGTATGATCTTGAGTACATGTATGTGTGGATGAGTGCGTGACTGAGAGAGTGCTAAGTTGGGCCTAGTTTCTTCATTATGACACCTCTACCTGTTAAGCTACCACTGCCAGTGGCGCACCGACGGGGGGGGGGGGGGGTTTGGGGTTGTAACCCCCCCCCCCTGAGGCCGACCTGACCCCCCCCCCCCGTAACTGCTTCACGGTCATTGTCACCGAGAATCCAACGTACACGTTCAGGTGGCCTTGTTAACGTTATCATTTCAATTGAAGAGGTGGTTTCAGGTCGAATTTCCTTCATTTAATGTGTTGTATTCAGTCATTACTCCTAAACAGAAAGAGCGAAAACCGCAAGTTCTGTGACTCTGTGTTCACTTCCAGTGAAGCAGTTTTGGACGAAAGAGAAGATGCTTTCACGGGTCGTCGGTTTGACCCCTCTTCTTTTCCTGCCCCCTCTGATTACTGCAATAGAGCAAGGAGATAGTTCGGAATCTTCGAAACAAGCTATTGTTCTTATTCTCGGGGGAAGTCTGAAACGGGACGGTGTACAATGATAATGCGGCGCGTGACTTAGCCACAGACGTCGGTGCACAGTGCATGTGACATCAAAAACTATTACGTATGCAGCTAATCCAGCTGTGTACGCAGTGCTACATACATGTATGTCCAGAACAGGAGTTCGCAGTGTTGTTTACCGTTTATAACATTATTATCCGGTTCACACAGGTTCACACCTGCACACACGCCAATTATATTTGGTTACTGGGACGCTTCTAATGCAATTATAGAGATTAGAATATCAAGTGCCTAATAACATTAAATTGTCGGTGTCACATGGCTTGGTTTAATGGCCCTAATGCAGCGACGACAAAGTTGCGCAAAAAGTATATGTTGGTTTTGCCTCGAATGTGCAACTTTTTCAAATTCTACGTCACAAAACTCATTTTATAGAAATAACAAGCGTTTTCATGTACATTCAATGCCTTACTCCCTATGGAATCGAAACTCGCTTAAGTGTGACGAACATTTCCTGTTACGATGCCGATGGCATTCTCATTACTTTCTCGCAAATCTTTGATATTATAGTAAACACGAATTGTGTCCGTCACGGAGCACCTTTCTTTTCCTTTAAATACTCAATAATATACGCTCTTCTGCCGACAAACATTCTTTTTTCATCTAGATGGGTTCTCCAAAACATAAAATGAAAATGAGGTGGGATAGCCACTTCAACCAACAAGACCACAATTTCGATCAAGCCAAACTTTACATTCTACAAATTTACGGTCACCACGGGAGAGGAAATACATGGAATCGTATCTGATACTATTCGCAATGCCCACGAACTATAGGTGGCGCGCCGTGCTTTTCAAAATGGCGCCAGGAGGAGGGTCAACCCGTTTGTTAGCATAGGAACAGATAGGACGTGCGGACGTACGGACCGTGCCACTTTCACCGGATGAAGTCATGAGCTGCGCTGAAATGGATATGAGACTAAAATACTTTCCAAAGCATGGAAAGTGCTAAGTACTCACCACCTAATTATTTGCTGCGAAGTCAAAGGTTATATTTCAGCTCCGTTACCGGGCATAACGATGCTTTGCGAAATCCTGTGCGTACTACATAAACCTGTATGACCTAGAATTGACGTATGAGCTGAACGGCACTCCGAGGCAGTACGTACCGAGCCTGCCTGACGGATACTTGCTGGCAGTAGTAGGCCGCCAGCGAGTAGCGCCATCGCTGCTGCGCGTGATGATGGCTTGCAAACATAAAAGTGTTCTGTGATAATACCCCGTAGTCGTTACTTGCGCAGTCGGAAACGCGGAGTTACGTCTTCAACGGAACACAAGCATATAACATGCCATTCAGTAGCGCTTGTGTCACAGCCATGCTGATACTCTAGCCGTGTGTACTTCACTCGCATGTTGCAGGTTCGATCAGCACGATCGAAACATGAATATCGAAAAGAATGCACACGGATGCTTTTCGCAACGTCGAAGAAGTTCGCCGAGAGGCGTGGATTGTGGCCGTGACTGCACGTTCCATCGCTCTAATCATTTCACTTCGCTGATCGAGCTCGAGCGTGTTGGCGGCACGCGGCGCTCCATAATATCCACAATAATTGTGATACATGCAATGCACAAGAGGAACTATGCTTTTATTTCGATCTCGCTCAAGGGTATTATACATTAAATACAATGAAAGTGACTTACGAGCGTGAAAGAACATTAACGCACGAGGGGACGTGAAGTGCAACTCGCTCCTCGTGAGTTAGCAGCTGGTGGTTCATCGTCGCTGTCACTCTCGGTGCTTTCGCAGTCTTCTACGTCCAGTGGGAAATCCTCATCGTCAAGATGGTTTCTTTCAACATCCCTGCTGAAAGCAATCTGAATAATTTCCTCCGCCGAACGACTTCGACCACTCCGTGTCACCACGTTTACAATTAGAGAGACGTCTGGGCGCGGAGAACGTTTTGCTGGTTTTGCTCTCAGACCGGTCAACAAGCAAATCGCTTGCAGTGTGCTGCCACCTATCAACAAACGTACAAAAACAAGCGGCGCAGCGGTGGCTATGAAACCCAACACCACCAACACACTGGCGAAGGACGGCGCGGATGGAAAGCGTTCGCTCCACGAAAGGCGTCGAGCAGACGCGTCCTCGAATGATTGAAACGTCGCTCGCACGATTCCTAACAGCGCTTTGCTGACAAAGGATAGAGGCCCTATTTTAATGTACCGCCAACTTGAGATCGCTCAGTTATACATGAGCACATCGCGAGCCCGCGCGATCTCCCTCCCGCGTACAGTGTTATGGGACTCATGCACTACAAGAAACACTGACCAATTATATATGCAAGTAAAACAGGGTGAGCTTCAACTGAATATGTCAGACGATAACATTTAACTTACCTACGTGGCTACAGAAAGCCTCGCGAAGCTGATAGTATGTGTACACTGTGGGCTAGCATTGAAAGCGCGAGTTGCCACGTATTTTCACGAAAACTTCGCGTCTCGCAAGAACGAATAAGATTTCTCGTGTCACGGAGGGCCCGGTTTGTTCACTGATGCAGGGAACATGCAAAGTCGTAGTGTTCCTTTCTTGCCAACGCGTTAACACCGAGGCTAGCACAGCCGAACTAGGGAGCGACTGCATAGTGCCGCCATTTTGTCGTCTACTAACCCTCCTCGAGAGGACGCTCCTGAATTACGCTCGGTGGCGCGTATGGGCATTGCGAATTTGATACACAAATTTCAATCCCTACACCCATCAGGAATAAATCTAGCTCGTGGTAATTTGGAATCACTAAAAGCCATAGCATGATTTGTATAATATTAAGAGACATAAAGTACGCTCAGCCTTCAAATAACCTGGACAAATATTCTATTCGCAACATAAAATGCCTACTAGCCTCCATCATACACTAACAATGTTCTTTTTTAAAAAAAATTTCAAGTTCTCCGCGCCTTATTCCGACTGTACCCCCCTGCCTTTTTTTTCTTTTTTTTCCCTCCTCCTTCTTCTTACTGGACAGCCGCCCAAGTTTTGAGGCCATCGATGACACTTGATGCGTATGTCCGCCAATGACTTCACCCATTAAGCACGTGTGGACTTCAAAAGTACACCGCCCGCTTGCCCCACCATCTTCTGCAGCCCTTTGTGAGTGCTAGACGCGCCGCCCTTTCCAAGTTGCTTCCTTTCCTGCAGCTCTTTCCAAGTTGCTTCCATACTCCACTCTTTTCTTTGTCGAGCCTTCTACGGCTCTCGCTTTGGTGCGGGGTGCCGAAAAAAGAAGGAAAAAGAAACGGTCTTGTTGACATCCCCCCCCCCCCCCCCCCGAGCGCGTGGCCCGCAGCCGACGATGGGGACGGGCGGTTCGTGAAAATGTTTTCAGCATTACGAGCACAATAGCGCGTTCTCTGCCTTCTCCAAAAGACTGGCCACCGGAAGAGCGAACCCGAGGCATCCTCAACAAAACTGCTTGTACTGGCTGTGCGACGCCCGCTGCATCAGCGGAACTGAGAACCTGTAAGAAAGACGGGAAAGACGTCCACAATTTTGCAAAGACGCAGACCACCGAATCAGTTTTCTTGAAACTGTAGTCCTCGCAGCTGAAACCAATTACCAGAAATATGAATGCTGGCAGATACAAGCTACCCAATCGTGAACCACGCTGAAGGCAACCCACACGTAGCGTCTTCGCTTTTCCCTGCGCAGAGCCTAAGAAAATAGAAAAAAAGATGTCTGCTTACAGCTCACACAGTCTGGCACTCCAAGTATCCCCCTTTCCCTGTCTCTCATCTAACAGTTTGCCTCGACACATCCACACGCCAAAGGAGCTCCCCACCCCCTTTTACTCTTCAACTCATTCCCAACGGTCAAGCCCAAGCACTCCTCTGTTCTTCTGCTGACGAGCACCGCCGCCTCCTGACTCACCCTTTCATACCGGCCGAACAAGAAAAGAAGCCTTCTTCGTTTGTCTCGCTCCCTCGAACTCTCAAGAAAGAACCGTATGGATTCCGAAACGTAGGGACAATGCTCACTCAAAGTTCCAAAGATAAGAGGCCGTCGGCGGCGCTTCGAAACAAGTGTTTTCTGTTTTCTTCGGTGCTTGCGTTTTGTGCAGGCAAATGGTGTCGCCAGCGGGGTGGTCGCACATTTTTTCTTAACTTTGTTGACAGCGGACGGATGAGGTGCATTGGAGCGGCGAGAAGAAAGGCGACCTCGTAGTACGCGGCTCATTCGTCAAAACGACCGCAAACCCCGGAGGCCGTACAGCGTACAGCTCGAGCACATGACGATATTAGTTTAAGCACATACACTGTCGTTCCTGCATTTCTGAGCAAGCCTTGGAGCAACTAGTGTGTGCGTCGCCAGCCATGCCGCAGTACTGCACACACGCAGGGACCCCAAGCAAGCACGAATGCTATGCGAAATCCATACGTTGCGAAGACGACGTGGCAGAATGAGTAAATGTTTTGAAGGCGGTGGGACAAGAAAAAGGGGCTTTGGAAAATGCGAAAGGTATATTGGGGTGCCACGTTTTCTTTCTTTTTTTTTCAGTAGGCAACTCTCGCTCTCTCTCTTTTTACCACTTCTTTTTTGTATGTTGTACATCGGACGGAAAAGTCCGCTTTGCTAGAACTTGCTTCTGTGTCTGCTGCGCGAGTCTGCGTCGACAGTGACCTACCACACCAGACATCTCGCTGACGTGGCAGTCGAACACGATCCTCACCTACTTCCCGACAAAGATTCCGTGTTCCAATTCAAGAGAAGCAGCAAAAACACCGGAATGCCCGATTACGGCCAAGAAGGAACCGATGACTCGGCACAAAGCGCCTTCGGATGCGTCAATCGATCAGTCACTTATCAGAGGGTACTTCAGTCGCCGAACCTGTGCACCCGAATGACATGGCAAATCGGTAAGCGTGGCTACAACAGTTTATCCGTGAGCTGAGAATTGTATTGTACGTGTGCTGCACTGACCTGTGCATACTGTTTATAATCAATGCCAGAAAGTTTACAATCAATATTTACGATACACTTTCAGATTTGTAGTTTGGCGAGGCTCGAAGGAAGTATAATATAGGATGTTCTGCTCGCATTATGCACAAAATTCTCAGTTGCAGAATTTTTCAACTGCTAAAGTTGCCAATGGGGCTTGTTTGTATGACATTTCCTGATTACTGTGGCTATCGGACACAAGACACAATAAATGGAACACAAGAAAGGCACACGGCGCGGGGTGTCCTCGTGTGTCTTTCTTTCGTGCGATTTGTTTGCGCTACCATAGTAATCATTTGTTTTATAACAGCATTGTGCGATCGCCAGCCGGCCCGCGCGTCAGCACCCTTATCACTACATGGAACTGAAAAATTTACAAAAACAAGTATTTGCCAGACACATTTGTTGGAACTATATTACGCGTTGGTTTATTCAATATGCCGTTTATTTTCTACGTGCGCTGCTTCACTGAGTGGTTTCTCGGCCCTCTCAAGTATTTTCAATATCTTGCTGCAAAACGCTGAAAGATCATCATCATCATCATCATCATCATCACATTTGATATTATTATTATTATATTATTATTATATTATTATTATTATTATTATTATTATTATTATTATTATTATTATTATTATTATTGGTATCACATATTTCATTTGTCGTTACATTCCTGTAGTCTTCTCAGAATTTCAACCCCCCCCTGAGAGAAATCCTGGGTGCGCTAATGACCACTGCGGGTTGTTTCAATCAGCTCTCGAGGCGCAACCACAGGTTTATTTTCGAGTACCACTCGGTCGTCCTGGTAGGAGATAGCGGTTCTAAGAAAATATAAGCGAAAAACAAATCGTATAATAAACACGAAGAGGGACAATTTTTCGGATTTGTGAAAACATTTATGAGCACTGCCCATGGCGGGCTCCATTGATGACGTTTTCCATGCTGTCAATCGTCCACCTCTATTGGTTGAAGAATGCATGAGTCTGATTGGCGTAATTATTTGTGAACGCACTTCGGGACCATTTGAACTGTGTACCTCCACGGTAGAAGCAACACAAAAGAAATTATTTACTTATCTCTTTATTCATACTGAATTGAAAGCGTTATTCAGGAAGGGAACGTAGAGCACGCACCGTTTCCCAGGTGCGAGAAAGTAGCTTCCGGGGGTTTAGTGCGCGGCAGTGCGTTGTCCAACGTTCGGCCGCTAATCGGCCCATAGGACGCTGGATTTTCCTTTGCATTCGTCTGGCGGTCAAGAGCGTGGATGGACTTTGAACGCCGATGTCGTCGTTCCGCACGGCGGTAAAGCGTCACTCAAGCTATGTGTGTAAAACGGCTTGCCTAAACGAAATTGTTGGCGTGCGTCTCACGTTGCACACTTTATTATTTGTTCTAACGCAGAGCGTCTTGGCAAGCATCGCCCATGGTGTCAGTCAATCGGATGGTGTTCGTAGACAAGACCTGGGCATCCCTACGATGTTAAGGTACGTGGGAATCGCTGCCTTTGCACACTCCTCTATATGTCTGTGTGTGTGTCTCTCTCTCTCTCATAGCACGGTTGTGATCACCATCTGTCACTAAATTTTTTTTTCAAGTCACAGTACAAACAAACTAAAAAAGCTCGTAAAAATGCTTTTGTCGACACTGTGTAGGCGACGATAGAGGCGGCCATTTTTTCTTCACAATAATCTCGACGCACGCGGTTGGAGTTCCCGAGCCCACACCAGAGCACCTTGCTCTCAGTGCGCTCTCCCTGCATCTCTAAATTCATTCTTGAATATAACAAATTTTCCGAACGTCTGTTATTTTACTGAGGACGGAGGGATTCGTCCTCAGTAATATCACAGATTTTACTGAGGACGGATTTGCATTCATCACTGCGATAAGCAGCGCCGTTTGGCGACGTGGTGTTTAAAATAACACTTCCGACGCTACGAGGTGTGTTCAAAAGGTATCGAGAACACAAAAATTACTGAAGTGTGGTAGGCTTCCTTTGGTAGAGATATGAAGGGCACATTCATGCGCGTTTACGCCTGCAGAAAACATCAGCTCCTGGCAGTCGACCTCTTAGTGAGGACATGTAGTGTGCGCTTCTCGGATTCTAGTAAGTTATAAAATTTATTTTGTTACAGCGCGACTAAGACGACGAAAATGGTAAGGTACACATACAAACGGCGGGACACAGCGCTGACTGTCAACTGAAATTTTTATTCAAGAAACGTGTTCTTATATGGAAGAGCAAACTTCCGCGCCTGCGCGGGGTAATCGCGACATACATGCTTGCATAAATGAAATGCGAACAAGTTGAACAAGGGCTCCCACGAGTCATTCCTCTCGCCACTCATCCGAAGTGTATAAGAGTACCTCCTAATGAACGAATGTATTTCTGCGAACCAAAGGTTGGATACTTTTTCGACATACCTCGTATTTCAAGTGCAAAAAAGAAGTGACGGAAGCATCGTAAAGAAAAGTGTAGCCTTATAGAGTGCGCGGATATAACGAACTGTGCAATATGAATAGAATAATATATTGTTACTCACTGCAAAGCTTTTCTAAACGTGCATTAGGAGGCGTCGCGCATGTCTGAAAAAAAAAACAAAAAACAAACTGCATTGAAGTTAAACTGAGACAAAAATTGACGGAAGTTTGTAACGCTTACGTGTATACTGAAGCTTCCATTGCTTAAGCCAGCGAGACTGGTGTCATGTGTCATAAATATTTCAGGTTAATCACAGAAAATGTATTTCCCACGAACATGCCCACGTGACGCATGCCTCGCCTCCCATATACGGGACATTGGCTAAGAGAAAGGTAAGCGCTTTCAACATATTCAGGAATTAGAAGCACTATGGAGTGGAGGTTAGCCGCTTCGCCACCCCGCTCCGCACTATTAGAGCGATGGCGCAAGTATAGTGACGTATAGCCAGACTCTGTGAGTCTCAACAGGAGAACTGAGACGAGTTATACGATAATGAAAAAAATTTCTACCAAACTTGCGAACTTAGGTGCACGTTTACCATCGGCCGCTGGTCGAAACGAGCCGACCACGCGTAGTCGGCACAGTATGTAGATTTACATCTGTGAACTTACCTTGGATTTTACCGCTTTCTTACTAAGGTGGGTATTTGGGAAGCGATGTCTTGTTCAGAGATAATATATTGAGCTGGATAAGGATGCCTCGAACTTTGATGTCACTTCTGAACTCTGAAGTCGAACACCATAAGGCACCACCAAACTCTCTGGGGGCCTTTTATACAAGTACACATGCAAGATATCCACTACGCCATAAATCATAATTTTTGTGAAGTAGGAAAGCACCGACTATGCCACTCTTCGTCTTTCTGTGGATAAGCGAGGTACCCGCTACACATCTGTGAGGCATTATGTGCACTTTGTTGATGCTGCATGTGGCTAATGACGATGAAGAATTATGGCCAAGAACTTTGTAGTGGGTGGTAAGCTTTAAACCACACACTCGTTGCGCAATTAGCAGTGTGTGACGCCTTGCTGTTATTTTGCTCTACTGCCACGCTATATCGCAGTTGTATGTTAACGCGATTCCTTGTCCGACATGACGCCTGTATAGGGTCTTTTTGCTAAGGAGTTGCAAGCACCAGCGTGGCTCTGTGGTAGAATACTCGACTGCCACGCAGAGGGCCCGGGTTCCAATCCCATTGGATCGTGGATATTTTTTTATTTCTATTATTTGTCCTTATTTCGCGCGATAGCGGTTACGGAAACCGGCGGCGGTGGCGGCTTTCGCTATAAAACATAGCACGCGATTTGGTTCCATGATTGCACCTCGCGACATCGACATCCTTGGAGCGGAATGACAAACACGCACACACACACAGATATATATATATATATATATATATATATATATATATATATATTGTCACGTGGTTTATTCACGTACAAACGTGAAGGAACGACGAGGAACGTCGAGGAACGTCGAGGGTCCAAAATCCAAGCAAGCGCAAGCTCGGGTCGCGTGGCTACCACTCACGATGTGGCTTGCTTTCTTGGCTGCTTCGTCGTCGTCTGTACTGTTCACTACATTTGCCCCCGGTGAATAGCGTAGCCATCCTGGCGACCTAAGGCGTTGTCAGTATGGCGGGGTCATAATAGGGCTTGAGGCGACTCACGTGGACGATTTCCCTACCACGACGACGTAAGTCTTGGGACGGTGTCAAAGCTCGACCTCATAATTGACTGGGGACGTACGAGTGAGAATGCGGTAGGGTCCGTGATATCGGGCAAGTAATTTCGACGAAAGGCCAGGAGTGTTCGGTGGGATCCAAAGCCAAACTAGGGCACCTGTCGTAAAAGTAGGGAGAGGTCGGTCGGTGTCGTGCGTTAGCTTCTGACGGCCTTGGTCCTCGGTTGTCAGCGAACGGGCCAATCGTCGACAATCTTCGGCGTATCTGGCAACGTCAGAAATTGCAGTGTACTCAGATGAGTCAGGCGTGTAGGGAAGCATAGTGTCAAGCGTGCATGATGGATCGCGTCCGTACAAGAGAAAGAAAGGCGAAAAACCTGTGGTCGCATGCGTAGCGGTGTTGTACGCGTACGTGACAAACGGAAGGACGGTGTCCCAATTGGTCTGGTCTGATGCGGTGTACACAGCAGAAGGTGCTATGTACTGTGAGCTGGCCGTGCGGAGCATTGGTCCAGAGAGCGACGTGGTCACCTTTTTTAACTTGCGGCATAGGTTCTCGCATATTACGGAAACGGCGGCTCCTGTGTCAATAAGCGCTTGTGCGGCGGTCCCTTCAACATTGACGTCGATAACGTTTTGCGGCGAAAAAGATGGAGGCCTTGAGCAGTTCGACTCGCATGCAGCTCTTGCCTCCGGAACTGCAGCGATCAGTTTCCCTCTTCCGTAATAGGTCGGCGACGCATTGGTGACAGGGAGCGTCGTCGAGGGGATGGTGATCGGTGGTTGGCGTAGGGTCGTTGATCGTCAAGGGTGTACCTTCGTGGCGTCCTTGACGACGACGCAACAGGCCTGCCCACGGCGTCAAATGGAGGAAATTGGCGACAGTAGCGGGCGACGTGTCCAGCGATACCACAGGCGAAGCAGATGGGCCTATTGTCTGTCGTTCTCCACGCGTCTGAGCGGCGGTAAAATGGAGTCGAAGGTCTCGCGAAGGTATGCGACGCGGCGTTCGCGGTCGTCGGCAAGGGATGGGGTGCCATGGCAGGTCGAGAATAGGGCGTAGGCTGCTGCGGGCGAGCAGCGACGGCGGCGTAGGTAAGCGGTGCAGTGACGGGTGCTTGTTGGAGAATCGGTGGGAGGGCCTCCGCAACTTGGGTTCGAATGGCGTGTTGTAGGTCCGGAGCCAAAGCCTGCGCAGGCTCGTGCGTGAGCGGCAGTAACGATAGCTGGCGCGCTACCTCCTCGCGGATGAAGTCCTTGATCGTGGACAGAAGCGGCTGCTGATCGGCAGGACGGGCAGCTAGCTGCAAGCTTGAGAGCGTGTCGGGCGTCGTGAGGGCTTGACGGGCGATCGCGCGCTGTCTACGCAACTCGTCGAAGCTCTGACAGAGTGAGACGAGTGCCGCGATCGTGGTAGCGTTTCTCGCGAGCAGCATCTGAAAGGCGCCGTCCTCGATGCCCTTCAGGATGTGCCTGATTTTGTCCTCCTCGGTCATGGCGGAGTTCGCGCGGTTACACAGATTCAGGACATCCTCGATGTAGCCCGTGTAGTTCTCGCCCGGTTGCTGCGCACGTTGACGCAAGCGCTGCTCGGCGTGAAGCTTGCGAACCGTAGGCCGCCCAAACACGTCTGTAACAGCAGTCTTGAAAGCTGCCCAAGTTGGAATTTCAGCCTCGTGGTTGTGATACCACAGCTGCGCGATGTCCGCGAGATAAAACGTGACGTAGCCAAGCTTCATTTGGTCGTCCCATTTGTTACTGGCGCCGACTCTTTCGTACCTCAACAACCAATCTTCCACGTCCGATTCGCCTGAGCCAGAGAAGATGGGTGGATCTCGCTGGGGATACACGGCGCCGCAGGTGACGTGGACAGCCGAAGGTCCAGCCTGAGGAGGGGTCTCGTTGGCCATGTTGGTGTCACGGACAGGGGGGAGCTTGCGAGAGCGAAGTTCCAGGTTCGTACGGAGAATCCACGTACCTCCACCAAATGTCACGTGGTTTATTCACGTACAAACGTGAAGGAACGACGAGGAACGTCGAGGAACGTCGAGGGTCCAAAATCCAAGCAAGCGCAAGCTCGGGTCGCGTGGCTACCACTCACGATGTGGCTTGCTTTCTTGGCTGCTTCGTCGTCGTCTGTACTGTTCACTACAATATATATATATATATATATATATATATATATATATATATATATATATATATATATATATATATATATATATATTGTCGTGTGAACTTGTACGTCCCACTTTCAATGGGGTGCTCAAATTCGTAAGTAGACAACTTCGTAAGTTGAAGTTCCAATGGATACCTGGAACGCCGTGTTAATCGCGTTCGCAGCTGCTTGCAGGTGATCATCCCAGTCTGCTTCATTTGGTGTCTTGTTTTTGCAGTAAGGAATGAGTTGAGCCTGTAGGGTCTGGTTGCACCTCTTCGTCAAGCGATTCGCTTGTAGATGGAATGCTGAAGTGAAATGATGTTCGACACCAGCATTTAGGAGGTGCGGTCTGAGTTCACGACTGCAGTAAGTAGTTGCTCTGTCTGAGATTATCTTCTTAGGTACGCCGTGTTTCGATTCAAGATGCTCTTGTAGAAATTTGATCACAAAACTAGCTGCGAGAAAGGACACCGCAGCAACTTCCACAAACTTCGACAAGTGGTCCACTGCGACTAAAATGTACCGGTTCCCTGCTGCTGTAGTTGGTAATGGACCGGCGTGATCAATCCCGATGGTGTTAAAAACAGTGTGAATAGTGAGTAGTGAATAGTCCAGGCTGGCGTCCCGGGCAGCGATTATGCTTTTGACACACCTCACAGCTTGCGACGTACGATCGCACGCTCCTCTCCATCCGCGGCCACCAGAAACGCTCCTGGATCTCGCGAAGAGTAGCTCGCCGGCTTACGTGTCTGCTTTCCGGGGCATCATGAACGCATGCAGGATTTCAGAACGCTTGGTCGATGGAATTACTAAGAGGTGGCGTACGTTCCTCTTGGTTGCTGGTCCAAGGGCGTCGATACAATGTTCTTCCGCGAAGGACAAACTTTGAATTACTCTGCGTCTCTTCGAGGGACGTACTATTATTGCCAGATCTGAATCGTACCTTTGAGAATTTTAAACATCCTGTTGCGAGAACCAAATCCAGGCTTGGGGTGAGCTTTCCTCGCATGGGTTCCACGACAGTGCATCGGCAATCTGGTTTAGTGCCCCTGCTCGGTGCTTCACGTCGTAAGTGTAGTCTAGCAGTCGGATGGTACAGCGGGCGAACTTGTGTTTGAGGTGTTGCTTGGCAAACATCCATGCAATCACGTCGTTGTCCATCACCACCGTGAACTTGCGGCCAAACAAGTAGTGCCGGAACTTCTCGTTTAAGCTGCGGACAACAACCAGGCACTCCAACTCGTTCGAATGGTAATCGCGTTCCGTGCCTGATAAATTGCGGCTGGCGTAAGCTACAACATGCGAACTTTGATGTCCCATATATCCTGGAAATGACTCAAAATGGGGCACTGTCTTAGCTGTTGCTTGAGGGTTTGAAAGGCGGCATCTTGTGAAGGACCCCACGTAAAATTTGACGCTTTCTTAAGCATATTCGTGAGTGGAACTGCAGTCAATGCGAAGTTGGGAACAAACTTGCGCAGGCACGACGCGAGACCTAAAAATGCCTGCAGCTGTTTCAAACACGTTGGAGTAGGAAAGTTTGCTAGTGCTGCAACTTTTTCAGGCAAAGGTTGACTGACACCGCCTCCAGAAATGGTTTGTCCCAAGTAAGAGATTATGGCCGTGAGACGTTGGCATTTTTCTCGGTTCCATCGGAATCCGGCATCGAATAGTCTTTGGAGAACTTCATCCAAGTTTCGAATATGTTCTTCCTTTGTTGTGCCCGCCACCAATATGTTGTCCAGAGACACGACACAAGCATGATCTTTCAGTGTGCCGAGGACCATATTCATGGCGCGCTGAAATTTACTTGGCGCTGTTTGCAGCCCAAAAGACATGCGGTTAAGCTCGTAGAGACCGGAAGGTGTCCGGAACGCTGTTTCGCGCTTGTCTTCTTGAGCAACGTTAATTTGCCAATACCCCGCATGAAGCAAAAGTGACGAAAAGAATCTAGAGTGCAGTACAGTGTCGATAGCGTCGTCGATGCGAGGAAGTGGGTATGAGTCGGGGATGGTGTGCTTGTTTAACTCCCGATAATCGACACAAAACCTAAGGCTCCCATTCTTCTTCCGGACAAGGAAGACGGGTGCGGCCCAGGCACTAGAACATAGTCTAATTACGTTAGCGGCCAGCACTTCCTGCACTTGTTCAGCAATTGCTGCCCGTTCGCATTCGGCGTAACGTCGCAGTAGTATAGAGATGGGCGCATGACCATCTGTGGGTATGTGACGTTCAAGTAAGCGAGCACCTGGTAGCTGCGATGTACTTCCCGCAAAAATCACTCTGTGTCGTTCGAGCCCTGAGGAAAGTGTCGTAGGTCCGTCAGGCTCACCTCTAGTGACTGCAGTAGTTGTCGAACCCGAGAGAAATGAACGGAGAAAAACTCCACAACCACCGATGACAAGATGTACGTCACCAGCTGTACGTCACCGATGACAAGCTGTACGTCACCCAGGACCATATCGGCGAGCAAGTGCTCGAAAACGGGAACAGCTGCAAGAAATTTGCTCCCGGCTTCGGTTTGGAGCTCCAGTGCACCGACAGGTAATACGCTGACGCCGAGGCCGCAAAGGGTTGCGTCGGTCCAAGGCTGGACGCATGGTGTAGGGGGCGTGACGTGGAAGCAGCGCTGTGCGTTGTGCTCCAATATACACCATAGCCGTAAGCTACCCGATGCCATCGACGCGGACACGAATTGTTGGGAGCCACAGCGTTAGGTATTGAATGGCTTGACGCGGAGCTTATGGGCACCTCTCGTATTCATGTCCGCAGCCACTGCAAGGATAGCAACGACGTCGCAGTGTGGCGAGTTCCTGCGCAGATACAGCAGGGACGTGCAGTCTAGCAGTCTCCTGCAACTCTGTCGCCCGACGGATGAAAGTGTCGACGGGCCACCTGCCGTGTAATCCGGACTAAGGCACGCAAAAGAGCTACAAACGCGGAAAAGGCTCAGAAACGGTACTATGACCGCCGCCACCGACCAGCACCACAATACAATGTCGAGGACGAGGTGAGGGCCTAACGATGCACGCAATCGCCTGGCAAAACGATTGATGCCAAGTACGTAGGACCTTTCGTCATCACTGAAAGGCTGGGTGAGAACACGTGGCGTGTCGGCTATCCGGCATGTGAAACCAGGCATGTGAAAACAGCCAGCCCAGCTTACGGGCGTTGTCTCTATGGCTCTTCCTTTACAATATACAGTTCAACCCCTCAGTAACGAAAGCCCTCAGGAAAGAAATTCTCGCGGCAACGATTAAATCTGGCGTCCCCGGAGAACGTCGATACAGTTCAATGCATTTGTCTCCTCTCGATAGCGAAGAGATATTAAAAAGCACTCCCGCAATAACCAAAGTTTCAGGCAGTGATCCGCAACATTCTTTTTCAACCCATGAGCTTGTTGGGAACCCAGAAGTTTGAAAATTGCAGCACCGCTCCTTCGGCAAGAAGGATCGGTGCGACCATTGCTATTTACATTCGGTCAGATAATGACGATAGCAACAAAAGACTTCTTGTTTCACTGAGAACAGTTTTTTTTCCAACGCCTCTGTTGGCGACTACGTCGGCACGTGACGTTTCAAGTGACGACACCCACGTCATGCCGACAGACATTCGCTTGCTGCCGCACGACTCTCTGTGTACACGCCGAAATCTCGCGCGCTTTGCTTACGTGCACTGTTACTTGGCCTTTCGGAAAGATGCCACTTCCTATTAAAAAGCGTAAGTTTTTGACGCTTCAGGAGAAGTCTAGGGTCATCGCCGAAGCTGCGAAAAGCAGAAAGAAGGCGTGTATTGCAGAGGAGTTCGGCATCCCGTGCAGCTTACTGTCCACAATTCTCAAATCGAGAGACACCATCTTTTGACATGAGCACTTTCCTCGGCGCCAACGACGACGACTAAGCTATGCAAATCTCATTAAGCTGCGAGGCTCGAGCCGTCACACTCCTTCAAAGCAAAGTGAAACAAAGCAAGATCAGCGACTTCTTTAAATGAATCTTGGTTGTGCGAAGTAATAGGCGTGTCTATTTTTCTATTTTCTCGACAACGAAATTCCCCGGCGATTTCGTTATTCAGGAGTTCGACTGTATATATATCGTGGGGATCGAGAACGCCGTCCCTTTGCGCTTCATCCCCCAGCTAGCGCATTGTGGCGTCCCCACGCAGCTCTATCGCCGGGAACCGTCCTTAAACGGCAACATGGCGGCCATAATCACGACGCCGCGGCCTTATTGTCCGGCGCAAGCCATGCTTCGCCCTCCCATGCGTTCAGACTCCGGGAGAGATACTCGTACGCCTGCAACGAGAGACTCCCGCGCTGCATTTGTAGGCGACTTATCCTTCGCGCGTTCGGTGGTTCCCTTGCGTGGTAGCCAATAGCGCCGCAGACATGTGTACTCGATCGGTCTTGCGGAGTTGCCCTATATGGCCCGAAATCCCGTGATTGTCGCACTGTGCTGTATCTTGGCTTAACAAACCCACGTTTGTTGACATCCTGCCTCGAGTGCCTTTCCTGCGCCGTTTCGGAGAGTCCGCGAACTCAGCCGTAGCGTCTATATATATCAGGGCTCCATAAGCAGTTTGCAGGTAGATCGTATTGGCATTTCACTGCACTGATATAGATTACGCGAATATGCCGTTGAGTGAGATGGCTAAGCGCACTAGATACTGCTAATAGTGCAGCATCAGCATTGGTGCAGCATCCTTCCCCTTTCCCGTATACTCCTAGACATGAAAGTACACTGCCAAGATGCCTCACTCAGTAGCCTAGTAAGTAAAGTGCCGTTCCACCGCCTCTTGGCGTCCCTATTCAACGCACGCAGCCATCCTCCCGTCGCGCAATCCCCTATGGAAACGTGCGCTGCTTTGGTATCACTGCTCTTTATTAAACACTCTTTGTGAAGCTTTGGTGTGGAAGTATGGTCATTTTCACAGGCGAGAACAAACGCCGCCATGCTGGACTGCGCACAGGAGTACAAAGGCTGACGTCACAGCCTCGGCAGTGCATTTTTGGGGGATCATGCCTATTCATCGCAGCCCAGAGAGGGTCACAGCGGCGCCTAGGGAGCCTTCTTTGGAAAGGTCTATAGTTTTATTGCATCTTGACCATGCCACTATTATACACAGGTTTACAAAGAAGCCTTCGCTTAAGATGCACGTCAATGACAACGTCATCAGGGATGTTTTTGGGAAGGCAATCTAAACGAATGACGAAAAATTGCATAGTGGCCGCTTCCCTACTTCACAAAAATTATGGTGATTTATAGCGAAGTGGGTCCCTCGCAAGTGCACTTCTATTGGTTGCCAAGGAAGCCCATAAGGCTCGCATGATCTAATTCCTCAGGGTCTCAGTAAAATTAATCCCCCCCCCTCTCTCTTTCTGACGTTAACGTATCTTATAAAGCGTGGCGGGAGAGTTAAATAACGACCGGGCATCACACAACGTGACTTACGTAACTAGTGGGTCGTTTAAAGCTTCCAACCCATTACTAATTATGAACTATAATTATTGAACTATAATTGAATTATAATTATTGAACTAATTATGGCAAACAAACAGTTCACTTTGCAGCCATATCATTGTGGAATACATTACCATTTCTAATAAAAATCCAAAAAACCCATAAATTTCGCCATGAATTGAAAAAGTTCTTGTTATGTGACATTCACTGTTCTGTATAACTGGTTTTTCGACTTGTCATCTCACCTCAAACTGTTGTTTTATTTTTTCTCTTTTCATGTTGTTTGCACTTATTTTTTTTATTATCGATGACACGTAGTTTATGACAACATCGTCTTTTTCTTGTATCTGTATCTCATTATTATTGAATTTTGTAATATTTCAGTTCTTTGCTACTGTCGTTGCCAATCAAATATTTATGTTAATATTGCATAGGAGGTCCCATTTCAGTTTATACTACGGGACCTCCTTCTGTATATCATTATCTTGTACATTATGTTATAAATGAATAAAATTTGATTTGATTTGACAAACGGCTCAGCGATAATTATTCATCGTCATCAACCGTCGCATCAACAAAGTGCACATAATGCCTTACAGATGGTACCTCGCTTCTCCGCAGAATGACGCATAATGTCGTGGTGGGTTCTTCCCAACTTCACAAAAATTATGATTTGTGGCGTAGTGGGTACGTTGCTAGTGCGCTTGTATTAGTAGCCACAAGAGAGTTTATAACGGGCTCTAGAACCGATGCGACAGGCTCCACCAGCTGTTCCACCAGCTGTTCCCGCGCCACGCAAGCAAGCTTGGCCGGTCCACCTGAGTCCTGATCCACCCTCTTTGGCTGTCAGCGGCGTTAGGTGCATCCTCCCGGGGGGTGCGGCCATAACAGGCGGTGCTGATTCAGGCACAATAGACTGATGTCTGTTTCGTCTCCCGGCCAGGCTAATGCTGCCTGGTCGGCCTCTCTTGCTCCTAATGATTTACCGACTGATGTTTTCTTGCGCACCGGTCTGAGCAACGTTCCGGTGGCACTGGTTCCAACAAATGGGGAGTCCATTCGAATGAAGAATCCGAAAAGCATTCAGGAAGAGCTCCGGAAGGTGACTGAACACTTCCAATTGATCACTGAGGTGCGTCAGTTTGGTCGTGGAGGTATTTTGTGCTGTTCACCAGGCCAGGCCTGCGTTGCAGATCTAAAATGCACTACATTTGCCTCCCTCCCGGTGAGCTGTTTTGTACCTTCTCACTTGGCTTGTGTTAAAGGTTTAGTTCGTGGGGTGGACTTGAGCCTTTCTCCGCCTGAAATTCTAGAGATGTTTTCTGTAGCAGGAGCAGTCTCAGTGTTCTGTTGCTCGCGCAGCGTTGACAGCAGAAAGATCCCGACCGAGTCGGTGATAGTTACCTTTGCTGGTACAACTAGACCGACAGAAATCAAGGCGTGGCCACTGATATATTGGGTTGAAGCGCTATCTCCTCGCCCACTGCAGTGCTATAAATGCTGGCGTTATGGACATAGTGTAAAGGGATGCAGGTCAGTAGCCCGATGTAAACTGTGTGCAGGACAACACAACGCTGACGAATGTGCATCACAGGAAAGGTCCTGTTGTCTCTGCGGTGGTTCGCACTCAGCTGATGATGGTAACTGTCTCGCGAGGGCTCATGAAATTCAAGTAATCGAGACCATTGAACATAAACAATGTTCTAGACGTGAAGCTCGAGCTGCCATCGCAGAGCGCTCTCGTGGGCGCGCTAGTACTACGAATCGTAGTAATAATGACACAGATTCCTCACTCTCAGAAGTAGTAGCTTCTACTGATGAAAAAACAATGACAAAGATAATGGATAATCTTTTTGTAACGCTGACGGAATCGTTGGCTCAAATAGTGAACGCACAGATGACTCAAATCCTGCTGAGTGTTAACCAACCGGATGGAACCCTGTTACTTTCTTCAACAAAGGAGGTAAACACAGGCTCGCAAGAACCAGTTCCTTGAAAACCAGCCGCACGAAAATAGCACCTGTTGAAGAGCAGTTATATTCACCAAAACCCGGCCCGTCGAACGCTAGCCGTAAGATGATTTCTATTGAACAAGAATTGGACTGGAGCTCACATTCAAGTTCTCATGATACACAAATGGAGCTAGAATATAGACATATGAAACGGCGTGCGTCGCCTAGAATGCAAGGTTCTCCAGTGAGTCCAAAAGGGAAGTGCAAAAAATATCACAAGGAAATCGCGTCAAAAAACGACTTTTTGAAAGATAGCATATTAGATATAAGGCAGTGAATGCTGCCGGTATATCGCCAAAATAGGTGGATTAAAAATTTTACAGTGGAATTGGCGGTCAATTTTTTCTGCAGAAACAGATTTATTTTACCTGTGCAATCAACATTCACCTGATGTTATTGTGTTGCAAGAAACTTGGCTTTCGAAAGAAAAGAGTTTTCATCTAAAAAATTACCGCATATTTCGTTTAGACAGACCCTCTCGGGGTGGCGGGTTAGCAGTCTTTATTTCTCTGCAAATTGCTCATCGGGTACGAATTACAGCTCAAGTAATGAACTTAGAAAGCGAAATTTTAGCTTTAGATATTTCCCTTCCGGGATGTATTCACTTTTCGTTAGTAAATGCATATTTTCCAGCAGGTGTTCAAAATTCTAATGTTTTAGGTTCTGTAATTGCACCTTGCAGGCAGGGGCGTAGCCAAGGGGGGGGGGTTGGGGGGTTCAAACCCCCCTTCCCCGAAATTTTTCAATTTTGCTTGCACATATATACACGCACACATACAAACGCACGCACGAACATACATAAAGTATGGTTGAACCCCCCCAGAAAAAAAATTCTGGCTACGCCTCTGCTTGCAGGAAAAAAATTCTGTTGGCAGGAGACTTTAATTCGCATCATATTTCATGGGGTTTCAGAACAGATACGAGTGGGAAGCGTCTGTGGGATTTCGTTTCTAAGAATAATTTAACATGTATTAACCAGCGAACACCCACTTTTGCTTGTAATCGGTCTATTTACGCAATTGTTCTTACTTTCTATAGTCCCAGTCTCTCTATTTCTACGTGGTTTACTTTGAACTCTGGTACAAGTAGCGACCATTTTCCTATATTCTTTGAGATTTTGCTTCCCGTGACTTCAGTAAACAGCCAGTCGGTTACTCACATAAATTTTAATACATTTGAAAAGGTGCTACGCGTGGTTACGTCAAAACGAACAGATGAAAATGAAGAGCAAAATGCTATGAACTTCAGCGATCTGATAAAGAAATCTCTAAATAAAGCTAAATTTACAGTAAATGCTTCTAAAAGAAATTCTTCTAATCCTTGGTGGAACTCAGATTGTTAACGGGATTACAGGCTCAGAAAAACTGCGTGGCGTAAACTGCTCTACAATCAATGTCCTAAAAATTTGAGGAATTATAAGTATGCGGCTGCGGTTTTTAAACGAACAGTCGCCACTGCGAAGGATTGTCATGATAACCAACATTCGGAGTTTCTTTCAAAGCCTGGCAATAGGAAACCCCTTTTTAATTTCCTTAAAGCCAAAAAAGTAATTCCGTCACCAATTAACATCGAATTAGTAGTCTCAACGCCAAGTGAGTTGTCTAGTTTCCTGGAAAATATTGCTAAATGACTGGAAAGTCGCTTCACGACTGCTTGCTCATTTCACTCACGGTCCCCGGTCAAAAGTGACGACTTTGAAGAGGTGACAGCTTCGGAACTAGCACAAGTAGTGAATATCTTGCCCAATGCTGCTCCAGGTCCGGATGGCATAACCGCATCGGTAATAAAAATTGTACATAAAGTTTCGCCCCAGGATTTACTTGCAATAGTTAACCACTCTATTAGAAATTCATGGATTGCGCCTGAGTGGAGAATGGCAAAAATAATTCCTTTATTAAAAAAGCATGGAGCTGGATTCACTTTAGATAACATCAGGCCTATTTCACTCACATCTAATCTGGTAAAACTAATCGAAAGAATCTTACACATTCGGATAGACAATTGGTTGAACGAAAACACGATCTTGAGCCCATGCCAAATTGGATTCAGGCGTGGCTGCTCCATTTGGTGTGCCCATGTTGACTTGGAAAGCAGGATACAATTAGCTCGTTCTAAGGAACACTTTTCCGCTTTAGTCACTCTGGATATTACAAAAGCTTATGACAGCGTGGAACACGTCAAATTAATAAATTCGCTAACGCATGTACATTTACCACACTACATCGTAGCATGGGTATATTCCTTTTTAAAAAAAACAGAGAATTCTATTGCTTTCAATAAGGTGTGTCTTCTTCAAGCTATAAACAAACTAGAGGTCTCCCCCAAGGCTCGGTATTGTCACCATTATTATTTCATTCATTCATTTTATTACCTCAAAGGTCCCGGTTGGGATATTACATGAGGGAGTGGATATTACAAAGGCTAACAATATAATGGTAGTTATGATGGGATAGTTTCGATGAGCCGTTTAAATGCTTGGGTGTCGATGATGGTGGCGACTTCGGTGGGCAGGTCATTCCAGTCTTGGGCTGTGCGCAGGAAAAACGATTGATGAAAGGTCACAGTATGGGCTTGTGGTGGATATACTGCGTTACAGTGACTGTTGCGGGAAATGCGGTGGGCTCTTCTGATGTATGGGTTATCTAAAGGCAAGTAATGGAAGAATTTATGATAAAGGTTAAGACGTGCGATTTTGCGGCGCTTAGCCAGATCGGATAAGTTAATCTCTGCTTTTAGTGCCGAGATGCTTGATGTGTATGAATAGTTAGACAGTATAAACCGGGCCGCACGGTTCTGGACAGACTCGAGGGCGTAAGTGAGGTTATTGTGGTGAGGATCGATCAAAAATCGCATTAGCATATTCTAGCTTTGGCCGGACAAAGGTTTCGAAGGCAACTTTTTTAATAGAAGGAGGAGCGAGCGAAAGGTTACGGCGTATATACCCTAGAGTACGATTAGCAGAATTGATTATGTGGTTAATATGACAGGTCCAAGTTAGGTCACGCGAGATGTACACACCAAGATATTTAAATGAATCGACTGTAGTAATCTGGTTGTCATTGATGCTGTAGTTATAAACAACGTGATGTTGACGACGGTGAATAGACATTAACACAGTTTTATAGTTACATTCAAGGACATGAGCCAAGTGTTACTGTGTACTATCCCTGTACAACATGACGTGCAGGTGTATGTATACGCTGACGACATTGCATTTTAACGCGATAGCGTTAAAGAGCTCGTATCGCAGAAATTCCGCCGTCGGCGTCGGGGCCGTTGGTTGTGAGCGAAAAATCATCATCTTGTCCGTGACCGTAAAATCGAAAAAGCTGCAAATAAAATAAATAATAAAAATGTTGGGTGCGAGTGAGAATCGAACCCAGGCCGTCTGCGTGGCAAGCAGGTGTTCTACCACACAGCCACGCCACTGCTTGGAGCTGCACTGAAAGTAACTTTCATGCTTCCCAAAAATACGCGTCCTGTATACAGGTGTCAAAGTACGAGATGTAATATCGGAGTAATATTGCGTGGTACAAGCGTACATTGCCATTGGTCGTCACACCATGTGAATATCATAACGACTTGGTGGTTTAAAGACAGCCACCCATTACAAAAGGCACACACATTACTGCGCGTATTCCCTTAAGGCCACGTAGTGGGTGCACCGCAACTTCGAAAAAATTTCTGCTTTAAAGCATGCTACCCATTACATAAGGCACACACCTTAGTGCGCGCATTCTGTTAAACACTTGTAGTGGTGGAACTGCGCACAAGGAACAGAATATCGCTATCGCGTTCAACTCTTAAAGGCGAAGCTAAAGCGTCCCCCAATTTTTTTGCTACAGCTGCAGATATACATACACTGTATCAAATTCTACAAATATATATGAACACTCTGGAAACGTGGCTTGAGGGCATTAATTTACCTTTGAACATCAGGAAGAGTGCAATGGTAGTTTTCCCACTAAGTGTCCCAGTGCAAATTTCGTTACTTTACCGACAAGATGTCATACCACAGGTGGAATCGGTCAAGTATTTAGGGGTGATCTATACCGAAAAACTAAATTGGGATGCGCATATGCAAAATATGGCAGCTAAATGAGCGCGGGCGGTAGGGATACTACGTAGAGTCAGCAGTAAACGATCTGGTTTACGTCGTGATGTGCTCATTATGATTTATTGTATGCATATGCGCCCGAAATTGGAGTTTGGCTGCGTCTTGTTTTCTGGAGCACCTGCTTACAAACTTCGACCATTGGTTCTTCTAGAGCGCGAATCACTAAGATTATGTCTTGGACTTCCTAAATTCGTCGCAAATAATATTTTGTATAATGAAGCGCGCCTGCCTTCTCTTCTTACACGGTTCCAAATTCTAACAGTACGTACCTTCCTAAAGATATGTGCGACACCCCAGAGAAGATCACAGTATTGTAGAGAAGCCTTGGGACATGGTAATGGGTTACCCTCTCCAGCGCCTTCTAGTGGGTCATCCTCTTTGGCTGCTTGAAGAAAGAACGCCGCTCGCGCAGGGAGTTCGTGCCTTGCCGTGACTGTCGCCATTACTCATTGTCGTTGAGTGCTGTCTATTAAACACCTTAACAATTTGGTGGAGAGTGCTCAGCTCCGATCCCGTACCTTGCCATCTACCATGCCTCAAGACGCCGCCCAGCAAACGCCTCCTCTCGCAACGAGCACATGTCCCGGTGTCCCCCGTATACGCGACCCACCTATCTTCACTGGCGCCGATAGCACCGACGTGGAGGACTGGCTCGCAATTTACGAGCGCGTCAGCATCCCCAACAAATGGGACGAAGAAGGCAAGTTAAGCAACTTGGTGTTCTACCTCGCGGGCGTAGCAAGCTTGTGGTACAACAACCACGCGTCCGATTTTGCGACTTGGGCCGATTTCAAGACCGCCGTCATCAGCGTTTTTGGCCGCCCAGCAGTTCGTAAGCTGCAAGCCGAACAGCGCTTACGTGAGCGATCTCAGCAGGCCGGTGAATCTTTCACCAGTTATATCGAAGACGTCCTGGACTTGTGTAAGAAAGCCAACGGCACCATGTCCGAGTCTGACAAGATCCGGAACATTATGAAGGGCATTGACGACGATGCCTTCACCATGTTGCTCGCTAAAAACCCTTCCACCGTGGCCGAGGTCATAACACTGTGCCAGAGCTACGAGGAGCTCCGCCGGCAACGTTCGATGACCCGTCGCTCCCCATCATGCGACGCAGAGCTTGCTGGCTTGGCGGCAATATCTGACCAGGCCGCGTTGCTGGCAGAAGTCAAGTCATTCGTGCGCGAGGAAATTGCACGCCAGATCTCCCTCCTCGCCTTTGCCCACCCGCCGCACGTTCAACAGTCGTCGACCACCCTTCTTCCTCCTCTCCGCCGAGCGATTGAGCAGGAAATTGCGGAGGTCATGCCTGAGTATCACCCGCAACCTCCGGCGCCTGCGCCTCAGAGTTACGCTCAAGTTGTCGCCAGGACGCCCCAAGTAATTCCTGCGGCTGCCCCAATGAGTTACGCCGAAGCCGCCGCTAGACCTCCGTTCTTTGAGGCGGGTGTGCCGGCTACATATGCTGACGCCATCCCTCGGCCCCGACTGCAGCCCACTATGCAGTCATTTCAGCAGCCGACTCGTCAATCACGTACTGCGACATGGGCGGGACCTACCCCGGCGAACCGATGGCGCACCCCCGACAACCGGCCCATCTGCTTTGCTTGCGGTTACGCCGGTCACGTGGCACGTTATTGTCAACGCGTGCAGCCGCCTCGAGTCGCGTCACCTGTCACCAGCCAGTCAAGCCGTGCATTCTACGACCCACCTCCACCTATGTCGCCGACGTCACGCCCACCTCCAGCTACTCGCCGCTCTCCGTCTCCCCGACGTCGGTCACTGTCACCCATGCGGCCTCGTTCGATCGCACGAGAGCAGGAAAACTAGTCGTCGCAGTCCAGGAGGCAAGGGCTGCGACGCTATCGAACTGTGAAAGCCCTCAGCGAAGTCCATCGAATGTAATCGACGTGCTTGTGGACGGTGTTCGCGCATCGGCCCTTATCGATACTGGAGCCGCTGTATCCGTTATGGACGCAAAACTTTGCCGCTTACTTCGAAAAGTGATGACGCCACTTTCTGGGATGTCCCTTCGTACCGCGAGCTCCCAGAGTATTCATCCCACAGCAGTATGCACTGCTCGCGTCGTCATTCAGGACGTTCTGTACGACGTCGAGTTCATCATAATTGCGGCATGCTCTCACGACGTCATCTTGGGATGGGATTTCCTCTCCCGCCACGACGCCGTAATTCGTTGCGCACCAGCCGAAATCGAACTCTCACCGTTCTCACATTTGACGCCGACAGACAGTCCATCGGCAATGAGCAAGATCCTCGTCCAAGACGATACGAAAGTGCCTCCAAACTCGTCAACGGCTGTGTCGGTCTACTGCGCCGGTCTCTCCGACACCACTGCACTCCTTTCGCCATCTGCCCGCGTCTGCACTAGGAAAGGGTTGCTGGTACCTTTTGCTACCGTGCGAGTCACTCAGGGCAGCACCACTATTTTTGTTACCAACCCATCCCCGTGCATTGTTACGTTGGTTCGAGGGGAATGTCTCGGCAAAGTGGAACCCGTTGAAGACGCACAAGTTCTGGACGCTCCCGGTGACTCGCACTGTACCAGTTCCCGCACCATCAGTGCTGTTTCCACATCTGTTTCGTCACCTACTGATGTATTTGGTCCCTCCATTGCTGACAACCTTACATCGGTCCAGCGTTCGCAGCTTCTGTGCTTGTTGGATGAATTTCGTCATTCTTTCGATGTCGGGCAAACTTCCCTCGGCCGCACGTCCGCTGTTACGCATCGCATCGACACTGGCGCCCAACCACCACTGCGGCAACGTCCATATCGCGTGTCTCCCACGGAACGCCGGGTAATTAACGAGCAAGTGGACGATATGCTTCGACGCGATGTAATTCGGCCCTCCGACAGCCCATGGGCGTCTCCTGTTGTTCTCGTTACGAAGAAGGACGGTTCTGTGCGGTTCTGTGTGGACTACCGACGGCTCAACAAGGTCACCCGCAAGGATGTTTATCCACTGCCGCGAATCGACGACGCGATTGACAGCCTCCAAGGAGCAGAATTCTTTTCATCTCTCGATTTGCGCTCGGGGTACTGGCAAGTACCCATGGCTGATGACGCTCGACCAAAGACAGCCTTTGTCACGCCCGACGGCTTGTACGAGTTCAACGTCATGCCGTTCGGTCTGTGTAATGCGCCCGCGACCTTCGAGCGCATGATGGACACCGTTCTGCGTAACTTGAAATGGCACACGTGCCTGTGTTACCTGGACGACGTCGTCGTCTTCGCTCCGGACTTCTCCACGCATCTCCAACGTCTGCGGCATGTTTTGACACGTTTGAGCAACGCCGGCCTCCAACTGAATCTGAAGAAGTGCCGATTTGCGGCACGGCAGCTGACAATCCTCGGCTACGTCGTGTCCAAAGACGGAATCCTTCCCGATCCGGCCAAGCTTCGGGCCGTGGCCGAATTTCCCAAACCTACGTCCGTCAAAGAACTGCGCAGTTTCGTCGGACTGTGTTCATACTTTCGACGCTTCATACGAAACTTTGCCACCATCATATCGCCGCTGACGAAGCTCCTTGGAAGTTACGGACCCCTAAATTCGTGGTCGTCCGAGTGTGACGACGCGTTCGCAAAGCTCCGTCGTTTGTTCACGTCTCCTCCCATACTACGTCACTACGACCCTACGGCCCCTACGGAGGTACACACGGACGCCAGCGGCGTAGGCCTCGGCGCTGTCCTTGCGCAACGCAAACCAGGGTTCCCCGAATATGTCGTGGCATACGCAAGCCGTACGCTTACCAGAGCCGAGACCAATTACTCAGTCACGGAAAAAGAGTGCCTGGCGATCATATGGGCCCTTACAAAGTTTCGACCTTATTTGTATGGTCGCCCATTTGATGTCGTCACCGACCATCATGCACTATGCTGGCTGTCGTCATTGAAGAATCCATCAGGCCGTCTCGCCCGCTGGGCACTTCGCCTGCAGGACTACGACATCCGCGTGCTGTACCGCAACGGACGCCAGCATGCTGACGCCGACGCCCTCTCGCGCTCTCCCTTGCCTGACGACAATGCCCCCTGCTCAGTATCTCACATAGCTGTTGCTTCAATCAGCGTTCACACCATCGCTACCGAACAGCGCAAGGATAAATGGATCACCTCGCTGATCGACTTGCTCACTGATCCGACGGCAACGCCATCCACTCGCGCGTTACGTCGTCAAGCCCACCATTTCGCCGTTCGTGACGACCTCCTGCACCGACGCAATTACAACGCCGACGGCCGCCAGTGGCTACTAGTGATACCCCGCAGTCTGCGTTCTGATATATGCGAGGCCTTCCACTCCGACCCGCAATGCGCGCACTCTGGGGTATCCAAAACTTACCACCGCATTCGACAACGATACTTCTGGCGTGGGATGTACCGCTACGTGCAGAAGTTCGTTCGCGCCTGCCTCGATTGCCAACGCCGAAAACCTGCAACGCACGTGTCGCCAGCAGGTCTACAACCATTACCTTGCCCTAACCGTCCGTTCGGGCGCGTGGGCATCGATTTGTATGGACCACTTCCTCTGAGTTCGGCTGGTAACCGCTGGGCCATCGTCGCTGTTGACCATCTAACGCGATACGCCGAAACCGCCGCCCTCCCAGCGGCTACAGCGCGCGATGTTGCCTCCTTCCTACTACACCGATTCATACTGCGTCACGGTCCACCCCAAGAGCTTCTCAGCGACCGAGGCCGTGTCTTCTTATCGGAAGTCGTGGAAGCCATTCTGAAAGAGTGCCATGCTGTTCACCGCAAAACTACTGCTTATCACCCGCAGACGAATGGCCTAACCGAACGCTTTAACCGCACGCTCGGCGACATGCTGTCAATGTACGTCGCCGCCGATCACACCAATTGGGATGCCATTCTGCCCTTCGTCACCTACGCCTATAACACCGCCCCTCAGAGCACTACTGGTTTTTCACCGTTCTTCTTACTGTACGGAAGGCACCCGTCGCACACCATCGACACGATACTTCCATACAAGCCGGATTCATCTGAGTGTGCGCCTATTTCTGACACAGCCAGGCTCGCTGAAGAGTGTCGCGAGCTTGCCAAGACATTTACGACGCAGGAACAAGAGCTGCAGAAGAGCATTCGCGATGGCACCACTACTTCTGAACCCACGTTCCTTCCTGGAGTGCTCGTATGGCTCTCGGTCCCTACCACTGCAAGTGGCCTTTCTTCAAAACTGTTGCCGAAATACGAATGCCCATACCGGATCGTCGAGCGCACATCCCCGGTCAACTACTTGATCGAACCCACCGAACCAGCTTCGGACATGCGCCGTCGAGGGCGCGACATTGTCAACGTGGAGCGCCTCAAGGCCTACTATGACCCACTCATAGTGACGAGCTGTTAGGTCGCCGGACGGCTCCCTTTTCGTACCCGGGGTAATTGTAGAGAAGCCTTGGGACATGGTAATGGGTTACCCTCTCCAGCGCCTTCTAGTGGGTCATCCTCTTTGGCTGCTTGAAGAAAGAACGCCGCTCGCGCAGGGAGTTCGTGCCTTGCCGTGACTGTCGCCATTACTCATTGTCGTTGAGTGCTGTCTATTAAACACCTTAACAGTATGTTTTTATTAATGAGCCGACGTCCTTTTTTAACCGCCAGTGGTCTAGATTAAGGTGTCCACAAGTGATTGTCGCACAGAAATTCTTGGAAAAAAGACAAGTAAACCTTCGTGAGGTACTGGTATTTAACAGATCTCCTCAAACAATTAGAATAGTGTTCGACAATATATTTACTAAGGAATGCAAACATTTACCCAATAGGTACCTGAATGCAGTTTTGGAAGACCACCTGTCAAATTTAGAAACAAATATCGTTATAGCGAGTGACGCTTCAGTTTGTGAAGAAAAGGCGGGAGTGGGAATTGCATCCTCAGCTTTGGATTAGTCTTTTTCAATTCGTTTACCCGACTTTACGCCTATTTATCAATCGGAATTGCTTGCGATTGTCCTAGCCTTGCGTAAATTACCCCTATCAATAACAGAAGCTGTCATTCTGACAGACTGTCTATCTGCTCTGCATTAACTGCACCTAATTTCTCGAATGCCTTAGAAGTATTTTATTCTCTTGTCCCAAGACATTATCGTCTTATTCGCTTAGTGTGGGTACCAGGTCACAAGGGTTTAACCCTCAATGAATATGCAGATGCACTTGCGGTGGCATGGCATCACACAATGGTCCCATAATCTCTATTTTGCCGACGTTGGCGTTTGTCTCAGCGGCGCGATTTGAAAAGTTTGCCACGTCGGATACCTTTGCGAAACCGGCTTTGGCAACATCTGAGTTTCCTCACCTTAAGTATCCATGGAAAAATCGTTCGTGCTGCACTAGAAGGGCAGAAATATCAATTACCAGGATACGATGCCGAGTTCCCCCTCTGAACTTTTACCTACACAGGTCGGGTCTGGTACAGTCACCCTTATGCCTCCACTGCAACGAGTGAATCTCTGCATCATTTCTTTTTAACATGCAGATTGTTCACAAATCAAAGAAAACGATTGTTAGAACAACCTCTCCGAAGAATGGGCTTAAGTTTATCCCTTCCGGTGGTTCTTTCCTTTGGTGCAACTGAAATGGGCTTTAGCCACAGGAACGTTTGCGGAGCCGTGTGCGATTTTTTACGGGAAACAAAAAGAATAGAATGTTAAGTTTATGTACAATGTCACTGTTTCAACCTATTGGTTTTTTTTTTGAAAATCTGGATTGGATCAGTGATTTATTTTTATACCATCCATTCCTAAACATATTCGGATTTTAAAACAAATTTATTTCTAAAATAAGGTACCACCCGTTTCATCGCCGATCCCCCAAGGTGGGTTGCGCCAAGTAGCTGAGGATCAACCAACCACCCAATCTAGAAATGCCGCTCTTCCAGCTTTCGCTGTTACTGTGCTGCACTATCCGCGCAGGCCTGGCGTTTTTTTTTAATTTTTTTGCGAAGGAGTCTCAAGCACCGGCGTGGGTCTGTGGTGGAATATTCGACTGCCACGCAGAGGGTCTGGGTTCAAATCCCACCCGATCCTGGATGTTTTTTTCTCTTTGTGCATGATAGCGGTTACGGACACCCGCGGCGGCGGACAACTACGCCATCAAAATTGGCTGTTGTGATCACACAACGTCTTTCGCTGTAATGTATGGCATGAAATTTTCGCACAGGAGCAATTTTTCTTATGTGCACAGCCATGGGAAGGCCACGAATAGTTCGAACTCCAGAAGAACAGCGTAAACACGATGGTACATTGCTTTTAATTATCTTCCTCTTAATCATTTCATGCAGCGCGTTCCAGGTTACGCGTCATTGATCTATCGGATCAAGTGTTACAACAGCTTCGTTTGCCAACCACCTGCTGCACAGTATGGATTGGAGCCCAGTTTTTTTTTAATTACTAGTTTCCCTCTCTTTTCCTGCTCTAGTCCAACAGGGTTTCGTTGCATCAAAATATAAAAGCAAGCAAGCAAACAAACAAACAAACAACCAAACAAACAAACAAACAAACAAACAAACAAACAAACAAACAAACAAACAAAACAAACAAACAAACAAACAAACAAACAAACAAACAAGCAAACGAACAAACAAACAAGCAATCAAACAAGCCAGCAATAAATAAATAAATAAACAGCTTTTTAGGCACCAGCACGTTCACATGGTCATACGGGACTCGCCACGTGTGACATATAGGTTCTCCCGGGTCCTTATTCTGGGAGCCGAGCCGCATAGGCTAATATGGGATTATTGAGTTTTTCAAGTGGAGCTTGTATTGACTGACATGTGAAGCTGGTGGTATTGGTGTTAAAAAACCCACTTCCTGAAAAAAAAAACAAGAAAACTTGTCTCGTTCGCTCAAGAACCCTCCTTACCCACAGCTGGCGCGCACCACAGGAATAATAACTAAATAGATTAAAAAAACTAAATAGATCTTCTTTACGGGGCTTGGGTTTCAACTCGGGTCCCCCCGGTCCGAAAGCGAGTGCCTTAAACGCAGTGCCACGCGCCCATGCTTGTCCAATGTGAACTGAAGAATACGAATGCGTTCTATCAAGGATACAAAAAAAAAATTGGGAAGCAGTACACCGAACACCTGCTATGGGCGCTACATTGAAATATTTCATGTTCGCGGACTAAAAGCGATCTGCCGGACAACACGTAGGGTTGATATCGGGAATTGCACATTTCACGAAGATTCCAACTTCGACAAAATCGAATTCCTAACCTGTGTTTCCATGATCGCGTCATGGTCCTTACGTTGGGCCGTTCTAGAGCGGACGAACGATGGAAAGAACATCAAAGACGCCATGCCGATTCAGCCCGAAAACAGCGTTCCGGAGACGGCCACTACCTGTCGCAAAACTGAACGCTTACGTTAAGAGGGAGCGTTGCACAGTGCGAAAGAAAGAGGGAAGTAAAGAAAGGTAGTAGGTCCGGCACGCCCACGCCACGCTTCGATTGCCCCCATTTCTCCTAGGGGGGAAGGGCTCCTGAATGTTATATAAAATGTTATATTAAATTGAGGACGACGCTTCGAGCCATGGAAAGGAAAATGATAGCTGTAACCCTAAGGGAGAGAAAGAGAGCATAGTGGATCAGGGACCAAACGTGCGCTAATGACATCTTAATCGGAATTTAGAAGAAGAAATGGGCATGGGCAGGGTATTTAGTGAGAAGCCAACATAACCGCTCGTCATTAAGAGAGACAGAGAAGACTCTAAGAGTAGGCAAACGCGGCAGGGGGAGGCATGGAGTTAGGGGGGCAGATGAGGTTGATTAAGAAGTTTGCGGGGATAACGCGGCCGCATCAAGCATAGGACCGACTTCATCGGAGAAACTTGGGAGAGGCCTCTGCCCTGCAGTGGGCGTTGTCAGGGCTATGATGATATTAAAAAAATATACATATATATGATAGGATCAGTGGGGAAGAGCCCTAGAGCGATGCTAAACCCAGACCGAATAAGTATGAATGAGTTATAGAGAATGACAGTGCACAAACGTGGGTATAATGAGAATTTTGTTTAAAGGGACAACGAAAAGAAGCCAGATGGAGGGCGTGGGATATGGGGAACAACGAGAGTGGAAAAATACAAGGAGTGAGCGCCTGCGCCACAGAAACAAACAAACAAAAAAAAAATTCTGGCTAGTGGGTGAACGCGTCATTTGACTTTGGTCTTTCCTGATTGCTTGAAAGGCGTATTGGCGATTACGTAAGCTACGTTATACAATTTGAACGGGAGATGTTGAACAAGAAACATCTCTGCCTTCAAGAAACGGGATATATAAAAAAAATGCCGGGGAGGGGAGGCTGGTTGGATAAGGTTTTCGCACTTCCGATCATCGCTTGGCACTTGGTGTGACCAGCTTTGAGTATGGGGCCGGTGATGTCGGCGCAATACCAGCGAACTTGCCCAGATGGCGCCAGCCACCGCGGTGCTCGTCCCTCCGAAGGGAAACCTGCGCGGCGACGCTGGGTGCGCTCGATTCGGTGTGCGCGCCTTTTTTGCCGGTGTCCAAGCCGCGCGCGGGGCCAGACGAAGAGAGCGGTCCGCCGGCAGCGGACGCACGGTCACCGGAGGCCCGCGCCACCGCCCGTGCAGCAGCAGCAGCACACGTGCTCGCGCCGCTCAACGTCAGCCGGCAGTGCCGTGCGAGACCAACCACCTGCAAGCCGAGGGCAATCGTGAGAGCGCTGAGCCATGGGCAAGAAGAACAGCAAGCTCAAGAAGGAGGTCGTCAACCAGCTCGTCAATGAGACCTACTGTGAGTGGCAGACGACGGCGACGTTCGCGCTCCTTACAGACAGGCCCTTCGCGAATTATTGACGCACCCTCCTCGACCATCGATCAATTAATTGATTGTCTGGCCCTCTGATTGATCAATTAATTGAGCGAATTGTTGGTTAGCGAGTAAACTGTTGACTACTGTTTTACCGACGGGCTGACTAAACCTCTGACATTGCTAGGTGCGTGTAACAAGTTCCGCAGGGGCATGTATTCACAGCTACCCCTAATGGCTGGCGTTGGAACGGTCTTCAGCTCACGAGCATGATCAGCCTGATGTCTTGAGAGAAGGTTTGTGAATACACTGCCTGGTTGTTGGCAGAATTCACAAAGCTTTTCGCTCTCGAGATCCTTTTTTGATTTGTCGGGCATCTTCGCCAATCACGCTTGGCCGGCGCCTGTTCTTACGAACCACTCCAGCGTAGAGGCTGCATTGCAAATACATGCCCCGATTTATTTTTGCCTTTAAATTCCGGCAGCCCTTCTAGCTGTCTCTTTTTCCTCTTCAGCTCATTGGATTTTCAACTATACTTTTGAAGACGATCTGACTTTGATGACTTGATGTTGTTGCCTCAAAACATTTAATGGGACGCATTAGCAAACGACGAATGCAATGGCGCGTAAAAGTGAATTCGCTGTGGCTTTCATCGTTCTAACGAGAGGAGTCAATTAGTTTCAATGATCTTGATTTCTGGAAATGTATCATAGTTTTGCAATAGTAGCATAAAAAATAGTACGTGGCGGCCGAGTATGACTAAAGAGCACGCCGAGCGCGACAATCATTGTCACGCTCCAGAAAAAGCGTTCTACTTACATGAGGAGAAAAGTAAAATAATGATGTTAATGATATGTTGTGTTTAATGGCGCAAGGACCAGCTGTGGCCAAAGAGCGCCAGGATATCAGATAAAAGTAAAATACGAGCGCATAATTTGTGCGCTGTTCATCATTAGACGGCTGGCACATTACAAATGAAGAGCTTAGTGCGAGTCAGAGGTTAGAGACCTTGATAATGCAGAAGCTATGCTATAAGAGTAATCTGTTTTATAGCTCTGTGGGAAGCACGCTGAACCCCATGAAGAATTTATTTTCTCAGACAGGCGCTCGAAAAAGCAACGCAACATGCCTAATGAAAGCTCACATGCATGCCTACGGAACCATGGCGTATAATTAGGGCTCCGTGTTTTCGGAGTTTATTTTTCTTGAAATTCGGAGGGTGTTTCTCGGGGTTTATTTTTCTGGCAAAAATTCGGTGTTTATCGGAGTTCATTTCTCGTAGCTCCTTAACTTTCTGAAATTCGGAGTTTAATTTTGCATCATTCGCAATACTCCAAAATGAAATGATACCTGAACACGAACATATCGCAACACACGAAGCGCACTTGTGTTGTCTGGAAGGTCTGTACGCACAAGACATATACACACAAGCACAAAGACTTGAATACAAGACACCTACGTTTTTGCGTATTACAACCTTAAAGCTTGTTGTAATAGTCGCAAGTGTACTTTACTAGCTTCGAGAAAAACCTATAGACGCATAAGCACCACCAGCAGAAAGTAGAAGCACAAGAAAAGAGCGTGATGCTTATGCGTCTAAATTTTTCTCGAAGTTGCGTACTAACCAGCCAAGCAACAAGTTCTGCTAATAAATTTTACGAGGTTGCTGCCGCTTATAGAAGCACGACTCCTTTCGGTTGGTGATTCTCAGCTTTTAATCGGAGAAGAACACAGCTATGTCGGCTAAAGCCTTTCCAACCTTCTGGTGAGCGGTTTGTATCAACATGCCATCTGATAAGTGTGTTACACTGCACTAACTACTCGCAAGTCTATCATGAGGGTCCTACGTCAAGGAAGCTCGTCGTCGTAGAAGGTTGCAGGCACCACCACTGATGGATGTCCGCGGAGTTACGGCGAATCGTCGATGGTGATGGAAATCGGGCGGTCTTTCATCGAAGAGCTTATCGTCGCAATGTCTATCGCACTGACATCATGTTGGTATTTCCGAAATAGTTGATCACTACCTAGCATCGTGCGTGCCACCGGACATTTGCTTCAAAAGAGGCTGCCTAGAGGTCCATCAGCGTGGTTCAGTGTATTTCAACACCATGATAGAGTGCACGGCAAAACTGGTGCGTGAGCCAAAGTTTACGTCAGCCAAACAGGCCGATGTATCCATGACCGCTTAGAACATGCCCTTGCGATAAAGAACGAAGCAGGGTCATATTGGCCGTTAAGATCGGAGTTTATCGGATAAATTCGAATTGTCAAAAATTTTACCGGCGAGTGTTTATCGGATTTTTTCGGATTTATCCGAAAACACGGAGCCCTACGTATAACGAATCCTACTGGCCTATACCGTACCACGGAATACCCGCAGCACCACCCCCCCCCATTGCTCCAGGTTGTGGGGTGGAAAGGGGGTAGAGCTTCGCACCCTGCTGTGACGTGATACGTCATCGGGGAGGCACCGCAGACCGGGTAGAAGTCTGGGTAACATGTGGAGATGTGTATAAAGTAAAGACTAGTGTGTAGGTCTGTAGGCGCCCGAGAGCCGTAGCCACCGCTCGTATACAGGAATCAGGGAGTGGGATGAACGGGGCGCGTTGTGTCTCGTAAGGTCTCGTGATGTCTTTAAATGTGAAGAACGGTGCAGCCTCCTCAGGGCTGGTTGCGTCATGGCGATGGGCAGCCCGAAGGGTGAGATTGCGTGTGGTCGCATAAGCGCCTTCATTACCTGCAATGAGGAATGACCAGGTGTCTTTTCGCGAAGGAGTTTCAACAACCGGCATGAATCTGTGGTAACATACTCGGCAGCCACGCAGAGTGTGTGGGTGCAAATCCCGCTCCCCGTATTTTTTTTTTCTCATTGTGCGCAATAGCTGTTACGGACACGGGCGGCGGCGGCGGGCAACTATACGCTACCAAAATCAGCTGCTGTTGAGGTTTCAAAACAGCTTTCGCTGTAAAAACTACGGAGCATTGGGTTTTGACATTTCCCCCACCTGCATTTGAGATGACCACGCTAAATTCAACGTTCCTGCAGCAAGCTGCGCCACAGGGCTCACAACTATATACCTTCGAAGGACTCGGTACGCAGGAAGTCGGTCAAGGCCAGCAGCTATAGGCCTAGCGGTTAGGCTCACCGGTACCGCTGTTGCAGGAAGCCAGTGGTTCTAAACGAAGCACTCTCGGCACTCTCGATCTCGCGTGACGACTAGTGTAATGCTTCCCAGACACGCTTCTGGCCGCGGCAACGCGAAATTGCTACGAGTCTGCCGAACGAGATTTCTCCAGTAAATGTTCGGAGCAGCGAGCGCTGGCGAAGTGGTTTGTTTCAAAAAGGTTCTTGCACGCTTTTACTGCTCATCAGCTGCGTTTGCGGCCTTGCGCCTTCAGTTCGCATTGCCACCGTTGGTGCCGCTGCGAATCAGTCGGAGTTAAAGTCCCTGGATATTTTTGGGAAAGTACCGTCTTTCTTTTAACCGAGCCGCCACGCCGAGCGCCCTCCTCTCCTGCCTTCCACCTCCCCACTTCACGGGCCGTCGCCTGGGAATCGCGCGCGTTATCTGCGTGGCATAGCATTCTTGATAGGAAAGTGGCGCGAGCCGGGTTATAGGGCCGGCGCCCGCACGGTGGTCGTTTGGGAGAGGAGATAGATACAGTTTGGACACTTGGGAGAGGAGGGTTGGACACTTGGGAGAGAATATGGAGGAGAGTGTCGCTACTTTCTATATATCAAGGGACTTTAGTCGGAGTGGGTGACGAAGGACGAAGCAAGGTGAAGGCACAATAAAGAACGAAACCACGCATGGATTGAAAAACGATTATTAAATGCTGCTTTTTCATAACTCGAACGCCACATTGGTCTAGTAAGCACTAATACCGTATCTATCGTTATTGTTGTTATCCGCCTGAATTCTTACGGAGATAATATTAGGGTTTCCTGGGTTTTATTTTGCAGGGCACACAGCACGCTTTAAGTCCTTCCATAAAGGCTATATAACCGCAGAATTTCGCTGTGCTTCTCTCGTTGCAGTTATTGTTACTCCGACGCTTCGTTAGCAATTTAGACGAATTCTTATTGTAGTCTTGACCTTTTTCGTACTGTGCCAAACACACAATATCTTTATTAGCCTTGTATTACGCAATGCCGCATTTTACATATAACTACGGGCAATATTCCTTTCGTGGCGTGGTTCGCACTGACTCTTCCGGATTGCACGTCGCGCGACGTGGGTATGTCGTGTGTGCCACCAGGCAAGGCATCCGTTGCAGGGACCATTGGTACGAAGCGTGTATTCTCGCGCGCTGGTCAGACCCCTTCCTGAAAGAGTAGGTGAAAGCTGCTGTTGACAAGGCACAAACACTTGGGTGATAGTCGCACTGCACTCTCCAGGTCGACGCTGCTTCATGTAACATCACCAAGTTTCCTTCACAAGGCTTGTATCTTTGTTTTAAGCATGGAATGCTTTTGGCTGCTGTTTTCGACGACCTTCAAGTGGCCTTGAGGCAAAATCAAGAGCCGTTATCCGGGCAACAAAACGAGAACATCCGGGCAACGAGTCAAAAGTTAAGAAAATGCGGTCTTCGGCCCCCAACCCCTTCTACGGTACAGCAGTACATATGCTAGTTACTGCCCGAAAAAGTTACAAAAAATATTGCTTCCGAGTTCTTCTTAAGGTTTATTTACAATATCACTGAAGCTGTAACGTCTAGCACGCTGAAGTTTTATTTATCATTTCCAATAGCGATGTTCTAAGGCAGAAGCACGCACCATACCCATGATTTTTATCTTTTGGCGCTGAGGCAGGGTTGTCCGTGAGTTTCGCACCGCGCAACTCACGGAACACATAAAGCGCTTGTGTTGTCCTCACCTCCCTTTGTCCTTGTTTGCGCGCGCTTAAGTGATCGGCGGGTTTTGCGCCGCCTCCTTCGAGGGATGGCGCCACGCTAAGTGACCACGCCGGCAGCGCATGGTGCGGCGCGGATGGTGTTTAGCCGAGACGGGACCTGCAACGTGGTTCAGTTCAACAGGTTCATTCCGGCTCAGTAAGCTTGCAGGCCTGCGTCGCGTGGTGGCCGCATATTAAGAATGGGGCTAGTATCATCTCCAACCAATCTGCGTTGCCGGTAGCCGTTTCATGCTTCCATCTATTCTCGATTATGGGAGATCCAGCCATATTTTTCTTTTTTTCTTCTTGCCATTGACGTGTTTTATTAGGAACTATAGATCGCGTGCAGTGTTTCGCGCGTTATATGTACTTCGAAAGTGACACACACACACACACACACACACACACACACACACACACACACACACACACACACACACACACACACACACACACGCACGCACACACACACGCACGCGCACACACACACACACACACGCACACACACACGCACGCACACACACACACACACACACACACACACACACACACACACACACACACACACACACACACACACACACACACACACACACACACACACACACACACACACGCACACACTTTTCATCAGTTCCGTGACGGAAACTCATTTTCAACCAGTCAAGCGTATCTAGTTTCATACTGCGATTTCGTATTTTACGCAGATGCGTGTTTTACGTAAATAAATTCGCACGTATAGAACGCCACAGAAGCTTTATAATTCTCAACTCTTAGATGAGTGGGCAGCATATGACAGCGCGACACATACTGTAATCAATAGTGTCGTTATGCTCTTACCTCGCCCTGCTTGCGTAGCACGTAAGGTGTCACGGCACCCGTATTTCGATGGGAGCGCCATGCAAGAACACCTGCATGCTTAGATTTCGGTGCACGCTAAGGAACCCCAGGTGGTCAAAATTAATCCGAAGTCACTAAATACGGTGCGCCTCATTATCATATCGTTGTTTTGGCACGCGAAACCCCCGAAATTATTGTTTTTATTATTTTGCTCTTCAAAAAAAGAAAAAAAAAAGGATGAGGCGAAAGAAACGGCTGTGACGCATTACTAAAACGTATCCTGCGGCGCAAGTGCGTTTAGAACTATCTTAGCTCTCCTGGCAAGAAGAAAAAGAAAACAACGTGAAAAAATACTTAACTAGTTTTGGAGTTAGTGCGTCTTCTCTGTGTAAAGGTCGCTTCCGCGTCGGGCAAATTTCTCGCTCCTGGATTTATTATTTTTCCCTCGGTTCTTTTTCGGTTGAAGCGCCCGTTTAGTTTTTACTAGACAGCTGCCAAACTTCACATGGTATACGTGCCGATTTCCGAGTCCTTTACGCTGAAGGAACGAATGATTGAATGAGATTCACAGGAGACAGATGCTGCCCCCCACCCCCCTTTCTTTAAATCTTTCACATTCGATTGAGGAAAGCAACTTGCATCGACGTGACCTTTATTGTACCGCGATAGCCTCCGGGGCGCACCAACGCGTGCATATAAATTTGCGTGTTGGTTATACACGCGCACGCCACTTTTAAGAAGGACAACGCAGTATATGTTAATGTGCAGAAAGATTACACGAAGACCACTTTTCGCCGTAATTTCTGTGATCGACAAACGGGACCTGCGCTTTGCATTCGCTATATATCAGAAGTACACATTAGTGAATCCATTTGGCTTCACTATACATGATGCCGTTCAGGGAGATGAAAAAACGCAACAACGTCCGCACTTCTGACCCTAGAAGTGCGCGGAAAAGGAAAGAAGCTGCCATCCGACAGAAACCTGCCGTATTTAGGATGCGCGGTGTTCTGGGTTACCTTACTCGCTTGTTCATACGGATGTCCATTGTCTATCGACTGAGGCGAGTGCATTCGGACATCGCTTTTCATTGCACAGTGGGCCCCGTTTGTTATCACGCTACATCAAACGCATGTCGTCGCATGATAAGACCCAAGTGTAAGGCCAAATACGTTATCAATGTACCTTATACTATAACTACCGAACCACCACAAGCTATGTCACAGTTGTAGTTCTTGTGTTCTATAGTGCCCCGCCACGGTGGTCTAGTGGTTATGGCGCTCGGCTGCTGACCCCGAAGGTCGCGGGATCGAATCCCGGCCGCGGCGGCTGCATTTTCGATGGAGGCGAAAATGTTTGAGGCCCGTGTACTTAGATTTAGGTGCACGTTAAAGAACCCCAGGTGGTCAAAATTTCCGGAGCCCTCCACTACGGCGTCTCTCATAATCATATGGTGGTTTTGGGACGTTAAACCCCAGATATTATTATTGTGTTCTATAGCCGGTACTTTTGAATAAACAAAAACTTGAAAAGCCAATTAATAACGGCCTCACTTGAGGCTGGCGATTTTATGAATAGACGTTTTCTGTGCTATTGGGCTATTTTCTGCACTTGGTTATTGAATGGCACGAAAATTTATTTCATCTGCCGTGTTAATTAAGGGGTTGCGCTACGAGGCTTCGATGGAGGCGAAAATGCTTGAGGCCCGCGTACTCAGGCTTAGGTGCACTTTAAAGTACCCCAGGTGGTCAAAATTTCCGGAGCCCTCCCCTACGGTGTCTCTCATATTCATACCATGGTTTTAGGACGTAGAACCCCAGAAATTATTATATAGCCTTGACAGTGAACTTAGCGACTTCATGATTAAAAATTAAATTTCAAAGCTTTGTAAGCAAGAGCTCTGACTGATAAATTTTTATGAACAGCTGCGGTGACTATATATATAGGAGCAGCCGCCACACACTGCACGTATGCTTTCGGTTTGGATGTTCCGTAAGATCCTATGGATTCGCTGGTAACTCGAAACAAATGTCGAAGGCTGTCGCCTGAAATATAACATTCACACCCGGAGTCAGGCCCGGATTTTTTTTTTTGGGGGGGTGGGGGGGGTGGGGGGGGGCACTTGGTGAAAACCTCGGCTATTTGAGAAAAACACCTATTTTCATTACTTTCGGAACGCCTCCAGCAATATTTCGGGGGAGAGGGGCCAAACTCCCCCCCCCCCCCCCGGCTACGGGCCTGCCTGGAGTCATCCTGTTCCTTTGCCGCCACGTGCAGCAGTTCAACTACATATAGTTCCCTCCAGGCTGTCCTGAACTGTGCTCGACACGCGCTGCCTTTTCCTTGACTCCTATTACGGTACTCTGTTTTTCTGCCGTGCCTCGAGCTTAGTGACCCTACTGGAACATTAAACCGGCTGCTTCACGTCAAGCTCTTCGGTCTTCACTTCATTAGAGTCGAGGCTGTTCATTACCGCCCTCCTGAACGACTCTTGCTTTCTACATGACGTTGCCATGGGGACAACTCCGTCGGTGCTTTTAAATGCTCTCTAATGACTTCTCAAAGGCGGACTAATGCTGAGTTCCTTCTCAAATGTTTGCCCCTTTTTGTTACTCTAGTGTAGCAGCAGCCGCCGTCTTCCTTACTAACGATGTTCTTGTTTTCGACATTCTTTTATCCCCCTGTTTGCCCTTCCCGCGCACACGTGTATTCCTGGCCTTCGGTATGGATTTCGACCTGAACGATTTTCTTGACCTCCCTCCCCCGGACCCTTCTCTCGTCGGTAGTTCGCTGTTGTCCTGCTGCATCGATCACACGTACACTTTATTTTCTGTATGTGTTTTCTTTTTACTTTCTATTGTGAAGTGGTGTTGTTCTTCATTTACTTTTCGATGCTCCGTGATAAGAATTTGTTTTTTGACATACCCATGTTCTAGTGGCTTGTTCTTGCTTTGTTTTGTTCCCCCCAATGTCCAGTAATCCACCATGACGTTAGCCTTTCGCTGAGTATATTTTTTCCGAACTTCTTGAGATTTTCGGTATTGCTGTGTGCTTCATAAAGACGGGCGTCTGTCTGATAAAAGTTGTTTCTTAACGTCCGTGTAAGACATGCTTATTCGGTACAGGTAACGCCGTTTTGCAGAGCTCAGAATTATTTAATCCGCCTGGGATACTACAGTGCGTGCCGAAAGCTTGGCTCACAGTGATTTCTTTGCTTTTTATCACTGAGGGCACCGTGACCGGGAGTCAAACCCGCGACTCCGCATTCAGAAACCAAACCATTCTGGAGAATTTGTCAATCGTGTTCACTTCTCACTCTCACGTCGTTTGCTCAGTAATTGCTGGCGATCCGTCCGCAATGGCGCCTGTAATCGCCCGAGTATAACGTTGGGGAGGTAATGCCCTATTAATGCATAAGGAACTGCAGCTGCATAGTGAATTGAAAAAAAAAAAAAACATTCACACCTTCGCCGCAAGGGCGAAGCAATGATCACGATAGCAACAAATTGGTATGTTATACGAAGTAAGGCTATAGCAGCTAACTCCTTTAGGATCCAATATGGCGTAACTCTACAAAACGCTGGCGTAAGAGAATGCGGCTGCTCCAGCGAGCGAAACGGTTTTCGTGCCGTCTGTCGCTTCAACGCGAAGTAAGCGGCGAGAGCACAGCACGTACAAAGGTATGAACCGTCCGCCGATCTTTTAGCGACCGCGCCCATTTGATCAAAGTTCGCAGTGTCTGCCCGAGCGACGCAGCTCCTCCCACCGACACACCTCCATGCTCCTTCGCCCGACGCAGCCGGTCGGCGCGTTTCATATCTGCTTGAGTCGCGCCCGTCGGCAGCCTTAGCAACCTTTCATTCGCACATAGAACGTACGATGCACCGGGCAATGTTATCGATTTGGACTTTATACGGAACATGACGGCGACGTCAAAAAATAGTGGAAAGAATGGATATAAATGGCGCCCTTCTGGGTCGAATACGTGCGCGCGAGATTGCGGACTGTACGTTCACCAAGAGAAACAATGACAGCAGTTCTGATGAGCTTTAAGCACAGCACAGTGAAGTTCCTTCCAGTGCATGGCCTTCCTGTTTTCGTATATGTCCACCCAACCGCAAAAGTTTACAGGACGTTGCCTCCACAAAAAAGGCTTATATATGTTCTGTTAGTATGTAATGCTTCTAATCTAACTGATGACTGTATAGGTTGCAATACTAACTATACAGGCTGGAATGCCTATTGGAAGGTTATGTTCACAGACAAAGAGAGAATATAGCTCTCTCGAACGTTTCGCATCTCGCAAACTTTTTCTGTTGGGTGTACTTTCAAAACATTTTTCATTCAGCCCCTGTACCTCTTCCTTAACTTCAAGTACGCATGTTTTTGTTTACAGAATGTCGTGATTGATCTTGTTTGCACGAATATCACCGCGCTTCGCACTGTGTTTGTGTGTGTCTGTGTGGACAAGACAGAGAGGAGGCTCTTTAGTGAATAATAATGAAGAGGTTTGCCACTCTTAAAAGTAAGATTATACGCAGAGTGTGCGAGGGGAAGCCGTAGCAGTGAGGGCTGAAAACTACTCTTCCGTTTATTTTTAGCACAAGAAAGAAAGAAACAAAGAAAGAACTCTACGAAACTCAACAATCTAATGTATCTCAAAGAGGCTACCATCTCTAAGAAAGCCTGAAAATGCGATTTATGCTATATAGCAAATAATAATAATAATAATAATAATATAATAATAATAATAATAATAATAATAATAATAATAATAATAATAATAATAATAATAATAATAATTTATTCTATCGTTTGGAACGTTCTTTACCATGCGTAGCGACATCAGCAGCGCAATCATGGCGTGACATAAAGAGGGTGGCGGTTATCGAAATACCGACCTACGGGTTATGACGTCAGTTCCACTGCATCTGCGGCGCCGGTTTCATCCGCAGTTGCGCGTACACTGTTTTGTCTATAGTCTTTGCTTTGCGTGACACGATGATAGCGTAATATTTTACAGACCCTCTGGGCATGTGCTGCTTCTCCTGCATATGAATCGCGACAGTGTCAAGTTCGAGGACGTGTGTTCGAATTCCGACTACGGCTGCCGCCTTTCTAGAGGGCGAAATGCTGAAACACCTGGTACTTAGATTTAGTGCACGTTAATGAACCCCAGGTGGTTAAACTTAATTACTTAATTCGGAGTCCCCTCCTCTACCGCGTGCCTCGCAATAATATCGAGGTTTGGGCACGTGACACCCAGTAATGTATTTCGTAGTCGTCGTGTAACATGCTAGAGCGTATGGAAATAAATTCAACAATTATACATTTAGAGCACTGAGGATGTTCGGCATCTCCAACGAATAACCACTTCTAGTGTTGTGGCACTGTCTGCTGGGCAGAAACGAAAACGTTTTCCCGGTTCGTATATAGACGTCTGAATATGTCTATCGGAGCGTCAAAGTAATCAGATAAGCGTAATGATAACGACAACGCATTGATAATAGTTTGTTCTCAGCGCTAGAGGGATGGATGGCCTTACAATGTATTTCTCGCTGTCACGACGGACAGAAGACATAGCGAGGGCAAATTTCAATAGAAGTGGGTGGTCTGGGTTAGTGTGGACGCTACCGCGTTGTTCGCAGTCGCGATGACTCGACGCCACAGTGAGCGCAATAAGGCCAGAGTCAGGCATTACGTATATCACGGTAACGTACGGCGTCTCTGTCCAAGTCAAAGCTTTCTTTTCTCGCGGCGACGTGGCTTATCGCCGTACAGGTCCACTAACTTGGCGAGCCTTTCAAGGCGCCCGCGCTGTGCAGGGCTCATCGTAATAGCACCAGCACATGTGCACGCTACATAGCGAGCTGAGGTATCATGGAAATGAGGCAAGCTGTGCGGGACAACAGCTTTAGGACACACGAAGCAGCGCTGTTACCACTTGTTTGCTCAGTCCATTTGTAGTGATAAACCACTGACAAGATCACATCTTCCGCGCGTATACGGAGAGCGCTGGGCTGCCGTAACCGGAAGCGCATGGTGTTTTCTGGAAAGTGGGTCAGCGACACAAGGGGGTCCACAACGGCAACAAAAGCTCTTGCGTTTCCGCCTGTCTCGCAATCGGGCGTGTTCCAAGTGTTCGTTAAAATTTCAACATGTGGCGAATCGAACAACAAAGACTGTACTTCCCAAGCAACAACTGTCTATTCAATTATTTGCTCTTGGTCTGTCGTGTGCTGCGACGACCTGGTCGCCGAAGCCGCGCGTTTGCGTTTGTTATACATACATATACAAAGGTGTCCTCGATGTACTTGTTTTTCCCATGGCAAGCTTTCAGAGTGCGAAGCGCATTATTTCAGGAACATCTTATAAGAAAAAAAAAATAAACAAATAACGGGGAGTGGTGAGCATGTCCCGCATATGCACATATATTTGAGCGGTCAGTGACACCATCTAGTTCGTGCTCGCGTCTCTTATAGCAAACACGCTGTGTTTACATACAGTCCAGTTGCTTCCCTGTCCGCCCTGGACGTTCATTAATGCAAAGCTATTCCTCCTGTTTAGGACCACGCAGGTCGGCAAAGCGAAGAGGTGCGCGCATCGCCATCTCCTTCCTATGTGTACACGTGCCCTGCATGAAAACATACGGCAGCAGCCACTGAAAAGGAGGGGATGAAACGGGGCAAAGTAGGGCACGTCCCTCCCATCCAAATGACTCCTTTCTGGATAAGCTAGTTCGAAACATTCACGCCCGAGTTCACTTACTTCTCTGCCATTTTTAAGTGTGTGTGTGTGTGTGTGTGTGTGTGTGTGTGTGTGTGTGTGTGTGTGTGTGTGTGTGTGTGTGTGTGTGTGTGTGTGTGTGTGTGTGTGTGTGTGTGTGTGTGTGTGTGTGTGTGTGTGTGTGTGTGTGTGTGTGTGTGTTCGTGTTTGCGTCTGTGTGTCGGGCCCGATCTTGAAACAGTTGAGCGGATATACTGGGTACGATGAACGTTTGTTCGGCAATGCCTTACTGTACCTTTTTTTTCTGCAAATTAACGAGAATCGTCAAGAGCGTTTTGTAGCAGATGTTGTAGCAAGGAAAGTGATTTGCAACGTGGGTTCAGTTTCAATAGGGAGCGCAATAAAAACAGAGGAGACAGAGAGCAGTACGCTCTTCACTTTGTTTTTATTGTGCTCTCTTGTTGAAATTTAAAGCATGCTCTACTGAACAAACCCAATCGTACACCTTGCGGACAGCTATGTAAGGACCGTAAAGTCTTCGAATGCAAACCCCAGGTAATAATACCGATGGCAGTCCAAAAGAAGTTCGAATGAAAGACACACGATGACCCGGCACACGTACTTTTTGACTCACATAAGGATTACATGGTCTCAGCGGCCGCGTCGGCTGCTTGTGGAGCACTGCCGCGTGCTTTGAAAACGAGTTTCAAGTCCCACATGCGCTGCGGTCCGTTCAAATTCGGAAGTTTTCTCTTATTTTCTACTCAATTGAAACCATTGTAATAGAGTGGCTGCCTCCGAAGGCGACGAACATGGGGCGCTACCGCTCGGTGCCGCAGTGCCGCGCTTACGCAACGGAGCCCACTGTCAGCCTGCACCGGTAACCGCGGGACAAGAAACTGCGTGAAGCATGGGTTGTAAAGCTAAGAACCGGCAAGTGGCCATCGGCTACGAGTCTTGTGTGCAACAAGCACTTCCGCGACGAAGACTTTCGTTATTGCGTCGGGCCTGAGATGTTGGGTGAGTAGCAGACAGCGCGCACTGAGACGATGGCTCGCGCGCGCTTCCCGCCGGCAAATGATACTTATCTGCCACAGGATGGAAAAGGCGCTACCTGTTACCACGTGCGATACGATCTCAGAACCCTCCCGTGCGACCTCTTGATCGTCGGCCCCGTGCTCAGCGTCCACAAAATCGCCTGCAGATGCGCAAGTCATTGTTTAGATACCTTGAATTAAAAACGCACAGGGTCCTTTATGCATTCGCTAAAGATGACTAGAGGGCGAAAGCCATCTTCTTCTTCTTGTCAGTAGTTGTACTGATTCTCCTGCGCCCCCCTCCAAAATCGTTCTGCACCTAACGCGGTTTTGCACGGCCTCCGTGACCGATCACGGAGGCAATGCAAAGCGACCATGACGTGTGAATACGTCATCATGTAACGTCATGTTATGTGACGTCATAACGACGCTACATATTTTGGTGATCTGTGATGTCATGATGACGTCATATGGTGACACCACTCGTGTTGACGCCGCCGACGCGGGACGCCGACGGGCAATCTTCCCATTTGATGAGGCATCTAGGGCTTTCGCCTTCATAAGCTACATAAGTTTTGCATTGCTTCATAAGCTGCATAAGTTTTGCATTGCCTCCGTGATCGGCCCACCAATCACGGAGGAAATGCAATGGGACCATGTCCTGTGAATACGACATCATGTGACATCATGCTATGTCACGTCATGGGGATATCATAATGAAGTTACAAATTTAAAAGATCTGTGACATGATGATGACGTCATCACGCCGGCGTCACTCGTCTTGACGCCGCCGACGATCAATCTTCCCGTTTAAAGAGCTAAGGCCTTCATAAGCTACGCGACGTTTGCTGGTGTACTAGCGAGAGTCAAACGCTGCGGCTGTGTGCTGCATTTATGTTGGCAATAACATTTTTTCAGTCGAGCTTGCGTTCCCCTGACGCAAACACAATGTGCTAAAAAGCCCAAATTTATTTGTGCCACTCTGAAACTCACGTTGGGCCTCTCCAACCCCATGTATTTTCTTGGAGCCTCATTTATTTACGTGGAAAAGATGCCACCCTGTTGGCGTTAGACACGACAGTGCTGCCAAAATTGCTGGGGTACTCGCCAAATAATTACTGTTCTGTCTTGCGGCTGCTGGTTGCTGCAATAACTCCATTTTATTCACCGCTATTTCAAGTTCATGTGGGTCCTAGTTCACAGCCGACGTTTGCAGAACAAGCCCGGCAAACGTTACTGTTTTTGCTTTCTTTTCGTTGGCGTTGCATGCTACTACATGCTCAGTCTCGTGGACTGCTTCTCCTTCCACCAGCAATCTCGAAGTGGTGAAGCTTTGGTCTATGAATTTGTTGATGATAGAGAGCGTGAAGTTCACTGGAATGCAATGAGATCGATAATTAAGGAGAATTAAAAAAAAGGCGTAGCATTTGCTCACGTTTTGTGTGAGCACGAAACGAAACGAATGCATTGAATAAAGAAACAGAAGCAGTGGCATTTGCCCGCTAAGAAGACCGATCAATACGCAGTGCGAGACAACTTGTTAAATGACATTCAAACGTACACGAATTTAGACCCAAAAAAAAAAAAAAAACACACTGAATCGTCGGGACGGCACATCACAAAGTTGCCATGCGCACCGAAGCCGTAGTTGTAACGAAATTGTTTTTGAGCTGCTCTGATAGCGTCCGCGCAACAGTAGTTGTTTGTGTACTCACAAATTCTCATATTTTGCGGCCAAAAGTTCACAGCGCGGTGCCAAAACGTGCTCGTAGCAAAAGCGAAACCATCAGTACGAACATACATGCAGACGCTCATACATGCAGAGGCACCGTCAGTCGTCGCGAACCCGTGCGATCGCTGGCATGAGGCTTCTCTCTGTTATGCTCCGTTTGGTTATACAGGCAGTCTACTCTAACCAGATATTGCACATAGTTTGCACTCAGCGAGTGCCTTTCACGCAAGAGGCCGGTTCAGGGGTCTCCAACGCGGTGACCGCGTGAAGCGGGTGCTCGGTTTTCTGCAAAGAGACAGCGACTGTAGACTATCTTGTGCTTTCAGTTCGTCGAAAAAGATTATTTCGACAATAAAGAACACAGTTCCTTTCGAAAGTACTTACAGAGATGCCCTGGAGGGCTTCCGCGAGGTGTTTTTATAGAGCGCCGACAGCAAAACCTATGGGGAGCGCGCCGGCGGTATCCTACCTATAGCACGCAATCGAGGCGCGTCTGATAGAGGGCGACTCCGTAACTCCTCGCGGCCAATAAATAGTCTCCGGGTTGGAAGTGCCTATGAATAAAGACTATTTTATATTCTATGAATTTCGGGTGCGACAGCTTGAGTTCAAGGCGACCGTAGGACCCGTACCACTGGTTGAAAGTGCTGAAAATCTATCGTTGCGACGTTGCCTGCGACCGATTGCTGCATTGCAGCATCTAGCATGCATAACGGTGTGTCATCGGGATAGCGCATCACACCAGTACATGATTAGTATGCCGCGCTGCATGCGAAACCCACCATTGCGGCGCCGCGCCTTTCGTCAAAATGGTCTGAATAGGACAAGCTCAGCACGCAAAACACGCTCTACTGTACCGGGCTATTGCATGCGCGGCATGAATATGCTATGAAAAAAAAAAAGAAATACTCTTGCGTGAAGAAGAGAAATATCACAACCGCTGTTATCAGCCCTGCACTTTACAATGCACTTTCTTGTTTTATAAAATATAGATTTTTTTTAAGTTTTGGCAGAAATGCTTCTTTCCCGGTAAGCTCGGTGTTGCTCACAACTCAACTTGTCAATTTTTTCCCCTGCGCTCTTCGCATATTCTGTGTGGTTTGGCGTCGAATAGGCTGGTTTTCTACCGAACTTGTAACAGCCGAAAGCACAAGATCATCTCTTGAAGCGTGCTTTCTCGACGCCATTATCGAGAAAGGTGGCGCTTTGTAGAGGTGTTCGTTGTTCTTATGGACGACTTGACGTTTGTCACGTCGTTATAGAGTAGGCCTAGAATTCGAACCGACTTTTTTTTTTACTTTGAGCTGTACTTCTTGGTGTCGCTATACACATTGGCTTCATCACTCGCGCTGGTAAGAGCAACGTAACTTAACCTAGCCTAGCCTTACCTTACCTAACGTAATACTATTCTCTACTGCGCGAACACGGATTCACAGCACGCTTACGTGGTGTCAAAGGTTGATTGATAATGGACGCACTTTCATCGTTGTTCTTTTTGATGATGACAATGATTATCACCATCCTCTTTGTCATACAAGAAACTACAGCACGTGCCGACTCGGAGAGATCGACCGAGCGTCTGGCGGCATCAGCATGGAGAAATTGAGGGCCCTTTGATTATTCGCCAGCCTTTCAAACTTTGAAAAGAAACGCGAAAACAAAAATGCGAGAAATCAGACTGACGAACTAAGAGAAGGAATGGAAGAAGAAAAATATGACGAGCGAAGAGAGATTAAGAGATTGCGTAATTTCTGTAAGTGTGCCCGAGGGTCATCAATGAAAAGCTAAAGAAATAATAATCCTGAGAGAGGAAAAAAAGGGAAGGCTGTATTTATGCAAGCACTACATTGACTTAACGCAATTATCGAAACCCTCCAATGGAAGCGCAAAAGAAAAAAACATGAATATCGACAGTATCTGCGGAGTATGCGCGATGCTAACAAGCCTGTCAGGAAGGAAACGCTATGCTCACTGCGTACAACCGCCGTGGATGTTTCTGCACGACTTATTCGGCACGTTGTGTTAATATCTGACTAACGGTGTTAATATTCGGGTCAGCACTGCGTTAAACATGTACTGAGTTATGCGGGCGTGCGTTAGAATTTTGCCGAGCGAGCATTTTGCGCGACCGACACTTGGTGATCTTGAAGATACATTAACTAAAGAGGACCTCTAAATAAGTGCACGCGCATAAAGGCATTATTTAGAAACTATATTCTCTGTTAAGTGCAGACACAAAAAGGTAAAATGCTGATATTACCAGAAGATAACACGACTTAAAAATTTTTCGCGCTGAGTCTCCAGAGTGCATACGTCATTATGACGACACGGATATTAAGATATAGCATCCCGTACTTTTAGCCGTTGTCATCCCAGTGACATTGCGAAAACCCCCCGACTTATTTCGTCCTTTAAGATACAGCGTAGTCCATTGTTACCGACGAACAATGCGATAGGCGGCTTCACCATCGGTGTTTCGTTGTTGCCTGTTCTCTTACTTTCCAAGCGTACTCTCGCGGTGAGTGTGTTTATTTCGAAATGGTAATGCATTCATCCTAAAGCTTCCACTGTGGCCGTGTGGGTGGGAATCGAACCCATCACTGTCAAGCTGCGAGGAGAAGCCCTGAACACTAGAGAACTTCAGGTTTTGTTTGTTTTTAGAAGAAAGAATAGCTGAGTATTATAACCAGTGAACCAAAGCGGAAGGTAAACAGATTGGCTCTACTGGCCTCGGATCACTTTCGAGTTGTTGTTTTATGAGCGCATGCTACTAAAGCCATTAAATAATAATAATAATAATAATAATAATAATAATAATAATAATAATAATAATAATAATAATAATAATAATAATAATAATAATAGTAGTAGTAGTAATAATAATAATAATAATAATAATAAATCGCATACGACAACGACAAAGCTGCATTATGCGGGTTACTGGGCTTTGGAAAGATAATAATCGCGCCTTCATATCGTCACTGGGTATGAGCTCATGCTTGGAGGGAAACCCATTAGCCGTCTTTCACAAGATTTCTAGCGCTGCCGGGATGCCCTCAAACAAGCAGTCGAGTGCGCTTAAAGCTTATAAGAGGGCTGCGCCCCGCCACGGTGGTCTAGTGGTTATGGCGCTCGACTGCTGACCCGAAGGTCGCGGGATCGAATCCCGGCCGCGGCGGCTGCATTTCCGATGGAGGCGAAAATGTTTGAGGCCCGTGTACTTAGATTTAGGTGCACGTTAAAGAACCCCAGATGGTCGAAATTTCCGGAGCCCCCCACTACGGCGTCTTTCATAATCATATCGTGGTTTTGGGACGTTAAACCCCAGATAATATTATTATTATTGTAAGAGGGCTGCGATAGCGCGCAGCCACCAAAACGCGGTGACCGAATGGCCAACCCTGACAAAACATTGGGGACACTCGTTTCACACAAGGTGAAACGAGGGTGCGAAATCTTCAGTCATGGTTGGCCAAAACGAGGTGTCGCTCACGCGAAAGGATTACCGCACGAAAAAGTTTAGTTTACGGAGTTTCGTCTCGTGTCGTGCTTGCGCACGCGTATTCGTATGTCGCTTCGAACGAGAGAGATAACATGGTTGACTGCGCCTTGCCTCGCTCGCCGATAATGGAAAACTACCAAGGACCATTTTCCGGCCGAGGCCTTGAGGAGGAATGAACACTTAGACGGGACGAAATGTACGTAGAAACGATGAACGGATGGCGGAGAAATAAGGCCAGTAATAAACCAAGAAGAAGCGAAACGTCTTCATCCAGTTGCCCATTGTGTCGGTACGTGGATCGGACACAGGAGACAGGGGACGAACAAGGGGACAAACGACTGAAAAGTAAGAAAAAAAAAAACGTCGACATGGATGAAAAAAGAAAACGTATAAGAAGAGAGGCATGGCGCACTTACGCGCAAGAGGATGCGTCGCGGTCGCCAGCGGCACGGCATTGAGTATTTGAGGAAGCGGAACCGCACTTGATTTCCTTGCACGCCAGTGAAGGCGCAGGTGAGCGTCTCGGCACATTTTTTTTTCCACCATGTTTGCTGCTGCTCTCAAAATTTAGTGTAGTGGATGACGTACGTCTTAGTAAACGTAAACGAATACACTAAGAAAAATTTAGAACGAAGTAATAAATCTCCGGATTCTTCAATTCTCTGGCATCAGGAAGAAAGCAAAATAAAAGGAAAAAATGCATCAATCTCAATACCTTTAACGCTCTTTTGCAAGCGTCGATGACGTTCTCTCCTGAGGCTGAATATTGTAACCAAGGGCGTAGCGAAGAATTTATGTCGGGGTGTGGGGGGGGGGGGGGGGGGGAGGGTTCCGACCACTCCGTATGTATACGTATTCGTGTGTGTTTGGCAGGTCACAGTGCATGATATGTACAATGTGCTTTATCCTAAGATGCGGCATTCTGTCCATAGATGGTTTAGGATCATTTCCTTTATTCTTGTTTTGCGGCGTTCTTGATTTTCCGAGGGCTCTGGGTAACGTCATAGTGGAAACGGCATGATCTTGTTACTGTAGTTAATGATAGCTTCTTACTGCATGTGATTACATCTGTAAATACGCACCAGATTGACATGTTCAGGTACACAATGTGTACGTAGAGGCATGAACGAACCATAAACGAGAACACAGACATACACGCACATACAAAATATCAAGGCTTCTATGCGAGATGTAATCCAACGGCAGTTTTAACACTGATGGTTTCAAGATTGTGATAATAACGGCAAGCGTTGTACCCCAAGAAACTTCCGGTCACTTCATTTATCAGTCTGTAACTCCGATGCAGAAATCGTGCTTTTGGGTTGTCTCAGAGTAAGGAAAGTCCCTTTTTACGCTTTCAGATAAAAGGGAGGCGCATAAAATATAGGGTACCTCTTATAACCTTGTGTATATCTTAGAAGCAGGAAGGAAAGTGTTGAAAATCTGCCGGATACTTGCCAAGGCTCCTCTTTCCCGCCAAGGCTACTAGGCTACGTCGGTGGGCAAAACCGGAAGCCGTCCAGGGCCTGTGCTTGGTAACTGTGAAAGGATCTATATAGCATTACGTTGGGGTAGCTCACGTTGTACCGGTGAACAGTCACGAAACTAGACATATAATGAATGCTTTGTGCCCAGATTCTTATATCTTACTGCTTGCATATACGTGTACCATAACGAAGCACAAGATTGTTATTCCAGCTTAATTAATCAAATTATACTTTGCCTAAATTTTCCATAAGACTGTCACAATTACAGCATAGCATACTACGGCTAGTAGAGGTAGCAACGTTTTCTAAACCGTCACGTACACAAGTAGTAACCTTTACTAACTCCGACACTCTTAGTGGTAATGACAACGTTTACTACCTCTCATATATTTCTATCGTAGCAAAACGTAAGCGAACATACTAAAGTTGACATGGGCGTAGTAAATTCTGCAGTTACTTTTTACCACTTTTTTAAAGGCTGTACTAAGGACTGTGAAAGACGGTCCTCCGCAGTGTTTTCCTGATTCGTTATTAAGTGGATGTTTCTGATTCGTTAATAAGTGCATGTTTCTGATTCCTTAATACGCCAGAGAACCTTTTCCAGTTACTTACGAGGTGGAACTGCTGCTGTTACTGCGGAAAGACGATAAGCCGACGATTCGTGCACGTGCAAACTTTAAATCGTTTCGTACTACGCGCATGCGTCATAAATCATTGGAGTTTACTAAGAACACATATTGCGGACGACGTTTAGCAAACCACCTCTGTCCCTGCTAATTGGCTAGATGCTCAGAAAAGTTAAGGATGCAGGAAAGGGCGAAGGTGATGTGGTCATAATTTATCAATATATAAGCCGATAAAGGCTACGTGTCCTGTCACAAACGAGCGCTTAATTGGTCGCTCGTCACCGATTTAAAACGACGAAATGAAATCTCGGCGCCGGCGGTTACCCGTAACAGAGCGCTTGCAACGAAAAAAATACATGTATCAAAAGATGCCACCGACAACCAGCAGTAGAAACGGCCACCGGCAACCAGCAGTCTCGGATCAAAGGCCTGGCAAAGTCTGGAAATATCAAGAAAGAAAACATGATGCAGCACCGATTGACGCCACTGCGAGTGGAACCGGCGAGAAGAACCTCGCCCTTTCCCTAGCTTTGGCTGTGCTGCACGCCGAAGAAGACACTTGAAGCTTCTAGAACCCGGGAGCGAGGAGATGTAAACGTACAGCGACGGGAAGGCAGGAGTAGGAGTCCGGGGATGGTGCAGGGAAGAAGTTATGTTGAGTGTGGTTCCGTCGGCCAAAGAAGACGGGGTTTATGAAGGTGTGCGGTTAGTAGATCGTCGATCTGGAAGAAATGGGTGATGACGCCGTATGGGCAGTGAAAAGTTGCGTTTGTGGCCATGGTTCTATTTGGTGTCGCATAAGTATGTTACCAGACTCGGAGGTCAGTGTTGCCAGACTGCCGACAAATATGACTGCTAAATTTGCCTCTGTAGTTTCAGCTTTCCCGTGAGGTTCTTGTGTAATCCACTGTGCATTTCGCAAGTGCCCAGGTGAAAGCTGCGGTCCGTTGCCATCGGCTGTTAATTAATGGCCTCTGCGTGTTGCGAATCTCGGTGCGCAGTATGCGCAAGGCCACGGAAGCCCTCTTGTGCTTCTTGAGGATCACCGGACTTCAGAGCGCCTGTGAACTAACAGCGCGAGTTCGTGTTGTGTAGTTTCAAGCTAACTGTTCATCCATCTCTTTCTTACTCTGCTTCTCTACCCTTTCCTTTCTATTATTTCCCCTTCCCCCACCCCAAGTGCAGGGTAGCCGACCGAGCCAAAGCTTGGTTAACCTCCCTGCATTTCCTCTTCGAATCTCTCTCTCTCTCTCAGGGCCCTTTCTTTCGCTGTGTGCATCGTTCTACAATTAATAGATCGAACTCGATCGTGTCAGTAGGAAGTCGACGCGCTTGAACTCGATCGTGTCTCAGAAGTAGGAAATCCACGCGCAACGACGCGTTTACAGGAAAATCTGAATATGGCGTCGCAGAAGTCCGGACACCGTGTGCGCCATGTTTCAGGCGCAGGGGGGGGGGGGGGGGCTTCCTTTCGATGCGCTCAGAGTTCCGATCGCATCGCTCGACGGCCGATTAACCTATTAAGTAGGTGACTGTGGCCAGTAGGTGACTCAGTACTCACATTCTCCACGTCTCTTATACCGGGTGCCCCAACTAACTCGGGCCAAGATTAAAAAAAAAAAAAAGCATATGCACCAGGAAAGTTCTACGTGTTGTATATCAGTGACAGTCATGTGTACGTGCAACCTGCTTTTTTTTTACTAAGAACTACTTGATTACTTACTTAATTTAATTAGACAACTTTTTTATTCTGGCTCAAATCAGTAAAACGTTAACTTTAAGTTGTAGGCCACCTCAAATAACGACAGAATCAAGGACTTATTTTGTGCTGAAATCTGCCTGGTTGTTTTTCTTTTATGTGATAAAAAAACAAAAACGCGCGAAACACGCCAAGTACGAAATAGACGCGCGCTCGCACGCCGCTACTCAAGCGCTTCCAAGCGTTCTTTGATTGATACATGGCTGCGTTCGTTCATTGTGCAGGGCGTCACGCTATTTGATGGACGCGCTTCAAAACAGGCGGCTGAAGGTTCCATCGCATATATATATATATATATATATATATATATATATATATATATATATATATATATATATATATATATATATATAAGATAATCTTTCATGCTTGTTTCTCGTAGTTTTGTGGTTTTAGAAATAAGGTAGACCGGTCCTGGAGTTACTGCAGCGTTAAACATGATGAGAAGTTTCGACGATTATAAAGACAGAATAATACGCGACAAGCTGATCTGCGGGGCAAGCACGTATTTGATATACCGCCGTACACGATGCAGAGACCATTTACCTTACAACCTTATGAAATCTTCGCATCGAATGTCTATGATTTCAGAGTGTGCGTTAGACTTGTGTAGTTCTTGTTGTTCATGTCGATTTGTTTTTATTGAGTTGCCAGATTTAGCACCACCAGCATCATCGTAATCAATATCTCCGAAGAACCGACGATATCCATTACCGCTTTCCAGCGTTGAATTTCACGCTGTGCCCATATACCCATACTTTAACAATTTGCCTTCCATCAGCATCACACTGTCACGTTTCGCAACATTATTTATTTCACTTCGACAACGCTGCCCCTCCAATAACGTCAATTTTGTCATTAATTGACCAATTCTTATCTGTTCTGTCAATTACATGGCATACCGAGTTTCACTTAGTCTTCTCATACTCAACTATAATATCATCTCCCGCCTCGAATCGGACTACTGTCTCTTTATCTCTGTCCACCAAACATTTGATTTACTTTTCTATATGTCCTGCATTATGCGGCCGTCATCTTTTTTTTTTTTTTCGAGGTTCTCCTAGCCTTCGTAGAAATGACACGGATGCGGGAACTCGAAGAATGTATTTCGTATGCAACAAGTTCTTGCGCACCCTGTCCTTAAAGAAATTAACAGTGTGTACGCCGATGAGTGAGCGAGCCAGGGACTGCAAATCGGAAACCAAGCCCACGCGAGCACATGCGCACACGTAGCAGTAATCCGAAGTTACCCTGTGTCGCAGGTCTTATTTCCCTCTCGACCATCATGAATATAGGCATAATTGATAAGGAAGATAAATTCATTCGATTGACTTGCAAAAACCGTTTTCTCTTGCGTGCGCCTCTATACAGCGCGCAGACCTTAAAAACATAGCGAAGTGTAGCGTCAGCGAAAGCAACAAAAAAGAGAGACACGGACAAGCAGGCGCGCGAGGAAGTGGGCGCTTAGTCTGCGTGCCTTCCGCGTCGATCCACTACTTGCCGCATTTGCGCTGTACAAAGCACGCCTGCTTAAGACGGAAGAGGCGGCGATGGCAAGCGTCTTCGATAAACAGCGCGGCTGAAAGGAAAAGCTGATATCCTGTGTCAATGAGCTCCGCCCTGGAAGCGTCAACAAAGACCAGAATGAACGGCCTCCTAACGAGAAAATCCCTGGCGTCGCGTTGTGAGCCGATGGCACCGTCTGCAGGGAGCGAATCTTGCCTCTGTACGCGCAGGGTTACTGGGGCGCTGTGCGTGTCTATCGCGACGATGTGCGTTCTTGTTATTTTTCCAGTGCGTCAACACTTGACGACTATACATATATATCTTAGAAAAAAAAGTTAACTGGACATCATTGCCATTGGTACTGAAATATGGCTCTGCTGACTGGCGTTTTTCTCTTTACAAAGCGCACGTTCGTTCGCTGTACAGCTTAGCCTGGAATGCTAAGGAGCTCAAAAAAGCGTCTGTTTAAAAAGAGAGTTGAGAATTATGATGTTGCTTGGCGTTACGCTGAATACGCCAAATCTCATCGAATCGACGAATCTAAGTGGTTGGTCAGTCCTTGACCCGATGACCACGGCTAGTACTGATAGCCTGTCGCCTGCCGTAGAGAGAGAGAGAGAGCGAGAAGGAAATAAAAAACTGAAGGTTAACCCTGCAGAAAGAAGCCCGGTCTGCTATTGTGCATGACGTCAAAAAAAATTAAGGAGATCGGAAGGGAGAACGATGAGCTGCGAAATAAATAATAATATCTGGCGTTTAACGTCCCAAAACCACGATATGATTATGAGAGACGTCGTAGTGGAGGGCTCCGGAAATTTCGACCACCTGAGGTTCTTTAACGTGCACCTAAATCTAAGTACGCGGACCTCAAACATTTTCGCCTCCATCGAAAATGCAGCCGCCGCGGCCGGGATTCGATCCCGCGTTCTTCGGGTCAGCAGTCGAGCGCCATAACCACTAGACCACCGTGGCAGGGTGAGCTGCGAAATGAAAACCGGTGCACATAATTCCGAGACGGTACACGTCGCTGTCACAACCTATATACCGCTTGCAGGCTCTTAGACCGCAAGAAATAAACAGGTACTCTAGGTGCCTTTAGCGCACGCGTCTATTGTGACAGCTGTCCGAATATATTCTCGCCCTGTCAGTGACCAGCTGTCCAGCGTTTCTAACAAGGCACATAATATCAACCACTCCGTACTATATCGTTGGCATATGCATTAAAGATGTGCGATTCTTAGCGTCCGCCCTGGTCGAGACATTTACGGCGTCCGCGGCAAGAAGCGTAGAGATACACATGGACACAGAAAAAAAAATCTGCAAGTGCTGATCTGGAGACCCTTCATCAATCCGATACACCATGACGTACGTTAAGCAGCCGAATGTGGTCTCGCTTGCGACTTGCTGTCACCTTGAAAGAACTACTATATTTCCCGAACCAAAGGGTAGCTTTTTTCTGTCATCTTCCTATTGGCGTAAGCGAATAAAGTGCTCAGTGTTGGAGAATGAAACACTACTAAGCACAAGATGGAATTGACTAAAGTGCGTTGGCGGGCTAGTTGGTTGTTCATGCTTAGTTTCTACAGCGCGACTGGACGCGGACGGAGAAGGAACACGCAAACACACACACAGCGCTGTTCTTTCAACTGGAATGTTTATTTTTCATATGCACGTGACGCTTATATAGACACACGCGAGCAGGTGCACACAAAACAAGAAACACAAGCAGGACCCAAACGCGCATGTTCTGCCGCAATCACAACCAGTTGCCACCAACCTAGAGTGACGCATTCAGATATCTCTTTTCCTTATCTGTTAGAGACAAGGATGGCATGCTGACACATGTATCATTCATTTTATCAATTTCATACGCTTCAATAATTTCTCTAGTCAATCGATCTCTTGCCCTGTTGAGAATAGTAGTTTTATCAAAAATTGGAAAACAGCCACATCTTTGGCAGTGAATGGCAAGGTGTCCGGAAATAACTTTCGTGACATTGTACTTATGTTCGCGCAACCTTTGATTCACACACCGGCCAGTCTGGCCAATGTACACACGGGAACATGACAGCGGGACGGAATAAATAACGTCTTTAGCGCAGGCAACATACTTCTCGCTATGTTTAGTGGAACACGAAGCATTTTCTTTTTCCCTTTCGGCGTTCACTCGCCTGCAAAGTCCCTGCAGTCGCACGGGCGCGGAAATTGAGGAAAGTTTGTGGGGCCAGGCCAAGCGTCTGTACGACTCCGGTTACCCCATGAGACTGTTGTCAGCGGTGGCGGAGCGCCTGAACAAAAAGTACAGGTCTAATCCGAGTGAGCATCAGAGTGACACTCGAAGGAAAAAGCTTGCAGTAGTGCCCTACATCCACACCGTATCTCACAACCTGAAAAGGATTGCGAGAAGGTCCGGTGTGGACGTTGTTTTTTCCGCGCCCGTTTTTTCCGCGCCGGTGTGGACGTTGTTTTCCGCGCCCGTGTGTGTGTTTGCGTGTTCCTTCTCCGTCCGCGTCCAGTCGCGCTGTAGAAACTAAGCACAAGATGGAAGCGTCAATTTTATGTTGTGTATGACAAAAGTAAGGACATCAGAGTAAGATCGTATGTATAGAAAATTGTATTTCCTTGGAAAATTTAGCTGCCACCGTGTACTTTGTGACCCGTTCGTACAATGGCACGAAAGCTCTAGGCAAACTCGCCCTGTCATTTTTGTCGTTTTGATAAGAACATTATAAATCCATGAAACATTTTAGTCACTGCTTGGAGTTCAAAACAGCACCTTTCAAATTTGGAAGCTGGAAAAACAAAACAAAACAAAACAAAACAAACAAACAAACAAACAAACAAACAAAAAACACAAGAACAGAACATAGAGTCAGATACAGACTGAACAGACCGAGCATGTTAGGGCCTGTACAAGAACGCACAAGTTTTGAATGTGGCCCAAAATGCAGCGGCTCATATATGAGCACGAGAGGAGCTACATGTCCACACAGGGGTAGACGTGCTGTGTAAGTCAGCGACAATTAATATCGAGATCAAAAACGAACACAAAAAAGCATGGTTGATCCCTCGGTCATAGGAATCAGTAGAACACGAAAGTGAAACGTGTCTTCACAGACGTAGTTGAGCGTTTGTTGTGGATTCTTTCGCCCCAAGCGTGAAGGAATGAATGCTACAGCAACAAAGTGTAATGTCACGCGAAGAACGGCAAGCAGCTCGAAACTTGCAACACGCTGCTCAAGCAGAAAGGGCGCACGGAACGAACACACACAGGATGAGCGCGAACTAACTGTCACAGTTGTAACTTATTTCTGTGTAAGGAGCGCGCTCCTTTCGCAAAAGCGGCCGCTTCAGTGAGCGAAGTGAGCTTCGTCCCGCACACGAGCGACCACACCCTGTAGAGGGGCGCGCTCATCCGTGTGGGGCTCTTCGGGCCCTTCGCGCCATCTCGCTAGTGATAACGAAAACACGCTGATGTGCCACCAATCTCTGAGTACCGCCATTGGCAAATGGTGTATATAAATAGCTCGCCGTTAGCATGGCAAGGAACGTGCCGTCTGTGGCCGAATCGTTTTGCGCCCCGCGCTGCGGAGCGAGGGGTCGTAAGTTCGACTCTCGGTGAAAGAACTTTTTCTTCTGGTTTTTTTTCTTTGCCAACTGTTAGTCTTTATATTTTACAACGTAATATCCGTGACGGAAATACGTCAGTGGAGCCGTGGTGGACCCCGGCATAATACACTTTCGTGTTAAAATAAAAACACCGAACATGAGGCAAATGTTGCACAGGGACGTGCATACTTGGCCTTTAAAATCTTAGAAAAAAAAAATTCGGCAGATCCCACGCGTTGCAGGAATCGGTTTCACGCGAAGCAGTCAGCGAGTACTTCTATGTTGTATTTTATGGCTTTGAGCCAAGCGTTACGAGGAAGATCGTGTTTTTGTAAGTGTAGTAGTTGTGTGTACATCATGGGCTTACCAGGCTCGTTGACAACACTGGCGTTTAAAGGGCAACTTATGGTCTGACGTAACGTGAGCACTCAGGTTAGAGCACATAGGTCAGTATTATCGAAACAAATTGCACTTTACGGTGGGATGATGTGAATGTGTTATATAACTTAGGGTATTCCTCCGGGGTCGAGCAACGCTTGAATGTAGCGTGCTTAATCATATGAATACAAATGTAATATTTATTAGACTGCTATGAAAGCGGAGCCAACACTGGAACCACAGACGTCAATCTGATATGATGCCTGTACCGTGGGGGTACATATGTAGTGTTTATTGCTTTCTTGTAAAATGAGATAGCCAGCATCACAACCACAATTGACGTTGCACCTATATTACGCCTGCATAGGCTGTTTTTCCAAACCAGTTTATAGACCTGGCGTGGCTCTGTGGTGGAATACCTGATTGCCACGCAGAATTCGATTCCTGCTTGGTTCCTAATTTTTATTCTTTCCATTCGTTGGGTCAACGATGCCGATGTCGGTTTTTCTTAACGCTGTCACATTTAAATTACCAATGTTTGTTCTCGCCGTTCCTATGGTAGATATAAACTGTGAATCACCTGTGGCGCATACCCGTACACCTCGGCCCGTGGTAAAGGGGTATGTGCCACACGTGTCTGGAGGAAAGGGTTTGACGACGTACGCGACAGTATTTTCACGGTATTCAAGTTATGACCCGACAGTCATATTCGTCAAATCCTCTTACCTTCCCATGCCAATTTTGGTCTACACCAAGCTAAGGAGGCGATCATGAGAGCACCCAGACGTAGGCGGCTAGATACATAGATAGATACATACGTAGATAGAAAGGCCCAAAGTGCCAAAGATTCGCTAAGAAATGCTTCGCATTTCAAAAGACTTTTATCGATGCCGCGACTTCGTTTATGGGGAAGCCAGCCGCTGCCAAGATGGCGTTAGCATAAACTTGTGTCACCGCACACCGGCAGCTGCAGAAAGCGGCCGTTCTAGTAGGATAGACATGTTTCAGAGGAGCGAACAACACGCGACAGCCCTTCTCGAGAAACAGCCTCAGAAAGAAAGTTGCACAATTTTATGCTAACGGCGCCTTGGCAGCAGCTGGCTTCACCATAAACGAAATCAACATTATTATTTTTTTTTTATCTAGTCAACTAAATGATCAGGACAATAAAGTGCGAAGGTTTCGCAAAACTTGAGGAAGAATCGAGCAACGGTAAACCCTAAACCTTTCTTTTTGTGCAAAGCTTTAAGAAATATGCGCATGTCCCAGTCTGTACACTGCAGTGCATGGCGCCACAGTGTAATTTCACCAGCAGCGTCACCTACGAGAGCTGCTCCTGCATGTATACCTTCTTTTACTGTTATTACTTTTTTTGTCACTTCGTCAACTGTGCCATGTTGCGTAGCACGCGCATCAGCACGGCAAGTAGGGCTTAAAGGTGCCGCATAAATAAAGTTCAATGCTTTCCGTTGTGCTACTTCGCTCGACCATAGGCCGGGCATTGTATCGAGTGAGAAATTTCGATGCAGAGAAGTCGTTTACTAAACCCCTCCAGTTTCTTGTACCGTTACTGTCGGGGGGACGTAACTATTGCTCGGCTTTATTTCTTGGTTCGCTATGGCCAGCTATCTAAGAAGGCTTTGTCGTTGGATTAGTCCGAGTACCGGTCACTCAGGTTCGAAGACGAAGCGTGGGCTTTATATTCTCTTATAAACACATATTTTCATGATCGTTCATACTGAGCGAGGTCAGGGGTACGCATGTTCGTCACGATGCGTCAGTTTTGCTTTCAATTTGTATGACAGTCTATATATTTATGTCATTTGCAGCAAGAACCAAAACAAGCGCACATACACCAATTTCTGATCGTTTTCGGGGGGAAATAAAACAGCCAGCGTTGTATAATATCGCTCCCTACAGCCATTACAAGCTGCTTATACCATAAGACATTCTATGACAAAAAATTACCTCGAAGGTTAAATGAAACGTGACACTGGTGCAGTTAATCAGACGAGAGACCGTGAAACGAAAGGACAAGGCGCAAGAGGCCATTTCGCTGCTTCTGGCTTTTCTTTTTCTATTTCGATAAAGAAGTGCACATGATAAACGTCAGTACACTCACTCACTTTTATGGATACTCTCGGCGGATTTTTGCCGTTGCTGTCATGTCCCAGATATGTATATATATGTATATACAAATAAAAGCCATAAATAATAACAATCCAGAGGAAAGAAATTCCGAAGCGCTCGACCGGGGTTTCGAACCTGCGACCTCTCGCGTCGCAGCTCGCTGCCTTACACAATTACGCCATGCCTCATTCGTTCTCGGGTATACTAACGGAAGAATACAAACGCACGCAGCGTTGGGTGAAATGCACGGGACGCCACACGTGGCGAAATTAAAATTATGCGAGACGCGGGCCTTATTGCATCGTTGCCCGCGTTGCGTTTGCGTCGTATCGCTGGTGACCCACGCTAGTTTTTCATTTTGGGGTTGTAGCGCCGCGCCCCTCGTGGTCAGTTAGCCAGGGAAAAAGAAGAGCGTCCCGTGGCTCGTGGTCGCGCGAGCTAGTGGGAACGCTTTGGCTCTTGTAGACTTACGCCACAGGAGGGGAAAAAACGTGACGGCTGAACCAGAACCACAGTATATTTGTTACAGCGCGACCAGAATCCTGAGGCTAAAATTACAGCGCAAACGCACAAGACATCCGTGAAGAAAATAAACGTACGACACAAGCGCTGACTAACAACTGCCTCATTATTTCATACGCCAATGCATATATAAGTCCCAGGCAAACTTACCGCACCTGCACACACAACAATAGCTCTAAACCAAAACGTGTAACAAAGATGATAGTGTATTAGATAAGCGAAGACATGAAATCATATTCAGATGGGTGCAGGGACAAAGAAGTGAAGAAGTAAGAAGGACAAAGAAGTGCATTTGCGGGCTGCAATTTTATCCTCAGGAATGTGTACAAACTAGAGCCAAATGAAGTTTTATTTTAGTGACCAGAATCGACGCATGCAGGGAACGCGAGCCATGGCTTCACGTGCCACTGCCAAGCGCCGTCCTTATATCCTTCTCTTGAGGTCGCGCGCTCTGCGGTTTTGTTTGCCGCCCAAAGAAACGCAAGCCACTCCGAGAGTGGCTTGCGTTTTGCGTATGCGTCCTGGCGGCTCGCAAATTTCTTGGGTCCCCATTTCTAAAACTTTCTACTGTTTCGCCGGAGTTGGGATGTGCGCCTTCGACTTGTACTTTGACATACAGGGCGTAGTCGACCGTGTTCGCGCAGTTATCTCTTCGAGTGGAAGTTTTGTACGTCTTGCGCTTTCGCCGCAAAGTTTGCGTTGAAGCCATAGACCACAGCAAGGTCACTTTGCTCGCTGCAGCTGCCGCGTTTGCGAAAAGAGTGATCTGTGAGCTACAAGAGCTAAAGTAGGGGTTAGTTGAAGTAACAACTGTGGCAGTTCGCGCTCGTCCTATGTATACCTGTGCGTTCTTTTCATGCGTCCTTCTTTGTGTTTGAGCTGCGCGCTGCAAGTGTCGAGCTGTGACAGTTGTTAGTACGCACTCGCCTTGTGTGTTTTCTTTTCCTGCGTCCTTTGTGCTTGAATTGAGCAGCGCGCAGCAAGTTTCTATCTGCTTGCCGTTCTTCCTGCGACATTCCAAATTTCTTGCTATCGCATTCATTGCTTCGCACTTGAGGCGAATCTGTGACTTTTTTTATCTTGCTGTGCTAGCGATGATGGTACTGAACACATGGTACTGCAGGTACCTAATTTCTTTTATTCGCGAAGGTGTCCCTGTTAAAGCTGGGTTCACCGGATGGGATTGACTGATCGCTGATTCAGTGCGCGGACACTGTACTACCAAATTACGCTACACTGGACAGAGCTGCAAGGGAGGTAACTTTTTTTTAATTATGTATAGTGCCGAAATTTGTTTAAACTTGGCCATGTTACGCTTTTCTGTAGACTGAGTCAGATATCCGTGCCACCCTGAGAGCCGATCTTAAAGGGCCCCTCACCACCCCGAGTTCAAAGACGAGGGAGTGGTTTCTTTCTCGCCCTCACGACCCTTCCTAGAGCCGATATCTCCTCCTCGCCACATATTTCTTAAAAGCACGTGTACAATGCCAGCGCTAAGCGTGGAGCCTATCAGGATTTCGCGCCTGTCGGCTACACGCTGTTATCTCCGAATGCGCAGTCGAGAATACACAAAACGAAGGGAAATCAGTTGATCGTGCACGATAGTCATGCGAGACAAGGTAGAACGGTATGGCGGCTGCATGGCAAAGCAGTGCCGGAGACAATTCACAACTGATATTTCGCGTATATGGACCAATCGAGAGTATGTACCGTAATGACTTCACGTGAATCCCGGTTTCTGCGTCATCAGGTACGAAAGAAGGACGAAAAATGCCATGAGGGAATAACGCGCTCGTCTTTTTTTTTTTTTCAGAGGCTGGTGAGGGACACTTTAAAGAGATTGACTATATATTTCTAAACTTGACAGGCTGAATTATATTATCATCAGGTATTCGGTCACCACCTCGCTTATGCCTGCGCAAGGGCAGCTCAATTAAGTGACTATACTGTAATATACTGTAATATAGATTGGGAAGAGTTAGGGATAAGAGTTAGTGGAGAGTATCTCAGTAACCTACGATTCGCTGATGACATTGCATTGATCAGTAACGCGGGAGACGAATTACAGCTTATGATTACTGAACCGGATACGGAAAGTAGAAGAGTAGGTCTGAAAATTAATATGCATAAAACTAAAGTAATGTGGAACAATCTTGGCAGAGAACAGCGCTTTGCGATAGGTGGCGAGACACTGGAAGTTGTAAAGGAGTACGTCTGCTTAGGACAGGTAGTAACCGCGGAGCCGAACCATGAGAGTGAAATAACTAGAAGAATAAGGATGGGTTGGGGCTCATTCGGCAAGCATTATCAAATCATGAATGGTAATCTACCACTATCCCTCAAGAGGAAGGTATATAACAGCTGCATCTTACCGGTACTTACCTACGGAGCAGAAACCTGGAGACTTACAAAGAGGGTTCAACTTAAATTGAGGACGACGCAGCGAGCGATGGAAAGGAAAATGATAGGTAACCTTAAGAGACAGGAAGAGAGCAGAGTGGGTCAGGGAAAAAACGGGGGTTAAGGACATCATAGTTGAAATCAAGAAGAAGAAATGGATATGGGCCGGGCACGTAGCACGTCGGCAGGATAACCGGTGGTCATTAAGGGTAACTGGCTGGATTCCAAGAGATGGCAAACGCGTGAGGGGGAGACAGAAAATTAGGTGGGTAGATGAGATTAAGAAGTTTGCAGGTATAACGTGGCAGCAGAAAGCACAGGACCGGGTTGATTGGCGGAACTTGGGAGAGGCCTTTGCCCTGCAGTGGGCGTAGACAGGCTGATGATGATGATGATGATGATGATGATGATGATGATGATGATGACTGTAATATCCGCCCGGGCGATAAACGGTTGTACGAAGGCTTGTATATATCCACACTCCTTTATGCATGGTGTCGTGTAGGGCTGTGGGGTCGATTTTATGCGTGTATAAAACTAGCGTAAACGTTGAATGACGCAACGTTACGGATATATACATATGTATGACCAGTAACCGCTTATATTCATGATATTGCCACGCCCGCTTCTTCTTTTATTTTGATGTGTTCGAGTTTGACCAGCAAGGACGGTTATCAACGCTCGACGCTGGCCCCGAAGCAGTGTTCGAGAAGCTTCACGATTTTGGTAGATCGTTTTGTTAAGATTGCGCGCCGCACGCGAATGTTCCAGCTTTGTCGAGAGATAACGCCGCCACCAGCGATATTGCTGGAAAGTTCCATAGCGCCTGTATAAAAGCCGACGCGTTTGACCGCTTGTCTGTTGATCGACGGACGACGCCCTGTTCGCCGCTATCATTGTACAGCGTGTATTGCTGTAGTTCTGGTTCTCATTTTCCCGGCCACAAGTTCGGCCAAATAAACAGTTTCATTCTGCAAACGCCGACTGCTGTCTTCGTCGACGTCACGACCACGTGACAATATGTGCTGCTCCTGTCTCATAGTTAGACGAAGCGTGTAATGTACTACTTGACATGTATTGGTCACTTTCTGTCGTTAGCAGCATTGTGCTTGAACCCCGTTACTGCGGGAATTCTCGTCTCCATGAACTGTTTTATCAGACGTCGCTGAAAGCTGGAGAAGCGGAAGAAAGTAGCAGCAACAAAACGACCACAGTGATGAGAGAAATGGGACGGTCTTTTCACGGTCAGAACATTTTAACATCGGAGCTGTGTAAGCCGAGCATTGGTCCGTGACAGGTGAGCAGAAATGATCATCACCATGAACCGGCACGCGCTCTCTTCGTCATCCTCTGCCTAGGTCCCAGAACACGTGCGCCGATTTGTCCGGCGTGGCCTGCAATAACCCTGACGGGTGAAAAAATTTCTTGACGAGGCGGGATTCGAACCCGCGTACCCACGATGCGAAGGCGAGCATCGTAACCACGCGGCTGTCCAAACACGCTGCCAGAGCATAACATAGCCTTGTATAGTATAGTATACCAAGGGGATGGGAAAGGGAAGAGAGGAGGAGTGAAAGGAGAGGGGAGAGAGTAAAGCCGATAGCATAGAAAAAAGAGAAAGAGAGCAATCGAGAAAGAGAGAAAGAAAGATAGAGGGAGCGCGATATATATATATATATATATATATATATATATATATATATATATATATATATATATATATATATATATATCGCGCTCCCTCTATCTTTCTTTCTCTCTTTCTCGATTGCTCTATATATATATATATATATATATATATATATATATATATATATATATATATATATAGAGAGAGAGAGAGAGAGAGAGAGAGATGGAAATAAACAGAGACAAAAAGGCATAGAAAATTAGAGAGATGAAGAAAGAAACAGAAAAATAAAGAGAAACAAAGAAGGCCGCCCAGCTCCGCGCTTCCTTCAGGCTTGACACCACTAGCGCAAAGTTGACTTCACTTTTTTTCAATACTGAATCCCTATATTTATGGCAACGGCTCCAGGAATGTCGCAATGTCTCTTAACCATTGCTTTGAAAGCCTGAATTATTCAGTGTCTGTTGCGGACAGCGAATACACAATCGCGTCATTCGATTACTCGAAGGCGCGATGGTGGGGAAGTGGTGAAATGTAAAGTTTGCCCTTACCGTCTGTTTCACAGACAGCGGCATGCTCGTGTTTGCTACTTTAAAAATGACAGCCCCTAGCTGCATATAGTGCTAAGAAGTAAGCGAAGGTTGGAGATCTTGTGACCTGGCGAAAATGCTGCCGCCTTTGCTCTTGACCGAGGATCAAGAAACGCTTTTTAGGAGTTTGCTGATTCGTTCGTTTTATCCATTTTCGCGCGGCAGATCAGACGACACGTCTGCACAATTCTCAGCAGTCTCCGTATAGAAAATTAGGTGAGACTGTCACAGTAGTAAACAGACAGAAAGGTAATATAACAGAAAAACATCTGTAAGTAGGTTCGGGATTGTTTATAAGCAGAAAAGCTGCACAGGTGCAGGATCTAAAATCTGGCTTATACGTATACGTGAGCACTTCTGAAACAGTTTTTTTATAGTTGCCGCCGACATCACGAAAATTCATTGGACAAAACAAGGTTGCATTGGACGAACTAACGTAGCCTACATAGTTGTCATGTTCTTGTAAAGAAGAAAGAAAAAAAATCTTGCCTTTGCGTGAAAGAAAGCCACCGAATGCCTCGTCGCGTTAATCGGGTTTGTGGAGTGTGCTTCACGGACCGACCTGTCTCCTGTTTCTTAAATGCATAGCCCACCTTCCTTTTAACCTACCAGGTCAACTAGCGTAAAAAGTGTAGTTTGAAAGATATACTTCCCGGAGATCATTTGCACGCGTGCAGATGATGCACTACGCTAGGGAAGGACATTGCGAGAACTAGAGGCAGGTTAGGTCAGGTGGGGGAAAGCCAGCCAAAAATAGCCGACAGGCTGTCACAAACGACGCACGCGATGGGCATGATGCTGCACTGTTCATGAGCAGGTGTCGTGCGGGGAATGATATTTTTTTTTTTTTAGATTTCGTGCGTTCTTCAGAAAATATTTTTTCCCCTTTCTCTTTTCTTTTTATGCCTGGTTGCCACAGTGCCCCGCCATGGTGGTCTAGTGGTTATGGCGCTCGACTGCTGTCCCAAAGGTCGCGGGATCGAATCCCGGCCGCGGTGGCTGTATTTTCGATGGAGGCGAAAATGTTTGAGGCCCGTGTACTTAGATTTAGGTGCACGTTAAAGAACCCCAGGTGGTCGAAATTTCCGGAGCCCTCCACTACGGCGTCCCTCATAATCATATCGTGGTTTTGGTACGTTAAACACCAGATATTATTATTATTATTATTATTACTAGTTATCACAGTGTAGGGTAACGAGGAATGTATTGATAACTGCACGTCTGACAAAGTCTTTGCTGTAGATTTTTATAGGCGGAGTGAACCTGTAATAAGTACCGATTTCGCATCAATTTCGATCCGAAGGTGCACTTTATATAGCGGTGGTTTATCTGGTGCTGAGCGCAACGTTACTTCACCCTCACCCGGTGGCGCGGTTTCCGAGATTCTGCGAACCTGTGAAAGTCGCGCCCAGGCTGACCGATCGAAAAACGTATACGGCCGCCCCATTTACAGTGGTTTTGAGTGATGGTATTCCAGAAACTGCACTGGTGCCGTTGAGTTTCGAAACACATTCGGTGAGCGGGAAGCACGGTGGGTATAGGAGGTGACTGCACATTCGGGCGCGGTTTTTTCCGACTACGGCTTTGGTCTCATTCATCATCTCCGTCTTTTCCCTGTCGTTCTCTAAAAACCTTTCTCAAGGTGCGCCGCGACGAGCTATAGAGAAACTCTTGCCCGGGCGTTTCTTTTACTTCTGCCTATTTCTTTTATCCCAACGTTCTTTTTGCCGAGTGAGAGCTGTTCTATTCCTTCAGCGCTTTGATTAATGGGATCCTATATATATGGGAGTAAGGCTGAGTCGCCTTTGCAGCGGGAATGCGGCTCCCGCCGACAGACGCGGTCGCCAAATGGAGCAAGGCGCTCGCGTGACGCGCAGATTAGAGGGATGGAAGCATTCGCTTCATCTGTGCAGGTGCTGCAAAGGTATAGTTGGTCTCGCGAGACCGCCACTTTGGGCTCCTGACATATATTCAACACGTATACGTGCTCGATACATTCGATACATCACTGGTGCTCGGCGTGGGTGACGTCCGTTGTACAAAAAGCTCGAGCGTAGAGTGTTCCACAAAGCGTACTCATATTTGAAGTAGCGTCTTGTATAATCACGCAGGTACATGGCGTTTTCGACAAGAACGAAAATTTCGTCCGGCAGTGACATGAAAGTGAGCGGATACTCCAATGACTTGGAGTGTTTTGTGGACGTACTATAAAGGGAGGGGGTGGTGGGGGGTTGTTCTATTTTAACAAATTTAATAAAATTCTTTTATTGGTAACCGGGACATTTTTATAGCGCGCTGGTACCGCGTTTACGTCGTTAATTGCGTCGTTAACCAACCTCACAGTACACGTGAGGTTGGTTCTCGAGCCGCGGCTTCACGAGAGACGCAAGATAAATAAGAATTACAAAAATAAAAATATAAACGTAAAATATTTGCTGGCAGCTGCAGCATTGGCATGTGCCTGGTATCAGCCAAAAGAAGAAGACAGAAAAACCAACGCACAAATTGGTTAAAGAAAATAGAGCACTGTACTATTATAACAAGAGCAGTTTCACCCGCTCGGAGGTTGGATAGCGTGTAAAATACGGGTCGGACTGAGTGACACCGCTCCTACAGTGCGCTGGCGTTTTAACGAGTGATTCCCTTGCGGAGTATTTCATCATTCCGTTGCAACGGCATGTCTTCGATGAGTCTAGTGCGACACCTGTACATTCTGCCTCTTTATTCTCTTTCTCTGCGTCTTCCCACAGCACAGATTTTGCAACCCCGTCACCGGGCAGATAATTCTGAACCGCCGCGTAAAAGTTTATCCTGCGGACGAACTGAACCTGATTTTCCCGAAGAGTGAAAGCTCTTCGTGCGCGCACTTGCATAAGAGGCGGCTGTCTGGCCTACGTAATGCAGAATCACCGCAGCACCAGAAACAGCTGGGCTATTTGCTTATGTATAAGCTAGCTCTTGACACTGCGGCTGCCGTGACTCCAGGAACGATAATCCAGTGGAGCCATCGAGGAATCCAAATACAGGCTTGGGTGCATAGCGACTGTTGCTGCAGTCGCTGCGCGCTGTTAGAGAGTGCCGCAATGCTTCGGTTCAATGCATCGGCGGTTAAAAGCGTGTTTGAACAAATCACAGCTTACGTTAAGATCAAACAAAGCTGAATATGAATGTATACGCACTACTGCTCATGTTAGGAAAAAAGAGTAGGGTGCCCACATACCAACTTACCATGAACCATTGAGTCACGCTACGTTTCCAATATGTTTATTTTGTATGTAATGTCTGGTAGGTACTCGACTAGCAAGTTTAGCGTGCTCTATATGCGCTGCTTTCGAAGGTGAGAGTTTATAGACGATTTTTCGCAGCGGCGCACGGGCGCTGCCATGTTTGATCACGTGATCGTAACTGGCCTTCCCCCAGCCATTTGCCCCAGCCAACGCATTGGGCCAGCGATGCGGCCGTGGCCGTACCACACAAGCTGGTTGCAGCAGGGTGTAAACAAGTCACATGCTTGCGCAGCAAAACAGTTCTACATGTAATCGCCTCAAAGTTGAAAACGTTGAGACATTTGCGTTTGTTTGGCACGTACCACGCCACAACGATAAGCGATATGTCTAATCTACTTCGTATTTATGGTGTATACCTTTAATTGTTGTATTAGCAACCGCCAGTAGCTGGGGTTACAAGCCAACATGGCAGCACCCATGCAGATGCGACAGCCCGCTTCGATCCGAACTGGCGCTTGCTACTTGCCCGTTGTCCTCCCAGCAATAAATGAATGGCAAAATCGGCCATCGCTTTGAGTCAGCTCACGCTGGAGAAAAAGCGTCAGGTATGCTTCGCCTTTATTATTGCGATCAGCTGCGTTTATTTAGCCATGCCTGCTAAGCCTTGCCTCCGAAAATATGAGAATGAATCTTGGAAACACTGCAAAATACCGACGAGAACATTGCTCTCGAAGCTTCAGGACGCGAATATAAAGCAAATAAATGCGTAGGTTTTGCACTTACGGGCCACACAGCGCAGGACGACGACGTGATAAATTCGAGGCGGAAGGAAACTGCATCCACAGGTGCCGCCATGTTTACTTTTCCGGCGCTGCCGTCTGCTCGCTTTTACTCGCGTGCGCGCAGACGCTATGGGAACGCCGAGCAGACGACGCAGTTTTCATTGAACAAACCAGCTGCGGAAAATCGTCTATAGGAATCCTGATAGAGTTACAGATCGAGCTATAAACAGAAGTGCTGGGCGCACCGCGTTGCCGGTTCATGAACCATGATAGGTCTGTCGTATTATTGCAACAACGTAACATTGAACTCCAATATCAAAATGGGAGCCGACAGATGGAAACAGAATGGGATTGGTTGAAGGAACAGGAGAAAGTACCTCAGACAGTTCGCCAGCCTGTCTGAGGCACTTTCTCCTGTTCGTTCGACCTATCCCGCAACGTAACATTGTCACTTTTCATGCATGGGATTGACGCTAACGCTACCCAGATGGGTTTTTAACCGGGTATTTAAACATACAGGTATTTAACTAGCTTAACGTGTAGGATGCCAGTAGTCTGTTAGTCTTGAACATTGGGCCAGAGTTGGTACTGTACCTCTAACTTGCTACAGCTTGTCGAGGAATCGGGACTCAAATAAGAAGGACAACGCTTTTTTTTTTCGTCTTTTACCATCTTGCCTTTTCATGTGAGCCAGTATAACAAGAACACTCCTACGCTCAACTTGTTCGTAAGATCATATTCTAGCCAATCCTAATGCTGGGAGTACCATTAGCCGAGCAGGCTTACCGATAAAAAATGAGCACTGGCGAATGAAAAACTTTGACACTTTCCACGGTGTCGCTGAATGTAGCAGGAATGGCAAGAGGTGTTGTTCCTATCCTTAAGCCGCGGCAACGCGGAACTGACAGGCACACGGACGTCAGTCGGCATTGTTTTCCTCCTCCATCTAAATGAGCCGAATTCTTCCTGACTTTTCTCCGCCTCAACCGTCCTACCTAACTGGACAAAATGGTCCCATTCTATTCATACATTATTCTACACTGAGCTGTTGGTGACGACGTTTTGACTTCTCTGTAGCTGACTTCAACTGATGCCGCCGCGCTGGCTCTGTGCTTACGGTGCTCGGCTGCTGACCCGCAAGACGCGGGTTAAATCCCGGCCGTGGCGATCGCATTTCGTTGGAGGCGAAATGCTAGAGGCCCGTGTACTGTGCGATATGCGTGCACTTTAAAGAATCCCAGGGCATCGAAATTATGCGAAGCTCTTTACTACTTGCGCCTCTCACAGCCTGAATGGCTTTGAGATGTTACGCCCCATAAACCAACCAATATTGACGACTTTTTAACTTCCAGTGTATTGTTCTGCTTGTCAGTTTGAGCCCCCAGCGAATATTCCTGGTCTGCAAGATTGGCCAAGAGCTTTCCCAGCGAAGCTGTCTTTGCGGGCCCCGTGCCGGTGTCGTCGTTCGCGCTCGCTAAAGCAGGTCACGTGACAAGAAAAAAGGAGGAGCCTCGCAAGAGAGGGAAAGGAGGTCACGTGATCGACCGTGGAGAGGAGGTGTAACCTCCTCTCCGCGGGAGGGGCGCGTGGCCACGTGCGCCACTCGTCCGTCCCATCTCGCAGCGAATCACGCGCTCGCTTGCGGGACTCATTCTCGCTCCGACGTTATGTTCGCTGAGTGGCCATGGGGCGTCCGAGACGCCGAGCGCTAGCGAAGTGACGATGGAGACGACGTTGCCGGTCGTTTCACCTGTGCGAACACAACCTTACGAGGAGAGACGCTTATCACGAGCCAGCTTGGGGGTATATAAAAATACTTAGTGAAAACATTGCCGAAACTTACGAGGAAAGTGTGATGCCTGACTAAAGGGGTGAGAGCTTCGCTGTCCGACGGTTTTCACGGCGTGGAACTGGATTTTAAATGTGAAGCATTTATTAACTAACCAAAGGCACTTTGACCGTATCTATCTATCTATCTATCTATCTATCTATCTATCTATCTATCTATCTATCTATCTATCTATCTATCTATCTATCTATCTATCTATCTATCTATCTATCTATCTATCCGCCTACGGCTCGTGGTTGTCTCCTTCATTCGGTATCATCATCATCATCATCATCATCAGCATCATCATCATCATCATCATCATCAGCCTGTCTACGCCCACTGCAGGGCAAAGGCCTCTCTCATGTTCGGTATACCGATACCAAAACTGGCACAGGAGGACAAGAGCGTATGACGAACGCGATTCACAGGTCACGACATGAATAACGTGACTTGCCTGACGCGTACGTCATGAAACGCTTTCCACCAGTCACGTGTGGCACGTACGCGGTTTTCACGGCCCGTGCGGTATGCGCCACAGGTGATTCAGAGTCCATATCAACCCAGGGACATCGAGAGTAGACTTTGGAAATATTAGGGCGAAAGCGTTAAGGAGCTCGTGTTGCAGAAAAGCCGGTGCATGCGACGACGGCCTTGTCGATGAGCGAAGTCTCGTTTTAAGCGAAGAGTAAAAATCACGGCTCGAGCCGGGATCCAACCCAGGCATTCTGCTTGGCAGTCGAGTATTCTACCACAGAGCCAGGCCAGTGTTTCAGACTGCTTTTGAACAAGGCCCTATACAGGCGTCATATTGGGGCAACGTCAGCGTTGGCTATCCGCTTTTATTGCGATAGCAATTATATAGACATTCTCGACGGGTTTTTGCCGTCGCCGTTGCCGTCGCCGTGATGTCCTTTCGGTATGAAGTCCAAATTGATAATATCCTCCCGCGCATTGTATGTTCTACCGCGGGTAAAAGCGCACGAGCGGGGGAGATGAACGCGGCCGAAGCAGAGTTCAAACAAGCCGGCCCATCGCTCGGAGGGTGCATGCGATAACATCATCCCGCTCGGGGGAAACTTGCCGTCGAAGGAGACAGGAAACGCCCGGCCTTCTTTAACGAGCCTTAAAAGGCGCGAAGAGGCGAGGGGGGGGGGGGGGGAGTGTCGCGTCGCGCGAGGACCAACTTTGAACTTTGAATCTAAGGGCGCGGTGGCGATCGCTTCCGCACGCGCTATCTCGAAAGCCATCACAGCGGGCGGCTCGTATACCCTTATACGTGCTGCGCTCTCAGGCGAAGTGACTATGCAGAGAGCATCTCTCCCTGGAGCGGCCGTATTCTCTTACAGCAGCGTTTTGTAGTTACGCGAGATCGGATACAAAACAGTTAGCTGCCAGCCTCACTTCGTGTAACACTACAATTTGTTGCTATCGCATTCATTGCTTCGCCCTTGCGGTGGAACTGTGACTTTTTTTTGGAACAATGTAATAAAGAGTGACTACGTAAGGTGTAGTCGAGCGTTGCTCGTATATGCCGACGACCGCTACCTTTGATATGCACATCATCCCACCGTAGCGTGCACTTTGTTGCGATAAAACTGACATCTTTGATGTAACGCGATTGCTCACGTTACGTCTGACAATGAGCCTTTAGACGTCTGTATAGTCGATGTGCCTGGCAAGCCCATGATATGCGCGCAACTACGAAATTTATAAAAATACATCGATCCACCTCGAAACGCTTGACTCCGAGTGAACAATACGGCATCGACTGCTACTCGCTGACTGCTTCGCATGAAACCGATTTCCACAATGTGTGGGATCTGCCGGAATTTTTAAACTTCCAGTATCACGTGCCTCCCAGTTAAGAAAGTAGGATATTTGTGTCCACGCTAATTGGCACATGCTCAGTGGTCCAACTTGTATAATTCGTGAGACAGCCTTAGCAACTACACGCAAAGGGCAAGGAGGGAGAAAAAATATTATATTTTCTCAATAGTAATGATACTGCCTTCCAAGTGCCGGGCTGCCCTCAACTTTTTTTTTCTCTCAGTGACGATTTATCGTAGTCTCGTCGATCGGTATGCAAACCAGAACCGCTGCCAAGATCGACGTGTGTAATTAGATTAGATGAATTAATGACTTGGCGTCAGTTCTTTAATTCTTCAGTTAGATCTGTATGGTCATTTTTAAGCGTATAAACACGGAATAGTACTTTCATGATGACTCCTATCACCTTTCAAGGATATGGAAATGTGCTTAAGGCTTCTAATCGAAATGCTAATTGGTGAAATTTGTGCAACCGCTGATTGAGTCTTCTTGATCTTTCTTGCAGACACAGTGGCCACCTTGGCCGGTAGTGCCGAATTCGGAGTAGATTTTCTCGGCTTTGAAGATTAGAGAGCTTGGACTAATTAAAAGTGAAGTGAAAAACAAATTCAATTTGCCGTCTTGAAGGAATGAATCAACAGTTGACACTCAGTAGACGTGCGTGCCTCATTCATGTCTTAAACCATGTCGTCGTAATTTTTCTCTCCTTTCACTTATAACATTACTCAAACAACAAGTTGAGGCAATAATATTTTTATGCCCCCATAATGTGAAGCACAGATATGGTGGTTGGGGATAAGAATATACAGCCGGATGCAGCCGAAAAATTGAGTATGTTATCTTTAATGACAGTGGCAGATTTAATTTGTTCCTTCTGTCCGGAAGCATTAGGTATAGAAGTAGGCTGGTCTTTCAAAGCAATTAATGCCTAGGGATGGGGGGTGGGATGTCAAAAATGCAAATATGTGGGTACACATACATACGTCTCTACTGCGAGATCTTACCGGCAAGGCATGGGAATGTGTGTTTCCTGAAAAAGACGGCCATCAGCCTGCCCAGTAACGCCAATCGTGTGTTGTCGCCGCTGGAGCATTTGAAAGCCTGGTAAAATTCGACACCCCGCCTCAGACTTTCGTGTTTAAATGGAGGCAAAATGCCAAAGGCCCGTGCTTAGATTTAGGCGCCCGTTAAAGAGCCCCAGGTGGTCGAAATTTCCGGAGCCCCCCCCCCCCCCCCCAACTACGGCGTCCCTCATAATGATAGCGTTGTTTTGGGACGTAAAAACCCAACTAATGTTACTGTCAGGCTTTTGTTCTGCGCTATACTTATGCGTAACGATCCGCATTGTACCCTGTCCAGTTGGCCAGATCCACCAAGAATCTTATTGTAATTCTTACATACCTAAATCGATTAACACAGCTAGTCTCACGCGTGCAAGCAGCACTCGTTCTCTTCCTTCTCCGGTACGCTGTCTCTTTTCTGATTATCACTGTACGATCGCAAAGAGGACGTCTTGTTGACCTGCTTTCCCCTGCCTGCTAATTATCTCTCCATCTCTCTCTGCGTCACGGTACTACGAACAGAGGCACGCCGACGCAGAGGAGCAGAAGCGTGTGTATCTATATGTACTACATACGATAATTTGCCAAAATTTCATTTAGTCGACATCCCCATCCCCCCAAAAAAAATCCGGCACGCACTAATGCCGCGGTCCAAAGAATTTTGGGTGAAAAGACGCTTCATCAGCTGCATCACTCTTGATACAAGAAACGAATTCAGTGTACCACTGTCGATAAAGATAACGAAATAAACTTGTCGGCTTCATCCGGCTGCGTATTTACATCCCGAAAAGTCACGTCCGTCGCTTCCTTTTAAGGGGGACATAAAAGTTTTATAGACCGAGGTGGTTGTTTTGTTAATGTAGTAAGTAAAAAGCGAGAAAAATTACGAGGACATGGTTATCATACGTGAATGAAGCATGCACGCACACTTACTGTCAATGTTTATTCGTTCCTTCAAGACGACAAATTGAATTTATTTTCTACTTCATTTGTTTTTAGCCCTAGCGCTTTAATCTTCTAAGCCGAAAATCTTGCCCCAAATACGGCACTACCGGCCAAGGTGGCCAGCGTTTGCAATAACGACCAAGGAGAATCATTCAGCAGTTGTACAAGGTTCACCAATTAACATTTTGATTAGAAGCCCTACTGTACAGTTCCGCACACTTCAAAGGTGAAAGGAGAAGTCATCAAGGTGCGATTCCTTCTTTCTTCTCATTTACAAATGGCCACGCAGATCTAATTTAAGAACTGCCGTCAAATAACTAATTCACATATTCTAATTACGCACGCCGGTTGTGGCAGCGGTTGCGGTGCGCATACCGATCGACGATACTACGATAAATCACCATTGAGAGAAAAAAAAAGTCGAGCGTAGCCTGACGGTCGGAAGACAGTGTCATTACCTGTGAGTCAAGCAAATATTCTTTCTATATCCTTCCCATTTGCGTGTACTACTTGCTGGGGCCGTCTTAAATTATACAAGTAGGACCACTGAGCACGTACGAGTGACCGCGGACCCAGATAATCGACTTTGGTAACTGGGAGTCATGTGGCATGTGGCACCGCGTATGTAAAAGCCCTTGGCCAATATCGTAGAATGGGTATGTGCCACTCGGTGAGTGCTCAAACAGACAAGCAGAACAATGCACAGGAAGTGAAAAAATCGACAATCAAACATTGGTGAAGTCAGCTACACAGAGGGGAAAAATTCCGCAAGATACCCACGCATTGTGAGCGAGTAAATGCTATGCTGCATTTTTCCCCCTTTTTTCCCCCCTGAGCCAAGCGTGAAGAGATGGATGGACGTCTTTGTGTAAATTCGATGGTCGTGGGCATGTGGAGGACTCACCAGGCACGCCGACTACACTTGCACCCAGACGGTATCTTGTGGTCCGACGTAACGTCGGCACTCACGTTAGAGCACAGCCGTCAGTTTTATCGAAACGAAGGCTCACCTTAGACGGCTAAATAGTAAATATACAGCTAAGTAGCCACCTTAAGTCCCATTCCAATTCGCACGTAACCGGCAAAATAGACAGCTTCGAGAAGATGGCATCGTAGACAAAAACGATGCAGGCTACTTAGCCGTCCAAGCAAGATGGCGGCTCAGCTAACTGCTCGGATCTCGCCTGTATGGTCGTCTGCACACAAGCAGATGCTTTTTCAGGCGCTCAATGTGAGCTACGTTCAATTTTCCATAGATTTGAACACGAAAGAGGGTAAAGGGATAAGAGTTACGTTTGTTTTTCTTAGCTTTCTCTTGTCGACGCGAGGTGGCGTCACGTCGCGCCGATCCAGACGCGTTCCATTTCTTGGAGTACTGGGTCTCGATGTTTAAGCTGTCAGTGTAGACTGTCTACGATGGTGTCCAGAATTGGAACACAGCTGAAGTGCACGCTACTTGCGGCGACGTGCGTATCATAAGCATTGTTAGTTTGCGTATTCCTCCGGAGTAGAGCAACGCTCGACTACAGCCTGCTGAGTCATAGGAGTAAATGTGAATTGCTCATTGCATTGTTGTAGAGGTGTACAGCCAACACTGCAAGTACAAATGACGTCGCTACGACATGACGCCTGTATATTGACTCGTAACCAAGGCTACAATTTCAACCATTAACAGTTCTAGGAAAAAAGGAATACTTGTAGCAGTTAATCCGCCAACGTAGAGGAGTTCTCGTTTTACTGTGTCGCTTGCGAGTGGCATAACCCGAATAATACTGAATGATACCCGAAGTGCAAACATCTAGATGATCGGAAGAAAGACTTTAGGCGGCAAATATGCTTTCCCTCCTCAATAGATTCCAGGCCGCTTCTCATTAATAGTTAAATGTTTACCGCTTCGCTTTCCTAAATAGCTCACCAGATGCAATCTGGAGCACGGCTGATACTATACAAGTGGCGGCATTCGCCTCTTTCGTCGTACCCGTCGTCCGGGGCAATACAGCTGCCTTCTTGGTCGTAACGAGAGCCTCCAGGCACGGGAAGCCAGCCACCGTACTGAAAGGACCAACATGGCGTGCAGCGTCGTAGTATCGCGAAGTCGCTGCGAGCACGTATATTGGCCGTAGCTCCGTGAGATAGTGCTCTCGGCTGCACAGGGGTACTGACTCTCGCAGGTTTTATTCCTGCTTTGGTTCCTGTTTTCCTTGACCCTTATTATTTTTTTTTCACCTTGTAAACTGCCCGATCGATGAAGTGAGGCCGCGTATACGCTGTGTGCGTTGCGGCACCGTATATAGTGCGCTGGGACGGGCTTTAGACTCGGCGGAAAGAAGTGAAGCATCGTCGAGGGTCCGATCCGGGGTCTCACGGCGGGGCGCGGAGATTGCGGGCATGCGTAATATTGGGGACCTCTTCCGCTCAATGATTCTGGACCAAGGCGCTAGCCACCACAGTGGCTTATGCGGGCTTTAGGCAGGCTTAGGCAAACTGCCGGAGGCGATGCGCCCATCTCAAGTTTTTGAGTCATATACGCCGCGGTACGGAGTCACGCGATTCACTGAGCGCACCTCTGTGAAGTTAGTGAACGTGATTGCGGAAAAAAAAACATGACACGGGACGTAGTAGGCATTTGTCTGTTACGTTTCTGTTTGAGTGACAGCATGAGTCAGGGATTTTCTCTAAGTTCCGATACAATTTGCTCACGAATTTCTGTAATATCTGATAACAGTCAGAATCCAGGCCACTGCGCCTGTAAGGGTCATTCAAGGGGGAAGAAGAGCAGGTGTAATAAAACTGGGAAACCAGAGAGCTTAGCCACTGCTTAGACACCCTCATCTGTGGAAAGGGTGCAAAGGGAACAAAAGGTAATTAACTAGACAGAAGGAAAAAAGAATGGTTGAGAAAGGCAAAGAGCCTTGCGGAGGCAGGGGCATATCGTACAAAAACACAAAACAAAGAAGATAAAGGGGATGATACAAACCTTACTGAAATTCAAGATTGTATATGCTTTGAGGAAGCAAATGAAAATGGGCAAAAAAAAAAAAATCTGGCGGAGGTTGGAGGCGAATCCGAGTCTTCGAATTTCGCGGGCGATACCCTTGCCCTTGTGCTATATCGCGGTATGAAGGGTTTCATCACGATGGAGAAGTCCTGGTGGAGTCCAGAGAAGCAGCGAAGAGTACAGGCGGTAGGGTCTAGTGTTCAGAACACGTCGTGCGTTCCACACAGAGATGTCAACCCTCATGCCAGCACGAGAAGTACTCTATCCGCATATGAGCGTCACAACGGTATTTGTGTGAGCTGTATTCAAGAGCGGACTGAGCAGCCTTATTAAGGCGAAAGCCTTAAGTGGCTCATCAGACTCTGGAATGAAAAAATGCGGCGTGCGGTACATATTACTCACGTAACCACTCAAGCGTGACCTTAAAAATCACAGGGCATTCACCTAAGACGATCATGCCCACCTTCTTCTTTTTCTTCAGATGATGTCCTGATTTTGCCCAGCCACCCACCGAAAGCTTTCCGCACCTAACGTTGTTTTGCACTGCGTCCAGGATCGGAGGCGTTGCAAGCTTTCTGCACCTCACCTGGTTTTTCACTGCCTCCGTGATCGGCCCACCTTTGACCAAGCGACGATGTCATGTGACGTCACAGTGACTTCATGATGACGTCACGGAAGTTGGCAATTTGTGACGTCATGGTGACTTAATATGATGATGTCATCACGTGATGATGATTTGTGCATTACTCCTGTTGTCGCCGACGCCGCCGATGCAGAACGCCGGTCAATTTTCGTGCTTGATGAGGCATTTAAAAAACCGGGTTGGAGCCAAAATCGAACCCAGGCACTCTGCGTGGCAGTCAATTGTTCTACCACAGAGCCACGCCAGTTCTTGAAACTGGTTTGGAAAAAGGATCCTATACAGGCTTCGCGTCATGTCGGGTGAGCAGTCGCGTTAACAGGCTTCATATTGTCACGGGAATCAGGACTACACTGAAGAGACAGAGGCGGTTATATTACAATATTTACAAGTAGCTATGCCACCGAATGGCTGCCAGCATCTCGCCTCGCCTTCCGGCTTCTTCTTCGTCTCTTCGTCTCTGAGCTGTCTCCAACGGCGTGCTCATGCAGAATGCCTCGTAACATCACCCCCGGCGGACAGAGCGCCGTCCCGGCGCCTCCTAAGTCATTCAGGGCTGGCAGTGTAATAGCGCTTAAGGTGCGAACCATGAACGACATAAGTAGATGGTGTAGCAGAAGACGAGCGCGCGAGGACAAGAGTGATGAGGTGATCGACGTCGTTGACCTTGCGGAGAACTTTGTAGGGCCCTGTGTCTGGAGGGAGGAGCTTCTTGCACAAGCCTTCGCATCGACACGGCGTCCGGAGTAGGACAAGAGATTGAGGAGGGTAGTCGACTTCGCGGTGCCGGTTATTGTAGCGCCCTTTTTGTGAGGCCTGAGAAATACAGAGCCTAGTGTGAGCGATTCGGCGAGCCACGCGGGCTCGAGAAGCGACGTCCTGAGCATACATGGTTGGTACGGCGGTATCAGATGGAAGAAGGGTCTCGAATGGCAACGTATGTTGCGACCGTAGAGAAGAAAGAACGGCGAGTAGCCGGCGGTATCATGCCGGGACGAATTGTACGCAAAAGTAGCGTAGGGTAGGGCTGCGTCCCAGTCACGGTGGCCAGTAGACACGTACATGGACAACATATCCGTGAGAGTTCGGCTGAGGCGCTCGGTAAGAGCGTTTGTCTGTGGACGGTAGGCAGTAGCAAGTTTATGTTCGGTAGAGCAGCTACGAAGTATTTCGTCGATTACCTTTGCGAGGAAGCAGCGGCCACGATCCGTAAGAAGCTTGCGTGGAGCCCCGTGCGGAAGAATGACGCCATTGAGCAGAAAGTCCGCGAAGTCTGTAGCGCAGCTAGTTGGCATGGCACGCGTTATGGCATACCTGGTCGCATAGTCTGTTGCGACAGCAATTCATTTGTTGCTCGATACGGATGTAGAAAAAGGTCCGAGTAAGCCGAAGCCGACGCGGAAGAATGGTTCCGGTATAATGTCAATAGGCTTGAGCAGGCCAGCCAGAGGAAGAGCAGGACGCTTGCGACGCAGGCCAAAAGAACCGCTGCCGCACGCGGTCAAAGGTGCGTGAAATGACCAGGTGTCCCGCAGTCGGAGCATCATGTAGACGTTGAAGAATGGTTGCACGCAGGTGTCGTGGAATAACTAGTGAAAATTCCGGACCATCAGGCTTCATGCTGCGGCGATGTAGAACGTCATTTTGTAGGACATAGCGGCGGAGAGAAGGGTCGGAACGTCCCGAGGAGACTTGCTGAATGACCATGTTGTGGGTTTCATCCCGACGCTGTTCTGTGCCGATGTCGCGCAAATCAGATATGGCGAGTACACAAGAATCATTTTCATGGTCAGCGAGGCTAACAGGTTCTACCGGATGACGCAAGAGACTATGGGAATCTTGATGCAGCATGCAAGATTTGTAGATTACGTCGAAGGAATACTCCTGGAGCCGTAGAGCCCAGCGACCAAGCCGACCAGTTGGGTCCTTGAGCGATGACAACCAACACAGAGCATGGTGGTCGGTAATAACTGAGAATTCGCGGCCATACAAGCAGGGCCGAAATTTTGCGACAGCCCAGACCAACGCAAGACACTCGCGCTCCGTGATTGAATAGTTTCGCTCAGATGGGGAGAGAAGGCGTCTTGCGTACGCAATAACACGTGTTTGGCCCCCCTGGTATTGGGCGAGGACGGCGCCGATTCCATGCCCACTGGCGTCTGTGCGAACTTCAGTAGTCGCTGCTGGATCGAAGTGGGCCAGTATATGTGGTGAAGTGAGCAATTTGATCAGCGTCGAGAGCGCTGCCGCTTGGTCCTGGCCCCACGAGAAGGGCACCTCCTATTTGAGGAGGTCGGTGAGTGGTCGCGCAATGGTGGCGAAATTGCGTATAAAACGTCGGAAGTACGAGCATAAGCCAACAAAACTCCAAACATCTTTAGTAGAAGAGGGCACAGGGAAGTTCTTGACAGCGCTAATCTTGGCAAGGTCAGTTTGTACACCAGTGGCACTTACAAGATGACCAAGCACAGTGATTTGTTGCCGGCCGAAATTGCACTTTTTGGAGTTTAGCTGGAGCCCCGCTCGATGAAAAACAGCTAGAATGGTCGACAGACGAGTTAGATGACTTTCCAACGTTGGGGAAAAGACAATGACGTCATCTAGGTACCAAAGACGGATGGACCATTTATAGCCACGAAGGAGGGAGTCCATCATATGTTCGAACGTTGTCGGGGCGTTGCACAGCCCAAGAGGCATAACCTTGAACTGATAGAGGCCGTCCGGTGTGACAAAGACAGTTTTTTCTCGGTCTAAGTCGTCAACACAAATCTGCCAGTAACCCGAGCGTAGGTCTATGGAGGAGAAGTATCTCGCGCCATGAAGACAGTCAAGGGCGTCGTCGATTCGTGGCAGTGGATATACATACGCCTTTGCGGGTTATCTTGTTCAAAGCACGATAGTCGACGCATTATCTCCAGCTGCCATCTTTCTTTTTGCCCAAGACGACAGGTGACGCCCATGGACTTGAAGAGGCCTCTATGACGCTTTTCGAGAGCATCTTCTTGTATGACGTGGCGTTCTGAATGGGACACACGATATGGTCGCCGTAGGACAGGACTACACTCTAAGCCAAAATCGAGTATTTTGGGAGTGTTTCTGCCACACAACAACAGTCGTCATCCACCTCGCGGGCTTTCCTCGCGTTATCACCGCGGTCGCGGCACTTCCCGGTCACGAACGGCGCGCGCGTTATCAGCGTGACATAGCATTCTTGACAGGAAAGTGACGAGAGCTGGGTTTTCAAGAAAGGAAACGCGAGCAAGCCAGATGACGATTATTGTGGTGTGGCAGAAACACTCCCAAAATACTCGATTTTGGCTTAGAGTGTAGCATCACCGGTACGTATTCGATGACTTACGAATGACGTTTGGCCTAGAGGGCGGTCATCGAAGTCGACGATATCCCTATAGGTCATTAGAACGTGGCGGAGTTGCGCAGCTTGACAGGGCTGAAGATCAGGGGAAATCATTTTTCGCGATTTCTTCGGGGGGTGCGCTTGCTGGGCTGGCTGTAATAAAGGACGAGCAATCTTCAGCCTCTAATTCGACGATGTCACATACATCAAGAGCTGATACGTTGGCCAATGAAATGCCTCGTAACAATATTACGTGGTAGAAGCGTAGAATCGAACCAGGCGTCACACCATGTGAATTGCGTAACGAGACAGTGGTGTAAAGCTTGCTATCCATCAGCCATCATTTATTATCATCATCAGCAGCAGCACCCGCAGCATAAACAAAGTATGCAGCTACGTAGGCGCTCGTATTACATTACAGGCGCGTAGTAGGTACTTCGCTAAAATTTGCACGCCTTTGAAAAAGACGCTCAAAGAGAAAAGTGCTCGTATGAGGCGTCCAAAAGGTCGATTTAATGCAAAACACATGTACTCGGTCGTTGCGGCTCATTTGCCATACATGAGTGCAGCCAGGCTTTCGCCCTCTCCGAATTTTTTCTTTTTTTTTGCGTAATGCTGCATTATCGGCGTGACCTATGTGCTTCTGGTGTTTGTTGCGGTGACCTTTCTCAGTAAAGGTATGAACGAGCTCTCTTGCCCTGATTGCCATTTGTTTGAGTAGCCCGTGCCACCGGGCTTACATATAAAAGCGCAGCGCCGCTTTCTTGTCGCCTAATCACTATCATCTTTTGTCTGCTGAGCCGAAGTGAAGTGTAAATAAATACAAGTTCTGCAGCCGTCAATGTTGTCGGGTTGCGTGACTTTAAGGTTAATGTGGTGGCTCTCGCTGGGGAAACGACGGCTCCGGGATATTTGAGAGTTGCGACTTGTCACGCCTAATGTGTACTCAGAAACGTTTCACCACAGTGTTATTTTATTGGGTGGTCCCTGGCAATTGCAGTAACTTCCGCTGTTGATGTATCATTGAGGAAACCGAGACAAGCCTTGAGAGCTTCAAGAGCCCGTAGAGCGCGCAACTGAGCCACATATGGGCGAACTCTCAAAATGCTTAGAATAAGTGTCCCGTACAGCTTCAACATTGCATGAACTGAGATCACTCAAGTTCTTCCGCCAAGAAAATATAACAGCCGGGAAAGTGCCCTTAGGCGCGATTTTACGTAAGCCAACATGAAGACTGCAGAAGTGGTTTACAGTTTCGTGCTATAATGAGGACGGAAATAAAATGTGTAGCGTTGGTTTCGGCATATTCATTGTATAATCATTCACCGGAACTTTCACTGTCGGCTGCACCTAAAGGCGCCTTACTAGCGTGGAAATGAGCTGTTTTGTTGCCAATGACACCAAAAAGACTATACAGCGTCACCTTTGTCCCGGTGGCTGACCACCCGATCAGCACCCGGTTGCAAAGAGATTTAACCGTACGGAAGCCACCCTCCATACTGAATAAGGACATGATCGTCCTGTATACACTCCTGCATGTGCGCTTAAGGTCGCCTTCTCCATCTTACACTGAGTGCAACAGAAGTGAGTAATATATAGAGCAGCTCATCTGGTCCTGCAGTGGCTTCTGTCCTAAAAGGTGAAGGCTTCTGGATGTCATAAGAAAGAAAAGAGGGTTGCCTCACAAACGTATAGAAGAGTTAACTTTTCCAGAAGGACCGCGGATAGTGCGCAGTGATGTGCAGCTAATTCTTCTCAGCTTTCTAGTAGAGGAGACTGCATTGATCGACGCGTGCTGACGTGCCTGACGCGGAAAGAGGCTCCCAGGTGGAGAAAATTCCAGTCAGTTTTGTCAGGCTAATCCATTCTTAAGCAACATCGCCACCACCGCAAAAAGCAAAAACAAAAATGAAACGCCATCAAGCAGAAAAATTATTTAGTTGTACTTGTGCAGTCGGATGCGATTCGAAGCATCCGACTGCACAAGTACAACTAAATGAACAACGTTTATGAACTCTCGTTATAATTCAGTAGGGTCAGTATTCACAAAAAGTTCTTACGCTAGAATTGTTCCTAAGAGAAAATTTGTGCCAGTCATGATGACTGAGATATCGTTAGCGAAAATGGACATCGAACAGCAAAGATCACTTGAATATGAATATAAAGAAACTTTATGAATTTGGCCCCCGTTTTTGACTTCAATGATCAACATTCGCAAATGCGCCCGCGGGGTGCGGTTAACGTGAAAATTACTTTAAAAAAAACGACCTTTATGGTCAGTGCTAGAAGCGCAATGTCTTACTGCTCAGCCTGGCAACATGTTTTGCAATATACAAACCTCTGCAAAGAGAAGAACGCGAGATCACAATGTGTGCATGGCCGCCCTTCAGCACTAGACTGCTATCTTTCACATCCCAGCCCTGACCATTACCACTCAGCGAAGACAATGGCGCCCGTTGTTTGGCCACCGTGGGACGCGAGGGTGATATACGGGTACGTCTTATATATCTTCACTCCTCCGCGACGGCCACGTCGAGCTAGGAGAGGCGCGATCCTGTGAGGCCGTAAATGCCGCCATAAATCGGCTTCCCCCTTCCCGTTTTTATGCGCGTCGCAGGCGGCGTGCGATGCGAAAGCCGAGACGTGCCGCGACCACTAGCTTACTTTACCGCGTGCGATAGTTCTTGACTACGATCCTTCCGTCAGCTCGCGGACACGTATACCCAGTAAGACGATATAGCAGTGCACGCAAGTGAGCTGACGCTAATTGCTGCAATCGTCGTAAGAGCCTGACAGTTGGCGCCACGTAGAAATTGAGGTGCAGCGTTTGTTAAAGGATGGTTGACTGGGGGACGGAGCGTTCGGGGAAATATAAAACTCGACTATCGTAGCGGTTATATATATATTAAAAAAAAAACAGACAGAGGAAATGCAACATTGCAGTGTAAAATTATAGAAGCAAAGGTAAAAGGATAATCGCCTGACCCTGTATTTCCTTCATTTTGTTCTACACCTTTGCTTTTGTTCTCGTGGAATGTTGCCTCTTGCAATGCTTTCTTTCTTTCCTTTCTTTCTTTCTATTTCTTTCTTTTCTTTCTTTCTTTGCTTTTCTTTTCTTTCGTTCTTATTTCTTTCTTTCTTTCCTTCTTTCTTTCTGTCTTATTTTTCTTCTTTCTTTCTTTCTTTCTTCTTTCTTTCTTTCTTTCTTTCTTTCTTTCTTTCTTTCTTTCTTTGCGAGTGCGTATGTCCAGCTGCACAAGATTCGTGCTATCCTGAGTGTTGCATATTTCTTATTTTTCAACTGTTTAGCGACGAGGCGTTATAGTTATTTAGCATTCTAGCATTAGCGTTATGTAACTTAGCATCATAGAAGCGGCGCTCATCGCAAGTGAATTACCAAGACATGGAAAAGACATTTCTGAGGGAAATCTATATGAAGGAATTCTGGGAAACAACTGTAACCTGGCTTGAACTCAATGAATTGATGTTTTGAAAATACACAGAGAGAGAGAGAGAGATAACGCACGGTTAACGTACAAATATGGGAGACAGCGCTGCACAGCTGCAGACCTTTCATTCACAACAAGTGGAACCTATTTGTTTCACTTGGTTTTGTTGACGGCTGTCGTGTGTCAAACCAAAAACTTTTCGTTCGTTCCGATTCGCAGGGAGTGGTCCAAGGAAGTTCTAGCTCGCTGATATTTGTGTACTTAAATACGGAATAATGAGAAGAGGAGAAAATAGTATTTTCTACAAAATATCTATGCTCTAATATCTATCTAATTTGGAGCACTGTGCATGGAATGACGGCGCCAAAATGCGAGCGAGTCCCCGCAGCTGCCCCATCCCCGCCCGTCATTTCTTTTGTCATGACTTTCCTGCACTCTTCTTCAACTTGAGGTTTACTAACATTTACGTAATAGAAACGGGACAGTGTTGGAGCCACCAGTCACCCTAAAGCTGCAGGAAACTCGTATTTTACGGCAGCTTACACAGGCGCTATATTTCACAGGCACAGCGAACTTTTGTTTGTATTACCTGAGAATGGGTCACTATTCATCTCGTCGTGATGCTGTGCGTTTTGCAAAGTGACGGTCTTCTTTTGCATCGACGCTCCATAATAGATTGTGCGGGCCGGCCACGGAGAAGCTACGGAGAAAGTACGCTGTTGTTTTCTCCCAGTGTTCGGTTCAGTTCCCACTCTTGGCACGACACATTGCCCAGAAGCTACAGCCTGATAAAAGCAGAAACAATATCGCTGAAGTCGAGAACGTAGCCGCTGTTCCTCAGGCAATCAATCTCGGGGAAGTGGACACTTCTCCGTCTTGAAAGAAAAGGAGGCAGGTGACGACGCGTCGTATGGCTCGCATTGGGACTATTCTGTGCCGTCACGGAGACGTTGAAGGCTCGCCTATTATGAAAAGCAGATGGAGAAGGCGGATAGCGCCATAAATAATATATCCTGACTGAATAGCGTAAGCTTCAACAAAGATTTCGCAGTTTTGCCCGAAAGTCGTCGTACTGCTAGTGATAGCAATGCATTAGAGAGTACGTACGCGATGTAGAAGTATGCAATTTCGTCGGACATATAGATAAACACTTGCTTGTAAATCGTATCGACATAGATGATTTCACGCACTCCAAATCAAGAATGAACCGACCTTACTTAGTAGCTAGCGCTCGCTGGCGTTAGGAAGAGGGCAGGCAGAGGTGAGCAATTGTTTCGTGCTGCCTCTCGCTTCAGAGCTATATAAGTGAACCCCATCTTCGCCCGGACGGAAAAGTACAATTCGCCTTTTGTTGATAAACGAATGGAGTGACTTACCTTCCAGAATTGCCACAATAACTGAGCATTCTTTGTTTAATTCAGCATTGCTAACGTACTTGAAATCCTGTAACTTTCAGTAACAATCTTGCTTCGTTCGTTGTTTACTCTTGTTATAACGTTTGCCTTGTTACTACGTTTTGCAAATTACTGTACCATAGCCCTTTATTAACCTGTAATGATCGTTTCTCTGTAAAAATGTTTTTTTTACGTTCCCCCGCTATGTAATACCCCTAATGGGCCCTTAGGGTACTTGAATAAATAAATAAATAAATAAATAAATAAATAAATAAATAAATAAATAAATAAATAAATAAAACGTGCCTCCGTAAACTGAGATCACGCGACTTCCAACACAAGGCGTACGATAAGAAAATGCACATCATTCCACTCTATCCATCTCAACTCTCGCTTAACTTTTACACCCGCCACCGATTACCTCTAAATTAGGGGGCGAGGGCCGCCCATGCGCGCAGCCACAAACGCCGCCGAAACCACACCGCCGAAATTTGGGCGCCTATACTCAGCGACAACTTATCTTGACAGTGGAGCGAAGGCTAGGGAGGCGGGGCTTCCGCACATTCGTGTTGCTCCGCAAGTAGTACCGCAGCTTGCGGCTGATTTCGGTTTTGCTCGCCCGCATCGCTGACGCGTTTAGAAAAGATATTCACGAAAATGTGAAGAGAATGTGAACGGGAGAGACATTTCGATTGTTCAGTGTACATTTTAGTGTCATATTACGAGTATATTTTTCTTGGAGAACTAAACGGCGCGTTTGCGGCCGCACACTGACCCACTACGTCACGGACGCCATGTTTACTTTGGAAAACGGGCATGCTGAAAAGATGGTGCTGTCTAAGAAATGGAAAGAAAAGGAAGGCATTCTTGCGAGGTGAACAATAACTGGATTTTACCTACGACTTCCCGCATCAGTCTCATAATAAATAAAGCAGCATTTATTTCAGCAAGAAAAACGAGAAAATTATCAGTAAACTTATGTACTATTTCTTGGCGCGGTAGCAGGCATGTGCTTCGGTTCTATAGCTTCCACAGTGCTGTCAAGGAAAGCTGTCGCCGAGTATAGTTGTCATCGTTCCTTCATGCGAAGGAACGCTGGCATTGGGAGGGAGAGGAGGAAGAGGTGGGAGGGAGAGGAGAGGCCTGCTGCCGGCACGAGACGAGCCGAGCATGCGAGGGAGGGAGAGGAGAGGCTTGCTGCCGGCACGAGACGAGCCGAGCATGCGAGGGAGGGAGAGGAGAGGCTTGCTGCCGGCACGAGACGAGCCGAGCATGCGCAGTGGGGGTGTGGACGGTGCCGCCGACGCCGTAGGTGCGACTAAGAAATGCTCCGCATTTAAAACGCCGAATAATCTGCGGGAATCTACGAATAATTGACAAAGATTATAGTTGGTAAGAAACAACGAGACACTGTCCTCGTTCTGTAATGTTACGTTCACTATCAAGATTGACTGGTGAATTTAACCTCGGCAGCTGTTAAACGCTACGGACTGGGTTTGCTGCCGCCGTCGGTCCGTGTCTTCAGTCCACCATTTCCCCCCTGGTTCGCCCTCTCTATACTACGAAAAATAATAAAACTTGGCCCCTTACCGTCGAGCCGAAAAGTCTATATCTAACCACTGCACTATCGGGCAGCTTTGTCCAGTTTGTGCGGAGTTTTGTGCAGATTGCAGGCCCTGAATGAGGTGAGATCTGCAGGGCGGCTACTCTGGCAGAGCTATATAACGGACGAAGACGGCACTGTATGTGTCGCTAGGAAAACACGCCGTCTGATTTTCCGCCTCTATACGTATACCTATGTATATATGCGCGTGTAACGCAAAACACCGCTCTATGTCAGGTTTATCCAACAGTACAATTCAGTATTCCAGTAAATGATAGTCGTTCAATCGATTGAGTAATACACAGATAACGTGTACGCGTTGAGCGCACAAGACGCTTCCTACTTTGATTAGGTCGGTACGAAAGTGTGATATGCTCCCGCTCGAATTCAGAAGAAGATATTGGACACGTTTTGCTGCACCGCAGCGTCAATGCTTCTCATCCAAAAAAAAAAAAAAAAAAGAAAGAGATCATTTGAGCACTGTTGATGAAAACCGCTCTTATAGGAAAAAAAAGCCATATCGAAAAATTAAATCTCCATAGGACGCACTTGATGCCTTAAAAGAACTTTAACAAGAGTGAAAAATGCGTATAAATATTATAACATTTCATGTTGCAGATTATGGTGTGTTGCCAGGTGTGTTATAACCTTATATGTATATATTGTATTATAGAGTGTATAATTGAGTGCAAATGAACATCGACCACTATATTGAAAACTTTGTGGGCTGTCACGGACAGTATGCTCTTTCGGAGTTCATGTGAACTAAGGTATTGCGTTTATAACCTCTTTACTATTTACAATCAATCAATCAATCAATCAATCAATCAATCAATCAATCAATCAATCAATCAATCAATCAATCAATCAATCAATCAATCAATCAATCTTTATTAGTCACGTCACAAAGGTAATACATTGCAGATAAATATGCAGGAAGAGGTCCCAAGGTTACAAACTGCAGGCGGGACCTCCTATGTTAATACAGTGGAAAAGCTGTGTATTGGCTTAAGCCGGTGAATGTATGTTGCGTACTTTATGTCTCTTGTCTGCTCGCTTGTTGTTTGAAGCCAGGCTATTTCTGCGATGCGCCGTAAGACTACGAGAGAAGGAATAGCGGGTATCGCACATGATGACAACCTCTCCTACAGATAAAAAAAGAGAAACGCGCAGCAGCGTACAAACAAATTGGTGTAAGTGTTTTTTCTTCTTTCATTTCTCTGCGCTGATGGACCACACTATTTCTTACACAAGTGGTTCTGAAACCAGACTCCGCGGAACTTGTTGCAAGCAATGACAGAACTTATCCAAAGCAAATCTAGAGGACCGTGTGCATAGATTCAAGGGCATGTTAAAGAACTGTAGAATACACTCAAAATGGGCGAGATGGTGAGGTTCCATGGTAAAAATATAAAACAGCGCTTTTTTCAAACACAAGACGAAGGAAAGAAGAGAAAAAAAAATCAGCGCTGTGTGTGTGTCTTTTTTCTTTCGTCTTGTGTTTGAAAGAAAAAGCGCTGTTTTATATTTATACATGTTAAAGAACCCCAGGTGGTCGAAATTTTCAGAGCCTCCACTTTGGCGTCTTTCATATTCATATCGTGGTTTTGGGACGTTAAACCCCTACACTTATTATTATTATTATTATTATTATTATTATTATTATTATTATTATTATTATTATTATTATTATTATTATTATTATTATTATTATTATTATTGAGTCTAGAGTCCTTCAGACTACTAGACTCAAATGGGGTAGAAGTGCATGCCGTCGCTGACTGTTTTGCCACACATTTCTCATCCGTTTATAAGGCCTCAGACTCCAGCACTGATATCAGACAACAGCCCAAGGCAGTTAGCTCATCCAGTGCTTTGTCGCTGGATGAAAATCTTATCAGCGAATGCATTAAGCGCTTAAAACCATCCTTATCATGTGGCCCAGGTGGCATCCCCTCCGCCATACTAAAAGCATATGGTACTATATTTGTCCCAGTACTGACTACGATATTTAATAACTGCCTGGACACTTCCACATTTCCTAGCATGTGGAAAACTGCTCGTGTTTTCCCAGTATTTAAGTCGGGCTCTAAGACAGATGTTTCTAATTATCGCCCGATTTCTCTACTATGTGCCACATCAAAGATCTTCGAACTGGCTCTTCACAAAATATTGTCTTTTAGTGTGAAAAACTCACTGATTCCAAATCAACATGGTTTTCTTGCTGGCCGCTCAACTACCACAAATCTTGCTAGTTTCATGACGCAGATCTCCACACCTATTCTCAGAGAGGACAGGTTGACGTAATCTACTGTGACCTGAGCAAGGCTTTTGACGTAGTCAGCCACACACTGATTATGGTTAAACTTGCGAACTTTGACGTTGACTTGTCGATTGTGAATCTCTTGCACAGCTATCTGCTCAATAGATCTTGTTATGTTGCCGTAAATGGCCAAACCTCTTCTTTGTATAAAGTGACTAGTGGGGTCCCTCAAGGGTCGGTATTAGGCCCACTCCTATTTTTAATTTACGTTAATGATGTTTCTTTTGCCATTCGTAATTCTTCTTTCCTCTTGTATGCCGATGACATCAAGATATTTAAGGAAATTCATTCAGTTAACGACTGTCGCTTGTTGCAGTCAGATTTGTGTTCTTTTTCCGAATGGTGCAACGGCAATAACCTTTCTCTAAATACCTCAACGACAAAATTCATGTTTATCACTCGCAAAACATCTAGCGTGTCATTTCAATACTTTCTCAATTCTGTGCCGTTATGCAAGGTTTATGAAATCAGTGATCTTGGTGTTGTTGTTGACAGCGCGTTAAACTTTTCTTCTCACGTTAAGCGTGCTGCTATGCGGGGCCTTCGTTCTCTCGGATGTGTTTGTAGAATATCTCGAGAATTCAGGTCTCCCATGGCCCTACACAAATTGTACACGGCAATATGTCTTCCGCAACTTGAGTATGCGTCCGTGATATGGAATGGCATTGCTCAATCCAGCGGTAACACCATTGAACGAGTCCAGAAAAAATTCCTCAGCATATATAACCATCGCTTTGCTAAAAATGACTCTGGATCTCGTTCAAATACTGCTGAGTCATTATCACTGCCATCACTTCACTGCCGACGAAATCGTTCTGATCTCTTATTTCTCTACAAGCTAGTCCACGGTTTCATATCCTGCCCTGTACTTCTCAATTGTGTTAATTTTCGAATTCCGCGTAAGTTAACCAGAGAGAACAGACCGTTTCATGTACCCGCCTGCTTCTTCCAACACTCTACCGTTCACAGAATACAAAGTCTTTATAATATTAATTTTCTTGATCTTGACGTTTTTCATAGTCCACAATCACTGTTTTTATCCGAGCTTTGCACTGTTTTGACATAGTATGGCACAGTGTACAAAGTCTTCCCTTCTCCGTCTTTCCGCATAGTTGTATATGTGCAATCTAATTTTTTATTCCCCTTCAATATTTCTCATATTGTCTTATTTTACTCCTCCCCTTTAGTGTTCATTTCTCTTTGTCTACGTGTTTTTGCTCTTTTTATTTCTGAAGACTGTCTGTATTGTATTGTTTATTTTTATTGATTTTATTTTTGCGTGCGCCTGCACAAAGACCTCACGGTTGTTCCTGGGCACGTTAAATAAATGATTGATTGATTGATTGATTATTATTATTATTATTATTATTATTATTATTATTATTATTATTATTATTATTATTATTATTATTATTATTATTATTATTATTGAAAACAGATGTCGTATCATCTTGAATGAAGTGGGGGGGGGGGGGGGGGAGGAGTGCTCACGGAAGGCAGACTATAGTGTCAAATGACCCCGTTAGTAAACATATTGTGTTGCTACTTTTTCCAAATACGTGACGGTAGTATTGCTTTTTCGCAAAAAAAATATTCAGGTTTTAGGTAATAATACTGAATTAAATATAGTTGATTTGTGTGGTGCTAGTACGTGAGCAAAAGCGCGTGGGGAAAAACACTCGAAGCGTGTTCCAATATAATCAGTAAATACTTCATCAAATAAACTAAACGAGCAGTTAATATCAACCTAATATTTTATTGATCAGGCACTCTGAATAAAGTGACTCGCCTAAAATAATTTTCTCCCGCGCGCACTGCCGATGCGACTGTGTGCGGTGGTGCGTTCGCTAGTATTAAATAGATAAATGAAGACACAAAGGGAGAGCAGTTAATCCCCGAGCCGCCGACAGACCATTTTCGCGGCTTTCAGCGTATCGACGCGTTCTCCTCCCGGGGGGTTCTTTCAGTTCGCCCGCTGAACGTGCTTAAGCACGTGATCATAATGCGGAAGCACACAAGGGCTCGATTGTGCGCCGGCCGCGTCTCGACCAATCGTGTTGGCCGCTTCTCGTGCCGCTAATCGCGCGCTAATTGGCAGACGGAGTGACTAGCTTGTTCACGATTACGATAACGCTTCACGTGACCTTACTGCTGATAATTCTAGCCTCAGATAATTAAAATGGCAAAGAGGGCTATTCCGAAGCTAACTTTGTGAAAGATTTCGAATATGAGAATTTGATAGAAAAAAATAAGTCCCCCCTCCCCCTCCGCACTGAAACGAGAGAGAGAAAACTGAAGAAGGAATTAAATAGAAAGATAGGGGAACAAAACCGTACTCGTTCACATAGATTAGTTCAATAAGGGTATTTTATGCCTCGAGGTGGCTGTAAGGGACTCCATATCGCTTTGTGAGTGTGTTTGGAGAGATTAAAACGAGGGAGATTTACTTACGTTTTGGTTGTCTCGTATACTTCGACGTGCACCAACATGCATCTCACACTGTACGGGCGTTATTGTGTTCGGCATACCATCTGAACCCGCCTTGAAAACGAACTCGCGATTTGCGGTTTAACAGCAACAGCATCAATTAAAAAAAAACATGGTTGATCTCTCCGTCATAGGAATCGGTATAACACGAAAGTGAACTGTGTCTTCACAGGAGTAGTTAGTTGACCGTTTATTGTGCACTGATTTATGAGAGTAGGAATGAGAGTAGGCATAGGAATGATGAAAAAAAAACGCGCCTGATGATTGAGGCATGGCATATCGAAAATAGTGGAAGCGCATGCGTGAGCCAACCATCCATTAACTAGCATAAAAATGAAATCAAATGCCTTAACAGTTACCTTTCACGTAAACCCCCACGCGTGCCGCATTGATAGGTTCGCCTATCGCATGGGCGTGCGCAGATAAGTTTTCGTGCCTTCTTTGTTTTCCGCCGTTGTGCGTCTCTTCAGTTGTTAGTCGGCGTTTTGTGGCGTCTTGACTTCTTTCTTGCGTCCGCGTTTGTAGGCCCTGTCTTTTAGAAGGAGTACTTACCAACTAGCTCAGCTCTCAGTTATTCTATGTATGAAAGCTTGCAGAATGTCTATTGGTGTTTGGCAGCTATAGCACCGTTGGACGTGGATGCACCGACGGTGGCGCCTAGTGGCACATCTCCATCCCGACGACTAACGTCCACGACCTTGGATTAACCCTTGTGGTAGCTGAAGTAGTTAACATATGGCCGACATATCCCCGACAAATCATATGGTGAATCCCGTGCAAAGATGGCATCAACGAGCACGTAATGAACACTGGCACTCGATATGCACTGATTCGAAGCGTAGTCACCTGACGAAACGCCAAGGCGTGCGCTCCCCAGTAATAGGGTAACCCACGCCTGTGCTCACGCATATACCACACAGCGCTTCAGGAACACGAGAGGCGGAGCACGTACTTCGTCGTCACCAAACCGAAACATCACGTACGGCGCATTGCACCGACTGTAGAGTTTCCTACAATAATGCACTGAAAGCCTCCGTTGCACTGAAACTACCGAAGAGCTCCCTGTCGACACTCGTTAGTGTCATGACTCAGTACTTCACTTCACCGCCTCTAGACGGCGGCACCGCGCCGCCAACATCACTGTGAGAGGGAGGTGTGAGGGATATAAGGCGCGCTTGTAAATTCTCGTGCAAGTGCGTCGGTGGGGCAGTGAGTAGATCGCCGGGCACCCGTCGTCGCGGACCGAGAGGTCGTGGGTTTCATTCCTAGGTCCTCCAAATCAACGAAACTTTTTCTTCTGGTTTTTCTTTGTCATCTGTTCGTGTACATTTTACTGACGTCGCTTCCGTGACGGAAATGATGTCAGTGAAGTCTTGTTGGACCCCTGCATAAAACACTTTTGTGTTAAAAAAGTGGAAAAGAAAGGAGAAATAAAGAACCACAGCTGGTCCCTCGGGTTCCTCTGTTTTAACGGAAAGCAGTGAAAAACATCACCCTACCTGAAAAAAAAAGTCACCTAAGTGAAAAGCGAGAAACACTGACAACAATTTTAGGATGTTTCGGTCTCGAATATACGTATACATGAAATTCGTACTTAGTATGATGCCACTGATATTACTTTGTGCCTGTTTGCGTATACACTGTAGAATAGCAACAAGCTGTGAGCATTCCAATCCGTACAAAAAGGTTTAATGGCATGAAGCGTGGAAACTTGGGCTAGTTGGTAGGACATAAATATACGAACAGCGCAACAGACAAAGACTGACGAAGAAAACACCACACAGCGCTGACTTTTTGTTGAAAGTCAGCGCTGTGTGGTGTTTTCTTCGTCAGTCTTTATCTGTTACGCTGTTCGTATATTTATGTTTAATGGCAGTGCGGTGTTAGCGAACAGAATTTTTGAAACGCGCATGGACTACTCCATGCAAGAAGATTTTGCACCGTAGTACATAATGTTGTGTAAGCAGCGTTGTTACGTCCCACCTGCCCCGCTCCACTAACCTCTGCTAGCTAGGGCACCCAGTCACGTACGTCTCGTTTAAGAAAGCGTGCTCTATTGTGTTTTCAACGTGTCTACCGAAAAATGCGAATTCAACGTGACTCTCCGCAGTGTCTGAGCGCCCAGATTGTGTGCGGATCGGGCTCCAAAGAATAATCCACATGACGGGCCGAATCACTGATAAAGCTCGCAGACGAGCGTGACGTGGCTGAGCTTGAACGTCTACGTTGACGATGTCCTTGTGCATACAACGGGATTCGGCGGTACTGAGTTACGCAATGGCTTAATTACGCCGACGGTATACGCTGGCAAGAACAGCGGCATCAGCACATGCGCCTCTGCTTGATTTACACTTCTAGGGCGGCATCCACCACTTTGTATTGCTCAAACGAGATGCTTGACCCATCTAAGGTGAGTCAAACATTTCAGTCGATAAATACGTGGAAGCTGGCATAGCTCGCCGTTCCCAATATAATTTGATCTTCTTTTAGACTTGTGACGGCCCATCAGGGCACTGTAAGCGTTTTCTGTTTTCATCGAAATATCGCAGAAAGCTCGCGGAAATCGCTCACCTCCATGTTCTTTCTGCAAAACTTGTTAATTAAATAAAACAATATGTGGACCTGGAACGGCGGGAGTCAGTGCTGCTGCTGATAATCTTTATCGTTTTTTACAGCGAAAGCTGTTATGAGATCACAACAACAGTAACGTAATTGTCCGCCGCCGCCGGTGTCCGTAACCGCTATAGCGCTAAATTAAAAAAAATGAAATGAGCAAAAGACACTCAGTATCGGATGAGATTTGAAACCGGGCCCCCTGCGCGGCAGTCGCGTATTCTACCACAGAGCCACGCTGGTTTTTTTTTTGTTATTTAATGCATGGGAATAATGCCATCAAATCTCGCCATCTATTACAACATAATTCATCGCTTTAGAATTACACTCACATGCACATATGCACAAAACACACATAATTTCACACAGTCCAAGGAATCTTCAAAAGTCCGGTAAACAGACACAAGCGTTTGGAACTGCTTTGCAAAAAGACCTTATAGAGGCGTCATCCCGGTCAAGGAATCCTTGCATGATGCCTTACAGATATGTAGCGGGTACCTCGCTTATCCGCAGAAAGACGAAGAATGGCATAGGGGGTGCTTCTCTACTTCACAGGAATATAATTTATGGTGTAGTGGGTACCTTGCATGTGTACTTGTATTAGTTGCCCCAAGAGAGTTTAGAACGGGCTCTAGAAAGGCCGCCCTTTCAGCTTTCGCTGGTACTGCGCTGCGCGTTCTGTGCAGGCCTGGCGTTTTTTTTTTCTAAACGCGATGCATTTCTTAGCGAACCTTTGGCATTTTGAGCGTTTCTGTCTATCTATCTATCTATCTAGCCACCTACGTCTGGGTGCTCTCATGATCGCCTCCTTAACTTGGTGTAGACCATAATTGGAGCGGAAGGGTAAGAGGATATGACGAATATGACTGTCGGGTCATGACATCAATAACGTGAAAATCCTGTCGCTTACGTCGTCAAACCCTTTCTTCTAGACACGTGTGGCACATACCCGTGAACTACGGGCCGCGGTGTACGGGTATGCGCCACAGGTGATTGGCAGTTTATATCTACCAAGGAGCGGCGGGAACAGACATTGGTGACTTAAATGCGAGAGCGTTAGGAAAAATTGACATCGGTAGTGTTGACCCGACGAATGGAAAGAATGAAAATTAGGATCCCAGCAGGAATCGAACCCAAGCATTCTGCGTGGCAATCAGGTATTCTACCGCAGAGCCACGCCAGGTCTATAAACTGGTTTGGAAAGACAGCCTATGCAGGCGTAATGTCGATGCAACGTCAATTGTGGTTGCGGTGCTGGCTATCTAATTTAACAAGAAAGCAATAAACGCCACATGATACTCCTACGACGTGTACTCCTAAGATACGGGCGTCATATCAGATTAACGTCTGTGGTTCCAGTGTTGGCTCCGCTATTATAGCAGTCTAATAAACATTACATATTTACTCCTATGATTCAGCAAGGTATATTGAAGAATTTGCTCGACCCCGGAGGGATGCATTAACGAAAGTTACATATGATGTTCACATCACCGCACCGTAAACTGCACTTAGTCCGCCAGAACGACGCAGTGTCCCCTTCATTTCTTACGAGGCTGGGCCATGGCCTCATGCTGACCGAGGATGATGCCAGGTTGATTGACAGCCGCTTTGTAGACTAGGCTACGTCGGCTACATACGCCCAGGTAGTCTACGAATACGAGAAACGCCATCCACTGATGTTGGTGTATGTAGCACTATCCAGGTCTACCACCCTCGACGGCCCATACCTCACCAAAGCGAAGGGTCACTTCAGGTTGCGACATGTCGCCGCCTCTATCGACAGACAATTTGTCGACGAAATGAGCGAGGCATCCACGAATTCCTACAGCTGTACTATACTTCATACTTCACTACACATGGAGCCCTCGTCACCGTGATCACGACCGGATCCGATAACAAGTCATGACCAGCTGCTGGTGCTCACTGATCACGCTGATGATGGCTTTGTTCAAGAACTATCAAGAACCTCTACCATACATGCACACGGGTTCGTGAAACGTGCGTGCGTTCTCCATCATAAGGGGCAAGTATAAGCACTACATATCAGCTTACCGCTTCTGGTGTTGGTAATACCCACGTTGCCGTTGGCAGCGTTTCCCTACTGTAAACAACTGGTTATATAACACATGTGGGGCTCTTCAACATTTAAGTGTGCGTATAAAATATATACAAATCTTTAGCGTCTTTTTGTAACGTTTCGCTCAGTAAAAAAAAATTACGCTACAGTCACCTTCCCGCCGCATGCTTCGCAAAGCATCGACTCCCACGGTACGTAGGATCTGCCGAATTTTTTTTTTTCTGATCAGGTTTTCATACACTTACGGCCGCCTAGCATTTTTTTTTTCTGGCTATTTCTGATCTTTCCATTCTTTATTAAAGCTTCTATTTCTATAAAATGTAATGTTAGTTACGCCTGTAACAACTCCCTCCTTTTTTTCTACCAGAACCCTAAACGCCGTTAACTTACCTTGACTACCGACCAGTTAATACTTCTGTCCGCTTTGAAACCCACTTCCTCTGAAAGGTAGGTAGGTGCCTATACTACTGGTCCTACGGGGTAAACATCGTGGTGTTCAATTACAGTGTGCTGAGTAGTTTCCAGAATTTAACTGCGCCTCGTCCTGTTACCATTCGCCTCATCCTGTTACCAGTATTTGCTCTGGTGTGTTTTTGTTGTCGGGCAGACAGCTCGGGCTTGGAATATCACTGCGTCGTGTTCGTTTTCCCACAGACTGCTCCCTTTACAGAGTAAAGTCGAATTTACAATACACACACTTCCAGAAAGCACGGTAACCATAGGCGTGCGCACGGGAGGGGGGCAGCCCCCCCCCCCCTATTCACCTAAGAGGGGAGGGGGTCGCAAAGTCAGCCCCATACATTGACATAATAGGGAGGGAGGGCGCAATGTCAGTGCCATACATTGACATAATTGGGAGGGGGGGGGCTGCGACGAACATTCGCCCTCCCCCCCCCCCCCCCTGAAAGGGAACGCTGCGCACGCCTATGACGCTAATATATATATAGTCGCGTCTCAGGTGTCCTGTTTGCAAGTGGACCGCGATAATACTCGCCGTATACGGTGAGTATTCACCGTATACTTTGAGTATATAGAAGAGAGCTTGCCATAACGTTTTTAAAACTTCTCGTTTACTAGCTTAACTCAGCAACAGCGTCGATGCTTTGAAAACTTAACAAGGAAAGACATATACGCTGCTCAGAAATGGAAGCTGCTCAAGATATTCATTAGTAGTTGCCGTATACAAACATTTGCGACCTGGCTTAGTCAATGCCGGCTGCCGCTTTAAATCCTGCGACAAAGAGGCAATGTTGAAGCGGGAAGCGGAAGAGGCGCGCGAAGGGATAAACTGAAACGTTGGCGGCGAGGGATAAGGCACGCTCGAATGTGCGACGCGCTGGCATCGTCATGCTTTACACAGACATTCATGCTATAAGCCAGCACGTGTCCACTTTTGGAAGAAATTCGCCGCGCTTTAGCGAAAATAAGGGCTCGCTGCATCCGCATGAAAGCGGCGAGAGGAACGAATAAAAAGAACGACATAATGCAACAAAGAAATGCGAACTTTAGCGAACGAGCGCTCGTACAGTATACGTTGGCGTGTTTGGGGATGAGCGCATGACTAAATGGCCAGCCAGAGTGCACGCGCGTTTGCGAACGTAAGAGGATGTAGACGGCAAATGGGGGAACCGCTCCGGCGTAAACAGGGAGACTGTCGTCCGCCGGAAGAATATGGGTTTCCGGCCGCATATTTTCTTCCGTCCGGTATTCTCTCCCTATATACTTTTTGGCCCGTAATGCGTTCTACACCTCTCTCTGGCGCCAGAGCCGTCCTCTCCCTTTTGCGCCCTTTCTCTCTCTCTGTCTCGTTTTATCTGCTTTTATACTGCGATGAACGCTTTCACTGCGTTGTCTCGCTCTTTTTGTAGAGAGATATAACACTCTGTTTTAATAATTGTAATGCAGTGGCAGTCGTATTCGCTGTTGTAGTAGCAGTGGTGGTAGTAGTGGTTGTTGATGACGTTGTTGATAGGGATAATAAATAAAGTGCGCGACAACCACGGAGAGAACAAAACGTGCAGTTCTCTTAGATTGTTTATGCGGGACACGGGTGATGCCGTAATGTCGGCGTGCGGTGGCTATAGACTCCTTGAAGACGCGTCTCGGCATAGTGCCATACCGTCTGTCGCAGCGGTTCATCCTTTAACCATGGCAAGCAGTGCGCGAAGTGCCTTAAGTAGTGGAACTATATGTTCAACACGAACCGTGCCGGGGTGAGGGCGCGAAAGTTGCGAGAAAAACGCCACGGTTCGCGCTCGCTGTGCATGAGTCTGAATCGTCGGCTTTTTCGTTTTCTTCACTTAAAACATCGCGTTGCTAAACTCGAGGACGTGGTTTTGATACTCAGCCACGGCGGGTGCCGTTTGCTGGGGGCGAAATGCAAGAACGCCCGTGTACTTAGATTTTAGGTGCGGGTTCAAGAACCATGGGTGGTAGAAGTTAATTCGGAGTCCCCTATACCGGCGTGCCTCATAATCATATCGCGGTTTTGACACGTAAGTTAATAAATTCTCGTTTTAGTGTGAGTAGGCAATAGAGAAAAGTTTACTAGCGCGAAAATAAATACTTTTAAGCAAGAATAAATTCTGGAGAAACCTTTAACAGACATTTGCATCCCAGCATTCCCATGGCGGCAGAGCAACCGTTAAGAAACTCGCATATGCGGTGACGCCAGATCTCCCTCCCGCAGATAATGCTGCAAGAAACTCGATGTCTTAGGGCGTGTCGATACCATAGCAGTAATGGTATCGCGTCACAGGTGGCATTATCCTGGCAGTCAGGGCCGACAGTTACTGCTTCCAAGCGTCATAAAAATAGGTGCGCGAGGAGGTGCCCTAGTTTTATGTCGTCACCATCGAGACATAACAGCTATACTTCCGCGGCACTACCTCACATGAATGACATCGCGACAATATTGCAGATAAAAGTAATGTGCAACTACAGTAGTCTAACGACATAGATAGTCACGAACATCACTAAACATAAAAGCATACCGGTTATTCCGTGTACTATAAAAAAGTCAGGTATTATTAGGCTGTGCCTGCTCGATCATGTGCGGATCTATTGCTCACAACGTCATAGAGTCATTTTCATTTGTGTGCACTTGGTCCCGTGACTACACATATGACCTCTCAACTCTTTAGCGGGAGTGCTCCTTTGCGCTGGTAGCGATGACAGAGTGTTCATGTTGCCACGTCATTAGACCTTTGCGCTTTGTTTTGGTTGCAGTCTCCTTTGGCACGTACGACCGAATTTCCAGCACCCTTTTCGTCGCACTAGAATCTGCTGATTTTAGGTTGCATTCTAGTGCCTATTCTTTGAATTCGCAATGACTACCGCTGGATTGGGAATTACAAAAATAACCCGTAAAATGTCCTACCACGACCTGAAACAAGAGCTTTTTTCGCAGATGGTAATTAGCTTTGGACTCATGATACCATTGCTCGGGGCAAAAAATACTAAACGCCTTCCCGACACGCTCTAGCCAACTGAACTCAGCCAGCTGGTTGACCTCCCTGCCTTCCCCGTATTTTCTGTTCAAGGAATTAACTTAAGCTGTTCTCGAATGTGCAACGTACTCCTTCCTGGTACCAAGTTGAATTAGTTATTAGAACCTAATAAAATCAAATTTTGTAATTTACCATCCAGAAGCTTTACAACGAGCTGTCATAGACACCGAAACAAACCCACACCAGAGTGCAAGCCACCTATCGAAGTCGCGACTTCGTGCCAGGCAGAATAACCCCATTGCTTCTGAACTACGATGACGGGTCAAACGTACCGAGCTAAGTTGAAGTGCAACGTGTCAGAACGATCCGTTTCTACTGTTAGCGCGTATCCGTCTTCGAACGTAATGCGGATCGTCAGAGCTGTCCAAGAGTGTTTGTGCAGCGTTAGTTTGACTGCGGGGATGCAACTGGCGAACGAAACAGGTCAGCTCTTCTCCTGACTGAAGGCATGCCATGTGCCGTGAAGGCCAGCGTCCGGCGCATGTGCCTCGTCTTGCTCACCAAAAGGACGCTGATTCCCTTTCGCTTGTCCCCGCACACTTCCGATGGTTGGGCGTCAGATGCCGCGTCCTCTGGCAGCCGCAGTCGCACGCTCGCTGAGGCTCTCCCCAACGTTTGCTCCTGAAGCGATAGCAGGGCGGCGGTCGTTTTCTGCTCATTGATTATGACTGAGTAACGCAGACTCCACTAATATTACTTCTTCCATTTATGAGAAGTAAACACACACACACACACACACACACACACACACACACACACACACACACACACACACACACACACACACACACACACACACACACACACACACACACACACACACACAGCACGCACGCACGCACGCACACGCACACACACTTGGAGGACGCTTGAGCGTCGCCTTAAAGGGGCCCTGCAACACCTTTCTTAGTTATATTGGAATAGACTCACTATTCACGTATGACTCTTCACGAGTCATATGCCGCAAAAATTTTTCGAATCTGTCAAGTCTAAGTGGTGTTACCAAATTATAGAGAGTACGTTCCGCAGCTTTCTCCCTCCACACAACGCCGCGAGCGCGCGGAAAGCTGCGCGGGGCGTGACGGGAGGGAGGGCGGAGGTGCGAGGAGGCGCCGAAGAGTTACGTCAGCGCCGGCGGCATTTTTTTCATTTTTTCCTCTCTGGCGTCTCGGCGCTACCACGTGGTCTGTGGCGCCACTTCCGGTCGGCTTGCGTGGTGGTCGTCGAGCGGAGCCCATCGCAACCGTGTATCGTGCGTGCTTGAAAACTGCGAGTCGGTTTGGTAATGTTGGGTGTGCACCTCGAACTGCCGTAGTGTTCTCATCGCTCTGCCAACCATGGACGCAAACCTGCGAGCGCGTTTGGAACGAATGACAGCTGAAATGGGTTTCGACCCACACTCCGATACACCGCCTCGTCGCACTGCTCGCGCTTGAATCGTATTCAACACGGCAAAGCTGTCTGCACCCTTCTCCCAGTAGCGGTACTTCGATGCTGTTTGCTCTTCAAATGCGGGCGCACAGCGAGTACGGGCTGACAACAAAGAACTAAAGACTAGAAGAAAGGATCGTGGGGCATCGGGCCGGCGCGGACCCATCCCCCGGCTGTCTGCAGCTACCGTGAAAATGCGAGTTGCTTGGTTGCTGTGTCGCGGTTTCTCGGGAACGTGATACTACGGGGAGGATACGCCGAGGTACGGCTCGATGACATACTGAACAGACAGCGAACGGGACTCTCGCCATACAGCGAACACAGGTATCCTAAGCTAGCCGGCGCCAGCATTGTTATCGGAGAAATCCTGCATCGCTGTCTCGGTCGGTCGTGAGAACGTGTCGACGATGCAGTTTCCAGCTGACGAGGCAACACTCGAACGGCTGCCACTCTCAACGGCAACCGGCGATGGTCAAAAGCACAGAAAATTCACGATTTCGGCACTGCGCATGGTGAAGAAAACGCAACCACGCAATTACGAGCAGACGAGCTGTCGGTGAGACCGGAAGTGCTAATATTAATGTTGTTCGGTGTTTTAACGGCATAACACAATATAAACATACATATTATCTACTTATTGAGCTCAAAATTAACAACGAAGGTAATAACGAGGGTGTTATCGTGATTATAACATCAGCCAATGGTGGAACTGCCGACAATCGCGTCATATATTGCGGACTAATACATCATTTGTCGAGAGAAGAGGGAGCGATTTTCAACTGACTTTGAGAATTTATTGTAAATTGCAGGCCGCTTGCTTCGCTATAATATTTGGCTCGCGTGTTCTCGGGAGCCTCGACTACCGATTGGCAGCGCTTATTGACCCTGCTCAAAAAGTGTTGCAGGGCCACTTTAAAACGAGATAGCTAATCGGGCCCCGTGCGCATCGCCTTCCCAACTGATAACCTGGCTTATGTTCTCGGTGCATGCCTCAAGTGTGTCGCAAGGAAACGAACGTCTGTGCTCGTAACAATGGCCGTTTCAAACTATCCTAGAATGCCTATTGCAAGTATAGTTGCGCAGTGCCCACTACGTCACAATTCCTCCCTTTGCGAATCAGCGAAGGGCTCATTACGTGTCCTATGGGTCCACTACGCGTCATTTTTTGGTGGCGGACGACGCTGATTTTTTCGCTCACAACCAAGGACGCCGACACCGACGCTGACGCCGACACCAGAATTTCTGCTAAACGAGCTCTTTAACGCTATCGCGTTAAAAGAATAAAAAGACGAGAGAAGGCACAAGGAGGGACAAATGTTGGGTGCATGACTCGTCGTACAAGGCATCTAGATGTAGTTTGCCCTATCACATGTCCACTCTTCCGCGACGTTACTATGTTGATGAGACAAGGGACCCCGTTGTCGGATACGACTACGTTGCGTTCGTTAACGACAGAGACCGCCAGCGGCAGCGGACTCCATCAGTCGGGCAGGTAATTGTCGATCCAGGTATGAAGTACAGCTCCGATATATGTATATATCGCGAATGATTGCCTTTTGAGTACGCTTCTTTTCGAAAGGAGATCATTCGCGTGCGCGCACCTGCAAATGTTTGCTGCATTCGACACCACACGGCAGAGTGTAAGCCTTACAGCGCGTAATGTTGGCGCTAGCTATAGCGTTACTGTTCCGTAAAATGGGCGCAAATACCGTTGCGATGTTGTCGCTTGTTATTCACTCGTTATCAGACAATTTCTCACTTTGATGGTCCAGTTTTTTTTTCCGTTGGACGAAGAAACACAGCGCCGGCCATGTCTTCCGCCATGTTTTTCACCGGCCAGGCGGGATTCCGCCAAACTTGACTTTTTTGCTCCGTTATGCCATACGAGAGTTAAAGCGGTATACTGTCAAACAAGACAGGTACACCGGCGTTTCGATTGCCTGGACAATAATCTCGCTGCTCTGGTACCAGCTTTCATTTTCGTTTGCATAACACTGCAGTCTTTCAAATGTCGAAGAAGAAAGGAAACAATAAAAAAAAAGGAGCACGATCATGATAACAAAGGTAACTAAAGTCAAGAGGCAAAATAGATTGTGCAAATACTTTAGTATGATTATTGCATATAATCGCAATTAACCGCAGCATAGGAAATTCTGCAGGGCTTCAGGAAAATATTTGGCAACTATGACACTTTGTGATTATTTGTTCTAGTCCTCAACTGTTCGAGTGAAATAGGCTAATACTAAACTGGTCAGGTCTTGCCGAATTAGGCTGTCAACATGCAGTTGTGGTAATTGCTTATTTTACGTGTGGTTGGAGAACACTTGCATGTAGGTCAAGGGAAAATGATGAAGTCAAGAGTTTGGCGGAATACCTCCTTGCCGGGGAATGACATGGACGAAGAAAACACAGCGCCGACCAAAGTAAAAGTATATTCTTAAAAACACGTTTCGGCTCCCACACACGAACCTTGTTCACAATCGAAACGTCTTTTTAAGAATATATTTTTACTTTGGTCGACGCTGTGTTTTCTTCGTCCAATGGAAAATTACTAACTTATTACTAACCAAAGATTTTTAAAAGGTTAAACGGGCTACTCTGCCACACCTTTGGACTGATGGAATCTGAGTGGCTGGTATAGACTGGTGAATCAGTTCTCCATTATGTGCTATATACAAAGCAGATACCTGCCTCTGAACATTTTCTGTAAGCGAGATATCGTTTGATATATAAAGGTCCCTCACAATGGTAGCTTCGGACGAATTATGGAATTATACGCGTGTACGTCCGTGGAGTTTTACATTATAAGGCGTTATCTGAAGTTTGTGGCGGAAAGGACCAAGGTTGTTTTTTGTGGCTGCTGCTGATGAAGTGAGATAATTTAAGTTTTCAGTCCATGTCAACGGTGAATTACGACACTTAAATGTGACTTACTCGAAAAGTGTAGCAACTGGAGTGATGCTGATAGTATAGGTCAGTGGTTCTCAGCCATGAATGTTTCGGGGACCCCTTATGGACCAGAGGACGTGATGAGGGACCCCTTGCAGTGAGAGAAAAAGGGAAAGGGGGGGTAATAACGCAATATGCAACGTGAAATAGGTGCCTTTTATTTCACCCTGGCAAAGAATGGTCAAGCTTAAGTGCCACGCCGATTCGTTCTTAACAGCTTATCAATAAGTTATGCGGTCTGCAGCCACATTCAAGCTATTTCTAGTTATGCTTGCTATTCACGTATGGAAGTCTAGGGAAAGTAAGGTCGCGCGCATATGTCCTAAAAAAAAAAACTGCCACAAAAGCTTTACCGCCCCCTCATGGAGAAGGGCAAAAATTAGTCAACTCCGCTGCAATGCGAAAGTGCTATGCGGCGAAGCATATCAAAAATCAGAAGGGGCCGCTGTCACGGAACACGTTTTTTTTTTTCGACTATGGGTTTCACGGAGCCTCATAAATGGCTTCGCAGACCCCCTGGGGTGAGAACCACTGGTATAGATGAAGTCATTGGGACTATTCTTTCCAGTAATACGTACAAAAGCAGTCCTTTTTTTTACGACACTGATTAGTGTGCAGTTATCATTAAACCACCATGAGACTTTATTTTCAAGGCATTGTTCAGCATAGAAAGTTGTGTTCAACAGAGCACGCAGCTGTTGTTGTGTTTTTATTTTCTGGCCTATTTCTGCATTTCTTAAGTGAATCGCAACCTTCAGTTCGCTCGCATTACAGAAAGAAGCAGCGCGCTGCACCGAAGAAAGCTTTCCCACGAGTATCAGTTTGGGCGAGTTGGCAATCTATGCCACTGTCTACATTAGCGCGTACTACAGCATAAGCAGTGGCAAAAAAGAAGAATGCACGCATGTAGGCGGCGCACTGACAGCGACCGTGTTCTTCCTTGCAGTGCTCAATAAATTTTGGGATGAAGTTTATAAACAAGAGACGCCTAGATTACGCTTGCTTCACTTGTCAGCGTGCATCCATCACGGGGTGGCTCAGTTTTGTGCTCAGTTCTCAACCTTCTTCTGCCGTTTTGCCCGGTCTGATTTCTCGGTTGCTGCTGGTTTCCGCACTCCGGTTGGGGCGGAATGAAGTTTGGTATACGTTAAGATGAAGTTTCGGTATACGTTAAGGAACCCCGCTTCGCCTCACATCCGGGAGCCCTCCCTGCGCGACTCACAACCTTCAAGTAATCGCCGGCGTGCTGGGTCGATGTTCTTGCAAGGGCTTTGTCAGTGCGTTTGCTTGTGGAACGAGCGCTCACAAAAAAACTGGATTTCGCCGCTGCGCTAAAGTCGACAACAAGTTCGCTTTGCTCCAAACTGCTCTAGATAGGCTGCGCCCTAGAATCATCGGTGTCGCGCTTTGGGCACGGCGAAGCAGAGGAGAATGGGGGCCACTGGAAGCTGTAGCCCTTTATTCTTTTCTCCCTTTTAGGCAGACATCCGCAAACGGCATAGAAATACCTGTATAGCAGATTACGCGGATGCGCGTAACAAAAAGAGCCAGGGACCTGCTTCATTTTAATCAGAGTTTGAGCAAAACAGCGTAATTGCCTATACTTTCCGAATTGATTGACATGTATCAAGAGAGGTTAGCGTGCTCGTTGGTCAAAGTTCCTTGCGCAGAACTCGTGCTCCTGATTTGAGTGACCTTTTGGACGTAAGGTATGTCCCGCGCGATAATACGGCCTCGTTTCCGCTATAGGAGCTCACGGGCGGGGTCTTATCATGGCACATCTTGCATTATATATTACATGTTCCTGTCGTGTTCGCTATCTAGATTGTCGCTGCTTTTTTTTTTTTGTATTCGCTACCTGGATTGTTGCCCGGTCTTAAGGTTTTATGCGACAGGTTGTAGAACCGGAGTTCTCAGTGTAGCCTTTCTTGTTTTTCTTATCTGCCAATTGCCGTCCGTTGAACATGTCGGGCTGGCAATGATTGCTCTGTTCGCAATGGGCTCATTTTCCCTCAGTCCCTCTTTCTGTCTAGATTTCTTAACTTACGCATACGCTGAACAAGACATCAAGAGCGTAAAAAAATAGACGAAAGACGAAGCGAGGGGACACAGGCAAGCGCTGACTTCCAGCATTGTCCCCTCGCTTCGTCCTTCGTTTATTTTTTCGCGCTGTTGATGTCTTGTGCAACTGAGTACCAACTAGCCCGAAACTTCACGCTAATAAGTTATGCATCCGCTTTCTCCGATGCTAGATGGCAACACGCCATATTTTTCATTCTGAATGACCGGCTTAGGGGCTACGAGATCACATATATTTTCCAGCTAGCACATATTCTATGCTCGCATTAATCACATCTCTGGTAAAGCACTGCTGAAACTTGGTTACCTTAAATGAACTTGAAAAAAGTGCAGCAATAGAATGTAACCTAACTGCTTACAAATAACTAGTTCGCCCGATCCTAGAATACACTTCAACTGTTTGGTCGCCTCACTTCGCGTCTGACATTGAGCATTTGGACTCAGTTCAACAACAACAAAAAAGTCTGATTCAACCAAGGTCGATATGATCGCAGCTTTTCACCTTCATGAGACACTCACATCATGTTATTGCAGACTGCGAAAAGTAGGCGCACGCGGGAACAAATGATCTTGCTGCACAAGATCATTCACACGTCATCCCGCGTTCAAGCACCCTTCTATTTTATACGTCCTGCTACACGTGCAATCCGACATAACTACAGACTAAACATCATTCCTTTCAGGACGCATATACACTGTTTTAATTTTTTTTTCGACTCGCAGATGAAGTTTGGAACAATCCGGATAGTTCGCTTCACGCATTTGCCTTTGAATAATTCGTTGAGAAATTACCTAACCATATCACACAATATTCCGTTATGTATACTCCTAGCGCTTTTTCTTATGTTTGTACTAAAATCTGTACCTACTACGGCTGTGTCGCTAAATAAAAACAGCAGTATTTTGCAAATAAAGGGAAAGTAATCACGAAGCGACCTGTTAGCGCGCCACTTCTTTATTTCCGTGTTAGCGCTTGCACTTATGAAGAGAACGACCCGAACCTTCGTGAAACGCTCGCGACTGTTCACAGGCACCCATACCTGACGCTTGAAAGGCAAGTCATCCAAGCCGAATCACCCTCCCGATAGATGTCAGACGAGAAGAGAAACCCATCTTTCCTTCATGTTCGAAGGGAGCGTTGCGATATGGCTTCGTGTGTCCTTGTTTTATTTTGCGTTTGGGTCTTTCACGTGGTGACAAAATGGTGGCCCACGATTATCGGTTTCCTTCTTTAGCAGCGGCAAGCACCGCCGCGCCCTTTATGGAGAGACAGCGTGCTTAGGGAGCGACATCGACGGTGGAGCAGCAATCGATGTCATCGAGAGAAGGACAAAGGCGATCGCCAAGCTCGTTTTACAGGAACATGGGAATGATTGCGGTATTGCAACGATGGTGAACGCTGAAGTAGATGCGTGGAATCTTCGTAAATGGGTGTGCAAAATATGGTTGACGTCGTGCGACGCAACCGCGTTACTTTGCACGTCACGAAGCTTTGTAACGGCCGACCAAGCGTTTGCGTGGTTAATTAAGCCTCGATTCGATAAGCGCATCGAAGATCGCAGCCCATCCGCGAAGGTATAACGCCCTTACAGTATCCGAGTTGAAGAAGGCTTTAAAGTTTGCGGCACCACGACCGCTATGCATTAGACGTCTAAGCACTGCACTAATACTGCGGGGCGAATTGACAAAGATTTTTCTTCTTAAGCGCTACATGACATTGGTGGGCTGCGTTCGCTAATATTCCCAGCATGACAAGTGGCCGTTCTGTGCTCTTAGGAACAAGTCTGACGCAGGAGCTATATATGTAATAATGGGACCCTGATTATTAATCGAGAAAGCTATTCAGAAGGCGTTTTGCCGTCCGAAGGAAAAAAAAAAAAGAATCTTGTAGGCGTTTCTTTTTAATCTTGCGGCGGAAGATCGCAACCTTATTGCATCTCTTCTGACACATTCAAATAAAGGAATGCAGCTCTCCGCCGAAAGTCGCCGAGCTCAGTGTTCGCTGCACATTGGCAGCCGCACTAAATTTCGCTGTAGTGGTGGCACGCTAAAGTTCTTATGATTACAGTTGTGTTGAAGTAAAACCTGCTAAGGCTCCTGCGAACTTTGTCGTTTTAGCGGGCATCGTTTAGGAGGGCAACTATATCAGTGTTTTTAACACCAAGGAACTTGTTGGCTGTGTTGGATATTTGAGTTAGAATACATTTAGTGGTAAAATAAGGTAAAAAAAAAACTGAAGCAACGTAATTGCTTCTTGTTTCCAAAGAGGTGCCTTTCTGAGCAGTACTTTGTAGACGCCTCCGATAGCTGCATTACACCTCCAGGCATTAATTTTTACGATTTTTTCCTGGCGCGTGCTTTCCGTGCAACACTGCACGTGGCCGCTGATACTGTGTGTGAGAGGAATGAAACGCACCAGTAGATGGCTGCAGCGTGTGCTCTATATTGCTTCATCACATCAGTGAGAGTGGCTTGCGGCGCTATTGGCGATTATCATTAGGAAATGGTAAATGGTCGTGAATGCGACGGCGAACCCCGGGCGGCGCACTAAAGCCGTTTCACGGCGGGGCAGCTATCGTAGCAGGTGAAGTCGCCAGTCAGGGTCCATAGAATACAATGAAAGGTTGGTGATATTTTACCATTTCGAATGTCTAAGTGGGATAATATAGCGTCGATCTTGAACACGGACACGACAGCTCGTATGGGACAGCTTGAATAGATGTATTGGTACGCCCTGAACTTCCTGTCAAGCCAAGCGCGCGGCCTTCCTCTTCCCAATGATTGCCGGTATTTCGTTAGTAGCTAGGCAGCCGCTTGAATACAGTATCATGGGCTTCCTCGATAGCTTGATAGTGAGCAGATATAATTGAATACGTCATCTATATACGAGAATCATGAGCCAAGGCAAATTGAAGCGTACGAAGGGCGGTATTGGAATAACAAAAAAAGTTTTCCGCTGATTAGATGGTTGTTACAGCACATTGTTGCGGATGTGATCGAATATTTTAGCATGGTTAGAGACAGCGTCCGACGGGACAATCACTGCTCCGGCAGAGCTGTTCGAACTGGTAGAACCGTCCGTCTAACGATGGCCGGAGTCAACTTCCACTTCCCAGTCTTATCGTTCGAGCGATTGACATTTGCATTCACGGCTCTGGTTTCAGTTGGAGGTAAGACAAGTGAAAACCAACTGTACGGCAAGTAGCCGTTTCTTTTTTACGTTCTTTTATACTTCCTTACATATATATAAGAAAAAGAAACTGTTGCACTCACAAAGCGAGGGGAAAAGAAACACTGTGACTTAGAAATACGAAAAAGAAAAGGTATGCTACGAGCTTCACACTCATTTCGATAACCGCGTACGCTTCCGTTTATAGACGTTGGTGAGGGTATTTGGAATGTCGCTTGATCCCACTGATGAAATATGTCTGTCCGGACTTGAAAGGGGCGCGCAGGGGTCAGTACTGCTGAAGGCAAGGTGGAGAGTTCCCAAAGAGACACTGGAGCTTGAAGGCGGGCATAAAAATAACGCTTACTGCTCTCAAACCGTCGCGCATGGTGCAAGCATCTGTGCTGCGAGGTCGATCTGAGGAGAATCAGAAGGCAGTGACATCCGTATCTGCGGGTGTGATCCACATACCAGCAAAACGAGACCAACAAAACGTACGCCCAGAGATAGACGAACCAATTTCTGACCAGATGAGGTGCTAATATACGCTTGGTCTGATATATGGCATAGCAGCGCTTCTTGCAGCTTCCCTTACATTTTCGCGGAAAATGAAACATTGCGTCACATGCGCGAGAGGGAGATAGCGGCGCGTAATCCAGTTCCTTTTTTCCTGCATGACCTCATTTCTGTGCTGCTCATAAAGTTGGTCCGCATTGTGAGTTTTCTTCAATAGGGATTTCCGCGCGTCCCAGGCGGTTGGGTTAAACTCGCATGTACGGCTGCGCATTTTTGTGTCGTCGGCAACGTCTAAAAGAGCGTGTACAAAAGAAAGCGCGCGACGCGCGTCAAGCTTACCGATACATACATATATACATCTTTCAACGCCAAACTCAGGTCGTTCAAATCCACCGATTTCATTCGATTCCTTCCACGACCCGAGCTTCCCTGTGTTGTATGGCTTCATAACCTACACGGTGTCGAATTTAGAAACGTTTACGCGTTCTTTATTGAAGTAGATGACCATCTCTTGCGAAAGCGACTGAACTATTCACCTCCTTTCGTGTTATTGTCCCGCTGGCACGACGTCGGGCGTGAACGTTTTAAGACGGCATTAAAGCGGCTGAACTCGAGACCATTTTTGGAAACGAAAATCGTTCGACCGTGACCGTGCCCATCGCTGGCGCGGAAAGCAACCACAGATGCACACATGGTCGGAAAACCCGTGCGACCATTTATACGCGTGCACTCGTGCATCTTCACATATACGCGCTCAACAGCTGGGTTCTTTCCGTCCTTAGCCCGTTTCCTCCCTACATCTTCATCATGTAGTAGATACTTCCTAACCAGACGTGCGTTTAGTTGAACTCCATGTTTTTCCTTTCTCCTATACTTTCTCTGTTTGCCTGTAGCACACCGGAAACTATTGATTACCATAGACTCAAGTGAGGGCTTCTTACTACGACTAAACATGACGTCTTTTAGCAAGGTATTAAATCGCCTACTTTGATTCCATCAAGGTCACTTTGAAACCGAGCAGCTCGCGATGGAGCCTCGGCCGTTCTAGCTGAATTACGTGTGCGTTTTCTCGGTTGTGTCGCGCGCCTTGTCCTCGTGCGTGGTGAACACTCCATACGCGGTATGCTTTGCGTTTTGGTGTTTACAAAAAAAAAAAAAGTAAATGCGGCAGAGCATCAAAGCAGCCGTTTGTCGTATACGTACCACAAACAGGCAGTCAAAGGCGTGACTGGCTGCTTGTGTGTAGCGCCGGAGCTTTAGCGCAGCAATATTTGCTGAAGCGCCCACGTGGTATGCTATGGACCACAAGCAACGCTTCCGACTTTTGTAGAACGCAGCGATGTAAGGTAGGATGTAACGCTGAACTGAAATGATATAATTAAATTAAATTATCGGATTTTACGGGCCAAAACTACGATGTGATTATCGAGCACACCCTAATGGCAGACTGTGGACTAAGTTTGAGCACATGGGCTTGTTAGATACCCACCAAAATATATAGTCTAAGTCTAGCATTTGCCCCCCGTCAAAATGTGACTGCCATGATCGGGAATCGAACCTACATCCTCGAGCTTAGCAACGCAACGCCTTAGCCGCTAAACTACCACTGCCGGTAGACATGATAAGAATAGCGCCGCCAGCGTAAACACGAGTTAGCCGAACAGAAATATATGCAACCGGTTGTTTACGTCTTTGAAAATGCAATCAAGTAAGTTGTGATGTCTGCAGGAATGTTACATCTTTACTTCACCGTGTCATGCACGAAGCGGTGAAGTGCTTCCTACATTGCTCCATACGTCGGTATGATTACCGCAATGCACGCAATGCAGACGATGCAGAGGCAGTCGCATCGCGGAATTGCGCATCGTTTGCACCAAGAGGCCAGCGCACTGCGGCGTTTTCGGTTCATTCGTTCGGTGTAGCTCGTCATGAAGCGCTAAAAGCACGAACCCGTGAATGTTTCATAGCCGCCCGGACAGGCGAACGACGTCACTGTTTCATCCCACCACTCCGGCATAATTGGATACGTGAGGCACAGCTGCGACGTGTTTGCTCGTTGACACACTGCTCATAGCACCGAAGGCAAAACTGCTCATAGCACCGAAGGCAAAAAGCCCACAGACGATACCAATTCGTGCCTCGAGTTCTGCCAAGCGCCGTAATGCAAGCGGTCTAATGGACTTAGCGGGGATCTGTATACGTTAATGCAAGCGGGACGCTATTCGGCGCCGTAAAGCTGGTTAGCGTGCACTAACTACAAGATAACAGCGTACGTTAGAGGCTGCGGGAAGTCTTCGAAAACGGGAGAAGTGCAATGACAGCAAGTCGCGGTCGTCACGATGGCGGTGGCTTCGAGTGTCGTCTGCAGTAAGGTGCAGGAGTATCTTACGAGAGTTCTTACTGAGGCGACAGGGACGTGGTCCAAGAAGCACAATGCAATATTTTTTTATCTCAGAGCGTGAACGGCAATAATGCGTGCATTGGTACGACTACATTATGGGGCAGGCAGAGTGTGAGACCAAGCTGGTTGGCTACATGCTAAAGCAGCCTATGAAATATTCAGGAATTCCTGGCAGCATTTGACTCCGCCATGAGCAATATGAGTTAAAAGGTTTGTCATACATAGGTATACATCGAATACGTCTCTTTACTTAGCCTACGCTTCCCTTCGTCTTGAGTGGTATACAAACGGTTGCTTGCGTTGGAAGTGCTCAGTTCAGGAAGATTTCTTATCAGAGAACAAAGCCTGAAGATGAAGCCCGTGTATATAAGGAATATTTTAAATATGGGGTTTTACGTGCTAAAGGGAGAGAGAGAGATGCAAGAGGGAAAGGCGGGGAGATTAAACTAAATCGAAACGTATGGCTTGCTGCCCTACGCTAGGGTGAAGGGGAAGAAAGATGGAAAGAGCGGAGAGAAGAAGCAGGCGTAAACACACACACACACACACACACACACACACACACACACACACACACACACACACACACACACACACACACACACACACACACACACACACACACACACACACACACACACACACACACACACACACACACACACACACACGCAGGAAGGAAGGGAGGGAGGTGTGAGGAATGGGTGCTTTATAGTCAGTCGAATAGGCCACTGCTTCGCAAAAATTCAATAATTTCTTGATAGACATCCGTTGAGACGACAGTTCGGGCCGGCATTCTAAGATTGTCTATTCCGACAGAGGCCTATCATCAAGGCGGACCACCACAACCGATAGCGACAGCCTGTACGCGCTGTAACGAGGACAGCGGCAAATAACATGTTCTATAGTTCCCCCGCTGCCGCAGTGACTGCATGCAGCACTGTCATTCATGCCGATTCGGAAGGAAAGAAACTCGTGAAAGCGACATGCTAACTAAACCATAGTACTGTTATGAGGGGTGCCGTAGCATGGGAGACCGAATGAACTTTGACCAGCATTTCTTTTTGTGCGTTCTGCCTACGCAATGAAGCGTGCCTGCCGCGGCCTAGATAGAACCCGCGACCTCATGCTTAGCAGCGTGACGCCACAGCCTTTAAGTTACCGCGGCAGGTCTTCGTATCACCGTCTAACAGAAACCGAAAGAGCCAAATCTTGAAGACTCGCTATGCGAGAGTGGTTTGGAAGTTCTTTCGGAGCAGCAACTAATATGCAGATGCCAGGTACATCCACGTCTTTCACATTTTCTTCTGCACTTATTCTTACCAGGCGGACGATTTTTTCTATCGCTGGACATATTCAAACTGTAGATACACTGACAGTGAAATGGCTAATCTTGTTCACACACTTGGAGTACCTTACAGAGCTCAGGCGCGGAGCTTGCATTTGCATTACAAAAAAAAAAAAAAGCTTTTCTTTGTTTTCTGCTGTTTCATTTCTGTTTAATCATGCTAAAGGCGTAATATAATGCGGTAACGTAAAGCGCGATTTTCCCCTTGCATGCAGAGTTAAAATGGGAGAGTCTTTTCGCACCTGCGTAGCTGGGGGTCACGTGACCTGAGCAGAAGCGCCACGTATGACGTCACACCATCTCCGTACAAGTTGAATGAAAGTCAAGGTTCTGCCTGGCATGGCACACAAGTGTCCCTTTGTTGTCAGGGTCAGCGGTTGGCCCGTACGTGTCACTGAAAGAGGAGGGGGGGGGGGGATGAAAGCTGTCTAGCGCCGTGACGCTTCGCGATTCTCACTCATTTGTCAGCATCACTTCTGCCACAACCAGAATCGAAGTGACGTGCCGCTCTACCAACGGCGTCATACGTGGCGTTTCTGTTCCGGTCACGTGGCCTTGAAATGCTGAGGTGCGAACAGGCTGTCCCGTTGAAAAAACATATTTAAAAGAACTCTAGCGAAGACGTGCAGTCGTCATGAACTTTCTCCCTGTTAAGCTGCCTGAAAGCGCACCAAAAAGGATAAGCGCGTGGTTCTCTCAGATGGATAGCATCGCCGCTTAACGCGTTTATCGATCGAGAAACCTCGCGCCCGAACACGTGGCTCGGAATAAGCGCTGTCACTTTCATGCACGCTGCAATGCGGAAGTCCTCCAGACTTGCGTAAGCAGTGTGTGCCTTTTAACGGCTAAGAAGGATGTGTCTGTGCAGTTAATTGACAACTGCGCAGGTTCAGACACGACGCATGGTTAAGCGCTGCTTGTTCCGCCGCCAATTCGTAGTCTTTTGCCAGTGACCTACCAAAAGAAATTGCTGAATATTTGCACACTGCAGAGAATGGCTGTTTTGGCTAATACTCGGAATAACGAAGTGCCGAGTCATGAGGTCGAAATCAAAGTAATCGTATGACGTGCTAGCAGAGACACGCTTCTTTAATCCGCACGAATGCACGTTTTGCTAACTCTGTAAAAGGCAGCGAGAGCAATGTCGCCTTTTCGGTGCAACGATTACGAGTATTCACTTCACTCACGGTTTAACGATCCGGCCAAGTGCAAGATGTGATTGAGAGAATTAGAATAATAATCATTGTGATAAGATTGATTTAATTGAAAAGAAAGAAAAAGAAGAGAAGTCAGGAGAGATGAACATCTGTAAGTTCTCAACAAATCAGCTAATGGGCCGCGTGAGTTGGATGTCTTCAACCTGGGAACGTCCTCTGAATCCTTGCAATTATTTTTTTATACTAAACCTATAGCCTACGAAACATTTGAACGTAACACTAACAAAAAGGAAATAGAGAAATGAGCTCGCCGAACAAAAAGAGCAATACAAAAATTGGGGGTGGTGGGTGTGGGAGGCTTGAGAAGTAACGAAATACATTGACCATGTTGGCGAAATAGAATAGGAAAAAAAATAGCTTAATTCAAGAGAAAAATACGCGATTGACCGCACGAGACAATTGCGCGATCGAAGCGCCTGGCCAAGGAAGACGGATGCGCCCGGGTAACAGGAGGATCCTCGCTCGCGGGGCAGCCAATTAGGCGATAAAAAGGGACGTCCTAATGGGACACTCATCCGATTAATATCGACTGCCCGCCAATTTCGAGGTGGTTCGCGAACGAACCACCGCTTCGCAACACTGAGACAAACAGCTGCAGTCGGATTCTTACAACTCGCGTGCACTACATAGGGTCAGCTTTCTTAACCAGCCGTTCGTCAACTCCAAATAAATAAATAAATAAATAAATAAATAAATAAATAAATAAATAAATAAATAAATAAAGAGAAAAGAAGAGAATCCGTCTGGATCAACAGACGCGATTTTTCTTATCTGAAGCAAACTAACGGACCTCTGTATTGGTGTTCTTCACTGAACACCCGCTGTGAGATAGCGTTTCCTGTTTCAATTTCCTTCTTCCCGTAATTGGGACCCTTATTGTACCTCGTCGAGCGTTCATTAGCGAACCGAATGCGCCACGAATTACTGATTTAAGACTCTTGCACCTTTTTATTTCTCTATTTTCTCAACTTTAACTCTGTATACTTGAGGTCGTCCTGCGAGGACTGAAGCGCACCGAAGCTGCGAAGTTAAGATGATGTCATTACTGCCTTCTGTTCCAGTGTTACGGCGCCACCATTTTTTTCAGCGAGCTGGCCGAAATAATTATTCGAGTGAACTTCGAAAGCAGCAATCCCACTTGGTCGTGTCGAGCCTGGTAGAGTACACCGTTCATATAATCCATGCTGCGCGTGCTCCAGGCGTTGAAGTAGCTTCGCGAATTCTTTAAGCAGCGCACAGCTCTTCCCAAACTCTCGCTAACTTCCCAAGGCAAACGAGTCTCGGCACGGGTATACACGAGAGGTCTGAGGTCGGGGTAGATCGAGGGAATCGTGTTCTCGGAAACGCTGAAGATGTAGGCAGCGATCCAATCGGGCGAGCTTTAACGGAGTAGTGCCATCTACGGAGTCCCTCGGGTATATACTAGGATTTTTGTGCACAGTCGGTTTGATTAAGCAAGGTCGCAGTACCGCGTTTGCTGGGGAATTTTAACACTTACGAATGAAGGAAGCGCCTCTAAAAGGACCGTTCGTTGGAAATACGGGAAGCATGCTTAATTTACGGGCATCGAGGAGCGGAATAAGCCTCTTACGCGGGTTTACTTCTATTTACACCTGGGAGGAAGTGGGGGAGCAGGCAAAGGCGAAAGGCACATGTAGAGGAAATGGAAGGCATAGCTTGACCAATCTGTTAGTTGGAGGAAATTCCAGGGTCTTAGCAGATACTTGGAAAAAATCAGTCGAAACAGGCGGGAAGTACTTAAGAAGTGTCTCGCTTAAAAACGCTAGAGAATCAAGAAGCGTACAGGTCAAATTTTACGACCTACTTCGTCGGCATCCTTGATCTCCATGAAGCTGAGTCACTTCAAGTCACATTCTTCCTCGTTTACTCAACGATAAATTGTCATGCCATATCGGAATGCTCCTGCATAGGGTGCTTGGCTTGGTGCTAAGTAGTGATGTTGATTCTCTCGCTCTCTCTCTTTCCCGCCCTTGGCTTTCTCATTTTTGAAGACAGATAAAAGAAGAGTAAAGTAGAAAGACTGACCTGAACTTCGTGCATGTGTCTATGAGAAGGAAAGGGGGGAAATGCTTCGAAAGATGAGAGCAAAGAGTCAAAGGAAGTAATTTTGTTTCGAGGCTGCTACAAGCGCTGTCGAAGGTCTAGGAGAGCTCTCATAATAAAAAGGCGTTGAGCAACTTTTAAATGCGAAGCATTTCTTAGCGAACCTTTGGCACTTTGAGCGTTTCTATCTACGTATCTATCTGTCTATCTAGCCGCCTACGTCTGGGTGCTCTCATGGTCGCCTACTTGACTTTTTGTCGACCAAAATTGGCATGGGAGGGTAGGAAGAATTGGCGAATATGACTATCGGGTCATGATATGAATAACGCGAAAATCCTGTCGCGTACGTCGTCAAACCCGTTCCTCCAGACACGTGTGGCATATACCCGTTTACCCCGGGCCGTGGTGTACGGGTATGCGCCACAGGTGATTGACAGTTTATATCTACCCAGGAACGGCGAGAACAGACATTGGTAACTTAAATGCAAGAGCGCTAAGAAGAACCGTCATCGGCAGCGCTGACCCGACGAATAGAAAGGATAAAAATTAGTATCCCAGCAGGAAATCGAACCCAAGCATTCTGCGTGGCAATCAGGTATTCTACCACAGAGCCACGCCAGGTCTTTAAACTGGTTTGGAAAAACAGCCTACGCAGGCGTAATGGCGGTGCAATTTCAATTGTGGTTATGGTGCTGGCTATCTCATTTTGCAAGAAAGCAATAAACACTACATGATACTCCTACCGTGTGTACTCCTACGATACAGGCGTCATATCAGATTAACGTCTGTGGTTCCAATGTTTGTTCTGCTTTTATAGAAGTCTAATGAACATTACATTTGTATTCCGCAAGCTATATTGAAGCATTGCTCGACCCCGGAGGAATACATTAACGAAAGTCACGTATGATATTCAGATCACCCCACCGTAAAGTGCACTTAGTCCGCCAGAACCACGTAGTGTCCTCTTCATTTCTTACGAGGCTGGGCGATGGCCTCATGCTGACCTAGAATGATGCCAGATTGACTGACAGCCGCTTTGTAGACTAGGCTACGTAGGCCACATACGCCCAGGTAGTCTACGAATACGACAAGCATCATCCACTGATGTTGGTTTACGTAGCACTATCCAGACCTACCAGCCTCGACGGCCTAAAGCTCACCAACGTGAAGGGTGACTTCAGGTTACGACATGTCGCCGCCTCTATCGAAAGACAATCTGTCGACGAAATGACCGAGGCATCCACGATTTCCAACAGCTGTACTATACCTCATACTTCACTACACATGGACCCCTCGTCACCACGATCGCGACCGGATCCGATAACAAGTAATGACCAGCTGCTGATGCTCACTGACCACAGTGATGATGACCTTGTTCAAGAACTGTCAACAACCACTTCCACACGTACCCACGGGTTCGTGAAACGTGCGTGCGTTCTCCATCATAACGGACATGAGTATTAGCACTACATATCAGCGTACCGCTTCTGGTGTTGGTAATACCCATGTTGCCGTTGGCAGCGTTGCCCAACTGTAAACAACTGGTTATATTGCGCATATGCGTCTCTTGAAGATGTATGTGTGCGTATAAAATTTATACAAATCTTTATCGTCGCTTTTGTAACTTTTCGCTCAGTAAAAGATTACGCCACAGTCACCTTCCCGCCGCATGCTTCACATAACATCGACTGCCACGGTACGTGGGATCTGCAGAATTTTTTTTTCTTCTTTTTTTTTTCGCAGTTTCACGAATACTTCAGAACAGGTCAGGTGCCTCAGAGAAATGCAGTACCAAAGGATTCTCTCAAAAAAAGACCTAGTGCGATGGGAGATATTACTAACGCAATGTTCACCTTATCAATCCGCCGCACTTAAACGTGCTCCGTTCCGATAGTGCGGAACGGCACCGGTGACCGTGCCCCATCTACGGGGGCGCCTTTGATTGCCATTGGGAGGGCGCGGCCGAACGGAAAACAGGTGACAGTCAGTTTCTGCAGTTTCGTATCCATACCTGAAAGGCAACTCTGATTACTGATTACGTCTTCCTACTGTTACACAGTAACAGTAGGAAGAAGTGAACGAATCTGACGAGCCTTCCTCGTTCCTCTCGGCAATCAGCCAATGGTCGCGCTCTATGGGAATCTGCTTTATGCCATGGGGGAATGGCTTCAGCCGGTCCACCGCCTGTGTTAGAGAACAGGGTATTCAAAAGGAAATCAACTTCCGCGTGTGAACTTCAGATGCTGCGCACTACTACAAAATCTGGCTGAGAAGTTCACAACTCGACCTTCTATCCTCTTTGTTTGACATCAAGCCCAAGGGATGGCTCAGGGCCCCATTAAGTAATGCAGCTGGAGAGAAAGAGGACGTTTGATACCAGGCTTCTGTGGTAAAGGCGGTGGATGATCAGGTGGCCCGTTCTGGCAGTCAAAATAATGTTTTTGAACTACGTAATTTGCTTCTCGGTGAGATGAGTGTTTCCTCGCCGTCTGCTTTGATGGGGCACTTTTTTCTTACTGAGGGAAAGTTTCATGGAAGGGCCATCATCGAAGTAGGCCATCATGATGTCTGAAACAGCTCGGGCGCTTCAAAGCAGTTACTATGCAGCTGTCAGTGCTATGAGACTCGGAGCAGCTGAAGTAGCTGCACGTCGCGTTTGTGCACACGGACAGTGCTTATGCGTTCAAGCTTCCTTCATTTACTTAACTGGAATGCATGGCGTTGGTATGAAGGTATCGTATGTCTGTGACCCTTGTTGCGTGACGAAGTGATCCATCATTAAGATACTCTTAACACGACGTGATGGTAGAAACGTGAGTGATAACAGCTTCATGTACAGTTTTCTTAGTCAGTACTAGCACATTCGTGTTGAAAATGGCCTCATCGATGGCGTAGATAGCACCAAGCAGGATCTCACCAAAGTCGGTGATCTGGCGCAAACTCTTTAACGCAGCCGCGGGCTCAACCTCTACTGCCGGGGCATTCTTGGGGGTTCTCATTCTCGAGCCCTTTAGCTCATTTGGCACCAGTGCCTCGACCTACATATAGACTCATTTTGCCTGTTTAGGCGTCTTATGTTATCTGGTGACCAATACAGGCATGAACAGGATGGTGTATGGTTGAGAGGTTCTCGCCAACCTTACAAGATGTGTATTTATTTATTTAGTTCAGTACCCACAGGGTCAGAAAGGGCGTTTAAGAGGGGGTTGTGTACAACAGATCACAAATACATATTACGGTCAAACAGCTAGTTATGCAGGAGTATCGATGGTGATAAACTCCACACATGATCAGTAAGGGCAGTATGAAATGATGATGCGTTCTTGATGTAGGCGGTGGAAAAGGGAATGCATTTCCACGCGGCGCTTGTGTTAGGCAGAAAAGAATCGAATAACATTTCTGTGACAGATAAGAATGACAACATTAAACCGATGGGGAAGACGAGATGACATGTAGGAAGGTCCTCAAAGACATTCTTGTTTTAAGGGAGGTACTGGATGAATGATCTTATGAAAAATGCAGATGCAATAATTTTTTTCTGAGCTGTAAATGAATAAGGCTGAGGTCTGCGTTCATGAAAGAAACGCTAGCCGCACGAGAAAAAAAATGAAGGCATAAAACAACCAAACCTGTCCTGGACTATCTCAATACTATCGGCTAACTGAATTAGTGCAGCTTCCCAATCTGGTGACGCATACTGCAGCACTGGTAGGCTTTTGTAAAGCAGGATTTTTCTGCTCGAGAATGTTCTGCGTGTGTAGCTCAGGGATCCGTTGGCGTTGTTGGTGATCTGTTTGACAAGACGTGGCGTACCTGCTTTAAAGAAGGCCTGTGCAACCTCACAGACTTGAACGCGATGGCACGCAAAGTATTCTTCTCTTCGCCCAACGGCTCATTCCAACGTAGAAGCTGTCGTCGAAAAATTGTCCTTGTCAGCCGAGTCATTCATGGGGCCGTCGGTGCCAGCGCCACTTTCATCACCGTTCCGCTCCTGGGTGGCGGCCGTCGCGGTTGCCGTTGCGTCAGAATGGCGCGCTTGGGGCTGCCCTTCCCTAGAAAACAGGCTGGTGATGGTCTCTTGCACCAATGTCACCCTTCCCTCCACAAAATAAAGTAAAAGTTACACATTTAGAAGGAGAAAAAACATTTAGTTTGTCTCAAGGCTTTGTCCGCATTGCCGTTGTACCGTATGTAATGATGATGTTAAGCTGCTGGTGGCGAGTTACGTAACGCAGTCGCACGGATGTGAAGGACGTGACAGACTGGGCAAAGCCAGAGTATTGGTTGAGTGCCCCTTTTGGACTTTAGCTTGACTTTCCCAAGTGCGGGTCTAAAAGGTTTCACCAATCTCGGGGGCAGGTCCGGTATATGTCAAGAGCATCGTGGTACCCTCCCTCACGCCGGAATGGATGAGTGGCCGCGAGGCTGACCAGGGCGGTACTGTTTGGCATTATTAGAAAGGGTCAGTGGCTGGGCTTCTCTGATGAGCGACACATGATGGCGGGACACGGAACGGTGTGGGAGAAAGAGAAAGAGAGCACGTGCGTTTTGTCGTGCGGCTGTGAGAGTTGCGCGATGCTGTTTTCGATGCTCAACCCGTTGGGCTCTTGGGCAATGAGTGTTCGACCATCGTACGGGAACGCTCGGTGTAGGGGCTTACCGAGCTTCTTCTTAACCCGGGATCTCCTGTTGGCCTGGCACCCACTCTAGCAGGACTTGAAGGGAGGGGTGATTCTGCACGTAAGAAGCTAATGTCGCTCGGATATGGGGTGGGGCAGTGTTCCGTTCGAAAAGCCGAAGGGACGTTTGGCTATCATTGCAGATGGGAATGGCTTGTGTGTCATGGGACGGGAGGCAAATTGCTGCTGGTATGGCGAGAACTTCAGCGTCAATGAGGGATGGGACAGCTGTCGTGATGTACAATGTTGCTGCGGTGCCCGACAAACACCGTGGTTCTGTGCGCGGCGTGAGCAGCATCCGCGTAGTGCTGCAAGACAACACTCTCTGCAACAAACACGGTTCGTCGGCATCCAACAAGATACAACAGCTGTCGCCATGACAGTATTGTAAAAGCACACACGGTTGCATATGTATTTTTTTTAAATCGCGCCTAGTAAACATGCCCGCACAGAGGGAAACAACTTAGTGCAAGAAATAACTTTTGCAAAAAAAAAAAAGACTCCATAAGAACGCAGAAATTCACGTATTCAAATCAGTGCTAGCATCATCAAAACATTTGCCCCACTAACCTAGTGGTGACCGATTGATCACTGACAACGAATTCATCAATTCACCAACATGTCGACTCGTCCATCGCGGAACAAGATGCGTGCATAGTGCCTTAGCGAAATGCGTAGCAGTGCGCCCGATCCTCTATGGAACGCAAACGCACATAAAAAGGTAACGAACGTTTATATTTTTCCTAAAATTTAAGTGGCGGCTGGTCGAGGCAGATAAGTACCAACGCTCTTTCAGCGCCGGTATAGCCAAGAGCCAACAGTAGACGCGTGGTTTTCGCTTTCTTGTCGGCGGCCGTGCTGTTTCCATAGAAGCAAGGACTGAAGGTGACACCAGGCTGTACTCAAGACACGATAAAAAAATAAATAAGGTCAAACCAGAAGCTTTCCCGAAGTCGGCGACTACGCCGGACGACGGGTCTCAAGACGCAGTCTATTTTTTGGTTATGTTCCCCAGTGAGACAGAACTAAAATTGTGAGTCCGTGCGCCACTAATAAAACTGGACAGAGTCTCTTCCTGGCGAGGTCGTAGCAGCAAGGTGACATTGGGTTCGGGTGACTTGGACAGGGAAAAAAAAGTAAGCCACGATATCCAAGGGCGGAATGTGAGAATGGTGGTGCAAAGAGGGTTGGCTCTGAGAATGGACGCAGGCGAGGGCAGAGATGCGGACGCTGCATTAATGTCGGAAGATACCCGGCGTTTACATTGCAGGAAGTCAATTTTACACCGAAAAGGCAGAAACGAATGAAGCGAGATTAACGTTTTTCACCTGCTCCGTCTGTGCCTGTGAATGTGTATGCGTGTGTGCGTACGCGCGTGTTATCGTGTATTTATGTGCCAGCTATGTGTGTGTGTGTGTGTGTTATGCGGTTGTGTTTTACACGAAGTAAAACAAAAAGACGCGAAGCAGGTATGAGAAAAAAAGTATTCTCGGGTAGTGGTGAAGGGGCAAACAACGAGAAATGGTTCTTCGAACCAAGTTCTTTACAGAGAGAGAAGAAAAAGGCAAGGCAAATCAGCGAATAAAGGTTACATTCTGTGTTTCTTTTTCTTTGTTTAAGTTTACCTCAATACACAGGCATGAGAACCCTAGGAACAAACATGGCACTCAAAACCTGCACATGTAAGTCAGGCACATGAGGTAGTCAGGGCGTTATTATAGCATTTTTTGGCGAACTTCTATTTTTTTTACTATGAGAATTTATTTTGTTGAGAGAGAGAGAGAGAGAGAGAGATCGCAGAAGCTACAGTATAGCAGAATACTCCATCAAAAACACCGTGTTGCATGGCTGCAGATTACTTTTCACTACGTGAAGCTCTTCACCACGTGCCGAATTCAATGTCTACGATCATTCTTTTTAACTGTTTATTTGTTGACGTAGTCCGTGTTCAATTTTTTTCATGAATATATTTCAATATCATATGGACGTATCGACCACATGCCTGTTTTGAATATATATCGCATCATCACTCGTGCAGGCTCCAGCAAATCTTTTATTTTCAACGTCCTCGATGCGGATCAATGGACATTGGTTCGCTGAGTGCGTGAGCGTGGAATCTCCTAAATGAAAAATTCATGTTGAAGCGCACGAACCAGAATCCAAGCAGCAGTGGAACCGCCCTACAAAGGCATCAAGGTGCTATAACTTGGGTTATGATGCCGAATTTGAAGGCAGAGCGCCGCTCGTGCTACCTTTATTTCTTATTGTTGTTCTTGCTCTGAGACCCGGCAACAACGCCGCAACGAGCCGCAACAAAATCCGATAGCGTCATGTCAGCTCAATGAATGTCATCTGCCGAAAGAGTTGGCCGGGCTGATGGAATATGGATGTCGCATCCTACGTCGGTATGGGTCGAAGCACTCGGTGAGGCCCAGGTGCGATGGGCTCCCGCCTTTCGATGAGTCGGCTGCACCTGCCGGCCTTTGAAGTGCGCGAGCCGTCCCACCTTCGGAAGGTACGCGGCCCGATTTCGTTACCTGTATTATGACGACAGTCTTGTTCGACGTCTTCACACCGAGAAGCAGAACTTCGTACGCGTTCAGCGCTTGGCTGTCTACGTATGTGCGAGTTATGCGGTGCGAATGAATGTATGGATGTCTCAGCACTGTCGTTCCCACGTTCTAAATGTGTCGACCGGGTGCTGTGAAAATGGCCGTGTTTTGAGTGTATATCCTTTCCTAAAAAAACGTTATTCGTCATTATGAATCATGACGCTGTATCATCCCTCGCGTAATAGGTTATATAATCTAATTACTGTGATAAATTATTTGAATGAAGCAAATGAAGCGAAAAATGAACTCAGAAAGCGAGCTGTAGGATCTGAGCGCAAAGTTTAAAGTCAGGAGGGCACAGGGGGGCCGGCCTCCTCTCCATTTTTTAAGGAAGTGCCCCCCCCCCCCCTCGGCAGGTCAGCTCTAGCTCTGCAGCACCCATTTGATAAGCGCTGGAGCTTACTTTTTGATGCGAAGCATCTTATAGCGGAGTTCAATCCGGTGGCGGTGGTGGTGTGCGGTGTGACCACCCTTACTGCACATGCGCAAACCCTCTCCACACACCTCCTCTCCACTCTCATTCTCCTTTCCTTCTCTACCCTCCTTCTCTCCACTCCTCCTCTCCCCCTCCTCCTCCCATGCGCAACGCCGCGATGAGCGCCAGCGCACGCGTGTCCCCTCCCCCTCTGTCTCCTCTCCTACGCTCCCCCCTCGCGCGCCTGTCGACCGCGTTCTCCGCTCGCCCTGTGAGAATTAACGGCCAGGCTAGAGGGAAGACACGACGCGCGTAGCGTTCCTCTTCGCGTTCCACGACGCGAGGTCGGTAGCATACCCAACGAACGCCAACGGAACACGATCATGCTAGTGCTCCGGCTTCGCATCGCCTCATGGTCCCTTTTAGCAGGAGATGGTGTAATTTTCACCAGTAGTAATTTGTGCGGGGAAATTATAACGCCCCATTTTCCGAATAATGATTTAATCGCGATTATTCGGTTGACGTGGCGTCCGCAACACACACACACACACACACACACACACACACACACACACACACACACACACACACACACACACACACCACACACACACACCACACACACACACACACACACACACACACAAAATACAGGTATTGCCGTAGAGCTGAATGCAGTTCCCCGAGACACTGCACAGCACAGGTTACCATCCTATTCGAATAAGCTCCCTGGCAGAAGATGCTGTTTCACAAGGCACCTGAGCGTGGAGCTACCTCATCGTAAATCACTGAAGGTTGACCTTGGTCTCAGTAGGTTACCAATCAATTTTCATTCCTTTAGTTGTGCATTACGAGCCTGGTATAATGCCAAAGACACATGCATATTGCCGACTTTTTCATGAAGTAGGTGTGAAAGAAATATAGCGTTGTCGTGCCTGGGGTTCTCAAAGCAGTGCGTCAACTAAGGTATGTTCTGCGTTGCATCTAGAGTTATCTGCTTTCAGCTCATATATCTTCAAGGTATGAAGCCAAGTGTCGGGAAATTAAAAAAAAAAGGGAC